>NC_137148.1:160690747-161290747 GCF_951394435.1 Stenella coeruleoalba | reverse complement strand
TCTCAGGAGCTTCTCTCCTTGCCCTCTCTCTTGTCTCTCCCCTCTGTCCGGCCCCGTATGGGAGAACCCCATGATCCCAGCACCTGCCTGTTTCCCCAAACCGGTCCCTGGGACTGTTCCCCCACGATTCAGGCCTTTCCCCTTCTCCAGACCCCTGGGTAAACCGCCGTCCCTCGCCCCGGAATGCCAGTCCTCTCCAGCCTCCGGCCCTGGCTCACCTGGCTCATACTTGAGGTAGAGAATGGAGACGATGAAGTAGCTAAGGTCGAAGACAGGAAAGAGGGGCACCCGCGAGAAGCTGAGCGCAAGCTCGCCCAGGCTCAGCGCCGAGAGCAGCTCCATGGCGCCCGCCGGGTCCCACCCCAGCCCCCGGCCCGGTGAGTCCAGTCGCCTGCAACTGCGCCCCCCCCCCCGCTGGACCCGCCCCCGCCCGCCAGGCGCCGCCCCCAACCCTGCCCCCGCGGGAGAGGAGGGGCGACCGCTGGCTGGCCTTGGGGCGGGTGGTGGGACCCTCCAGTCCCATGGAGGCCGGTCGGTCCAATGTCCCACACTGTCCCTCGGGCCATCACGACCCCATTCAGCCCAGCCAGGCGGGGTGCGGGGTCCCCGTGGAGTGTGAGTTGGACAGGGGATCTGTCCTTGGAGGGGGGCGGGATCCGTTCCCCACGGAGCCCACCCAGGCGGGACGGACCAATTAGGACCGCGTTCCTGTGGGGCTGATCAGGACCCAAGTCCTCTGTGGAGCCCTTGGATCCGGACCTCCATCCCCCGTGGGACCAGATCAGTTGTGAACCACATACTCCCGTGCCCCATAGGGTCCATTCGGTCAGGACCCCCGTCCTCTATCGAGCTGTCATGATCCCAGCCCTCTGTAAATCATGACTTCTGTGCCGCGCAAGGAATCCCGTCCTCCTAGGGAACCGCTCAGTCGGGACCCCCGCCCCGGGTAGTGCCTGCCTAGTGGGGATCCCGCCTTCCGTGGGGCCCAGGAGGAGGCCCTTTTGGAATGCAACAGTCGGGGCGTCCATGCCCGGTAGAGCCCACTGCATCAGGACTCATTCCCCTATGCATTTCAGTGATCAGGGCGCACCGTTTCTCTAGAAGCCGCATCCGAGAGCCCAGCCCAGCAGAAGGCTAGTGCTCTGGCTGGCTGGTCTCTCACGCATGCGCGAAAGGCTTCCAATCCGTTACCCAACCCTGCCCCCAGATGGCTCCGCCCCTGGGTGACGTCATGATGCCTCCCCGCCCTTTCTTGGTTACCCTCCCCAGGCCTTCCTAGCAAGGAGCGGCGCTCGCTCTTTCTTTAGGGGGCTTGGCCTGCAGAAGGCGGGACCCTGCCTGCCTTGGTCTTTGATTGGTCCAGCCCTCTCTAGAGCTGCTTCGAGATTGGTCGGCTCGTGTTCCTCTCCCCTCCCTTCCCGAGGCTTCCGCTTCCTGTTCGGACGGACGCTCCGGCAGTAACAATGATCGGGGACATCCTGCTGTTTGGGTAATTAGGGGGACCAGAGGATGGGACGTGAGGGCCCGACAGGGTGGGGGCGGTCCAGGTAACCGCATTCTCCCTCTGCAGGACGCTGTTGATGAACGCCGGGGCGGTGCTCAACTTTAAGCTGTGAGTAGGCCGCGTTGGACCGTGGCTCCATCCGGGGGACCCGTAGCCCCGCCTTCGCGAGCGTGAGCCCGGCCTACGCCGCCGGCCCCGCCCCCAGGTCCCAGCCCCAAGTTCCGCCTCCAACCGGGTCCATCCTTTTGTGACTCTCCGCGCCGCCGAGATTTGAACTCCGGACTCTCAGTTCCCCCGGGATCCCTCTGCTCGCACCCATGAGAGCCTCAGACCCATCCCCCGAGAATCTCTTAGCTCTAATCTGTACCCGCAGCCCCGCAGCTGGCTGCCTCGAACCACTCTCTCCACCCCGTCGGTGGCTGCAGGCATGGCTGTGATTGGCTGGGCAAGGGGTGGCCCAGGGAACATCACTGAACCGCGCAAAAGAGGTCACACAGCAAACCAACGGTAGGGCTAGAGCTCCCCTCTGAGCTGGGGATCAGGGCCCGGGGACTAAGTGGTCTGTTTGTCCTATTGAAAGTGGTCGCTGTCTGCTTCTGTTTGTAGGAAAAAGAAGGACACGCAAGGCTTTGGGGAGGAGTCGAGGGAGCCCAGCACAGGTAAGGTCTCCTTTCTGTACTCTGGAATTGGTACATTTCAGAGAGGACAGTTCTTTTTCACCAGTTTTCTTTTAGGGGTGTGTGTGTGTGTGTGTGTGTGTGTGCGCGCGCCTGAGTTTGTGCTGTTCCTTCTACCCACCTCTGTCATCCACTGCTTTCTCCTACCAGACCTCCCTGCGTAGGTCAGCACTCATATCACTTCTTACAGTTATAATTTTCTTTTATGTATGCTGTCATCTGGCTAATATCTAGCTCTCACACTCGACCTTAAGCTCCAGAGAAGAGGCTCCAGCTTGTTTTGGCTCATCTGTGTCCTTGCAGTTCCAGCATTCCAGCATGAATGAATGAATGAGCGAATGAATGAACAGCCTATTGTTTCCAGAATGCTGTAGACCTGTTTGTTTAATTTTCAATTAGATTAGCTTTCAGATAAATCAGGAGATGTCATATAAAGATTCAGATGTATGATTTTTCAAGAAAAATTGGAACATTCTACAACTTGGGGTTCAAGCGACCTTTTGACACCTGTTGAATAGGAGTTGAGAAGCAGGACCCCACTGAAACCGGGCCTGTGGCCTCTACCTCATCCCAGCCCCTGCCCCCTTTTCTTTGTATCATTTCACATGACTGGCCCCTGGAGGCCCTAGAATATATACTTCCTGCTAAATTGACACATGTGACTATTTGGAGTCTAATGGGACCTGTACGTGACTATTGTATCCATTCATTCATTCATTCACCAAACATTTATTGAATACCTATTATGTACCAGCCACTGTGCTAGATGCTGGGGACACAGCAGGGAACAAGACAGAAGTAATTCCTGCCTTTGGGTTGTACTCCTATGGGGTGGGACAAACAGTCCCTAAACAAGGAACACACAGTGAAGAAGATGTTGGGAGGATAGCAATGGGGTTGCTGCTCTGGCTGGGCTGTGTGGAGGGAAGGCCCTCTGAGGAGGTGGCATTGCAGCCAAGGTGGTGGGTGCTATGATGGAGCATTGCATGAGGACTATAGGAACCCTAAGGGGCAGCGAATCTGAAGGCAGTCTGACAGCTCCCCTTTACTGGGGGCCTGCCAGGTGGTGGCTGCCTTGTTAGGTACTTCCTATGGGTGTTTCACTCCACCTCCATTCCTAAAAGGTAAGGAGCATTTTCCCATTTTACAGATGAGGAAACTCAGGCTCAGAGATGTGGCTCAACTTGTTTGTGGCCACACAGCAAATCAGCGACAGCATTGGGATTTGAGCCTGGGTTTTTCTGACCTCAGAGGTTGTCCTCTCAATCACTAGACTGTCCTTCTGTTCATTCATGCATTCATTCAGCAGCTGTATACGTTGCTTACCCACTACGTGGAAGGCACTATTCCAGCCCCTGGGGATGTGATCTATAGATCTGAGTTGGAGCTATGGTAGGTGGGAAATTAGCCACGTGGGCTCGAAAGTGGCAGGAGCATTGGTGACAAGGATAGTCAGAATGGTGGCTTCCCTCTGATCGGGGGCTCCCTGCTAGGCTCCTTCAAACTAGGACTCTGTGTTGGCAGTTGCCCCTGTAGATCATGCTCCTCTCCCTCCATCCTCTGCCTGGCTGACCCCTAATATCACAGTGGCTTCATTTATTGAGAGTGTCCTATATATCAGGCACCGTACTGCAGCCTTCCCAGTCCCCCATCATCCCCATTTACACAGGAGGAAACTGGGGCATATGTAGGCCCAGGTCACTTGTGTGGAAGGTCAGTAAACTCCAGCCCACGTTTTTTTTGGCTGCATTGGGTCTTCGTTGCTGTGCGCTGGCTTTCTCTAGTTACGGGAAGCCGGGACTACTCTTCGTTGCAGTGTGTGGGCTTCTCAATGCGGTGGCTTCTCTTGTTGTGGAGCATGGGCTCTAGGCATGTGGGCTCTAGAGCACAGCCTCAGTAGTCATGGCGCATGGGCTTAGTTGCTCCACGGCATGTGGGATCTTCCTGGACCAGGGATCAAACCCGTGTCCCCTGCATTGGCAGGCAGATTCTTAATCACTGCACCACCAGGGAAGTCCCCAGCTCACGTTTAAGGTTGGAGTTCACACACTTTCCCAGTGAGTCTTCTTCTGACCCCACCTGCCTCCCGATGCATGCCAGGTTGGGTTCCCCCATTACAGCTCCCATGGCACTTGTCCTAGTGAATAATCAGGTGTGTGGTTACTTGCTTTTATATTGGTATTTGTCCTCCCTGTGAGCTCCTTAAGGCAGGGGCACGTGTCTCATTCCTTCCTGTATCCCCTGCACTCAGCTACTCCGTGGGATGAGTAGCCTTTAGTCAGCGTTTGTTCATGGTAAGAGAGGCCATTTTTGTGATCCTGGGCTCAGAGAAGGGCCTTGCCAAGCAGTGCCTTGCAGACATTCTGGGAACGGATCTGTCTGACATTTGCAGTCTGTGCTGGGCCAACACTTATATAGGCTATGCTACGTGTTGCTAACCCCGTGGCTTGGACAACACTGGACTTGTCTAAACCATGTAGAGCAACTTGTGCTCTTCATGCGCTTGGATGGTGCAGCAGTGCCAGGTGGCGGTCATGTTGGGTTGCTGTGGAAGTTTCTGAGCTTCCCAGTGTTCCAGCTCTGGTCTGTGGATGACACTTTGGGTAACACCCTTGTAGATCATGTAATCTGGATCCATTCATTTCATTCTGGAGGCCTCAAGAGGCTGGGCAATCAATTCAAAACCCCAGAGGAAGGTCCTGGAACCCGAGTCTCTAGAGTCTTTTTTTGTTTTTAATTAATTAATTAATTGCTGCGTTGGGTCTTCGTTACTGCACCCAGGCTTTCTCTAGTTGCGGCGGGGGTGGGTACTCTTCGTTGCAGTGTGTGGGCTTCTCATTGTGGTGGCTTCTCTTGTTGCAGAACACGGGCTGTAGGTGCATGGGCTCAGTAGTTGTGGTTTGCGGGCTCTAGAGTGCAGGCTCAGTATTTGTGGCACACGGGCTCAGTTGCTCCACGGCATGTGGGATCTTCCCCGACCAGGGCACGAACCCGTGTCCCCTGCATTGGCAGGCAGATTCTTAACCACTGTGCCACCAGGGAAGTCCCTCTGGAGTCTTAATGTACCAAATTCCCTCTTCTTGGAGTGGTTTCTGTTCCTTGGCATCAGAGGGGACTAGAGCTGGTCGTCACCAAAGCAGAACTCCCATTTTGCTTGCCTGAATTAGTATGCTTTTTCAGTTGTAAACTCTGAAAACCAGCTCAAAGTGGTTAAAGCAAATTGAAACATCGAAGCGTAGAATGGTCCTCGGGCACACGTGGATTCAGGGCTTAAACTGGCTCTCCAGCTTGTGACCCTCCCCAACTCTCTTTTCCTCCTGATTGGTTTTACTATCAGGCTGGCTTGTGTTGACAAAGATGACCCTAGAGCAGGGCTTGGCACATTTTTCTGTAGAAGGCCAGATGATAAATAGTTTAGGCTTTGTGGGCCATAGAGTCTCTGGTGCAACAGTTCACCTCTGTAAGTTGAAAGTAGTCATGGATAATATGTAAATGAGTGGGCATAGCTGTATTTTAATAAAACTTTATGGCTGTTGAAATTTGAGTTTCATGTAATTTTTGTGGCTCACAAAATAATTTGTTGGCTTTTTTTTTTAACCATTAAAAAGTATAAAAAACATTCTTCATTCATGGGCTATACAGAAATAGGTGGCAGAGGCCAGCTTTGGCCTACAGGCCATGGTTTGCACCCTGCCTTAGAGGACTGGGCTTACATCTTTGCAGTCCAGCTAGCCTGGCAGAAAGCAAGTGCCTCTTTCCTGGTAGTTCGGGCAAAAGTCCCAGGGCTGGCTCTCATTGGACAGACTGGGGTCACGTGCCCTTCCCTGAGCCAATCAGAGGCTGAGTGCTTGGTCCTCTCAGGGGGTTGGTCAGTGGCAGCTATAGCCTGAGTGCTCAGGGCTGGGGAACAGAGGTGGCCCAAATGAAAAGCCATGCTGCCATTGGAACATGGGGGCAGTGGGTGTGGGGTGGGCAGAAGCACACTGCAGCCGTGACAACAGAAATGTTAGCACTGCTTGTGAAAATGCTTTCTGACCTTCCAGGTGACAACATCCGGGAGTTCTTGCTGAGCCTCAGATATTTTCGAATCTTCATCGCCCTATGGAATGTCTTCATGATGTTCTGCATGATCGTGTAAGTCCAGCCCGCCTCTCTCCTTCATTGTCATTATCCTCAGGGTTGCTCTCCAGAATGAACCTCTGATGGTCGTTTTCTGTCCTCCCAGTCTGCACTTTTGTGTCATGCTTTCTGCTTTCAAAGTAAGAACTCTCCACACTAGAGAGGAAACTGGGGTCTGAAGGAATTAAACTATGTCACCGCAGTCCAGGCTGGAGCTTCGATTGGAACATGGCGTTCTTCAAGTCCTGGCTGTGCCTGGTGCCTCAGCAGAGGCTGCCAAGAGATGCCTTCCCCTGAGCCCATGGCTCCATCACCTCTTGCCGACTCTGTTGATTGTGCTTAGCCTATACTTGGCGTTGGCCAAAGTGGAAAATACGTCTTGAAAGCCCAGCGTGCTGCTGGGTCTTGCTCCCAGCCTGCTGGAAGCCAGCAGGAGTGCATTCAGGCTTTATTTCTGCTTTTTATGCCTATTTTATTTTCTCATTAGACTAAAAATATCCAATTGGATTGGTTTTCCTTTCAGTGTCAAGACCATGCTGTTAGTGAATTATGAGACTCATAGTAAACAGACTCAGGGGAAAAAAACAAGGAGAACCTGGGGTTCTGGGCCAGGCTGTGCCCATCTCCATGTGCTTCCCCTAAAGAGGAAGAGAGTGAAAAGTTGGCTGTCTTGAGTCATTGAGATGCTGAATTTGGGGTTGCTGTGTGGTCCTTCTGCCAGCCCAGTGGCTGTTTGAGGGGATGATTCCAGGACTTAGGAGATCGGGGGAGGAGGGGTTTCTGTGCTGCTGGAGAGTATTTTAGAGCCCAGAATGAGGGCTGTAGTGTATGCCCAGAGAGACCCTCTTTGGGAGCTCAGATGAGGCCTGCCTAGGTACAGAGAGGGCTCATGAAGAGATCAAGGAATTTGCAGAAGAGTGTACGAAGTATAACTAGCTGTCACAGGAAGTAGAAGTGTTGGGGGGCTCCTCCAGCCTTTGTCTCTCTAGATTCCCACCTATCCATTCATTCATTTATTTATTCAAAACTGTCTTTTGAGGGCTGTGCTCTGAGATTACAGTTGAGACCGAAACAGCCATAGTCCCTGCCTTCAGCGAATGCACAGAATAACAGGGATGTAAAATAAACAAATAGGGGGAAAAATCGGTTGTGAGATGGAGAATTGGAAGGGGGCTCCCAGTTTAGGAGGGTCAGGGAGAGGTCCTCTGAGAAGATGCCATTCAAATCAAGACCTACAGAACGAGAGGAAAGCCTGCCATTTGCAGAGCTGGAGAGAGGCACAGTAGCACCAGAAGCAGCATTGGCAAAGGTCCTGGGGCAGAGAAGAACTCGGTGTGGTATCATCATTTTGTTCTTTTCTGTCCGTTGGCTTCATCGTCCTCTCTTACCTGACTAGCTACTTCTACTGCTCTACCTGCTGGCCTGTGACCAGGATGGTAGCCTCAGGCTTTGTGACCTCCCAGCTCAGCCCAAGGCTAGCTTAGCCAGTAGCCCAGTGTCCTGATTTTGATTTCTGGGAGTATGCAGGTGTCACCCAGATCTACTTGGATTGGGGGTTCCTGCTTCCAGCCACTTAGGTCAGGGGTCAGCAAACCACAGCCCATGGGCATGGGCCTCTGCCTATTTTCATGAATGAAGTTTTCATGAATGGAGCCCATGTCTGTCACTGCTTTTGCACTACAATGGCAAGGTTGGACCATTTTGACAGGCTTACAAAGCCTGAACTACTTACTGTGTGGCTTTTTACAGATCCCTGACCTAGGCCAGCTCTTTCAGCACATGCCGTGAGTAAGGGAAGCTTTTCTCTAGAAAGGGCTCTGTCAGGGAGGCAGTGACTGGCTTTTTCAGGATATCAAAAACTGGAAATCACCTAAGTCTCCAAGAATAGGAGAAGAGTCAGGTAACTCGAAGGACACCCATACGACCAACTGACAAAACACCATCATTGATAACGTGCCTGAAGGTTCTGTCTACACAGGAGAATGGTTTGAAAGTAAAGAAGGTCGGGTGTCACCTGTATGCACACTCTGGTGTCAGTTGTGACTTGCACGTAGTAAACATTGAATAAGTGCTGAGTGGGTGTGTGAGGGAAATAACTTCCAGTGAGAGAGTTGGAAGGATCTACTCCAGACTGTCCACGGAGGTGACTGTGCTGTGACTGCTGAGGAAGTTAGTGGGCTCAAGGGATAGTTTACTATTCCATGTACTCATTTCTGTATTGTTGGAGCTGAGCTCAATTGGAAATTTTAAAAAGTCATAAAAAACTTGAAATACAGGGAGAAAGGTGTCTGAACATTTAGAGACCAAGGGCACTGATATCTGCGACTTTGAAACATGAAAAATAAAGTAGATGGATCAATGGATAGATACACAGTAAAGCAAAGCATTAATTGCAGGTGGTGCGTATGTAGGTGTTTGCTGAACTGTTATAACTCTTCTATATATGTTGAAATCTTCATTAAAAAAGTATGGGCGGGGAGAAGATAGGGAGAAAATGAGAGTGTCAAACCATGGAAAAGGGTTTTAATAAGTAAAAAGTGGAAGTCAGTCTTCACAATTCAGTATTTTGTAGTATTTTCCTATGGTTGTGCAACCGTCACTACTCTCTAATTCTAGACTATTTTCATCCCCCTCAAAGGGAAACCCAGTACCCATTAAGCATTTCCTTCCCATTCCTCCTTCACGCAGCCTTGGGCAACCATTGATCTCCTTTCTGTCTCTATGGATTTGCCTGTTCTGGGTATTTCATGTTGATGGAATCATACAGTATATGGCTTTTTGTGTCTGGCCTCCTGCATTCAGCATAATGTCTTCTAGACTCTTCCATGTTGTAGTGTTTATCAGTATTTCATTCCTTTCTGTGGCTGAATAATAGTCCATTCTATGGATATGCCACAGTTTGTTTATCTGCTCATCAGTTGATGGATATTTGCAGTGTTTCCATTTTGAATAATGCTGATATAAACATCTGTGTACAAGTTTTTGTGCAGACTTAAGTTTTCAGTTCTCTGGTATATAACCAGGAGTGGAATTGCTGGGTCATATGGTAACTATATTTATCCTTTCGTGGAACTGCCAGACTATTTTCCAAAGTAGCTGCACTAATTTTCATTCCCATCAGCAGGGTATGAGGGGTCCAGTTTCCCCACATCCTTGCCAATACTTGCTATTGTCAGTTTTTTTGATTATAGCCATCCTAGTGGATGTGAAGGTTGATTTGCATTTTCCCAATGGTTAATGACATTGAGCTTTCATGTGTTCATTGGCCATTTGTATATCTTCTTTGGTGAAATGTCTTCGGATCCTTTGCCCATTTTTTAGTTAGGTTATTACTGAATTGTAGTTCTTTTTATGTTTTGGATACCAGTCCCTTATCGGATATATGATTTGCAAGTATTTCCTCCCATTCGGTGGATTGTCTTTTCAGTTTTGTTTTTTTTGTTGTTTTTTTTCTGGTACACGGGCTTCTCACTGCTGTGGCCTCTCCCGTCGCGGAGCACAGGCTCCAGACGCGCAGGCTCAGCAGCCATGGCTCACGGGCCCAGCCGCTCCGCGACATGCGGGATCCTCCCGAACCAGGGCACAAACCCGCGTCCCCTGCATCGGCAGGCGGACCCTCAACCACTGCGCCACCAGGGAAGCCCATCTTTTCAGTTTTTTGATGGTGTCATTTGAAGTGCAAAATCCTACAATTTTGATTAAGTCCAATGTATCTGTTTCTTCTGTTGCTTGTTCTTTTTGTGTTATAGCTAAGAAGTCATTGCCTAACCCAAGATTATAAGGATTTACACCTAAGTTTTCTTCTAAAAGTTTTATAGTTTTAATAGTAGGTCTGTGATCCACTTTGAGTTAATTTTCGTATATGGTGTGAGGTAGGGATCCAACTTCATTCTCTTGCATGTGGTGACCCAGTTGTTCCTGCCCCATCTGTTGTTATTTTTTCAAATAACCTTTTTATTTTGGAAAGAGTGTAGATGTATAGAAACGTTGCAAAGGTAACACAGAGAGTTCCCATATACAATTGAGCCTTGAACAACACAGGAGTTAGGGGTGCCGACCCACCTCACAGTCGAAAATCTGAGTATAACTTTACAGTTGGCCATCCGTATCTGCAGTCCTGCTTCCATTGATTCAACCAACCTTGGATTGTGTAGTACCGCAGTATTTACTATTGAAAAAAATCCACGTATAAGTGGGCTGGCGCTGTTTAAACCTGTGTTGTTCAAGGGCCAACTGTGTATCTTTTTAACAATTCTGTGGTTTTCCCCTGTAGGCCTGTATCATAACCTATTCCCAAACTTCATGAACATTTATACAGTTTCTAGGCCTTTTCTATTCCAGATTTTCTTCAGTTAACAGAGTTATCTCTAATAATCGTTTGTTTACTCAAAGGTCTTTTTATTTATGAAAGTCACCACTGATTTGCAGTGATAGAGAATGGGCTAAAATAAAATGTTACAGATTCATACCAAGTAGATACTTTTTAAAAGAGTTACTTTTTTTTTAAGTGTACAGTTTGGCAGCGGTAAGTGTGTTCACATTGTTGTGTGACAGAGTTACTTACAAAATCAGAAAATGATGTAAAATGATCTTAGTGATAGTAACCAGAAAATATTTCCTGAAAGTGTTTTCAAGGCAACCGCTTCCCATCCTCATGGATGTTTCTGCCCTCTGACTTTTCCAGGCTCTTTGGCTCCTGAGCTCCAGGTACAGAACCGGAAACACAGCTTCTCAGAGTGTCTCTTCCTCCATTCCTGACGACTTCAAGAATGTTTCTGACCAGAAAACCGGTGACCTTCCCAGAAAGTCCAAGCTTGTGGTGGGTGGAAAAAATGTTCACCAAGATGAACAGTTTCCCAGCCACGTCACTGTTTTCTTTTCAAAGATATTTTCACTTTGATCTCTGCCTTGAAATGCTGTCTACTTAAAAGAGTTTGAAGAGTGTTTATGTGAGGGGCTGTGGTATCTAGATTGTTTAATCAGATCAGAATCCCTCTTCTACCAAACTTTCACCCATCTGGGTATTTATTGGTTTATTTTTAATAACCATCCTTTTCCGGTTCAAATTATACAGATTTTTAAAAATCTTTTGTATCCAGGGATCTGAAGCAGAAAGGTTGGCTTTTAAGTTTGATGTAGCCTCTTATTGGACTGCATTTGTGAGGAATGAACAAGTTCATTGTTGCTGGGTCTGTGTCCAAATTCCTTCCCCATCCCAATGGGCTCTGCTTGGCCACTCCATGCTGCTGAGGTTGTCCCCAGGACTTGAAGGGTGAAGTGTTATGGGTTCCTGTGGAAGAGAGGTGCAGAGCAGTTGGCAGGGCAGATGGCGGTTTTATGAGAAACTTTGCCTTGCCTTGAAGCCCTCTATTAAAGTAACTTTTGGGGCCATTAATTGTATAGTTTTTAGAATGAGAATGATTTATGTGGTGATATTGGGACCCAGTTCTGAAAGCTTGGGTTTTGGGGTCTGCTTTTCAAGTGGATGATTTCAAGGTTGAAAAACAAGCCTCAATGGAGGAAATACAGCATTTTGCATAGAAGCTTCTTTGAAAGGGATTCCTGGTTTAATCGCCAACATGACCACTTGGGTGGTCAGTGCCTGGATCCTACAGGTGTTTGATTTGTTTGTTGTGGTTTTTGAAATCCTAACTTGCAGGTAACCTGGTAGGAGGAAAGAATAAATATGCAGGCTCTTAGAACTAAAGAGCATTGAAAATAAAGCTCATTTCTAAAAAGGACCTTTTGTTTATACATTTTTTAACCAAGAAGTCCTTTGTAAATTTTTTTTATTTTTGATACTTTCATCAGGTTTTTTTTTTAATTATTGAATATAGTTGATTTAAAATGTATTAATTTCTACTGTAGAAGTTAACTGTCAATTTGAGTTGTTTCAAATTACACTTTGGGAAACACCTAGGATTCATTTATTGTGGAGGCTGTCAAAAAGTCAGAAAAGAGGCAATGTTAGATACTCCTTTTCAGTTTTTGTTCAATAAATGTTGGGCAGGAATTGGGCAAATACGATTTTGGGCTGCACCTGGAAGAATCGAACGAGTTAGTGATAATGGTGGGATTTTGCTAGGCCAGGGTCAAGTCCACTTGTCTTGCTGCTCAGCTAATTCATTCTACTTCATAGCTTCTGTAATTTATTCCCTTGTCAAATCTGGGCCGAGTATCACCCCGTGGTTTGTAAGTAGCAGGGAACAGGGCTGCTGAATCGAGCTTCTCGCAGGTCGGTGTTCTTGTCAGCAGGAATGGACGTGCCAAGATCTTGGCTGGTCAGTCCTCAAGCCATATGAATGATGTGAGGAAACCTCCCTGCCTTATTCAGACCGGCGCTGAGGTTTCAATGAGGTGAGGCATTTGTGTGTCGTGGGGATGAATCGAGCTCGGAGGAGAGAATGCTGTCATTGAGATTTTGTTTCAATAGTTGTATTTTTCACCAGAGAACTATTTTCTCATTGTTCAGTTCTTATAAGCAGTGGAGCTGTGGGGGATGCACATCAAAGGCTGTCGTACATTTTTAAAGTGGCAACTCATGGGTGTGCATCTTTAGGAGGCTTTTCAAGAACCCACACTGGCACCAAAGGTTACCCAAGTTTGAATTTTGAGTACCTAGGGTCCCACAGCTTGTAAGTGCTCATGTTCTGGGTCAGTTAGATGTGGGTTCAAATCCCATCTCTGCTTCTTGCTCATGGGGCCTTGGCTGGTTATTTCTCCTCTCTAAGCCTCAGTTTCCACATCTTTAAAATGGGCCTGAAAGTCAAACCTACTGGTGTTATTAAAAGGTTCAGTGAACTTGAAGGTGAGCCAGGTGCTTGACTGGGTGGCGCCCAGTAAGCACTCAGTACCTATGGGTGTCCTCACTGCCCGAATTTTCTCTCTTCTTGCCTACATTCATTCAAGCAGTCCACACACAGACAGTTAAAGGAGCAATCACATCATTTTAAAAAATTGGAAACAATTTCCAGCATGGAAAACCTTTTCCTGTCTTCCCATTCCTTTTCTAGCATTTTTCTTATACATATTGGTATATTCGACATAGTTCCAACAGTGGTAAGGCAGTTTGGGTTCTGCTGTTTTCTTTTTTTTTTTTTTTAAGTTAAAATATAGTTGATTTACAATGTTTCAGGTGTACAGCAAAGTAATTCTGTTATACATATATATATATATTCTTTTTCCTATTCTTTTCCATTATAGGTTATTACAAGGTATTGAATGTAGTTCCCTGTGCTATACAGTAGATCCTTGTTGTTTATCTATTTTATGTATAGTAGTGTGTATCTGTTAATCCCAAACTCCTAATTTATTCCTTTCCCCTTTGGTAACCATAATTTTTTTTTCCATGTCTGTGAGGCTCTGCTGTTTTCATTTTGACATCATTTCCTTCATATTTTCTGGGCTGCCAGAGAGGCTTCATGGGTCTCATTTTTAACTATCGTGCAGCATCAATAAATCTCATTTTAACCTTGGCCCTCTCATATGTACTTTGAACTTGTACTTTATCCGCTGTTATAAATGCCACTGCGGTCACCATTGTTGTGACCTTTGCTGGCTTCCCTCACTGGTACTTCCTAGAGTACCCGGGAAGGCTACATCGTCATGTACTACCACTGTAGCTTTAGTGGCTTTTGTTTATTTTGTTTTAAAGTTTCTTACTACCAATGCATGTTCATTGTAGAAAAATTATGAAGTCCAGCTTTGCTGTAAGGGAAAAAATCACCCGTAATCACTTTTCCCCAGAGAGCATCACTCTGGATACACATTCCTCTGGCTCTTTCTCTATGCATGTGCACTGGATATGGTAGATACCTTTTCTCTATCCAGATGGTATCTTTGTATCTTCTGGCCTGCTCTTCTCACCTGATAATATGAGCACACTTCTGTATTTTTACCATTCTTAATAATTGCAAATAAGCCATTGTAAGGACATACCATAATTAATTTAACTAGTCCCCAGCTGATGGAGACTTGAGTTATCTCTAGTGTTTGTCTATTATAAATAACACAGCAATGAACACCTCAGTGTATCATCCCTAATGGCTTTTGGGGGTCACTTTAAAAAAAGAGAGTCATACTCAATATCTTGTAATAACCTATAATGGAAAGGAATCTGAAAAATCTATATATAGTATATATTTATGTATTACTGAATCACTTTGTGGTACACTTGAAACTAACACAACATTGTAAATTATATTTCAAAAAAACTGGTATAAAAAAAACAGTCCACCTTAAAAAAAAGAAAGGATGGTAAAATGACTAAACTTATTAAAGAAACTTGGATTTAAAAAAAAAAAGAGAAATCCACGTTGACAGCTTTAGGCTAAGAACCCCCAGCCCCCAAAAACACATCTTTGACAACTTACTTCTTTGTCTTTATTTACTTAATGTTCATTCGTTCCTATGTATGTATGTTTATGCATACATACATACGTACATACATCTCAAAGACCTTGGTTCTAAGTCCCTATCATCTTTGACTAGGAGCGATGTCCCAGCCACTTAAGTAGATTAACTTTGCTTAATCTGTGAGTAAGGATGAGGTTTTCAGCTCCACCCAGATAACTGTTTCTTTATGCAAGCAACAGCAGTTAACATCACACCAGCTGGCTTTCCACCTTGGCCTTGGTAGTTAAGGATCTTAACCACCATCTAAGTAATAAATAAATGCCCACTATTGCTCATCCTGGAGAATGTTACATAGAGTTGCTGCCAAGGTGAGAAGCCACACGTGGAGAACAAAAAGAAAATAGAAATTTGCAGCACAAGCCCTGGATGCAAACTTTGGGGTTCATATTGGATATACCCCCTTTTGCTTAGTCCACGCTTGCCGTGTTGAGGAGTGAACCCCATCTCCTTTCTCTAGGTTTCTTGTTGCACTTCAGTTCCAGATGCTCTAGAGCAGAACTCGGAAACTATGGCCTGCCAGCCAGGTCTGGCCCACTGCTTGTTTTATCGGTACCCAGCCACACCCCTTTGGGTATGTGCTCTGTACGGTTGCTTTGGCTGCTTTCCTGCTACGGTGGTAGAGTCGCGACAGAGACTGGCCCACATAGCTGAAAATACTGGCAGTCTGGCCCATTTACAGAACAAATTCGCCGACCCCTGAGCGAAGGGATGATGGAGGGTCTCAAGGTGCCCCTTCCTCCCAAAGCCACTCAGGTGAAATAGTCTGCATGCCTTGTGGTCTGGATTTTAATAAAGACATGTACAAACTTGCTGAAAATGGAGCTGGCCATTTTCAAGTGATGTGGTTAACAGAGCAAACCCAATTTTACTTCTTTGGATAGTTAGGGGAGAAATCTCTCCGGGCTCCCTGGGATTCCTCTTAAGTAGCAGTGAGAGATGTGATAATGAGATTGGCTCTCCTCTGAAGTGGTTAGATTAGAAAAGTCAACGAGGCATTTCCTTTTCGTGTCAACCATTTTTATTATCTCCTTCTTAACCAAATTTGAGATTATGAAATATTTGACAAACCATCAGGAAAACCTGATGTTTTCCCGCATTGATGAAAGACAAGTGCTGTTTGTGTATAAAGCAAAAGGCATGCTATTGGGCTTCCCTGGTGGCGCAGTGGTTGAGAGTCCGCCTGCCGATGCAGGGGACACGGGTTCGTGCCCTGGTCCCGGAAGATCCCACACGCCGCGGAGCGGCTAGGCCCGTGAACCATGGCCGCTGAGCCTGCACGTCTGGAGCCTGTGCTCCACAACGGGAGAGGCCACAACAGTGAGAGGCCCGCGTACCGCAAAAAAAAAAAAAAAAAGGCATGCTATTAAAAAAAGGTGTTTCTTTTTTTGGGGGGGTTTGTTTTCACCATTCCCTTGATTTTCATTATGCAGAGGAAGGCACTTTATCCCATTCAAGGCCCTTTCTGGCACTTGAGAGTTCCTAGAAATGAGTTTGGTAATAACAGGTGTGCCTGGATAAGAAAGTGGGCAAAGGGATCTGTAGCATTGAATTGAATTTGGAAATTCAAAGTTCACATTTTTCAGTAAGAAAATGGCAAGGGCTCATCATCGTCTGGCTCTGTGGCTTTCTTTTTGGCCAGTTGGGTGGTTTTGGATTAGACCAGGGATTAGCAAGCTGCTGCCCACATCTGGCTCCCCGCCTGTCTTTTTACTGCCCACCACCTGTCTCTTCATGGCCCAGAAGGCAGAATGGTATGTTTTTAAATGGTTGAAAAACAAATCAAGATGAAAATGGAAGGAAATTCACGTTTCTTTGTCCATACAGTTTTATGGGAACTCTGTCACACCCATTTGTTTGTGTATCGTCAGTGGCTGCTTTCAAGCTGCAAGGACAGACTTGAGTCCTTGGGACAGAGACCATCTCACCCACAAAACTGTGAACGTGTTGACTGGCTGACTTTTCGTGGAAAGATTGCCAACCCCTGGACTAGACGATTAAAAAAAAAAGACATCTTATGGGTGGATCATATTCATCTGTGTTTAGTTTGCATTACTGTGGCTGTTAGTGGTACATATGGGCCACAAGGATATATGTGTGTGTGTATACACACACACACACACACACACACATACATAGAGAGAGAGACTGTGCTTGGGGAGTTTGTAGAAGTTATTTTAGGGGGAGTAAAGCTTGGGTGCATCTAATTAGAGTTTATTATGTGAATCAGGGAAAAAAGTGGAAAAGAGGGTTGTGGCGGAAAGCAAGATGGAGGTCTGCCTCAGACCTGGTATCTGTCACTTACAGAGTGTGACATGGGGCAGCATCTTGGCTTGTTTGTGCCTCCATATCCTTGTCTATGATACAGAGACAGCCTTGACATGTGTCTATAACCTGCCTGATGTGGGGCAGGTACTCGAAAAGTGGTGGTCTTTTCATCAGGGTCAGTACATTTATTAAAAGACATTCTCAACAGGGTTTTGTGAGGCTTAAATGAGATGGTGTTTTAGTCTGCTCGGGCTGCCATAACAAAATGTCACAGACTGGATGACTTAAACAAAAGACATTTCTTTTCTCATGGTTTCTGGAGGCTGCAAGTCCAAAATCAGGGTGTCAGTAGGGTTGGTTCCTGGTGAGGCTTCTTTCCTCAGCTTGCAGATTACCACCTTCTTGCTGTGTCCTCACATGGCCTTTCCTCTGTGTGCATCCCTGGGATCACTTCCTTTTTTTTTTTTTTTTAATTTTTAAAATTTTGTTTTATTTATTTATTTTTGGCTGCGTTGGGTCTTCATTGCTGCACACGGGCTTTTTCTAGTTGCGTCGAGTGACAGCTACTCTTCGTTGTGGTGCACAGGCTTGTCATTGTGGTGGCTTCTCTTGTTGTGGACCACAGGCTCTAGGCATGTGGGCTTCAGTAGTTGTGGCACGCGGGCTCAGTAGTTGTGGCTCGTGGGCTCTAGAGTGCAGGCTCAGTAGTTGTGGCACACGGGCTTAGTTGATCCACGGCATGTGGGATCTTCCTGGACCAGGGATTGAACCCGTGTCCCGTGCATTGGCAGGCAGATTCTCAATCACTGTGCCACCAGGGAAGTCCAGGGGTCTCTCTTCTCATAAGGACACCAGCCATATTGGATCAGGAGCCCACCCTTATGACCTCATTTAAACTTAGTTACCTCTTTAAAGGTTCTGTCTCCACATACAGTTGAATTGGGAGTTGCAGCTTCAACGTATGAATTTGGAGGAGGGCACAGTTCAGTCCATAATAGATGGTCAAGGGTCTGGGCTGTAGTAGATATTCAATAGCTGTTAGTTTATCTACTTGGCTAATAGTATGCTTTGAAGCATTAAAAATTAAAAAAACAAAAAACTCCGTGTGGTCTAGGAAATCCGACCCTGAGAACTGCTAAGAATGGGCCTTGCCTCCCGTTGTTCCATGGTCAGTTATTTGCGTGGAAGTGAATGGTGGCTTCCACCACAGTGTCTCAGACTCTGATGTCCCCATGAATCCCCTGGGGCTTGTGGCGAAGTGTGGATTCGACTTAGCAGGCTGGGGGCTCAGACTGTGATTCTGTGTTTCTAACCAGCTCCCAGGGGAAGCCTGTGTAGCTGGTCTCTGGACCACACTCTGAGTAGCAAGGGCCTCTGCTATCTGTTCAGTAGCCACTAGCCACCTGTGGCTATTTCAGTTTCCATCTCAATGAGTTAAAATGAAAAACCCAGTCCCCCAGTCACAAGTAGCTACATGTCACGTGTATTTCATGGCAGAAAGCTCTAATTGGGCAGCTCTGCATCTGAAAGAGAGGGTGGTAAGCTTTTTTAGTCAGGGGCCTATATGAGTTTCCTGTGGCTGCTGTGACAAATGGCCCTAGACTTCATGGCTTAAAACAATACATTTATTATCTTACAGTTCTGGAGGTCAGAAGTCCAAAATGGGTCTCAATGGGCTAAAATCAAGGTGTCGGCAGAGCTGGCTCCTTCTAGAGGCTGTAGGGGAGAATCCGTTTCCCTGCCTTTTCCAGCTTTTAGAGGCTGCCCACATCCTTGGTTTGTGGTCCCCTTCCTCCATCGTCCAAGCCAGCAATGGCTGGTCGACTCTCTCTCATGATGCAGTCTCTCTGATTCTGACACTTCTCCTTCCCTCTTCCCCATTTAAGACCCCTGTGGTTACACTGGACCCACCAGGATAATTCAGGAACATCTCTCCATCTTAAGGTCAGCAGAGTAGCAACCTTCCTTCCATCTGCAACCTTAATTCTCCCTTGCCATCTAACACAGTTTATTTACAGGTTCTGAGGATTAGGACGGGGCTATCTTTGGGGGCTGGGGCAGGGGGTGTTATTCTGCCAGACAGTAAATATTTTTGGCTTTGCAGACAACACCATCTCCAAACTACATGACTCGCATTTGCCACACACAAAACCAAGCAAACGCACAGGCCTGGCTGAGTGGTTTCTTTTCCTTTTTTTGTCTTTAACCTTCTCATGGAAAATTTCACACACACACAAAAGTAGACCAGTGCAGAGATTTCCATCAGGGAGCAGTTTTTCAATCTTTTTTCATACTTTGCTCTATTTGACTAATTGTCTACACTTTGCAAATATCTACTACTCTTGTAATCAGGAAAGAAAAAAAAAAAAACACAAAGAAGTAAACATCCGAGCATCCAGGAAACCTGAGGGAAACCAACACTGCATTTTGAGGCTAAAAAGGAAAAAGATGCAAACAGAGCTTCTAGAACCTCCACCCTTTTCTGCATCTCCCTGAGCCTGGGAGGTAGGCAGAGCTCAGGATGTTCTCAGGGTAAGTGGGCTCTCAAATTGGATAGGCTTGCATGGGTCAGGCCCTTTGAATAGAATCTGCTTGCTCACGTCTCCTGACCTCTCCTCCTGAAACTGCACTAAGATAAGAGAATCTTGTCCAAGCCATTTGATACAATAATCCAGCTCTGCTTTAAGGCAAGTAAACTCTAGTTGCCTGGATGGGAGATGGGTGGTTCCCATGTCTGACCACTTTGCATCAAAATTGTACTCTCACTTGGGAGTCTGTGGGCCTCAGTGACCCTGGAGAGCACATGGAAGGTTCAGGAAAGGCCAGAAGGAATTTTGATAAATGGCTTGATCTTGTGCATGTGTGTTTGTGTGTGTGTTTCTGAGAAGTTCCATTGGCCAGTTTGGGGTCTTTCATCGTGGCTTCTGTCTGCCTCCATCTGCTCCACCCTCATCACAGTCTCCTCATTTCGTTTTCGACATCAACCCCTTGGCCTTCGTCTGCTCTTTAGGGAAATGGCTTGTACCTGATTTGGTTCATGTGTTTCCCTGTGAGTCTGGGAACCCCAAGCTCTGGACCATAGTCATCATCCTGCCCCCAATCCAGCCACATGACTTTGGCCAGGTCCTCTGAGGATCCAAGTCACCCAGTTGGAGAATTAGGTGACCAGTGTGACAGACAGAAGTGGAGAAAACCCACTTAGGGATGGTGAGAAATAAGGCTGAGCAGGAACATGGGCAACGCATGTATATGGCGTGTATCAATGTGTGACATGTGTGGTGTGTGACAAGAAGACCTCGAAAGGCCAAGGACTTAGGCAAGATGAACTAGGAGACTACTAAATTTTTAGAGCAGGGGACAAGAAGATTCAAACCCTGTATCAGAAAGAGCCAATCACGGATAAAAGCTATGACAAATTTATCATTTATCCTGCAGTTCCTTCACTGAACTTCTTATTTTACTTCTATAGACAAATAAACTAAACTAAACTAAACTAAAATAAAAAATTAACTAGAGAATTAGTAGAGTGACTGTTTCTTTGCTTCATGAGAGTAATTGAGAGAACATAAAACTGCAGTAAACAGAAGAATAGCTTCTGATCCAGTCTAACAAATGATTAGATCATTCCAATCGTGATTAGGTTATTTGAGCACTTCAAATACATTACACACTATTTTAGCAAGATTTTAAAAAATTTTTATACAATTTTTAAAGGTTACTTCCATTTACAAAATTATTAGCTATATTCCCTGTGTTGTACAATACATCCTTGTAGCCTATCTCACACCCAGTAGTTTGTACCACCCACTCCTTCACCCCTATATTGCCCACACCCCCACTGCTAACCACTAGTTTGTTCTCTATATCTGTGAGTCTTAGCAAGATTTTTGAGGTCTTCTTTTTAAAAAGAAATAAAGCAAAAAGAATAATTTTATGACTACAAACCAAAAAGACAGACAAAATTGATTTTATAATTTCCAAAGTATGTTACCTGGTCTGTCTTCTGAAGAATTAAATATAAATTGAAAAGAGATTGATACAAGCATACCTAAAGCTCCTAGAAAAAGACTAGATGGCAGTAGAAAAGTGGAAATAAAAGAGAGATTAGGGCTTCCCTGCTGGCGCAGTGGTTGAGAGTCCACCTGCCGATGCAGGGGACACGGGTTCGTGCCCCGGTCCGGGAAGATCCCACATGCCGTGGAGCGGCTGGGCCCGTGAGCCATGGCTGCTGAGCCTGCGCGTCCGGAGGCTGTGCTCCACAACAGGAGAGGCCGTGACAGTGAGAGGCCCACGTACTGCAAAAAAAAAAAAAATAGAGATTAATCTTTTATTTCCTTCGTGTGTGTGTCTGTGTGTGTGTTAAAATTATGTGTACTGTGTTGTTTTTATATATGATTATCCTTTACGCTGTACTGAAGGTTAGCATAATAAAGAAGATAATTAAAGCTTAAAAAAAAAAAGAGCTGCCTGGATGTGTGCGTTCAGTAGATGAGAGAGAGAAATGGTCAGCAGGCAAGAAGATTGGGGCGGAGGAGGGAACACAAGAGACACAGGGGTGCCAGAGCTGAGCAGTGGTAAAGACCAGAGAGCAAGGTTTGGAATCAGAAAGATCCAGCCTGGAATCCCAGCTGCATCGTTGTGGGCTAAGTGGCTGTGGGCAAGTCTCCTCATTCTTCAGCCTCAGGCTCCTCCCTGTGTGTCATTTGAGGATTGCAGTAGCAACTATGTGTCCGCTAGCACTGTGTAACAAGTGACCCCAATACTAAGTGGCTTAAAACATCTATATTTAGTTACAGTTCAGTGGGCAGGAAATTGGACCAGCCCGGTGAGGCTGTCTCTGAGCTCCAAGGAGGCTTGTCGACTCATGTATCTTGGCGCCTCAGCCCGGGTGGCCCAGCTGATGGGGTTAGACATGTGGGGCACAGCATTCTGTGTCTCCTGGTTCCTTATTCTCCATGGAGGCCCCAGGCCACTCCCTCTTGCCACGTGCCCCTCCAGTACGGTCACCAGATTCTGACATGGTAGCTTGGTGCTCTCAGGACTGCGAAGGCAGATGGACACTGCCAGGCTACTGCCTCCTCTTGTTTTTAACAGTTTTATTGAGATGTAATTCACATACAGGTCACCTATTGAAATTGGATGATTCAGTGGTTTTTGGTATATTTACAGAGGCAACCATCACTACAGTCTAATTCCAGAACATTTTTATGACTCCAAAAAGAAACCCCGCACCCATTAGCAACCACTGCAAATTCTCTCCCAGCCCTGGCAACCATCAATCTACTTTCTGTCTCTATGGATTTGCCTATTCTGGACATTTCATATAAATGGGAGCATACAAGATGTGGTCTTTTGTGTCTGCCTGCCTTCATTCAGCATGATGTTTTCAAGGTTCATCCACATTGTGGCATGTGTTGGCACTTCACTCCCTTTTATGGTTGAGTAATATTCCAGTGTATAGATGTACACTTCGTTTATCCAATCACCAGTTGATGGGTTTTTGGCCTTTGCACGTTGCACCTATGAAGGATAGAGCTGCTATGGACATTTACCTGTACAAGTCTGTGTCAGTGTATGTTTTCAGTTTTCTTGGGGTGATTCGCAGGAGTGGAATTGCTGAGCTGTGTGGTAACTGCCAGGCCTTCTTAGGGGTTCACTCTGGATCCGGCAGAGTGTGGCTTCTACCGCATCCTCTAGGCCAAAGTGAGTTGCAGACCCCACACAGAGTCAAGGGGAGGAGCTGATGCAAGCGTCTGACTGTCCAGAGGGCTTCATCAGGGCCCTCATGTGAAGCCCTCAGTGGAACTTGACACATAATAGGTACTCAATATTACTCCCAGTCGTTATTCTCTTGATTACTAAAAATTATACAAAAGTGGGGCTGTAGGGAAAACACAAACTGTTAGGACTTAGATTGACAACCATCAGTCAGCCTGATAGCAAACCCATCTTCAGGATTTTGGAGATTATGATTATACTTCAAATTAGCAGTACCTCAGTCAGAAGGTGAGAATTAGAGGCTACTAGAGGTCAGAATAACACCAGCACTGGACGAGATCATCAGGAGGCATCACATACTCGTTGTAGAAAATGTGGAACTTCAGGCAAAAGTGTCAATAAAAATCACCTGTCAGAGATAAATGTTTTGGTTTCTTCCACTATTTTTTTCTATGAATTATGTGCATAAGTATATATATTTTAATGCAACTAAAATTAAGATTGTAAGATATATAGTTTATATGTTGCATTTTAGCATTTAATATTGGGAGCATTTTCCTGTATTATTCAATGCTGGTTTATAATGGCTAGGTTATCTAGCTAGCCAGCTCTATATTCTTTTATTTATTTTTGAAGTTTAATCTATAGTGACATACAGCTTGGTGAATTTCTATATGTTGCCTACATAAGACAAGACCACCACCCAAATGGAATTACAGAATCCTATGGTTCCTCCTAGTCCGTAACCATCTCATTTTCATGAACTGACTCCCAGTTTATTTATATACCCCCCGATTACTGGACACATAGGTAGCTTCCAGTCTTTTGCCCTTAGAAATGATGCTGCTGTGATCTTCCTTGTACAGACACATTTGTCTGCATCTGATTGCTTCCTCCAGATACATTTCTAGAAATTGTGAAATGCCGAGTCAGAGGGTGTCAATGTACGGAAACGCTCTCCGTTGAAATGCTGCCTCCATGTCAGTCATTTTTCTCTGTACTCCAGAATTCCCCTCTTTGTGCTTCTGCAACACTTTGCTTGGACAGTACAACTATGGTATTGTATTAATGAGCCCCTAACTTGTTTTCAGGTCTTGGCTTCAAAACTAGCTCCCCAGGAGCAGGCTTTGTGCATGTTTGTATCCCCACACTTGGAGACATGATAAAAATTGAGTTCTCTCACCTATCTTTGAAACCCTTCCTAAAAGCAGTGACATATCAGGGGCTATTCAGAACCAGTTGAAACTGGCTTCACTTTGGAACAGGACTTGCTGCAAAGCCACGCAGAACTCTGAAACCCATCTCTAGGTGCTTCTGAGATCATTGATGTGGCTGAAGGAGTTAATACGCAAGAGTGTTTTTTAAAAATTCCCACCAGACCGTTAAACTCAGAGCAAACATATGGGTCCAAGTCGGGTGGTGGGTTTGCACACATTTTCCTATTAATCATTGGAGTCTTCACATACCTTATTGGGATAAGTCCAGTAACAACTTCTCCTTTAAGTTGCCCAACTCCAGGGGTTTATGTGTCTAAAGGGGCACAGCTGCTTTTCACTTCAGGTGTGTCTGCCCAGGTATGCCTGCTGTTGCTCCTCGCCACCACCTGCTGTCACTGTTGAACACTGGTCCGCTGCAGGTGTGGGAGCTGGCCTGCTCATGGCCTCCTATTGTGATGCTGTTGCTTGTCCGGATAGGAGGAGGAGTCCGCTCCCAACCTGCCAAGCTTGGCTGAGGATGCTGGGCACTTCCCGTGGCAAGAGCAAGTCAGGGGTCAGAGCCACTTCCTCTCCCTTCCTCTTTGGGGGCCACCTTGCTAAGAGGTGAGGCATTCCAAGCACAAAAGATCTTGTCCTCTCAGGACAGTGGGGCTGGTGCTATCTAAATAATTTTAGGGACATATTTCCAGGGAAGAACCATTATAGCAAGAGGATTTACTTCGAGCCCCAACTTTGCCATTTCAAGTATCTCTTCCTCAAAGCAAAAAGTCTGCTAGGTGAACTGCATTATCTACCCTGGACCTAAGAGAACTGCTAACATTTTCAAGACTCCCATTTAGTGGCTATCTGATTTAATCTTTATAAGCACCCTTTGTATATATGTTAAATGTGGAATAATACTACATATACTATATACAGAATCTGTGTGTGCCCATGTGCATCCTCATGTGTATTTATATCTAATGAAGTACTTCATTTATTAAATATTTATTGAGCCCCCACTGTGTGCCAGATCTGTGGAACTGAACTGCATAAGTACGTCTGGGTGTGTGTATACAGCTGCCATGTGTTTGGATGAGACATTCATTCACTTATTTCACATATATTTAATAAGCACTCCTCTATCTACTGGGGACACGGAATCAGTGCCCTTGTGGAGCTCACAGTCATCTTAATGTTTCTTCTTAGTTTAAAAAGAGTAGGTAAATGGAGTGCTTTCCAGATCTTTCTTAAGTAACCTGACCCATGGGAAACAAATTGCTTGTTTCTAAGTAACCCTTGATTTAAAAAATATATTGTATATCTGAGTCAGAAATTAAAAAGGGAGGCAGGACAGGAATATCCTTGGGGGAGTGCTTGTTTATTTTCCTTGTCTGAAGTGAGATAAAGAATATCTCCAAGTGGGCTGGTTTCCAACCGGGACCGTGTACACAAAGCACCTCATTCTAGGAGGGAGAGTGAGTAAATAAGAGAAGTCTTTTGCCGGTATTTATTGCCTCCTACAAGTGTGATGTAAAACTTCACACGTGCAGAAGCAGGCAACCACAACCACGTGCGGAAGCCGCCGTTTTTGCAAATAAAAATGCTTCCCAGAAGCATGACAAATGCAAGACTAACAGGTGTAGCACAGATCCAAGGCGCACATGTGGTTCTCATCAGCTGCCTCTGTTTTAAATCTAGGCCTTCCTGTAACAACGAAAAAAGTTATTTCTTCCGAGGCTGCGGCTAATAATCCACTCAGCCTGCTTTTCTACCCCTTCGCATAACCGTATATTTAACAGAGCTTCCAGAGAGAGAGGAGACAGCAATGAAAGAAGGCAGTGAGGGGGCGGGGGGGAAGCCCTTAGACTTGACATTTAACAATTCTGGGTTTGACCTATAACTCTGGGTGACCTTGGGCCTCAGTTTCCTCCTTTATAAAGGAGGTTCAGAGAATGAGGGCTTCAATTTTCCAGCATCTCCACGCAAAGCAGGGTAGAAGGGTCTTTTAAACGAGTGATTCTCAACAGGGGTCGGTTCTGCCAACCAGGGGACCTCTGGCAGTGACAAGAGACATTTTTGGTCGTCCCCAGCGGGGAAAGGGTGCTACTGGCATCTAGTGGGTAGAAACCAGGGATGCTGCTGAACATCCTGCAATGCACAGGACAGGCCCTGCAACAACAGTGATCCGGCCCCAAATGTTACTGGTGCCCAGGTTGAGAAACCCTGGCGTGGACACAGGTTTGCAACGTTGGTGTCAGCTCATGGTTTGGGGCTTTCCCAGCTTGGGGTAGCGGCTCCTCCGTGAGGCACTTTGCAGTCTCATGCTTTGGGGATCCTGGCCCTCGGCGCTGCCGACCCCGGGTTCGCATCCACGACCTCTGGAGGGGCGGGGGCGGCAGCGTTCCTCGGCTCCTCAGTTGACCCGCGCACGGAATTACAACGTGGACGTCTGCCTACTGACCCCCAGGAACGCAGATAAGAGAGGCTGAGGAGGACCCCCGGGCTCAGAAAACTTGGCAGCTCCTCCCACCTGCGACTCCCGTCACCTCCGTCAGAATGGGGAAAGCTTTTCTGCCCTAGGAGGGGTCCTTCCGCTGTCCTCTCCGCCCCGCTGCCCTCAGGCGGCCACCCACAGCGCCCGGGTTCAAGGACTCGGCGCGTATCGACCGTTTCCGTCGGAAACCTCGGCCCCCGCCCAGCTTGGGTGGGGGCGGGGCCTCCAGGCGGTGGCCGTTGCCCTGCCCAACCGCCTCCCAACGTCACCTTTGACCGGGAGGGAACAATGCGCCTGCGCGCGCATGCGTAAGAAACGAGGGGCGTGACCCGCGTGTGGCCCCGCCCAAGTTTGGCGTCTCAGACCGCCCCATCTCCCAACCTCCTCAGTGTGGTGCCGACGCTGCGTGCGGCGCGGGTTACCCAGAGTGCTCCGCGCGGGGGCTGCTCACTGGAGTTTGGTTCTCGAAGCGGCGGCAGCAGCGGCGACGGCTCCGGCGGCTCCTCCTCCTCCTCTGGTGGCGGCGGCGCCCCGGGCCTGAGCCCCGGCCCCGGCTCCCCTCTCCGCCACCCCGCGCGCCCCCACTTCCCCCGGTGCCGCGGGGAACATGAGGCTCCGCTCCCGGAGGCCGGCGAGTGAGTGACCCCCGTCCGCCGCCTCAGCCCGCCCGCCCGCTGGCCCGGCCGCTCCCCCCCGCCTCGCCCAGGCAATGACAGCGGCTCCGCCGTCTCCGCAGCAGATCAGGGACCGGCTGCTGCAGGCCATCGACCCCCAGAGCAACGTAAGTGTTCACCGCACGGGCTGAGGTGGAGGCCGCGTGGGCCCGGGACCCTCCCCCTCCATAGTGCCCCTCCCCCGCAGGGCTCCGGGGGACCCACCGGCCACCCACCTGCCCCCGAGGGCCGCTGCCATCCCGGCCTCTCGCCCCCCAGGCCCGGGCCGGGGGCTGGTCGGGCAGCCCGGCGGCGCTCGGTACGTGAGGCCGAGGCTTTCGTGCGGCCTGGGCGGAGGGAGCAGATGGGAGCTGAGATCAGAGCTTTTTCTCCTCTCCCGCTCCAGCTCTACGACCCTTGCTGCTCCTGACGGAGCTCCCCCGCCTCGCCCTTCCCGGGGGACCCGCGACCCCCGGGAAGCCCTCCCGGCGCGGGGGAGGGGAGGGGGGAAGGCTGTGGAGCAACTGGTGTCCGGGGTATGACTCGGGGAAGCCGGTGCCGGCGGTGTCTTGGTCTTCTGGGTGATCAGGGAAGTCCTCTTTCTCTTTCCTCCCGTCTGGAAGCACCTTCCTGGCTTCGGAGGGAACCCCCCTGGCCTGCTTTGCACCTAGCCAGCTGCCCAGGGCACTCGGAGAGTCCCTTTTGGTTCTGAGAGTGGACATGCCTTTGCCGGGTCTCTCTTGGGGTCCCTGCCGACGGAGGATGATCTTGTGGAGAGTGGGATTCTTTCTGTTACCTTTCTGGGCCTAAGTGCTCATTACGTCTCAGACCAAGCCAGAGCCCTGCTTTTTGGTAGTGAATTAAAGGTGATTGTTTGCTCTCCCATTCCACCCAGAGCCCTCCGTCGGCTGTCTACGCCCTACCTGGGGTCCTAGCCTGTTGGTTTGTGACCTAGGCCATCAGGGTTAACCCCAGGGTGTCGCTTTCTCAGGTGCTCCTCCACGGAGGCTACTGTTTGTGGAGGGATCTCCCCTGCCCCCCTCCGTGTGTGTAGGGAAAGACTCATCGTGTTCTCATATTTTTTATGAGTGGTTTACGGCCATAGGGGTCATTTCCCCCTGTGGCAGGAGCAGTGGAGCAATGGGAAGATGTAGTAGCATCCAGGTATGAAGTGAGCCCCTGCATTTCCTGGGAGACCAAGAAGTGGCCATTGAAACCACTTTTTAATGTGCTGGGGATGGAAGAAATAAACCATCTTGGGCTTGGCTAGGTAACTTAGGTTTCTGTCACTATGGGGGCTTTTGCTTTTCCTTTACATGAGTTTGTCTGATTACTTTTAGCAGTAGGCTTTAGCCTAGCATTTTGGGAATAATTCATGTTGGATTGTACAATTCTGGCAGAAATAGTTATTTTTGTAAGACTCTGATTTCTGTATCATAAGTAATTCTGTCATTCCTGGTCTTCAGACCCCATTAAGATAGATTTGGTGGTAATTGTCTTTAAGAAATATTGTATACATTTTTGTTATGACTTTGGGGGTGGAGTAGGCACAAGCTATATAAAAACCTTGCAGAATTTTTGCAGAAACGGGTGCTGCAGCAATTCCCAAGACTGAAATATTAGAGGATAAAACAAGTGACTTGAAATATATAGCCTTGGTGACTTTTGCATCAGTTAGAGTGTAATTTCTTGAATTCCATGTGCTTGTTTGCCTTCCGGAGAGTCTGAAAGGTTGCTGAGATATTAGCACTGATCCTTAACGCCACCTAGGAAAGCTTTGGGATCAGGAGGCGCTTTAACGGGCAGTCACCATGTTGTAGATTAGGTGGGGCAGTGACCTCAGGGGTTCCAGTGTTGTGTAAGGCCCTAATCTAAAGGGTTCCTAGGAGTACAGGAGGAAGAGAGGCCAAGCCCACGGTTGTGTTACGTGTCATGGAATGCACATTTCACGTGGCTTATTTGGGTGGACTCTTGTGATAGGTGTGTGTAGAGTCCTACTAATATAAGTGTGGTGGATGAAATTGGGAAATTGTCTCTGAATATGAGTGGGGAGAAAGTGCCACCTTTAAATGCTGCTCTTGTCAGTGACATCCCTGAGTATTGTTATAAGCCGTTTGACAGGCGTGTGGCTTGGAGCAAACCCCATATAGAAACTCAGAGCTGTGGAGGGATAGGTTGCTGGCAGAGATGGTGTGACCTTATTTCTGCAGTTTCTCTTGATTGACCTGGGCTCAGGTGAGAGCTAGGTGGCTCCAACCAGGCGGTGCCAGCACACAGCTGTTCTTCTCTTCTGGCTTGCTCAAGTAGGAACTCCACTTCTGTATAGTTAGTTGACACATATTTAAGGTGCTCCTGGAAAATAAAAATGGGGACAGTGTTGAAGAGCCAACACTAAAATTAAACCTCTTCTGAGAGAAGCGACAGAGAATTGTGTCATGTAATGCTTACCTTTATGGGCATGCAAGTATGCTAACAAACTTAGCTTTTGCTTGAAAACTCAATGTCAGGCAGCTGACCTAATATCCACAGGTATCTGAAAACTTAGGGAAATAACAAAGTAACACTTTCTGACCATCTCCCTGACAAAGGAGTTCTTAAGAGGAAAGTTGTTTCTTTGCTCTATATTCTAGCCTCTGGAGTATTTGAATATCTATAGCATCAGGCTCTGCGTTAATAATTTCTCTCAACTCAGTAATAAAGTAAATTCTGTACATTCCTTTTCCAAAAGCAACTAACGGTTTTTCAGAACAGTCGAAGCCTTACTCTTCTTGTGTATGGCAGCCCAGAGCGTTGAAAATCTTTCTTAAGTGCACTCTGCCTTTGTTCCATCTTAATCTTGTTTTGTTATGGATAAAGTTGAGGACTGTCTTACTCCTGCCCAGAAATCAGAGTCAGTCCACCCAAGCATAATCTCATCAGCAAATGATTAGTTTCCCGTTTGTATCGGACACTCATTGTTTCTCCAGAGTTCGGGCTTTGTCTTCTCTGTCTAGAGCAGAAGCCTTAGGTGTACTTTCTAAGTGCTGGTTAAACTGACTGAACCCTAGACTCCTTCTTGGGCTGTCCAGCAGGAAACCTCAGGAACTACTTTTCTTCTTCACTGTTCTGCAGACTTCAGGTGCCAAGGGGAGGTGAACAAGGGGCCTCTGCAGAGAGAGACACGGGAAGGATAATTTTCCCACCTAGGAATTTGAAGGTTAAGATACCACTTAGCTTCACTGGACTGCAGGTTCCTCATCTGCAAAGTGGGATTGGGAACTGGTGTATTTGCCCCAAAAGCTCCTTCCAGATCCAGGTTCAGATTCTGGAAGGTGCAGCAGAGGCTAACATGAATTGTTGTTCTAGAAGTTTCTTCCTTTAATGCACGGTACATTGTGTGAATTTTCTGAATAACAGACACCAACACACTTCTACAGAGATGTATGCTTTACCTGACTTTGTGCAGCAGAGTATCCTGCTTTCTCCCAACAGCCTATAAAGGGAGGTGGAGTGAGTAGCCAGTCTCCCCTTTCTGCAGGTGCAGAAGCAGACATCATGACAGTACTGTTTAGTGAGTGTCTCCCATGGCCAGGAGAGGACAAGATGCCTTTGTTTCCTACTGACTTAATGTGAGGTGACTGCCCTAAAGTTAGGGAGGGACTTAGCCAAAGTCATTAAGCGATAGTGCTTCCAACGTTAAACGCCACCATACTGCTCTCAAACATGGAGAGGCAGCTTCAGAAGAGGCCAAGAAGGCAGCGTCCTTGAGCTGGTAAGAAAAGATGTGGGAGTCTCTTCTCTCCCACACAAGTTTATATGAGATGACAACTTGGGTTCGATTTACCTGTGATAGATCTTACAGGTTGATGACATTAGACAGCCTGTCCCGGAAACATCTTAAGGTTTCTGTCAGGGACACAGAATCCTGGGCCAGACCACACTGTGGTGTGGCAACTGCTAGCTGATGTGGAACTTTTCATGAGTCTTGTGTTCCAGCTTCCTTTTCTGCTTCAAGATTACAGCACTTTTGATGTTAATTTAAAATGCCATTGATCCTGCAGAAAAGAGGAATCTTATAAGTTCTAAAATGGAAGACTATTAGTTCTGATTCTCATTAGTATATTAGAAGATATGAAATCTAAGCATGTGGACTCTTCCTGATCACACTGGTTGCCCACATTCAGTAACCTTCCTGTCTTTGCTCTTTTACGTCGTGGCCAGGACGTGTGAGGACAGCAGTGTGGCATTTTATGACTTTGGGAAGTAGGCAGGTAACAGTGTTGGTTGTGAAGCAGGTGTAAGACCTTGTTGTGATTCACTCTCTCCCTCAGAAGAAGGTGGACTTTACATTCGGTCTTCATGGAGGTCCTCAGAGGAGGCTCTTGTCAGGGTATGTTGTCCTGGCTGGAGGTCACAGAGGCCTAGGAGGACAGTCCAAGATCAGCTTATGGGAAGGGGTTTTTGTCCTGATACAGATATAAACAGGCACCATGGTCACCCGGGCTCATGATGCAGCTTCGTGTGGTAGGACATGCCCTCAGGGGTGCCAAGCGTGGAGTTAGGTGAAGGAGGAGAGCTGTATTTACTTTGCCTCAGTTTTGGTGTCCATGTGAGTGTCTTCTCAGACGGAGTTCTGGTTCATCCAGAACTGATTTAACCCAGCCCAACCTCTAGGTGACTGCCTCAGGGGGTCTCCTGCCCCCCCTGCCCCCACTGTAAACCACCTTCTGGAAGCTGGGGGCTGTGTCCCTCAGTAGAAGTTGTGCTTTTCCTTTTTATTCCTGGTGGTGGCTCTGGCCTGAGTCCGCCTGGTCCCTGTGGGGCCCACTAGCTGGTTGTCAGATTGGGTGACTGAGTTTGTGGCTCAGTGGCCGGCTGTGTAGGCAGCGCATTTTCAGTCCAGCCTTGTGAGTGCCCATGCTCAGAGCCCCTTCTCAAACTGCTCCTTTTCACTCTCCAGGCACATGAGTAGCGCTGAACAAGTATTGACACAGGGATTCCATGAACTGGAGAGCATTTCCTGAATAAGGAGGGCCTACCAATATTCCGCATGCTGTGTTTAAAAGTACTCCCTGAATGAATTCCAGGTCTTGGGAGGCAGTACGCTTACATTTCTTTCTTTCTTTCTTTTTTTTTTTTTTTTTTTTTTTGTGGTACGCGGGCCTCTCACTGTTGTGGCCTCTCCCGTTGCGGAGCACAGGCTCCGGACGCGCAGGCTCAGCGGCCATGGCTCACGGGCCTAGCTGCTCCGCGGCATGTGGGATCTTCCCGGACCGGGGCACGAACCCGTGTCCCCTGCATCATCAGGCGGGCTCTCAACCACTGCGCCTACAGGGAAGCCCTACACTTACATTTCAATCACCAACTGATGCACACTGTTTATGGAGAAATATGGTAAAACTGGAAAAGGTGGCTCAGCAGTTGAATAAACATTTCTAGCAAGCATTTATGGTGCTGGATATGGAGAGTGCAGACCTGGGGGTGCCCAGCTGCAACCCTCCAGGGACCTGGAGCAGGCATAGAGCGTGCACACGGATAGTCTGGGGTGCGGCAGCCTTACAGGGCTACAGCTCTTAGATCCAAGTGGAACAGTTCATGTGTCTTATTCGAAGATAGTTCAGAATTCTTAAGAGCATGAAATGGCTTTCTAGAATCATCATTTTTTTCCATCATTTGAGTTTTCAGAAGGAAAAGGAAGTCAGTTCTTGGTTTGTCTCTGACCTGAGGGGAATGGAGAGTTTGGAGGAGTTGGTAGCAAATCCTTGAACAGTTTGCCCTCTCAGCAATGGGATGGGAAGGGGGCAGGTGTCAGGCTCTGTGAAGGGCCTGGGGCTCGTTTCCAGTACTGGAGTTAGGTAGGCTCTGTGTGGCTTCCGGAGGCAAACCTAGGACTTGGAAGGCAGGAGTTCCTGGGAGGTAGGTGCTGTTGCACTCAGGGGAGCTCTTGATTATCGTCAGAGCTGGCTCAAGAGTCCAGGGCCACCATGCCAGGTGGGCGTGCAGACAGGACTGGGCCCTCTATCTGGGCCCTCAGATTCTTGACCTGTGAGTTCCTGGAGGTTCTGTGATTGTATATGGAGGCTGCTAAAAAGAAGAGTCGTGTCAGGTGATGTGCCACTTCCAGGCAGGTGGGGTTAAAAGCCTTCCAGTGCTCCTGGGACTGCAACAGAGTTTCCTGGATTCATCCATTGGAGGCTGTAAAATGAAGAGCTGCTGTTTACTGAGCACTTACTATATGCCAGGTATTGTGTAGAGTGCTTTGCATCCTTGGTGGTTCTCTGAACCACTCTTGCAAGTGGATGCTCCATCTTCATTTTAGGGGAGAGCAGAGGTTAAGTGATCTGTCCAGTGTCACAGAGGTGGATATGGGAAAGCTCTGGGCCCAAACCCAGTGCTGGTTGGCTCAGAAGCCGATGGGCTTAACAACAGTGTCCCACCTCCTGCATAAGCAGTGCCCAGCATGAAAGTTGAACTCCAGTGCATCTTCTGAGGTTAACCTTAAATGTGAAGTGTTTTTAAACGTTAAGTTTTGCATTTCTATTTCCTTCCCACATCCTACCACCTTTCCCCCCTTAAAATCTTCTAGCCTAGTGGGTCCTAACCTTTTTGGGTGTTAGGGTCCATTTTTATGATCAGAAACATTCAGGAACTTCCACATAATGGCAGGTGTACTTTGAGTAGCTGTTTTCTTGTTTTTGTTTTTGGAGAAAACTCAAGGACAGAAGCTACTCCTAATCCAGTAATGTTTTGAAATGAAGTTATAGCTTGTTGTCAGAACAGCATCTACTTAAACCTGGAAGCCGACTTTACTTGTATGTGTGTGACACCTAGGATCGAACCCTTTGTACTGCCTCTGGTTGGGGCCTCCTGTTGTCCCTACTGCTCTCCCTTTTCCAGAAACCTTTCCTGCTTTAATCAAAGACAGTCTCCTTCTGGCACTGTACATAACTTAAAAATCCTACATTCCTGCTGAGTATAGGTCTTGTTGAACACGTTTTCTATGGGATTGCAAGCTCCTTGCTGGCAGAGCATGAGTTACTCCCCAGGTATCCAGAACTTCTTCAGCAAGTGGGTGCTCAGATGCTTGTTGATCTTCCGTGAAAAGGGCTGGTCTTCAGAATTGGCTGTCAGCGCTTACTGAGCAGGTATGAGGTGCCAGCACTTTTCACCTTTAATCTGTACAGCAACCCTGGGAGGCAGGTACCAGTGCAGAAACTGAGGCTCAGTGGACACACAGCTAGAAGGGATGACACTAGGGTTGGAACCTACCCACCCAGTCCTTAGCCACCTGCTGCTGCCTCCCATGTCACTCGAGAGAGGGCAGTGGATTACAAGGCAGACATTCCACTCTCCTGCCTGGATTTGGATCCTTATGCTGGATTCATCTGTGCAACGTTTTTATGCTTGTCCCAGAGGAAAGTTGTACCTGAAATACTTTCTGCTTTCTCTTGAACTGGCTGAGGATAAGGTGTGAAGTGTTTTTTCCTTTTTGTTTCTTGGCTGGCATTTTTCACCCCTGACAGAGAAGGTGGCTCTTGATCTTAGATTCCCTGGCTGTCTGTGATCCCTGGAGACACTGTTCAAATGCTACCTTGGGATCCTGTGTCCTTTTTTGGTCATGTGACAAATCAAACCCTTCCTGGACACCCCCCTCTCCCGAGTTTCATTCGTCAAGGGCCAAAAAATGGATGATGCTTTCTCCAGGCCACACCCTGTGGTGGGTCAGCCTCATGGCTGCTGTGGAGACTCTAGTCACTTGTCCACTGTGTGCACAAAGTGATTTTGTAGGTGGCTGGCCTTGGCTCTGTGATGGGGGGTTCTGTGGTGCAAACGTCAGCAGTCAGGTGAGTTACTGACGGAGAACTCAGCTGCACGTGACCGTGGCTCACACCGAGAGGCCATTGGTGGCCTGGCAGCCCTCCTCCAGGTGCCGGTGGCCCCGCTGTCCTGCTTGTACCTTCAGCTCCTTCCCTTACCCACAATCCGGTCAGATTTGGCTCCGCATGGCACCTGGCCCCCCAAGCTGGCTGCAGCTCTGCTTGCACACACCTGGGGGCTGGTTCTCCTTGTCCCCTCGATGCCTTACTTGGATATTCCCGCCTCCCCTATTCCACCTTAGCTCTCTTGACCCCTCTTTCCATCAGGTCCCTGGCCTAGCTTGGGTTGGATCGTGGGGTGGTGGCCACGTCCGCTTTCCCCTGGGTGATCCCCAAGATAGCTACCTGTGTCCTCCTTCTTGAAGCCAGTTCTCCTGAAAGCCACTTCCAGTAAACACTTCCCAACTCTTTTTTACCCCTTGGTGCACCTTGCATCTGTGCCAGGCAAATAGTTGGCAAGCTAGCTTTTTAGAGCTGCGAGGGTGGGGGGGGGGGTGAATGACACTGACGTGTAGGTATATAAACTAGGAAGAGTTTACCCTTTCTGCTCATTGTTTCACATTGTTTCCTTCAAGTGTTCAGTTAGATAGTTGCAGGCAGAGCACCTTTACTAATTCTTTTAACCCCTTTTCTCCAGAGGGAGCGTGGCACTGCACTCATGACACGAGCTTAAACGCAGAGGGGCTCATTGGCTTGTGTTACTTAAAGGCCCAGAAATGGGTCTCTTCTCAGGTGACGACCTGGCTTTACTCCCTCTCTCTGTTTTGCTTTTTGTTGTGTTGCCTTTGCATAGTGGATGTCTTCTCCCCAGCCCCTGCAGCTTTGGGATTCACCCTCACTGACCATTATCCAGGGGCAGAAAGAGAAGTCACGTCTTACCCAGAAGGCCCAGCAGACATTTCCCGGTGCCTTCTCTGGACTTTGATTGAAATAGGCTGTGTTCGTTGGTTCACCCCTGAATCTTGGCATGGTGTTAGTTCCATCCAGACTGACCCAGAGTGGAGGGGGTGCCCCCAAGAAACATTAGGTCCTGTTAATGGGAGAATGGGATGGGGAGTGGGCTGGCGGTGATCCCTGAGTGAGTGCTGGTTTAGTCACCTCTTTGATATGATAGCGCCTTCAAATAGTTGGGCGCCTTCAAATAGGTGGGTGTCATGCTAGGCCTGGGAGACTTGGGTCCAGATGACAGAATGGATGTAACTGAAATATGAGGTCTGGCGTAAGCAACGGGATTGTTTGGATGGCGTCAGATCACAGCCAGGGTTCTAAGTACCCACTCCTGATTGAACTGCAGACTCTGATTTGCCTGTAGTCTCACTTGGGTACCTTGTCTTAGTGCAGGTGCTAGGTTGCAGCTTCTGACCCTGTCCTGGGCTAAGGAGCCCTTTAGGAGTCCAGGAGAGCCTCACCATAGCACTGCTGATTCTCCTGTCCCCATCACCTTTCCTGATGTTGCAGTAACTGCCTGGATGAGCCTGGGTAGAAGGAGACCGTGCCTGTGACCCAGGCAGGAGCCGAGTTCTCCAGACTTCTGTTCTCTCGGGCTCAGAGGTATGGCTGATTACTCGGAGGTCTGGTCCGAGCTGATTGTCTTGCCCATTTCCTCTTGTCTGTACCCCCCATCCCGTCGTCGTCATTGTTGTCCTCCCCCCGCACCCCCCAACCCCCCCCACCCCCCCCACCCCCCCCCCACCCCCCCCCCCCCCCCCCCCCCGCTTACCAGAAACTGGTACCTGCATTTCTTTCCCTTAGGTTAACTGAAATGCATTGGGTCAGGTGATCTTTCGTGTCCCTCCATTTTTCCCTTCCAATCTGAGGGGCTCTAGGCAAGCACCCGAAATTGGTGATGTCTGCTCCCCCTTTGCTGGATGCTGGCAGCCTGGCAGTGGCAGATGTGGGCCACATGTTACATTTTAGGCGTGTCTGGGAGCGAGGAGGTTTGTGAATGGTTATTTCACTTTCACTTCTATTTTAAAGGAGCTTCTTATTCTTAAGCATTTAAAGTTCTCCCTTTGAAGGTTGGTCAACAGGCCAAAGCTTCCACTGAGTGCAGGAGCCTCACTTCTCACCAAAGGGCAAAAGTATCACCCTCCCAGGTGTTGTGAGCTCATCCTGCATTCGCTTGTAACCTTTCTCCTCTCACCACTGAGTCAAAATACTGTTTGGGATTGAAATTGGAGTGGGAGAACTGAGAGGGAAACTGTTCTTTTTTTTTGTCCTCAGCATTGTGTGTGTCTGTATGGCTTGTGGACAGACTTCTTCCACATGGCGGGAAATGTAGCAGCTCTGGGATTTGAACTCTTGAAAGCTAGGACATAATCAAAAATGGATTCACTGACTTGCTTCCAGTTTGAAAACTCCTGGAGAATCACTCCAGCTTGGCTTGGGGGTGGGGTGAAGGGGGCTTTGTAAGAAAATGGCAGTGCCCTCAAGAAGTCAGGGAGGAGCTTGCAGAAGGAGCAGGGTCTGTTGTGCAGACAGAAGCTGTAGGTGTCCCTAGACTGCTGTAGCCCTCCCATGTGGCAGGACAAAAACAGTGAGGTCTGGGGCGGGTAGGTGGGGACTGTCAGGGTTTCTGGTGAACCTGCTTATCAGCCCCACTCAGAGTTAGGGGAGCAGGAACCTGCGTGTTGCCCTGGGGATGATGCTCCTGTGTCAACCATACAGTGGGCATGGTTTTCTGTACTGTTGGTGGTGGGCTCCCTCAAGTTGGGGAAATAGGAAGTGGCATCATCTGCTTTGTAAGATGAGCCAACAACGTTGTGCATGAGGATGCCCTTATGCTTGTCACTCCAGGCTGTCTCTCTGGGTCATCATGCTGTCCTCAGTGGCCTGCCTCAGGGTCAGTGCTGAATGCATCTCCTTGGGAACGAAGCAAGCCTGAGGCCTAACACTGAGCGGTTCCCATTGTCCCCTGGCTCCCTGTACCTTACTGCATTGGCCTTTCCGCTCTCTTCAAACCTCATGCCCACGGTGCCTCCTTCCCCTTGAGTATTTTGGCTTTGCTTTGGGGACCCCTGTCTGGCCTTTAAGACTTTCCCCAGGTATTCTCACCATGGCTTCCAGCAGTGCATGGGCCCTTGCAGTCCAGCTGCCTGCTGCCCTCGGCATGCTGTGCTTTTGGTTGGTGGTGCCACAATCCACTGCTCAGCTGGCCACCTCCCTTGGTTGCCCCATTCCTACAAGCAGAATCACTAGGGAGATGTAGCTGCTTCCCAGCCAGTCTCCTGTGTCCTGGTCTTGCCTCTGTGCCGGCCCCAGAGTGAGTGTCCAAAAACAGACTGGGATGTTTCACCCCCTCTGTTGGGGCCATGTGGCTGACTGGGTAACATGTGAGCTCTGTAGGTGACATAGTGAAGAAGACAGTCTTTCTCTGGGTGGAAAACTTGGGCTTTAGAGCTGAGCAGAACTGAGTTGGAATCTTGACTGCTGTTCACCATGTAGCTTTGGAAGAGGTTAGGTTTGTAGCCTTAATTTTCTCAGGAGGATGTACATACACTGCTTAGGAAAGCTGTTGAGAGTAGGATGTGGTCCCTGGCCTGAAGCATCTTGGATGTTGATGTGTGCATGGTGGCAAACAAACTTGGTGGTGGGCAGCTCACCCAGCTCCCATCCCCTACTTCCTCCTCCCTCCCTCTGGTCCATGCCCATGGGATGCTTAATGATTGGGGTCTAGCCAATCATGGGGCTGCGTCTTCCTGGACAGTGATTGGTTCAGGGATGGACCTGTGGCCATCTGAAAGTTTTAGTGCTCTGCTGGGATAGTTGGAGGAGACTTGAATGGGGAAGGATGTGAGCAGGTTGCTGCTAGGGTCTGCTGCCTAGGGACAGCCTGCTCAGGAGTGAGACTGGCCCAGAGGGATGGGGAGGAATAAGTTGCCTGGGCCCAGCTGGCCCTAGGTGAGTCAATGGCTTCTTTTCTTGATGAAGCCCATTTGAACTGGCTTTTCTGTCACTTGCAACCAGGAGAGTCAGCTGAGCACATTATGCCCTATAACCTCTGGCTCAGGCATCCTCTCTCCTCCCCTGCTGCAGCCGCACTCAGCTGCTCATCAGCTCCTGACCCACTGTTACACCCCAACCGGGGTGGCCTGCCCTCCCTCTATTCTCCCTCCTTCCTTCCCTTCCTACCTGCCTCTCTGGGCTCCAGGTCCAGCATGCCTTTCCCAACAAGCCCAGTGCCAGCTGTCCCAGGAGCACTGTCTTCTGACTGTTCTGGCATCCTGGTCTGATCTTGCCCACCTTTAACTTGTGTGACATGCCTGTGTCCGCCCCACCCCATTCTTTTGCTGATGCATAGTTCATTCTGTTAGGGCCAATGACCAGTTTATTGTGGATCCATCTCTGATTTCAAGCTGTGGGTAAGCGCAAGCAGTGCCTAACCTGGGAGGACCAAGCTGGGTTTGGGGTAAGAAAGAGTTCAAGTTTGGTGGGGACTGGGCAGGGCAGCTGCTTGGCTTTCTAGTATTGGGGTTGGGATGGCTGGTTCCCTGGAGGATGCCCCCCTCCTGTGATGACTGCTTGGCCCTCTCCAGACCTCAGGTCTTTGGAGTCCTCCTGTGGTGCGTCAGTTCCCTTGGAGTCATAGTGGCATGGTCAGCACTCAGGCATTGAGCCTGTCCTGTGTGTGTCACTCAGTTTTAGGGAGTCGAGATTCTAGGGGCTGGAGACAGGACTCAGGAAGCGGGGGAGGTGGGCAGCTACAGGTTTTGCAGCACTTGCCTAGCCCCCCTCTCTGGTGTGCACATGCCTCCTCCCTCCTTCGGGCCAGACCTGGACTCCCCCTAAAAGAGTCCCCCAGGCCTGGAGTCCCCCTAAAAGAAGGTTCTGAACTCTGAACCCCAGCTGTTCTGTGAGAGCAGCAGCTCCAGGTCCTACTTGGTTGCTTCCACCTGAGTGGCCTCGGGGTGAATCACTTAGTGTCTCCGGGCCTCAGTGTCTTTATCTGTGATATGTGGCTCTTGGTGCCATCACCTAGTGGTGTCATCCTAAGGGGCTGAGCATGTTAGGTGCCTGGTGCAGTGTCTGGCTTGGTTTAGTCACCTAGGTGAGGGAGCTGATACTGTTTCTCTGTTAAAGATGAGGAAAAGAGTGAGGGGGGTTGTCCTTACCTGAGGCCTTGCAGCTGGAAGGAGCAGAGAGCGGATTTTAATCCTATTAGTGGGTAATAGACCTGAAGGTGGAGTTCAGCATGGAGGGACTGGATCTCATTCAATCTAATGAGCAACCCTACTTAACAAATCAAGTGTTCAGTGTCTTTTGGCATCATCTTTATAAGGATTATCTCTTTGTAAGGACTTTATCTTTGGACCATAACAGAAGCAGGGGGACAGGAGCAACTCATCATATGCTCATTCTGTGCCAGGTATTATACCATTTAATAGATGAGTCTAAGGTTTAGCCAGGGTAAGTAGCTGGCCACCGCACAGCTGACCTCAGAGCCTTTACTTTTCTTAGGAGGCAACACTGTGCCCAGTGCAGGGAGGAGAGGGGACTGCGAAAATCCCTGCTGAGCTCTTTCCTTCCTGGCTGAGCACTGCTGCTGATGGAGATGGTCTCTGTCTGCACTGTTCTGTATGGTAGCCACAGCCACATGTGGCTAGTGAGCACCTAATGCGTGGGTGGTACACCAAGGAATTCACTTTAAAATTTCTATTTAATTTTAATGCCTACCTGAATTGGACAGCGTGCTTCCAGGGCCTCATCGCTTGTGCTTTGGGTAAGAGCTGGGGCCTGTGCTGTGTTTTTCCACATGGGGAGTTGGGTAGCATGGGGGTACAGAGTACGGCCCCTGTCCCCTCCCAGCGACCCTCAAGTCTTGACCCCTCCCCTGTCACACAGCCTGGTTTCTCTGATATCTCTGGGACCCCTGAGCCATGTCAGCTCCATTCACGAGGTCTTGTCTCATGGAGAAGAAAGGCTTCTTCTCATTTCTTTTTTTTTTTAATTTTTTTTTATTTTTATTTTTTTGCGGTACGTGGGCCTCTCACTGCTGCGGCCTCTCCCGTTGCGGAGCACAGGCTCCGGACACGCAGGCTCAGCGGCCATGGCCCACGGGCCCAGCCGCCCCGCGGCACGCGGGATCCTCCCGGACCGGGGCACGAACCCATGTCCCCTGCATCGGCAGGTGGACTCTCAACTACTGCGCCACCAGGGAAGCCCTTCTTCTCATTTCTTAAGTACAGGTTGGTGAATGCGAAATCCTCTGGGCCTCCCCCCAAATGAAAAAGACAAACGGATGGCCAGAAAGAAAGGGAGGGAGGGAGAGAGGGAGGGAGGAAGGAAGGAAGGAAGGAAAGAAAGGAGGGAGGGAGGAAGAAAAGTATTTCATATGCAAGGGTTTTGGAGTTCAAATCTATATAGCTCTGTTTCTGAGATGTTTGTCCTTGGACAAATCACATCAAATATTGCTGACAATCTGTCAGACTTGCTGTCCTCTATAAAGCGAAGACAAGCTCTACCCTACTGAAGGGTTAAATAATGCCTGAAGGGAAGTTGCTGGGTTCATCGTAGACACTGAACACATATAAGTCCCCTCCCTGCTTTTCTTGGGGGTTGGGGGCGGAGGCAGTTACTCCCCTGGATGAGTTTGTAGATATTTAACTGTGGTTTTCACAGATGGTATTTTTTGCCAAAGATAGTCTTCCTTTTAGTGTGAGCAATTACCAGACAACATTGCATAATTTTGCACATTTCTGAAAGCTCCCTAGGGGGAAGCAGGAAGAAATTGGTTGTAGAACAAAATCCCACAGTTGTAGAAGGAAAGGCACACTTCGGAAGAGGTGCTTGGGTTGGAACTCGCAACCAGGTTTACAGCCTGCCTGAACTTCTCCGAATCCCTCTGTATTGTGGTTGCAGACTGGGGAGGGGAGGGATCAAAATACAGATTTGTGTGTGTGCGCGAAATCGCCTTTAGGAAGCAGTGTTCTTTTGGTATGGAGAACTTACTCAGAACCAACAATCACAAGCTCCCAGAGACGTCACCAGACAGAGAAATGTTGATGTGATTAATAATCAGAAAATATACCTCATATTCAAATATGTGGGGGAAAAATGTTGTTGGCAGGTAATCAAGACGGCGTTAAACTGTCCTGTTGCTATTTTATATCTCCTAGAGCATCTGCCACTCTACCCACCTCATCCCACAGCACCTTGCTCCAGGACCCAGGAGCAACTTCATACTTCACCCTTTTGGAAAATATTTACGTGGCAGGAGGCATAGCCATGGTCACGTCCTTGGATCAGGTCATTTTACTCTTGGAAATTTATTTACAGATACATGGTCATTTTTAATAACAATGTTAATGAATATATTTATGTAATAATAATTTTTAATACCATTAATTAAATGGCGTGGGAGAGGCTTAGGAAACATGGTGTATCTACAGAGTCAAATGGAGTAGAACTGTGAAGAATGATCCTGCAGGCTCTGAAGAAAAATGGACAAGCCTTGCCATGATGAAGAAAAGGAGCATTTTTTGTCAGCCTTGCACAACTAGAAAAGGCACAAAAACTAGAACTTGGGGTAAAATGGGAAGCATTTGTATTGGGGCAATAGGAACGGTTTTTGTTTTTCCTGTGCTCCATTGTTTTTTCAATTAAACAGTAAAAAAATGAAAATAAAAGTAGATTGATTTAGCCTGAAGAGCACTCGAACTATTGAGAGCAATCAGATGTGGAGTGGATCGTGGGGCCACTGTGTACTGCAGCCAGTGGAGAGGAGAGGATTATTTCCTCTCTCATGCCTTTCTGGGAGATTCAGAGCAGGGGTGTGCAACTCTTTACCCCAGTCAAGTCCCCCAGTCGTATTTTTCATGCTCTCAGAGCACTGGGGTCCAGCCTCCCAGGACAGAGAAGATGTGCAGGACTCTTTTTAAAATTTTATTTATTTATTTTATTCTAATTAATTAATTAATGGCTGCGTTGGGTCTTTGTTGCTGCACGCGGCTTTCTCTAGTTGCAGCAAGCAGGGGCTACTCTTCGTTGTGGTGCTCGGGCTTCTCATCGCGGTGGCTTCTCCTGTTGCGGAGCACAGTCTCTAGGTGCGTGGGCTTCAGTAGTTATGGCACGTGGGCTCAGTAGTTGTGGCTCGCCTGTCTAGAGCACAGGCTCAGTAGTTGGGGTGCACAAGCTTAGTTGCTCCACGTCATGTGACATCTTCCCAGACCAGGGCTCGAACCCGTGTTCCCTGCATTGGCAGGCAGATTCTTAACCACTGCACCACCAGGGAAGTCCTGTGCAGGACTCTTGAGTTTTTATTGCAGTCAGTGCGGCCATAACTGTGGCCCTGTTAAAGCCCCAGCATCATCCGTGCTCCCTGCTTTTCTCCACCTTAGTATGTCCAGTCTATCTGTAAGTCCTGGTGGCTCTACTACCAAAATGTATATTCTCCCTTCATCATCTTTTCTCCATCTCTTGTCCAAGCCTGGCCATCACCCTCTTGCAACACTTCCCTCTTGCCCCTTCCAAACCAATATCAGATCACATCATTCACTTAAGATCCCATGTGATTAGAATAGACATCCCCTCTCCTCATTGTCATGATCTACAGGTGCTATGTGACTTGGACCCTTCTTTCCTTTCTCATCTCAGTTTATACTTCCGTCTCCCTCATTCATGACTGTGCACGTCTGCTCCCCAGATCTGTGACCTCAGATTCCTTCAGACTTCTGTAAAGAGCCCCATCCCCTCCCTGCTGTCACACTGCCTGCCTCCAGACTACGTGTGTTCATGGCACACATAGGAAATAGGGCGTCCAGGCAGGGCACTGGGAAACTAGAAGTGGGAGTGGGGGGAGGAGCAGTACATTTCTTCAGTATAGTTATGAGAAAAGTAAAGTGTTAGGGAATGTATTAAATATTGAACTTCTGTTTACTTTCCAAGTAACATTATTGATTTTCATAAAAGGGAGCACTGTGTCCATGAACATAACTTTTTTATGTTAGGTGGGCTTTTTTGTTTGTTTTTGCTTGACGTTAATAATCACCATGGAGAAATTCAGTTTGCATGCAGAGATGATAAAACTTAGAACCATTTTTTTAGTAAACCGTAATTTATAATAGTTGGTATCTAAAGAATCCAGGTTCTTTCCTCTTTTCACTTATATGTAATGTTGAATTACAGTAATGCAAATGGATTTTAGTTTCATTCAAACTTTATTTCAAGCACTTCGAAGTAATGAAGAACTCTAATTTACTCTAGTGGTGTGCCCATAAATGTTTGACAGCTGGCTCTCCAGGAAAAAAAAAGTATGCCTATACACACATAATTTATAAATTATACTGATAGAGAAAGGATAGGTAGCAGACAATTTACAAATAATAATGAAACACAACACTTTATTGTCAATTTGATGTAGTCAGTTGATTCTCACAGACTGCTTTCCTTGTTTTTTGCTGAACTTTTTGTATCTATAATCAGCATATGAGTGTAGTCCTGACATGAATGTTGACTGATAATTTTTATGTTAATGAGTCAAGTAATGTCTTAGCGAATCAGAAGAGAGTTCTCAATTACTGGAAGAATATTTCCTCATCGTTTGTGCTATTCCTAAGGTAACAGCTACAGGCATGACACACTTTTAAGTTTAATCTGCATAATCAACATTTTCTTAAGTCTAAACCCCAGGGGTTGGTGAACTATTTCTGTAAAGTGCCAGATAGTACATATTTTCAGCTTTATAGACCATACAGTCTCTGTCACAACTCTGCCTTTATGCATAGCACAGAAGCAGCCATAGACAATTTGTAAATGAATGTGGCTGTATTCCAGTAAAACTTTATATTCACATAGTTGATTTTATGTTATGTGAATTCCACCTCAATAAAAAATACATAAAATGAAATTTTAAAACTCTTTACAAAAACAGGCATTGAGCTGGATACAGCCCAGGACTCTACAGAGGCCACCAACTCGACAATAAATCAAGCCCTGATTTGTAGTGTTCGCCAATTTCCATGGTATAAATACTTCCACTATGTCTGATTTCAAGCTACTAACATGTCTGTCACCAAATATGGAGTTGGGAAGAGATGCCTCAGTAGTACACCATTTTCACCATGAAGATATAGTAGTAATGAATAAACTCAGAAACCTAGATAAAATAGTAAATGTGAGAAAATAAGTAGGAAGTGATGAGTTTTGAGTATTTCATCACCTTTGTTTTCAGTATAACTTATTGTATACAGTTTCTGTCATTGCATTTTCTTTAAGTTAAAAAATCTGTTATACTTTCTTAAAAAATTGAAGTATAGTTAATTTACAATGTATTAGTTTCAAGTGTACAGCAAAGTGGTTCAGTTATATATATATATGTATATATATATATCCGTTTTCAGATTCTTTTCCATTATAGGTTATTACAAGATATCGAGTATAGTTCCCTGTGCTATACAGTAGGTCCTTGTTGTTTACCTATTTTATGTATAGTAGTGTGTTTATATTAATCCCAAACTCCTAATTTATCCCTCCTCCCCTTTCCCCTTTGGTGACCATAAGTTTGTTTTCTATGTCTGTGAGTCTCTTTCTGTTTTGTAAATAAGTTCATTTGCATCATTTTTTTTTTAGATTCCACATGTAAGTGATATCATATGATATGTAAATTTCTCAGCCGTTTTTTATATATATATATATATATATATATATATATATATATAAAAAACACTGAATCACTTTGCTGTATACCTAAAACTAACACAACATTTTAAATCAACTATACATCAATTAAAAAATACATATATCTCCAAATGAAGATGCCCTTCAGAAGTAAAAGAGAGTGCTAAAAGTAAATTACATTAAACAATTTTTGACCACAAATGGCTTATTAAAAAGCAATAAAAATTCCATTTAAAAACTATTTTTAATAAAATTCTAAAACTTTGTTTAAAAGATGAAAAATCCAGGACACACGCTAAAATGGATAGGACGCCGAGTTAACTAGGACAGAGGTCACCCCAGACCTCAGGAACATGGCAGTAGAAGTAAGGCAGAGGTAGTGTCCATCCTTGCTGCTCAGAGGAACATCTCAAGTGATATTTATTTCAACCAGAATCTTCGTCAAATGAAATATAAGTCATTCCTGCTCCTTGGGTACTATGTCTGCTTATGCATGTTGGTGCCTTTGTTTTTTCAGGAACTAAACAAAGCTTACAAGCACCAACTCTGGAGCCAGACTGCCTGGACCTGATCCTGGCTCCGTGCCTTATTATCTGTGCGGCCTTGGGCAAGTTACCTAACATCTTGGAGTGTCACTGCCCTTATACAGAAAATGGGGGAAGTAATAATACCTATCTCCCGAGGTTGTTTTGAAGATTAAATGAGTTAATACACTTCACACGTCTAGAACAGCACCTGGCACATGGGTCTGCTTGTGCAGTTTTAATGCTATTAGTGTCTACCATGTACCTGACCCTGAGGTATAAATAGAGGTGTTTGTGAGCTGGGTAGAGCTCAAGGATTTGTGTCGTTTCTTAGTACAGTGTTTTTAAAACTGGAATTAGCTACAGAAATACAAATGGAGGTTTTCTATAAAAACCCAGTTATGTGACTTTTCTAGAAAATTTAGAATGCTGCCAGGCAGGAGATAACTAGCTGCCCACAGCAGCCTTCAGGTGGTCAGTCCCAACCTTACCATTGCATTTTTAACAATGGCTGTGTTTAACATCTGGCTCCCAAGATTCCTGAAAGCTTCACCACAGGCTCTCATGGGCTGGTGTGAGCTGGCTCCAGCACACTCTTGGGCAGAGTCCCTACCCCTGTCCTGCTTGGATCTGGGCTGCAGGCCACAGGCTCCTTGTCCAAGATGGCATCAGTGCCTTTGCAGCTGGCTGCTGGGATGGTTCTCTTGGCTCAAGTGTCATGGAGGCCATGCTTGGAGCCCCTTACGAGTACACGATGAGCCAGCTGTTCTGAAGGTGGGGTGGGGCCAGAAGTCTGCTCCAGACCCTTTGCTGCCCCAGGTTCTCTCTGGGGCTCCAAGCTGAGGCGACCACCCCTCCTGGCCCAGGCTCTGGAGGAAGCCTTCCTCTAGCATGTCACATTGGTTATTTTCTTCATAGCTTTCAGTACAGTCACCTTGTCCTGTTTGCTTGTCTGTCGCCTGCCTTCCGCACTCTGAATGTAAGTCCCTCCAGCTCCCTCTGCTCCCTGAGTTCCTCCTCAGCACGTATACATTTTTATTTTCCTGGTAAATACATAGCTGGTGAATGAACTCTGGTGTCTTGTCTTTGTTGGCTGCGGCAGTTTCAGTGTGCAGTCTGAATGATTTTGGCTCCTGCATCCAAGGTTTTCCTAATGTTGGAGACAGCCATTCCCTCTCAGTGTGTGCAGGGTGCCCTTCTCCTTGGAAACGGCAGCTCTGTCTTCTGGCTGTGTTCTCCTTGCAGATCTCAGAGTCACTCTTGGTAACCTCACCACTGGGCTGTAAAAATTGCTCTAGGTTTCAGCAAGGCTAATGCCATATTTGCTCCTATCCACACCCCCTACCCCCAACCCTGTGCCATTGTGTCCCTTCAGGGCTGTTAGAGCCCTCCCCAGGTAGAGTGACAGTCGCGTTAATCCTTGCCTGTCTTCCCAACAGCCTCTGAGTTAGAGCCAGCAGGCAGGGGGCCCAGTTCTCTCCCATTTCTGTGCAAGGAAGCGGTCAGCAGTTGTGAGCAGAGTGGTCTCAGTGCCGGTCCTGGAGAGTTGTGTGCACTGGGTTCTCTCTCCCTTCCCTGCTGGTGGAGTCAAGGGATAGATGACAAGGGCAGGATAACAGCTCCGACATTTGAGGGCAGTTTGCCAGACAGGTGGGCCCGCCTCTTGGGGACCCTGTGCAGGGTACATCAGATTCAACCCTGCTTTCTTCCTCCCCTTCGTGATGGGGTCATTGCATAGTGTAAGGTGGGAGTGAAAAATAGCTGAGGCAGAACCAGTTGCCATAAAAGTATTTGGACCCTTAAGACAGAGTTTAACACCTGAGAATTTATTTCTGAGGGAAAAATGAGAGAAGGAAGTCGTACGTGTGAAGGTGAACATTGCAAGATTGGTTGCAGTAGGGGAACCCGGAAGGAAATGGGATGCCCAGCAGTTGGAGAAGGTCAAGGAAATGATGCATTAATGGGATGTTTGGCTGTTAAACAAGATCATTATGAAGATTATGTAACAACAGGAAGAAGTGTTCAACGAAAAAAAAAACAGTATCTGTGATGCAATTTCAACTACCTAATTGTTGCAGGCTCTGGACAAGAGCAGGAAGGTCAGCCAGAGAAACGTGACCATGGCTTAGGCTGGTGGGGGCTCGGGGGACTTGAGGGGCTCAGGGGAGACAGTCCTGCAGAGCTTGGCCTCTGGGGTCGGACCTGAGCCATGATGTTGTCATCTGCCTCCTGGGGCTGTTGTGTTTCAAGAGTGACAAAGGTAGTGGCCTAGAAGATACTCTCAGAGAAAAGGAAGACCAAAGTGGGCGGAGGAGAACTCGAGATATTTAGGGTGAAGAACTTGGGCACCATGAAGCCTCAGGTCCCCATCCGTGAGCCCGGTCAGCACTGTGTTAGGTCAGACATGGTCAGTCTGCATAAAAAGTTACGGGACCGGATGTGGGCACACTCAGACAAAGTGCCCGTCACAAGTTGGCCAGGAGGTGGGCTCAGGTCCACCATTTCGGGGTTGAAATCAGGGTCCAAAGAAGACATGCCTAACTGGGCTAGTGTGAATGTGTTTATTTGGAGGTGAGGGAAAAGGGGGCTTGCCTGCTCCGAGGGTCCTGCCCCACCTCTGAGGGTGGGGAGGGATGGAGTCAGCCAGTGGTACCTAGACACCCTCAGTGCCTTTGAGATGCAGAAGTGCCGCCAGGTGGGTCCAGAGGTGGCACCTGGGCCCCAGATGCAGATGTGGAGCTGCCTGGGGGTGGGACTGCTCAGGCAGTGGAGAAGTGGAGTGAGAGAAGGAAAGGGTCTCGGGTTGTGCCTTGAAGAGCTCCAAGAGGAAGAAGGTGAGCGTGTGGAGGGATGTCAGGATTTGCTCAGGGTCCGAGAGATGAGACGAGGCAGGGCTGACGGGTCCTTGGCTTTGGTGAAAAGTTGCCTGGGCAGAGCAGTTTTGGTGCAGTGACAGGTAGGGGTGAGGTAGAGCTCCTTTTTAATTTCCTTTTTAATGTTAATGTAGGTTTTAGTAAAAACTTGTGCTCTGTTTCCTCACCTAGTTGCCATGGTCAGTCGTGTTTGGTATCTACCTGTATGGTGATTATGAAAAGGGGCAAAAACAGACCTTTAAAAAAGTTTCAAAAAATAGGTTTAAAATAGTGAGAAAGTAATGTTAGAAAATGATACACCGAAGGAAATACAGTAAAAATGGAAATCCTCTGTGTTCCCAGTGCTCCTCAGTATTCTCTGCCTGGTATGTTTAAAGCAAGGGAAAGCTGCTATGGTGCTTCTCCTGGAACCCAGCTGGGGTCCCGCCTTGCCTTGGACTTTTGATGACCGGGACCTCGTGTCTCGCTGCAGGGCTGTCCTGTGACATTTAGCCATGGGGCAGGCTCTTGTCCTCAGGATCCATTTTGCCACCCCTTGCCCTGTGGGATGCAGGTGGTTTGGGGTGAGGCAAGCAGTGCCGATGGGGGTCCACGCCAGCCCAGCGGGGGCTGCTGTTGGGTGTCATGCTTTCCCAGGGTGCCCAGCAAGGAAGGTTGGGAGGAAGCGGCTGGTTTGGCTTTTGGTAGCAAGTGACCTCGGGAGCCGTGGTGGTCCTCCATCACCTTCTACCAGCAAACTTCCACTCATCCGCCATGCCATGCAGTGCTGCTGCTTGTGGATCATGCTGTCACTGAATTACCATGGTGGATTGTGATGTTTGGTTCCCCCCATTGCTTTAATGTTGCCTCCACAAAATTCTCAACCTGGCTTTCCTTGCTCCTGCTTTATGTAACCCATCGGAATCATTTCAGGGTGGCCAAGAAGGTAATTTGGAGAAAGTATTTGTGGTTGTGGTGACGTCTAGGACAACTGTGTTGAAAATGGGAGACTCTCTCCAAAACCATTGGGCCCTGCTGAGCAAACGTGTTTGCCTGGAGCAGTATCAGAGCCTGTGCCACCCTGGTCACAGCCTTCTCCTGCCCTTGCCTCAGCTTTCCCTCTGCCGGCCACCCAACCATGGTACCCTTGGCCTTGTCTTCCATGGGGGTTGTGTGAGGAGCACTGAGAGTCACCTCCCTGTTCCCATGAGCCTTGTGGGGTGGCCAGTACAGATGACAGCTGGAAACTGGACAAGGCCTGTTTGCTCTCGAGATACTTACTTGGTGACTGCACATCCTGACTTGCTGCAGAGGGAGACCCCTGAGATGTTTATAATATTGGAGTAAACATGGTGCCCAGCAACCAAGGACAGTAAGATGGGGCTTCATTTATCTATCCGTCCTTCATTCATTCATTCATCCATTCACTCACACTTGAGAGTAGTAAGGGTCTAGCTCAGTTGTCTTGAGGGAAGTCAGGATTTCAGACACTTTCAGTCACAGAAGCTTAATACATTGCAGAAAACCATGAAGAGTGAGGGGGGAAAAAAGCTGTCAGATGCTTTGAGGCTGTTTTCATGTCAGGAGGATGGAGACAGGTTATCGCTCACACCAACTGTTTGAGGGGAGAACAGACTGCTGTTTGCCTAAGACTTTCTGTAGATATTTGTGGCCACTGGCCTTTCCCATGTGAGCATGGGAAGTTGGCTCCCTCTCCTGGGTTTCCAGTTGAAGTATGACAAAACCCCACAGGCAGGCTGAGGAGGGCACATGTCCTGAAGTTCAGTCCTCGGCGGCTAGTGAGCCTTTCATTTCACAACCTATAAGACACTGTCACCCAGCTCCAGCCATAGTGCGTTTTCTGAAGGAAAGCCAGGAGTCACCTTTTCCCAGCCCACAGTTAGGATGTGCAGTCTGTTGATGCACAGGTGTTGCAGGGGCAAGCAGAATGTCCAGGAAAAAAACATATATATGGATTGATGCCTGCTGCTTTTAGGAGTGCGTTATACACACGTGCCTTTGTCATGCAGTCCTTATGATACCCCTGGGAGGCCCAGGCATGACAGGCTTCTTCATTTCATCTTCATGAGGGGGGAAGGAACTTTCTGTCTGACCTTCCTCCCCAGGGAGGGCTGAGCCCAGGAGGGGCATCTGATGCCTAACCTCCAACAAAGAAGTGTTCCTTCTCTTTGCCTCCCACCCCTCCTCCTTTTTCTAGGACCTGTTGCATCTGTCATCTGCCTCCATAGTTGCTTTACAACTCTGAGGTATAATTGACATACAATAAACTGTGCACACTTAAAGTGTACAATTAGATATATTTTGATCTGTAAATACACCTGAGAAGCCATCATCACAGTCATGGTAATAGATATTTCCAAAAGTTTTTTCTTGTCCCATTGTAATCTTCCCTTCAGCCCACCCCCATCCCCAGGCAACTGCTGATTTACTGTCACTGTAGATTAATTTGCCTTTTCTAGAATTTTGTGAAATCATGCAGTATGTACTTTTTTGGCAGGGTGGTGTCTGGGCTCTTCTTTCATTAATATTTATTTTGAGATTCATGCATGTTGTATATATATGAATAGTTCATTCTTTTCTGTTGCTAACATTTAATTTTATGGATATACTACAATTTGTTTATCCATTCTTGTGTTGATGGACTTTTGGGTTGCTTAATAATCTGTCAAAATGTCTTCCAAGGTGATTATACCATGTTATACTCCCACCCCACCAGCAGTGTATGAGAGTTTCAGTTGTCCCACATTTTGATGAGCACTCCATGTGGTCAATCTTTTTTAATTTTAGCTATTTTAATAGGTATGTAGTGGTATCTCATGGTGTTTTAAATTTGAATTTCCCTGATGGCTAATAGTGCTGAGCATTTTTTTCCCCCTTGGGTTCTTTGCCTAATTATTGAATTGAAAGAGATTTTTATATATTCTAGAGACAAGTCCTTTCTTAGATATATGATTCATGTATATTTTCTCCCAGTGGTGGCTTGCCTTTTCATTTTCATAACAGTGTCATCTTTTGAAGGGCAAAGATTTTCAATTTTGGTGAAATCCAGTTTGTTTTCTCTATAGTTTGTACTTTTTGTTTCATATTACTAAAGTCTTTGCCTTTTAAACCCAAGGTCACTAAGATTTTCCTCCTGTGTTTTCTTCTGTATATTATGTAGTTTTAACTCTTATATTTAGGTTTATGATCCATTTTGTGTTAATTTTCGTATGTCTTATGAGATAGAGGTCAAGGATTTGATGTTTTGTTTCAGTGTTGTTGTTTTTTGCCTATGGCTATCCAGTTATTCCAGCACTATTTGTTGAAAGATTATTCGTTCACTTCTGAATTGCCTTACCACTATTGTTAAGAATCAGCTGCCCATGTATGTGTGGACCTGTTAAATGGACTCTACTCTGTTCCATTGATCTGTTTGTTTGTTTTTGCTCTAATACCACACTGTCTTGACTATATAATGTCTTAAAAATCAGATAATGGGGGCTTCTGATTTTCTTTTTTTCAAAGTTTGTTAGCTATTCTAGGACCTTTGCGTTTCCATATACATTTTAGAATCAACTTGTCAATCTCTCCCAAAGACCCTGCTGGAATTCCGATTGGGATTGCATTGAATCTATAGATCAGTTTGGGGGAGAACTGACATCTTAACAATATTGACTCTTCCATGCTATTAACTTGGTATATCTTTCCATTAATTGAGGCCTCTCGTAGTGTCCCTCAGCCATGTTTGGTACTTTTCAGTGTTGAGGTCTTACATCTTTTGTCAAATTTATCTGTAAGTTCTTCATAGTTGTTTCTTTTTAACATCTTTATTGGAGTATAATTGCTTTACAATGGTGTGTTAGTTTCTGCTGTATAACAAAGTGAATCAGCCATACATATACATATATCCCCATATCTCCTCCCTCTTGAGCCTCCCTCCCATCCTCCCTGTTCCACCCCTCTAGGTAGACACAAAGCACTGAGCTGGTCTCCCTGTGCTATGCAGCTGCTTCCCACTAGCTATCTATTTTCTTCATAGTTTTAATTGCTATTGTAAATGGAATTGGTTTTTAAATTTTCAGTTTCTGAATGTTTGTTGCTTGCATATAGAAATACAGTGGAATTTTATATTGAACTTATATCCTGCCACCTTGCTAAACTCACTTATTCTTATTTTGTAGATTCTATAAGATTTTCTGTATAGACTGTTCTGTTATTTGTGAATAAAGACAGTTTTACTTCCCCCTTTCCAAACTGGATGGTTTTTCTTCCTCCCTCCCTCCCTCCCTCCCTTTCTTTATCTCTTTTCCTTGCCTTATTGCACTAGCTGGAATCTCCTGATGAGACTGAATGGAAGTGGTGAGCACATGTCCTTGTTTTGTACCTGTTTCTGGGGGAAAACATTCAGCCCTTCACCATCATGTATGATGTTAGCCGTGGGTATTATCAAGCTGAGGAAGTTCTCTTCCACTCCTAGCCAACTGAGAGTTTTCATCAGGAATGGATGTTTAATTTTGTCAAATGTTTTTTCTACATCTATTGAAATGATCATAAGGCTTTTCATTTTTGGCCTCTTAATATGGCAGATAAAGTTGAGTTTTGAATGTTATCTGCCTCCCCCACTTTAATATCTAGTCTTTCTTTGCTATCTTCATTCCTGGTGTAGGCATGCAGAATTTTCCTCATCCAAATTGTTCCACTGTTCTCCCTTGAGCCAGCTGTTTCTGCCCTTGTCACCAATACGACTTGCTGATGGCCTGTTGTGTGGAGGCAGGTATGGGCTAACTGCACAGGATTAGCAGGTTAGGTTAGTAATGAAACTGTGGCCAGGTGTGTAATGGGCACCCTGGCTTCCTCATTGTGGAAGTGGCATAACACCTACTTTGGAAGTCTGTGGTCTCAGGAGAGAACCACTGTGTGGTAGGAGACAGAGGCCCGCCTGCCCACCCACCCAGGATGCTGGCTAGTAATGCCCAGGCAGTGGTTGCTGCCTGCCTGCCTGCCTCTCTCCAGTAACTTTAGAGCTTGCTCCTTCCTGGGGACTCTGACCTGCTCGGTGCTCCTTCCATGGAACCTAAAGAGCGCCCTTGTTTTCCTCAGACTGGCCTCTGCCCAGGATAGGAGCGTGTGGACACCTTTCTCTGTGAGCTGTGAAGCGTCGCACACACTGGGTATCTCAGAGGTAGCCTGGGCTCCTGGTGCGGTAGTTCTCAGACCTTGAGAGGGTCTCTGCTGCCGAGTGGGGGGTGAGGGGCTGGCTCGCCAACACCTCTCCCTCCTTTTCAACCCCAGTAGCGCTGGCATCTGTTTCTAGGATGGGATGGCCTCTAAGACCAATTTTTCATTAAAGTGTAGCATATATCCAGAAAAGTACACAAGTTGTAAGTATTACATCTCAGTGAACGTTTATGAAGTGAACATACCCTAGAAACCCCTACCCAGGTCATGGAATAGAGCTTCTCCCCAGAAGCCATTCTTGTTCCCTCTCCTAGTGTCTCTGCACCCCCAACTTCCCTGACTTCCGTCACCATGGACAAGTCTTGCCTGCTTTTGAGCTTCCAATCCAGTACAGAATGTATTCTTTTGTATCTGGCTTTTTCACTCAGCCTGTTTTGAGATTTATCTTTGATGTTGTGAGTAGCAGTAATGTGTTCATTCGACGTTGAATGGCTAGACCATGATTTAGTCATCCATTATACTGTTGGTGGCCACGTGGGTGGTTTTCAGATGGGGCTGTTCTGAATATGGCTGCTCTGACCATTCTCAGCACATGCATGCTCACATTTCTGTTGGTCCCTACCCCAGAGTGGAATTGCTGGGTCCTGGGGTATGAGTGTTCATCCTTACATGATGTTTGATACAGTGCACAGACTTACCTTCCTGTTCCATGTGACGATGTCCTTGGTCTTCTCCACGGTGGCCCCTGTTGCAGGAATGCCCACTGAGAAAGTCCCCATGCCCACTGCTGTTCTTCTAGCTCCACACAGAGCCCAGGGCAGCAGGTGGGGGAAAGAGGTGGCCTTGAACCTGATCCCTCTCAAGTCCCATGACAGGCTCTGTGGTGACCCCCTTTCTTGAGCGCTTACTGTGTGCCAGCCAGGCCCTGTCCTGGGTGTTCATGTGTGTATCTCTTGTCCCCCTCCCAGGAGCCTGTAGGAAGCTTCTGTCATCTTCCCACTTAGTGGCTGAGGGAATAGGTGGGTGGGCTCAGAGCTCTCTGCTCAACTCCTGTGTACAGTCTTCTCTGGTGCTTTTTGCCCTGGAGCATGTGATATGGAGTTCACGCAGCCCATTAGACCATGTCCTGCCTGATGGTTGCTGTGTCATGTAGGACAGGCATACCCTCCCTCAATTACCTTTAGGGCCTGGTGAGTTTGCGGATCTCACAGATTCCTGTTCTGTGGAAGGTGACATGGGCTCCTCCGTACTTAACCCTGTGACTCACCAAATGACTTAACCAGTGTGGCCCCCACCCAGGCTCTGGCAGTTCCTGTTACTCTTTTCACATCCACCCAGCTCAGAACAGACATTGGTGACCCCGTGTGGAGTGCCCAGGAAAGAGAGGGCCACCAGACCCTGCGAGTCAGTCACGTGTCTGTAGCACACTCTTACTGCTTACCACGGGAGTCCTGGTCATCGGTTGTGGGTGTGGTCACTTTTACCCATCTAGGCTTGGCAGCCTCAGGTTCTGGGACTAGTTCTGGGCTTGAGGCCCTCTGAGAAGGGGTATGTCCTTGGTTCTCTTCTCCATAGTCCTTCTCATGTCCTAAAGGAGCCTGCTTGATATCGCCACTTTGGTGCTCCTGGCCGCTCAGCTGAGCCTCAGTTGTGGTGCCTCACCTGTTACTTCTGTCCTTGCCACTGGCCATTTCTACATATGCCTCAGGACTGGGCCATAACCAGCCCTTCCTGCATCCTCCAGGCCTGCATTTGGTGACTTGTTGAGGGAAATTCTAGGATATCCCCTGTTCTCAGGATCCTATAGCAGCCCAGGAGCAGACTGGCAGACTTTTGGCGCCACACTAGGCACTGTGCTGCCTGAAGGGATCTTAGAAACCCCAGAGCGGCCTGGCGGACAGTGCACAGGACCCTCTCCTGGCCTGACCACTGTGGGCACAGTCTCCCAGGATGGTGGTCAGTGTGCCACTGAGGATCTACAAACACAGTCTGTGGTTTTCCCAACATTCCGCCCAGGCTTTCCGGCTGCCAGAGGGAGAGCTGGGCTCAGGTTGGTGGCTGGTCTTGCTTTAAGTCTTATTAGTTGGACCAGCATTGGAAGCCAGGTCTGGCCCGGCTGCTTCTCTGCCCAGCCCCGGCTGCTTCTCTGCCCAGCCACAGCACCAGGCGTTTTTCACCGGCAGCACAAGAGTGCACTGCTGTCACCTCGCTGTTTCACTTAGCATTCTCTTGGAGGTTGGCCCCATCACTTCCTAAAAAGCTGGTTTGTTCTAGTTTTGGATCGCCTGTATTCTACGTGTGTGTGGGCCGAGCACTGTGTGTGCCCCTCCCCTGGGCGTCGGGTGTTTCGTCTTGCGCAGCTAGTATTCTTACTGGCTGTTCCCACGAGAGCACGGCTGAGAGGGAGGAAACCTCACCCGGCGTGCTGTCATCAGATGCACTGCCACCTGGACCCTTCTGCGAGCATGGGTGCAGATAGAAAACGCTCTGCTTGGCTTTCTGACTATCCAGTTGTATCAGTGTAGGAATGAACCAGCTCCCAGATGACATGTTGAGAGCTCTTGTGCTCTCAGAAAGGGCTGAATTACAACAAGAATTGTATGTTGACCTGATTCAGAGTTCAAGAGCATTTAAGTTTGTAGTTTTGTTGGGAAGAGCTGCTGGGACAGTTGAGAGAGAGGACCAGCACTGTGGAGAGGGCCCTTTCTCACCTCTGCAAGCCTCTCGGAGAGGTCCCACGGATGGTAGCCGCTCATGGCTGCTGTCCTAGGCCCTGGGCTTCCTCTTCCTGGGCTGCTCATTAGGTGCAAGCAGTGCTCTGCGTGCTGCCTCTGGGCCAAGTTGCAGCTGCAATCGGCTGCTCTGGCCATGGGCGCTCTGCGGGCTGTGAGTGTACAACAGTCAGGGCCACGCAGGCAGTGGCCATCCTCCAGCTGTGGATGCTCCTGGGGAGCAGATGGGCCCCACCGATGAGGAAGTGCTTTTGTGCTTTTGCAAGTGGTGAGCTTGGTGGCTGCGGCTGAGACACAGCCCCTGCCCCAGTGTCGTTCTTCCTCTCAGAAGCCGTGAATGAGAGAAACTTCACCCTTGTGAGTGCGAGATTCCCATGGGGTCCTGGCAGAGGAAGGCAGCTTTGCCAGGCAGGGCGCTGGCATGACACCTGCCTGAGGGAGGTTCCCCTGGCTCCTGCCTGGCTGTGGTACCAGGCAAGGCAGAACAGGGCCAGGAGGCTGCACCTTCCGACCTGAGAGGTAGAATCAAGGCACATTGACTTCTTTTCCTCGCTCAGGGAGATGGGGTGGGACACGGGCTGGTCACCGCCAGGCTCTCTGGGAGATGCAGGCACCGCCTCTTGCACTGACTTGCAGTAGAAGCAGTTAGAGTCACAGAATAGCACCCACCTTGGGAACATGTGGAGTTCATCAGAAGCGGGAAGACTTGCTGTGGCTGAAAAGAGTGAGACCGGAACCAAATCACAGATACGCACTCGCCTGGCAAAGCCTCTTTCATCCACGTGGACACGACTGACGCCCACTGTGTGGCTTGCAGGGCACAGTGACTCAGCCAAGGATGGCCTTACAATGCTCAGCACATTGAAAGGCTCGAGGTTTGCTTGCTTCTGGGTGCCATCTGTGTCGTGTTTTGGTTTGGAAGGACAGCTTGCTTGCTGATGAACACTTCCAAAGCCTTTCGAGCTAAGTGGGTTTTGTAAATTCTAGTCTAGACTATTCTGCTTTAAAAAGAAAAAGAAAAAAAAGTGACTTACACATGGTTGGTTTTAAAGCAAACTAGTTTTTGCTGCTGACCCGGCGGGCTTTGAGCCCACTGAAGGAGTTGGTGTGGGCTGTGCTGCATAGATGCAGGGCCACAGTGTGGTCAGGGCCTGGCTAGACAGGCGGGGTGAGTCCATTCTCGGTGTGTGCCATTTCCTTCCAGGGCCTGGCAGGGAGAGGCTCCAGTGCCATTGTCATTTACCAAGTGTCCTGCAGCTTAGGGCAAGCGTTGAGGGTGGGCTCAAGCCCCTGATGTTGTGGGTGGGCGTGGGGACCTCTCTGGCTCCAGTGCACCCTGGGGGTAGACAGAGGCAGCCTGGCCATCCATAGGTGCTGCTGGGCATGAAGCCAGCCCTGTGTGGAACTCTTGTAACCTGTGCATTTCCCTGCTGTGGCAAGTCGGGGAGAGTATGTGGGTGGGATGCCAGCATCACCAGCCTGGTGGTGTCTGGGTGCCCTCCCTCACCCTACCTAGTAAAGCACCAGCTGGGCCGTGTGTGTTGGGCAGACCCTGTGCCAGGCTAGCATAAAGCCACACTCCACTGCCTTCTAGCTGCGTGGTGAGCACTGGACCTCTTTTACCTTCCTGGACCCTCAGTTTTTTCTTATCTGTAAAGTAGAGTTTCAAGGGAGAAAAGCTAGAGACCTTGGCCCCTGGAGGAACCCAACAAGTAGTGGTCCTGTGAAGAGTCAGGCTGGGTGGGCCTGCCCTGGCTTACTGCCCTTGAGTCTCACCAGTGCTTGGACTTGGGGAGTACAGGGTTTCCTCTTTGCCACCAGGGCTGCACAGGTCCAGCTTAATTAGTGAGAGATTGGGGATTTCGGGTGGAGCAGGAGCCCTTGATGCCTGGAGAAAAGGGAGCAGTGAGCAAGGGGCCTTGCGGACTCCAAAGAAGTCTCAGTTCCTTGTTTCACATCAGGGCTGGAAATCCCCCATAGGGTGGTAATTACTCAGGGCCTGGGCCTATCCCCTGAATTACCACGAGGAGGAGGCTGGTCAGTGGTGGGTCTGTCCCCCCTGAGCCATCCCCACCTCTGCACGTGGATCCAGGTTCAGACCACTGAACCAGTTCACAGAACAGTTTTCAGACGTGTGATGTGGGAGTGGTGGCATCCTGCACTGTGTAGTCCACACTTTTACCCAGGCTGCTTCTGAGGGCTGCTGTCCTGCCTTGGTCCTGTCACCTGTGCGTGTCCAGCGCCCCTTCCTTCCTCCCGTGAGTTGAGCAGCAAATGTCGTGGGTTAGGCTGGCTGGAGTAGTGACTTAGCAAGTGATGAGGGGCTCACTAGGTCGGCCTTGCTGCTTCCCCGCCTGCCCTTGGTTCTCACGTGGTGGGAGGTCTGCATAAGAACCCTGGGAACTGGGTCAGTGGTGAGGAGCGTTCCCTCCCCGCCTCCCAGCGTGTGCCCCTGGGCGTCCCTGAGGTGTGAGTGAGGACAGTTTGAGGAGGGTTCTTTCTCTCCTCTCCCTGAGCCGGCCTGGAGGCGGCCAGTTTAGGGGGTGTCCGTGTGTTCCATGTGGAGACACTGGCTGCTTCACCTCCTTTCTGCCTGGGATGGTTGTTCGTTCGCTTTCCTTTCTGACCGTGGATACCTGATTGTCCCTCATGAATCTCCAGTCTAGGACCCGCAAGCACTCGGCGCAGTAGTGACAGAGTCAGTTCCACCAGTGGTCCCCAGCTGACTGTGTTCACCTGGGCCACACCCTGGGCTGCCCACTGACTTCCTGCCCTGCCTTTGCTCTGCTCTGAGTGCTCCCCCGCTGCCTGGCTCACCTCACCTGCGCCCTGCCCTTCCAGAGTAGCCCTCCCCGCTCCTGACACCTCCCTCTGCAGCGCCAGCCCTGAGCACATTTAGGCACTTGTGTGCACAGGGGCAGACATCACCACCCTGGGACGGTATTTACTTGCAATAAAGAGGCCAGTCAAATAATGAAAGTAAGTGGGCTGGGACAGTGAGCAGTTCACATGGGAAGTCAGCATTAGTAGAAAGGAGGTGACATTTGGCTTCACTAATTATTGAGGAAATTCACATTAATCTGTATCTGTTGAAGGAGCCCTAATGAGAAGATGAGGCTGCAGGTGTTCAGATGTCCCTCATGTGTGAATTCTGCCCTTTTGGGGAAAGCTGTTTGGCATATAGTTTTGAGAGGTGGTTTTTTTGTTTATTAGTTTTGGTTTGACTTCATTCCCTGGGAATGAATCCCAAGGGAGATATCCAAAGGACAGAAGGGCCACAGATGTGCCAGGCTATTCCTGACAGCAGGAGGGTGTGAGTGACCCTTGAGCACTATGACCTGTAGACCTGCCCCAAAGCCCTCTTTGAGAGCAGTGCCTGGGAGTAGCTCAGAGGCTTCCTCCCCACACAGTAATGGCATGGTCTCTGCTGTGATCGTGAGTGAGTGTATTTTCAGACAGATGGGTGCCAGGAAGGACCTAGCAACAGGGTGGCCTGTTGGGGTAGTGGGAGCAGTTTAGCTCCCACAGTGGCTGAAGTTAATGGAAGGCAGGTTGTGTAGCCAGCTTACTTCCCCTGGGTCTGTTCGTCCTCCTGGCCTCCTGACTTATGCCACTGTCTTTGCTCTGGACCCCTCTCCCCTCTCCAGGGCTTTGGTGCCATTTCACCATCTCCTGAGGTGTTGGGGCTTCTCCTGTCCACCCTGGGAGGCCCTGCTCAGATGCTGCCCTCACCACAGGTACCCCTGGCCTGCCTGGTACCTGACACCCATCTCCCTGCCCCACGGGTCCTGTGCTGGACTTTTTATAGGCCTGGAGCCTGGATGGGAGCCTCCCCTTGGCTATCTATATCTGAGCCTTGGCGTCCCTGCTATGCACAGGGTCCTCTCATCGAGGGTGGGAGGCAAGGGCCACAGGCTGCCGGGGTGTCACTGTCTGCTGTGTCTGAGGCCGGAGGCCCAACCTGGCACTGCATAGACCCCAGGACTCCTGCCTGTTTGGTGTGGTGAGGGCAGGGCTTGGTCCACTTCCTGGTCCCAAGGGCCTGACTGCCTCCAGAATGCCAGGTGATGCTCCCCACACAGTGCTCAGTGCCCTTGCCATCATGGCCAGAGTGGGGGCCAGAGCGGAGCCAGAGGGATGAGCCCCCAGGGGTCCTGAACTTCAACGCAGCAGGGGCAGAAAGAAGAAGGCAGAGGACGTAGCACTTTCCACGGGGCCGAGAGCCTCTTCAAAGCTGAAAGCCTCTCTTGCACACCCGCCCGAGTGCAGGAGCTGCTCAGCTGTGACAGTGGGGCCCGCAAGCCTTACCGCATCCCCGCCCCTGTGCAGCTTCCAGGAGGGTCTCCAGCTGTGTGAGGTCTACAGTGCCAGCTTGCTGCCAGCCCCTAGGGTTGCTCAGGTGTTCTGCCTCCCCCCTCCTGTCTGGCAGCAGGACAGTGTCTGCCCAAGGACAAGGACACTCTGTGCCGCTGGGCTCGCTCTGCGGGGATTGCTGGTTCATAAGTTTGTGGGGACCCAGGGCTCTAAATATACCAGGGTGAGGTCACTGGAGTGGAGACAGGCCATGTGGCAAGCCCAGGACCCTGTCAGGGCCAGAATCCCAGGGCTGGGGACAGGGAGAGGGTGGCCTCGTCCCTGTGGGACTGGCCTCCTCACTGCCCAGTCTGTATTTTTCTTGGATATTAGTGCTTTGGGGCTCCTAAGAAATCTTTGTCTACCCCAAGGTTGAAAAGGTATTCTCCTGTTTATTCTAGAAGCCTTAGAGTTTTTGCTTTCACATTTAGGTCTGGGATTCATTTTGAGTTAATTTTTGAGTGTGCTGTGATGCTTGGTGTAATTGGAATCAACAATATGTATTTTCTGTGACTTTTCATCCTTCGTGGTTTGAACTTCACCTTGTTAATGCACTGAAGCTGCAGTGTGCTCATTTCTAGTGCTCTTGAATTTCTCAGTCTGTTCCTTCAACTCCTGGAAGACATTGGTGTCGTTATAACATATGACCACATGACCCACACCTTTCTGTGCCATCCCCATTCATTAAGTGTGATGGTAATAATAGTACCTTCCCCTTGAGGTTGTGATAATTCAACAAGGTAGTGCTATGTGGAAACAGGCCTTGGCAGAACAGGGCCTGGCTCGTAGCAAGTATCGTGTGAGGGATAGAATTGCTTGGTCATGAGATATGCACGTGTTTGATTTGACTAGACACAGCCCCATCGCTCCCCAGAGTTGGCTGCACCCCAGAACTACCTGGTATTGTCAGACCCCATTTCCACCTGTCAGGTGTGTATGCAGTGTAGCAGTCACTGGTGGGTTCGGTCTGCATCTGCTGATGACTAAGAGAGTTGAGCACTGCTGCACGATCTCCTGTTTTGTCCAGTTCCTATTCGTGTCTCCCGGCCCAAGTTCTCTGTATGCTCCAGATGGAACCTCGGGGCCCTGTGGCATTGGTCTTCTCCCACTTTGACTTTTGCTCTCCTTGTGGTGTCTTTAGATGAACTCTGGAGATCTCATTAATTTAACTAAATTGATTAGATTATTATGTATGGCTCTTTTCAACTTGGTGCACTTTATTTGATACATCTTTCAACCTCCCATCAGATGGCAGATTTGAGTGCATCTCCCATATGAAGGGGAATCTTGTTTCATAAACAGTGAATCTCAGTTGTGTGACAGCCACTTGGACAGGTGGGCGTGTCCATAGACAGGCTCATGGTAAACTGGTCACCATGCACTAGAGGAGGCAGACTGGAGGGTGTGCACTGGGTGCCATGCTGGCCCCTGGGAGCAGGTAGGAGGCTGCACGAGGTGGGGGCTTTGGTGATGCTGGCTCCACTGGCTCTCGGGAAAGGGAGCATTCTAGAGCAGGCTGGCATGGGGAGAAGTGCCTGGGGTCTGACCAGTAGCTCTTGTTTTGCAGATCCGGAACATGGTGGCGGTGCAGGAAGTCATCTCCAGCCTGGAGAAATACCCCATTACCAAAGAGGCACTGGAGGTGAGCATTTCTGGCCTGAACACTAGGGAGGGCAGTGAGGGCCGGGCCTGGGCTGCCCCAACCCAGGTCTTTCCTGGCTTCTTCGAGCCTCAGAGACTTTGCTCACTGGCCCAGTGGGTCCTTAAGAGGAGTGAAGGGGGCATGCCCTCCTGGCCTGCACTGTGCCAGCCCACAGCACATGCTCCAAGAGTACCATCTTCCCACAGGCACTGCAGGAAATGGGTGGCTTTAGTCTGGGGCCCCTTTCTCTGCAGGAGGCCCTGCACACCCTGGGGTGCATGCCCAGCAGAGGTTCCAGTGAGTGACGCTGGCTCAGGGCCCTCTGTTTGCTGTTGCCTTTGCCACAACGTGCTCCCCCAGGATGCTTTGCAGTAGCCTTAAATGGTCCGTCCACAGCCTCCAGGAGTTGGGAGCCTGTGAGATGATGCTTCTGAGACTGCCGTCTCTGGGACCATAAGGTCTGAGGACTTGGGAGTTGAGAATTTAAATGTCACAAGGGACCCAAAATCCTCGTAGGTTTTGTGTCTGGGAGGCCAGTGGTTTAGGGGCCAGTGGGGTCATTTCAGAGACATGGGGCTCTTCCCCCCATTTCTGTCTCAGCTCCCTTTTCATGGGGTGTCCCTGTCCTAAAAGTGTGTCATCGTCTCTCTCTGGCTGTAGGAAACCCGACTTGGGAAGCTCATCAACGACGTCCGCAAGAAGACGAAGAACGAGGAGCTCGCCAAGCGGGCCAAGAAGCTGCTGCGGAGCTGGCAGAAGCTCATCGAGCCCGTGCACCAGAATGAGGCTGCACTGCGGGGGCTGGCGGGTGCCCCCGGCTCGGCCAACGGGGGCGCCCATAACTGCCGGCCAGAGGCAGGGGCGGGCGGCCCGCCCAAGAGCATCCATGACCTGAAGAACCGCAATGACATCCAGAGGCTGCCCGGGCAGCGGCTGGACAGGCTGGGCAGCCGCAAGCGCCGGGGGGACCAGCGCGACCTCGGTCACCCTGGGCCACCTCCCAGGGTCTCCAAAGTGAGCCACGACTCCCTGGTAGCCAACTCGTCCCCCCTTCCCACCAATGGGATCAGTGGGAGCCCTGAGAGCTTCCCCGGCCCCCTGGACAGCAGCGGGCACGTGGGCCCCGAGGGCAGCCGCCTGGAGCACAGCGAGAATGACAAGCACAGTGGCAAGATCCCCGTCAATGCCGTGAGGCCACACACCAGCTCCCCGGGTCTGGGCAAGCCCCCCAGGCCCTGCTTGCAGACGAAGGCTGTGGTGCTGCAGCAGCTGGACAGGGTGGACGAGACTCCAGGTCCCCCCCACCCCAAGGGGCCGCCTCGCTGCTCTTTCAGTCCCCGGAACTCACGGCACGAGGGCTCCTTTGCCCGGCAGCGGAGCCCGTACACATACAAGGGCTCCATGCCCAGTCCCTCGCCTCGGCCCCAGTCACTCGATGCCACACAGGTGCCGTCACCGCTTCCGCTGGCCCAGCCGTCCACGCCGCCCGTGCGGCGGCTCGAGCTGCTGCCCAGCGCAGAGAGCCCGGTGCGCTGGCTGGAGCAGCCTGAGGGCCACCAGCGGCTCGCGGGGTCGGGCTGCAAGGCAGGGCTGCCACCGGCCGAGCCCCTCCTGCCCCGGGCAGGCTTCTCCCCGGACTCCTCCAAGGCAGACAGCGATGCTGCCTCCTCTGGTGGCTCGGACAGCAAAAAGAAGAAGAGGTACCGGCCTCGTGACTACACGGTTAACTTGGACGGGCAGGTGGCCGAGGCAGGTGTCAAGCCTGTCCGGTTAAAAGAGCGGAAGCTCACCTTTGACCCCATGACGAGACAGATCAAACCTCTGACCCAGAAAGAGCCAGTGCGGGCCGACAGCCCTGTGCACACGGAGCAGCCGAGGACAGAGCTGGACAAGCCCGAGGCCAAGGCCAGCCTCCAGAGCCCTTTTGAACAGACGAACTGGAAGGAGCTGTCGCGCAACGAGATCATCCAGTCCTACCTGAGCCAGCAGAGCAGCCTGCTCTCGTCGTCGGGTGCACAGACCCCGGGCGCTCACCACTTCATGTCCGAGTACCTGAAGCAGGAGGAGAGCACTCGGCGCGGGGCCCGGAAGCGGCACGTGCTGGTGCCTCACAGCCCACCCACGGACCTCCCAGGGCTAAGCCGTGAGGTCACGCAGGACGATCTGGACAGGATCCAGGCCCATCAGTGGCCGGGGGTGAACGGGTGTCATGACACACAGGGTAACTGGTATGACTGGACGCAGTGCATATCGCTCGACCCGCACGGCGACGACGGGCGGTTGAACATTCTGCCTTATGTCTGCTTGGACTGACTGGCCTGTCGGGCTCTAAGTGCATTCCCACCTTGCAGTCAGCCATAGAGCCCGGCGCCTCCAGTGGTTGGGAATCCGGAGGGTGGGGGGAGGTCCGGCCTGGGGTGGGAGGGAGAGGGAACGAGAGTCTCTAGGTCTCTCTGTGCTCTTCCCTCAAAATTCTCCTTCTTTTGTGAAATGCTGCTACCAGTTTACTAACAAAATTGCAAAGGAAGGACCGCGTGGAAGGAAGGCCAGCAAAGTGAGTTCAGAACTCTATAGCAAACTAGCTATAAAAAGCGTTAGCCCCCCACCCCGGAAGAGGTGTGGACGCTTCCCAGCCCCCGGTGAGCTGGGACCTCAGTTGCAGGCAGGCACAGAAAACCTGTGGAAGAGGTTACCTTTAACACAGCAACAGAAGCACGCATCTCATCTCTGCATTTTCTGTTTTTTAACATGGCCCTGAGTGTTTGAGGCAGTGGGCAACGCTGTGGCCTCTGTTTGCACCCCACCTGGCCAGCTTTTCCATCATGGTGCCAGAAGCTTCTCAGCTGTAGCGAGCTGCTGGCATCAGGCAGGCCAGCTTGCCAGCCAGTTTGACCCATGCTCCCTGGGCGTCCACACATTTGTATCTGGTTTCAGTTACAACCCAATTTTTAAAGAAATGCTGCAAAAATTTAAGTTTTCTGGAGTTTATTTTACCCCCTCTTCCATCTGACCATCAAACGAATAACGTTCCTTGTTCCTCCCTCTTCATTTTCCCCTTCCTGCACATATCTAGAAAAGTTCACCTTTCTAGAGTCTCCTCCCCAGAAAACACAAAAGTAACCGTGGGTGCTACTGGTGTGTAAGCTGTACTGTTGGGTGAGAAGAGACCTGTCTGTACGCTGGAAACACTCATAACCATTCCTTTAGATTCGTTTGCCTTATGGTTATTTGTCATAAATGCGATTTGCAAAAACAAGGAGCCTTAGTGAATGTACAGTACCTAGACTTCTGTGTTCTCAGGACGCAGAAGGGAGCAACTTTGCTATTTGGTCCAGTAAATGGACACCTTGTGATATAAATGTGGAAATAAAAAAAAAAAACATTTGCACAAACCAGTCTGAGAACTGTTTTTAATTTGGTCCTTTACAGCCATATCAGCCCTTTCTGGATTCTGGATTAGCCAAGACCTGGACCCCATATCCACGGTTCAGGCCCCACAGCTAGCCAGACCATGGGGAGGTGGGCAGGGCAAAGTCACAAAGTCAGCCTATTAGCCTTCTGCATGGAGACTGACCTCACCTTGCCTTTCATTCACTCAGGGCCAAGATGCCTCTCCCATCTCTAGAGTCACCTGCTAGCTTTGGGTGACAGAACAAGGGGCCACATCTGTCTCCATCCAGACTTCATCTTCCCCAGAAAGAAGCCCTCCCAAGCCGGCTCCACAACCCAGGTCTCACTGACCTTGTCTTAACCCCCTAAAATATTTGTAGTTCTTAAATGGCATGGCTCCAAGCTGTGTTTGGCAGCCTAGCCCTTGGCCCTAGCTAGCCCCAGGCTGCCAGCTCCCCATGCAGGCCTGGGGCTGTCTTACTGTCTGGCTGGGGCTGACTTTTTAAAAAATAACTTTTCTTCCTTGACTTCCTTGATAATCTTTAATTCGTCCCCCTTGTCTCTGAAACTGTATGCTTCGGCTTTCTAGTTTTTTTCACTCTGGAATAGGTCTTGTCCATATCTACTTAATTTCACAGGTAAGGAAGCAGCTACCCCTTTAGAGGGGCAACCCCACAGGGCAAACCATGGGGTCCAGGAACATTCAGTCAACCCAGAACCACAGTTTCAGAGCCAGTGGGGAATTCTGACATAGCCGTGGTGCAGGACACACCCACTCCTAGAAAAAGTAGGTGAAGTAACTTTAAGGGCAGTGTGAGGTTGAACTCTGCCCCTGCCGTCTACCATCTGTATGGATCTGGGCTAATCACTTTACTGCTGTGCACCTGTCCCCATTTGGGAGCTGCAAGTGCTACCCCAGAGTTGTGAGGACTAAATTAAATCATCAGACTTTAGGGTGGAAAAAAGGAAAGCATGTCAGCAGGACCATTTGTGCTGTGGAGTAACTAGTTTCCTAAGTCCACTGTGCCTGTTTTCTCACTTTGTAATATGGCCAGCTGACATGTGGGTATCCTGAGGGTGACATTATTCTTGTGACAAAGGGTCACAGGCACAGCTGGAAACTATTAGGGTGCAGGTTGGCATCCCATGAGCCTGTCCTCTCAGGCCTAGGCTTTGAGGGAGGTCACTGCTCCCCCACCCCCTCCAGGGACCACCTGTCCTGTGTCTGAGTATCTGGTCAGCCCTAGGGTACAAATATTGCCTGCCTTTGAGAACACAAGGCTAAGCTAAGACCTGCCACCAACATTTGGGGATCAAGTTGGGCTGTCACTTTTTAATTTGCCAAGTAAGGACACAGTAGAAGGAAATTTTAACATTCCCTATCCCCCCAAAAGTTGGAAGTACATGATTTTTCGAACAAAGTCCTTCAGTATAAGATCATCTTGCTGAAAACACCGTTTTGTTTTCCTCCGTTGCGGCTTGGGGCTGCTCTATCCCAGCCGGTCCTTGGGCGTCAGCAGTCGGGGCCAGCATCACGCCCCTCCCTCCTGCAGATCCCCTAGAGACAGGTGCCCGAGGAGGCTGCCATTATCACGGCTCCCAAATTGGCCGGAGGATCTAAGCCACGTCGCTTCCCTTCTCTGGGCTTCGGTCCGTCAGTCGGTGAAATGAAGATGGTAATACCATCTTCGTTTCACCGCACAGCGCACATCGAGTTCCCAGAACGTGCTCCGGGGCGCTCTGAGGTTGGCCCCTCTGTTGGAGTCCAGCCACGGGAGTTCGCTCCCGGTTTGCAGAAAGAATTTGGCCCAAGGAGAGGTTTTTACAATTCGGTTTCTCTCCCCGAAAGGTCTGGTCTTTTACCTTCGTTGTCCGCCGCCGGCCATCAGGAATCTGGCTGGGGGGCGCCGATGCAGCCCGGACATCGAGGTTTGACCCACGAACTCGATCGCCCGCTCACGGACACCGACGTGGCGGGGCCTAACGCTCCCGCCCGCCCCTCCTGCTTGTGCTCTGGGCCCCCGTCCCCGGTCCCCCGGGCCACCCCACCGCTTGAAGAGCCCTTGTGGCTTTACGGTCCCCGTTCCTTCCTTCCGCTTCCGGGACAGGCCCCTCCCTCCCCCTGTGGGCTTCCGGAGGGGGCGGGGCCTGCGCGCGCTACGTGGTGGCGGGCGCGTCTGCCGGCGCGTGTCAGTGACGCAAGAGGTGGCAGCCAATGGGGAGCGGCGTTGGCTGGCGCTCCCGCTCCCGTCCGGCCCCACCCCCGCCCGGCGTCGGGCCGTCGGACGGGCGGGAAGGGGTGGGTGCTCGGGGAGGATGGCGGTGGCGGCGGCGGTGGGAGTGGGCGCTGGCGCCGGGGGCCCAGGAGCCGCGGGCGGCAGCGGCGGGGCGCGCGAGGGCGCGCGGGTGGCGGCGCTGTGCCTGCTGTGGTACGCGCTGAGCGCGGGCGGCAATGTAGTCAACAAGGTGATCCTGAGCGCCTTCCCGTTCCCCGTGACCGTGTCGCTGTGCCACATCCTGGCGTTGTGCGCGGGGCTCCCGCCTCTGCTCCGCGCCTGGCGCGTGCCCCCGGCGCCGCCAGTCTCGGGCCCTGGGCCCGGTCCGCATCAGTCGCCGGGCCCGCTCCTGCCACCGCGCTTCTACCCGCGCTACGTGCTGCCGCTCGCCTTCGGCAAGTACTTCGCGTCAGTGTCTGCGCACGTCAGCATCTGGAAGGTGCCCGTGTCCTACGCGCACACCGGTGGGTGCCAAACCTGGCCTAGGGGAAGGCGGCCGGGGCACGCCGCCTGGGGCTTCGGCTCTTGGGTAGGAGCGCGCTGGCCGGGGTGCAGTCGACGGTCAGGAATGCCGGGCTGAGACGTCAGCTAATGTCCGGAAGGCGCTGGAGGCCGCCAAAAGCTTTTAGCAAGAGAGGGACACGCACAGGGGTCTCGGGAAAGGAAGGGGCTGAGAAGAATGCTGGGAGCTGAGCAGGGCGGATCAGAACTGTTGGGTTAGGGGGAAGGCCCACAGAAATAGAAGAGCTGAAGCAGGTTGAGGGGCTGCCAAGCCTTCCCGCCCCTCCAGTGGAGTTGGGACAGAGTCCCAGGGTGGGTTCTGGGACTAGAACAGCTCCCTGAACGCCCCTTGCCTCTCTTTGCAGTCAAGGCCACCATGCCCATCTGGGTGGTCCTCCTGTCCCGGATCATCATGAAGGAGAAACAGAGCACCAAGGTAACCCAGGAGGGCTCTGGGCCAGTGGGGGCCCCAAGGGCTTTCCGGCTGTTGCCCAGCTGGTGACGTGGTCCAGGTTCCTGGCCTGCAGGCTGCCTGGCTTCCTGTCAAGGAAGGAAGTCAGCTTAGAGACCTCTGGTGGCTCTTTTGCTGCTAATGTTCTGGAATCACCCTGGGGGCAGTGGTGTGTGGGGTGTGTGTTCCTGAGTTGTCTCTGTTGGGTGATCTCAGGATGCTGCCATCCATCTCAAGTTCCTTCCTGTTTTGATTACCTACCTGGGGTTGCTGGTAGGCAACTTGGATAACTTGGTCCCATCCTGACCAGACACCCCATGCCCCTCCAGTGGGGTCAGGGTTGGAACACCCTTGGAACATCCGACTCCTTGCTGGAACGGAACTCTGACAGAGTTTCACATCTTTGCAAGAGATAGCGGTCAGGTTGGGACTTCTGGGGTCAGAAGTGAAATGCTAGTCAGAGGAGTCCGATTTTGGCAAAGCCCAGCAAAGTCTTCACAATAAAAACAGCCAGGAATTGTGAATGTCTGGGAATGGAAGTGAAAACAACACGCAGAACCCAGGGCTGCATAGGGAAGATGCTCCGGGCACAATTCAGGGTCTGTTCAAGATGCCAGGCCTGGGTATTTCCTGGCTTGGAGGGAGAGAAGCTGTGGAGTCAGCCAGAGACAGCCTTTCCTTGTGTCCTTAAGTGGAAGTGGGACTCCTGTTGTCCCAGCTGGAATCCATTTCATGCTGGACAGAGCTCCTCTTTCCTATGTGGTTGGTTTCTGGCATCCTGTATTTTATGTAACTTAGAACGGCGGTGCCCTGGATCAGCTTATAGAAATGGGGCCACCTCTGGCTGATGTTTTCTTTCAGCCAGTCTTTTCCCCTGCAAGATCTGGGCGCGCTCTGCAGCCCACCCGCAGGGTGACGTCAGGTGTGACTTGTCTCCCCAGGTCAGGAGTTGCCTGAGAGGTGTGCGGCTGCATCTCTCCATATCACATTGTGTTTATCAGGTTTCCTGTTGTAAGGGACATTGTACCCGGCTTGGGCGGGAAGCCAGAACCTTACACAGAGAGGAAAGACAGGGGAATGGCTTAGGCAGGAGACTAAGGATAATGATAGAGTAAGTGTGGCCCCACCCTGTTTGGATAAGCTGGGTAATCATTCCTGATCTCTGGGGAAGAAATGGGACTTCAAAAGGGAGAGCCTGAGGGCGACAGCCAGTAGTGGGGGGAGCAGGAATTCTGGAATTCAGAGGCTTCCCTCGGCCCTGTGTGTGGGCGTTGGTGGGGTGGAAGCCTCACCACCCCCTCCTAAAGTCTCCCAAGTGCTTTAAGAGTATCCTTTGTAGAAGGATGAGCCAGGAGTAAGAAGAGCTAAGTGTGGGGAATGGATCCCATTTTAGCCACCAGAGTTCCAGGGCCATTCCTTGCCCTAGGCCCTGGAAAGCTTGAGCCTTCTGGAAGGCCCCCTATCATGGCACTCGCTACTCGTTCTTTCGGCCAGCAGTTACTGGGTTGCCTGCCGTGTGCTGGGCACCAGGAGCAGTCAACAAGGAGCTGCCCTAAGCGAGTGCAGGGACGCAGACAATGTAAAGGGCGCTTATAGTGAATGGAGAGCGCTATTCCCTGGAACACACAGCAGAGGAAACTGACAGCGTCTAGGGGGAGGTGAGTCAGGGAAAGTTCTTGTGTTTGTGAACTGACACCTGAAGGGAAAGGAGGTCTCCAGCTGGAGAAGGTGTCGGGGGAGTGTCCCTACCAGGGATAACTGCATGTTGGAAGAGCCCAAAATAAGAGGGACCCGGCCAGCCTTTCAGACGATTGAAAGTTTCAGACCCTGGTGTGTTGGTGGCAGCAGCTGGATAGATCCTATTGAGACCAGCCCTGGTTTGTGGCTCTTAATGGGGGTGATGGTATAGGGGGTGGGGCCACCCACAGTGATACAGCCCTGCCCTCAGGTACTCCGAGAACCATCTGCGTCCTACCCCCCTCAGCGCCCCCTAGAGCATCACTGTCGTGGCTAACATGGTTGTTAAAAGGGGTAGGCAGTGTCCTTTTGGGGAGGGAAAAGACAGCAGCTGAGGCTTTCCTCTGGTCATCTGTGTTGGGTGGCCCAGCTCAACCCTGGCCCATCAGCCCCTCCTGCCCTCCTCTCACAGGTGTACCTGTCACTCATCCCCATCATCAGCGGCGTCCTGCTGGCCACTGTCACGGAGTTGTCCTTCGACATGTGGGGGCTTGTCAGTGCCCTTGCTGCCACACTGTGCTTCTCGCTTCAGAATATTTTCTCCAAAAAGGTATTTGGGTGCCATCCAGGGTGCACCTGGTGTTGCAGGGGTGTGCGGGTGGCATCTAAAAAAAAGTGGCCAAGTAGGGATTTCTTCGGTGTTGGAACAAAACAAATCCTGTTGCCCTTCTGCTGGTTTTCTATTTGTTTGGTTTTTAAATAGCTTTTTTGTTTTTTTATTATAAAGTTCGCCTACATTCAATGTGAAAAAATGGAGAAAAGCCCAATGAAAAGAAATCAGAAAACTTATTGAGCACCCACTGTGTGCCAGGCACCACAGTAGGTGCTGGAGACAAAGAATCAAGAGAGACCTGCCCTCTGCCGCAGGGTTTCCTCTTTACTGAGGAAAGTCGCAGTGCTGTCCCCTAAGGAGAACTACTATTAATGCTAGAGTTTTTTCCTGCACAGTTTTTAGAGTTGTAATATTATACATACTTTTCAAATTCTGCTTCGTTCATTTATTATTGCAACACTGCATGCTCCCATATCATTGAAAGTTATTGCTCCTAACTCCAGTAATAATCACATCTTTTCAGGTGTCACAAGTAACGCAGTCAGTTTCCCTGTTGCAGACGCAGATTATTTCCAGCTATTCACTATAAATAATATTGTAATGAACGTCTTGGTGCATAACATTTTTCTGTCTCTCAGGTTATTTCCTTTGGATAGGTTTACAGTTCTTGGGTCAGAGGGTATGAGATGTTTATGGCTCTTGATATACTTTATGCCAATTTAGACATTAACCAGTGCCACTTCAGAGTGCCTGTTTTACTGTAGCTTCACCAGCATTGAGTGTTGGTGTTTTTTGTTTTTGTTTTGTTTTGTTTTGTTTCTTTTCTCCATCCTTCATGTACGAAACATCGTGCCTGTTTTGGACATGGGCTGTGTGTCTCGTCATAGGTGCACTTTCAGGTTTGGCAGTCAAGGTCAGATGTCAGAGTTAATGTACAGTCACCATGTTTGGGGCCTGGGTAAGCGGAGCCCCTCTTGCCACTTAATAGTTTCGATCAGCCTTTAAAGAGGTTTTCTCCCTTCAGGTATTAAGAGATTCAAGGATCCACCATCTCCGGCTGCTGAACATCTTGGGCTGCCATGCCGTCTTTTTTATGATCCCCACGTGGGTCCTGGTGGACCTCTCGGCTTTCCTGGTCAGCAGCGACCTGGTGAGTTGGCCTGTGTCAAGAACATGGCCTTTTCTTAACTGGTTCCAAAGTAGGCCCTTTGTCAGGGGGTTACGCCTCTGTGTTGACTTTGGGGCATCTGAGGCCTCTGATAGGCAGCCCTTTTAGCCCTCAGCCCTTTGATGACTCACACCGCTTGCAGTTGAGCAAGAAGGCTGCCTGTGCATTTCCTTCTCTGTCATGCTAGATCCTAGCTGCTGATAGCTGCTGCATTTGTGCCAGTACATTCAAGGAAGAAAACAAGCACAAGCAAGTTTCCCATCTTGACAGTCTGGTTCAGATCTCACTTTGCCTTTTGGAAACTGTGCTTGCACTGCTCGAGTCCTTTCTTGGTGTCATCTCTGTACTTCCATTGGCACCAGATGTATCCATAGCTCTCTAGGCACAGGAAAGAGCATCTTCCCACCACCTACAGGACCAGCCTCCAGAGAATGTGCTAGAAACTAATGCAGGTGACAGTGATGAGAAGGAGGTTCTTCCAGGCCCGAGTTAGGTGGAGTCAGTGTTTATTAGGGCTTAATGAGGTCTGACTGGATTCTTGACATTGGTCTTTAATCCCTACCACCACCTATGGATGTAGTGGAGGTTATCTCTGGTTTCCAGGTGAGGCAGCTGTGGCTCTGTGTTCTAACTTCCCTTCCATGTTGATTAGCTGTAATGTTTCTGTGAAGAACTTCCCATCATCGGCTGGAACTAGTTTGTTACCTGAAAGTACAGTGCACGAAAAGCAGTTTACTACTTCTCTTTCCTTCTAGTTACCAGTTTTCAAAGTAAAGAAAGCCAGGGAGTGTTAACCAGGGAGTTGAGGGTTTCTTTTGGGTGAAGGAGGGTTCTTTGATTTATTTACTTTTCAGTATCATTGTGAACTTGTGTTTGTCAGTTGTATGTGTTATTTTGTTAAATATTCAGAGTATCTTGTCTGGGCTGATGGAGTCCTTCTTATTGGCTCCCTGCCCTTCTGATAGCACATATCAGCCTTGGGTAACTTTTGGCCCCACAGGACGTCCTCCCTCATCTTGTGCGCCTCCCATCCCAGACCTGCAATCAGCCACTCCTTCAGGGACCCGGGTTGCTTTTAGCAGAGAGAGATTCGTGTTTAGAGATACCATCTCAGTGCCACGTGTGCTCACTGCTGTTGGGTTGTCATTGTTTTTAAGACTTGGCAGTAAAAAACCAGGAAAGACGTATCTGGTGGTGGAGGGGAGAGCTTATCCTGATTCATTCTAAGTCCAGTTTAACATTGCAGCATTTATTACTGCTTTGATTTTGCGTGTGTGTGTCTTTCCTGGTACACTTGGTTTCTCACAACGTTTCTCATTCGCAATACACTACGGAAACTGTTCATACGTGATTCTACTGTACACACATATAACTGCTTCAGAGTGAGACTCCCTACCAGGCAACTGCAGGTAGCGTACAGAGAAACAGTAAAGATTTCTTGGCAGCTCTGTCTGTCCTTAAAACAGGTTTCGTTACAGACGTACAACTGGAATACTGTGTTCTAAGGGCACTTGAAATAATTGTTTTCACAATGTGCCTCTGTCACCAACTTCTTGTGCATTTGGGTTCCTTTACTTCCATTTGTTTTCAATTTCTAGGCAATTTTTTTTCCTCACTGAATATATCAAACCTTTATATTTCCAAACCCAAATGATATGACAGGGTTTATTCAAAGAAGTCTAACTTCAGTCCCTGTTGCCTCCCCACTGCCGACCCCTATAAGTAGCCATTTTTATGATCTTGGTTTACCCTCTCAGTGTTTCTTTTCGCAGACATAAGCAAATTTTTATATACGGTCGGCCCTCCATATCCATGGCTTTCGAGTCCCCGTATTCAACCGAGGATCAAAATTTTCATCCGAGGTTGGTTGAATCTGCAGATGTGAAACCCACAGATACGGAGGGCCGACTATAAATTGTACTACGCCATTTTATATGAGAGACTTTGAGCATCCTCAGATTGGGGGCTCCTGGAACCAACGCCCCACAGATACTGAGGGCCAAGTGTGTTCATACCTACCTCCTCCTTACACAAAAAGTGGCTTTTTAGATACTTAGGAAAGAGTGCCTTGCTCTTTTCACTCAATGACATGTCCTGAAGATCACCCCATACTGACGTGTTAGGTCTTTTTTGTTCCTTTTATTGACTGCATAGTATTGTCTATAGGTTTGGCTTCAGTTCGGTTACACTGTCCTGTTACAACTCATTGGGGTCTGTGTGTATACACACAAACAGGTATACGTAGGCTTTGCTCTGCTCTCTCTATTTTTTTGTCTGCTCTCTTTGCTTTGCGTTTCTCTTGTATTTTGGATATTTTTCGGTTTTCTTCTAGTTTTTCTCATTGAGGCCATCTGTTTTTTACCTTGATGGGGACCTTGTGCATTTTAACAGCAGCCCTAGGGGCATGCAGTAGTCCACAGTGCTGCCGCCTGAAGGCGGGGTTCCTGTCGGGGCTCCTCCTCTCTGCCCTGTGTCTCTCAGCCAGGTGAGTTAGCTCTGTTCCAGTGTGGCGCTCCATAGTAGGAGGAAGGAGGTTCAGGTTGGAGAATATCAGCTGGGGCCTGCTATTCGCCATGTTACCAAGAAAGGCTACAGAGGGCAGTTCCCAGACACGCCCAGCCCTGATGCCAACAGTTCAGCTGAAGCCAGGCACGGATCACCAGACTTGGGAGCAGGAAGCCTAGTTTTAAAGTTTGGACACGATGTGTGAAACAGGTCTTTGAAAACTGGAAAGTAAATGGGAGCAGGCAGGCTGGTAGAAAAAGCCAGATTGCAAAGTACCACTGAGCCATCTGTGAGTTTGCCTTTCTTTTGCCTCCTGTGTCTCCAGCCTGGACTCAAGGCAGCCGGAAATGCAGAAGTGGGCACTGGGGAAGAAGAGAGTCAGAAGCCCTCTATGCTGGCTTGCAGACGGGGAAAGGAGATTCCTGATGTTCAGAGAGAGTAGAGGAAATCCCCCATTTTCTCTGTTTCCTTTGTTCTCTCGCATCCCAGGCCCCCAGCAATCCCATGGTAGTGGCGGCAGCAGGTCCCACGGGCACCTGAGATGCTGAGGGGGGCAGCCTCCCTCTGCAGTCAAAGGATGGGATTAGCCCCATTGCATTTTTTTTCTCCCTTCATCCTCCCACTGCTTGGCCCCCGAAAGGAGGTGCAGTTGTGGGAAAGACACAGCAGAATGGGGTAATTAATTCCAACTTTCTGACTGGAGGACTGAAAGAGGGAGCCCTCAGAAACCATAAAGTACCAAGGAGACATGGAGAGGAGGAACCCAGAGAAAGTGACCTCATAAAACATGAAATCCTGGGCCCACTCCTGAGCTGCACACGTGGGAATCTGATCCTAGCAGCATACAAAGACAGGATAGACTACTACCCAGGACCAAGAGTGACAACTGGGTAGAGCACACTCAGGACAGAGCTGTGTACCACTGAAAAGGCTTTGAAAACAGAACTGACATTGGAACCACAACCCACAGGAGGCTGCTCAAGCTTGTAGCCCGAACCCAACTGAGTCTGCTAAAACCAAATATTGACGTTCCCCATGGGACTTAAATGAGACCTACAGTCTTATAATATTCTAACTGTCCAGGATGTAATCCAAAATTACTTGGCATATGAAGAACCAGGAAAATTTCAAGTCTTGTGGGAAAAGATAATCAACAGATGCCAACACTGGGATGACCCAGATGTTGGAATTATTGGACAAAGACTTTAAAGCAATGATATATAATCATGCTCCAAGAATGCTCTTGAAACAAATGGGAAGAACAGAAGATAGATAGAACCGATGGAAGTTCCAGAATGGAAGGAACAGCTTAAACACTCACTGGATGGGCTAAGCAGAATGGAGGTGACAGAGGAAAGTCCATAACTTGAAGATAAATCAATAGAAATTATCCAGTTGAAACCACAGAGAGAAAAAGATGAAAAGACAAAGAAAAAATCTTTGAAAACAGCCAGAGAAAAACGATGCAGTATTTATAGAACAGCAGTTTGGATCACTGCGGGTTTCTCGTCAGAAACAATGAAAAGCAAAAGTAGAATAACATTTTTTTTAAAGTACTGACACTAAGGAGCTATCAACAGATTATATCCAGCAAATATAGAATCTTCAAAATCAACAGAACTATAGAAAATCAGCAAGAATAAAGAACTGAATGCCACAGTCAACCAACTGGATGTCTCATTGACATTTCCAGAATACGCTACCCAAGAGCAGCAGAATAGTCATTCTTTCAAGTGTACATGTGGAACATTCACCAAGATCATATTCTTTGTTACAAAACAAACCTTAACAAAAGGATTGGAAACATGCAAAATATATTCTCTGATCATGATGAAATCGGAAGTAAATGACAGAAAGGTAATGAAAAAATCTCCAAACACTTGGAAATTAAACAGCACATTTCTAAATAATCCCTGGGCCAAAGAGGAAGTCTCAAGGGAGAAAAAAATTTTTTTCAACTTAAGCAAAACTGACCAAAAACGAGAGAGAGAGAGAGAAGACACTACAAATATGAGGAATGAAAGAGGGAATAGCACTGCAGAACTCACAGACCTTAAAACCATAAGAATACTACTGACAGCTCTATACACATAAATTCAACAATAGATGAAATAGACCAGTTCCTCATAAACCACAAACTATCAAAACGCACCCACTCAAGATGAAAAAGATAACCTGAGTCTCAGAGCTATTAAAGAAATTGAATTCGTAGTTTAAAACCTTCTAAAAAGAAGTCATCAGGCCCAGATGGTTTTACTGGTAATTTCTACCAAACACTTAAGGAAAAATAAACACCAGTTCTACACAATCTCCTCCAGAAAACAGAAAAGGAAAGGAACACCTTTGGCTCATAACAAAACCAAGAAAAAGACCAAAATCCCTCATGAACACGGAGGCAAAAGTTCTTAACAAAGTATTAGAACAAATCAAATGCAGTGATATATAAAAACCATGCTACACTATGAAAAAGTGGGATTTCAATCAAGAATGCAAAGCTAATTCAATACTTGAAAATCAGTGTAATCTACTATAATAGTCTAACAAAAATCATGTATTCATACCAACTGATGCAGAAAAGGCATTTGACGAAGTCCAACATCCAGTCATGAGTTTTAAAAAGTCAACAAACTAGAAATAGAAGGAAACTACCTCAACTTGATCAAGGGCATATATAGTTAACATCATAATGATGAAAGATTGAAGGCTTTTCCCCCTAAGTTCAGGAATAAGGTAAAGATGTTTACTTTCAACATGCATATTCCACATCATACTTGACATCGTAGCCAGGGCAACAAGACAAGAAAAAGAAATACAGATTTGAAAGGACAAAATAAAATTCTCTATACCCAACAAAATTTTATTCTTTAGTATTAATTCAACTATAAATCACTACTTAAATTTTAATTTTTCTCCTTGTCAAAGGTGTAAATGAAAAAAAAGTTGAGATACTAATCTATCTGTGGGTGTGTGTATACATGGAGATAGATATATACCTATATATATTAAAAATTTTTTAATATAGAAAAGCTGATTGGAAAATTTACATACATTGACTGGCAAGAGAACTGGAATAGCCAAATAAGTTTGAGAGAGAAGAATAAAGTTGGAGGAATCACACTACATAATTTGAAGGCTTAGTATAAAGGTATGGATATTGGTGGAGAGAGACATCGATCAGTGGAGCAGAATAGGCAGTTTGAACTTATACTCACAAATATGGGTAACTGATCTTTGATGCAGGTTCAAAGGCAATTCAATGGAGAGAGGATAGTTTCTTTAACAAATGGTGTTGGAACAATTGGACATCCATAAGCAAAAACTGAAGCTTGACTTCAACCTCACACATTATACAAAATTTAATTCATAATGTACTCTAGACTTAAATTTAAGAGCAAAAATGATAACCTTTAGAAGAAAACAGAAGAAAAATCTTCACGACTTGGGATTAGTTCTTAGACATTACACCAAAAGCAAAGTCCATAAAGAAAATAATTGGTAAATGGGGGCTTCCTCAAAATTAAAAACTTTCGCTTTCCAATACACTATTAAGCGAAAGAAAGACAAGCTACAGACTGGGAAAAAATATTTGCCAATGCGATACTGACAGAGGACTTATGTTCAGGATATATGAAGAACTCTCAAAATTCAATAGTAGGAAAACAACTTGTTTAAAAATGGGCAAAAGACTTGAACTTCACCATCGTGATTGTACAGATGGCATGTGAAATATGTTCAACATCTTAGTCATTAGGGAAAAGCAAATTAAAACCAAGATGAGGTGCTACTTCGTATCCAGTAGGATGGCTACAATGAAAAGTACTGGCAGTACCATGTTTGTCGAGGCTGGGCCACAACTGGAATTCTCATATATCATTGGAGCAAGTGCAAAGTCATGCAGCCACTCTGGAAAACATTTGGGAGTTTCTTCTGAAGTTAAACATACACTGACCATATGTCCCAGCAGTCTCACTCCTGGGTATTTACTCTAGAAATGAAATTCACATTCACACAGAAGCCTGTACATGAATGTTTATAGCAACTCTATTCATGATCACAAAGTATTGGAAACAACCCAAATGTCACTCAACGGGTGAATGGTTAAGGTAACTTCGGTATGTTTGTACAGCAGAACATTTCTCAGCAATAACAACTGTCATCCCTTACAACAACTTGCGGGGGGGGCGGTTAGAGGCATTATGCTGAATGAAAGAAACCTGTCTGAGAAGGTTCCATGCTGTATCATTCCATTTATAGGACAGTCTCCAAAAGATGAACCTATCATGAGGAACATAGCAGTGGTTGCCTGGGTTGGGGGAGGGGGTTTGCACAAAGAAGCCCTGGGGAGTGTTATGGGGTGATGGAGCTGTTCTGAATCCTGATTGCAGTGTTGGCTACATGAGTCAATATATGTGTGAAAACACATGGAACTATCCACCGGGAGGAAGAAACACTTGACTTTATTGTTATGTCAGTTCTTTTAAAAAGCTGGATTGCCTGGGTTCCTTTCCTGCAAGATAGGTATCTTTGCAAGCTGGCTGCCTTGTAAAAATAGCTTGGAAGTCCATATGGGTCACCTCAGGGAAGAACTGCTGGGAGAACAGGCCAGCTCACCCTGAAGGCGTGCTGGTGGGCTCACATGCCTTACAGAGGCTATTATCCCAACTAGGGCAACGTTCTGGGCAATTCTGAGCAGGTCGCCTACTCAGATCTCCCTCACCTTTAAGAGGACTACGTGATCGTTCCCTATCAGAGGGTGGTAGAGATAGAATCAGGCCGCTGCCCTAAGATTGCTGCAGCTCCCATCCTGGCAGGGCCACTAGACACCACTGTCCTGGGCGGACCCAGCTGCATCCTCCTCTGTCAAAGGCCAGAGCAGCCTGGGAACTGGCCTGGGATCAGCCCAGGCTCTTTGAGGAGTTCTGTGGCCCCGACGTCTGCTAGTTGTGGTTTCTTCTGGACCCCCTTCATTAGGGTAGCTTACTTCTGGTGAGGGTCAAATGGTAACTAAAATTTTGACGATAGCATCACCTCCTGTTTGTTTGGCCTTGGGATTGTTTTAAAGCACTTTCAAAGCCATGATTGCATTTGATCTTCATAGCAGCAGCGTTGTGTGGACTTATCAGGGGTCAGTCTTTCCCATTTCATAGATGAAGGAAACAGAGAGGTCGAGCAGCTTGCCCGGGGGGGTTCCCAGCAATGGGGCAGACCCAGAGCCTCTGGCTCCCAGCCTTGGGCGGGGAGGGGAGGGTCTTCACACACCCAGAGGCTGCCTTCCCAGGACCTCCCCATTTTATACAATGCATCATGTCTGCTATGGTTTAAATGTCTGTCACCCCCCACCAAATTCATATGTTGAAGCCTAACTCTCAGTGTGATGGTGTCGGGAGGTGGGGCCTTTGGGAGCTGATTAGGTCATGAGGGTGGAGCCATCATGAATGGGATTCATGCCCTTATGAGAGACCCCAGAGAGCTCCCTCACCACTTCCGCCATGTGAGGGCCCAGTGAGAAGGTGCCACCCTGAACCAGGAAAAGGGCTCTCACCAGATGCGGAATCTACTGGCGCCTTGATCTTGAACTTCCAGCCTCCAGAACTGTGAGAAATAAACATCTGTTGTTTGTAAGCACCCTCAGCCTGTGGTATTTTGTCTTAGCAGCCCAAACAGACTGAGGTGATGTCCAGAATGCAGACCTCGCTCTGCTAACCCAGAGCCCCGGCCCTCACTGGACAGGGATGAGGGAAGGCTTTGGTTTGTGTCATACTCTGCACCCCTTGGGTAGCTGATGTCCCCCCGAACCTCCGCTTCCTCAGCAGGAAAGGGTGGTGATCATTATTATTGTTGCTCCATGCAGAGTGTCGTGAAGGTCAGAGGTTGTATAGATAAAGCACCTGGTATCACATGATGACCCACCTGGGTCTGTTCCCCAGCGAATGTGTGACCCTGATAAGCCGCTGTGTGTCACCCCCCCTGCCAGGGCAAGCGTGTGACCGCAGTGCTGTTCTCGCTCCCCCGTCTCTGTAGACCTATGTGTCCCAGTGGCCTTGGATGCTTCTGCTCCTGGCTGTCAGTGGCTTCTGTAACTTTGCCCAGAACGTCATTGCCTTCAGCATCCTCAACCTCATCAGCCCTCTGAGCTACTCGGTCGCCAACGCCACCAAGAGAATCATGGTCATCACAGTGTCCCTGATCATGCTGCGAAACCCAGTCACCAGCACCAACGTCCTGGGCATGATGACGGCCATCCTGGGAGTCTTTCTGTACAACAAGGTGAGTCTGGGGTGGGGGGAGGCTGTCCCCCGGGACGCCCAGGGAGTCTACCAAGAGTTGGCCGGGGCGGGGAATGGAAGGGGCCTCACCAGGAACTAAGAGGCCCGGGTTCCAGCTGCCAGCTTTGCCACTGACTGGTTTATGGTCTACGCTCAGCCCCCTCTGCCCAGGGCTTCCTTTTCCTGCGTAGATGACCCCAGGCTCATGCCTCAGTCCAGTGTGGCTCTCGGGTCTACTGAGGCTTTATCAGGAATTTCCCTCCCTCCTTGCGAAGATTGTTTGTTCCGATGTAAGGCTGTGGGATGGCTGACAGGTAGGGCCGGTCCAGTAACAGTTCACTGGCCATGCCCAGCCCCGCTAGGGATGACACTTGTGTTGGCCTTGAAGGCTGCTTGGCTGTGAATCTCGAGCTGCCCTCTGTCCTCTGTGCGTGTCCTGGACAAGGAGCCAGTGGTCTCACTGCTCTCTTGACCTCGCAGACCAAGTATGATGCGAATCAGCAAGCCCGGAAGCACCTCCTCCCCGTCACGACGGGGGACCTGAGCAGTAAGGAGCATCATCGGAGCGCCCTGGAGAAGCCCCACAACGGCATTCTCTTCCCCCAGCACGGGGACTATCAGTACGGCCGCAACAACATCTTGACAGATCACTTCCAGTACAGCCGGCAGAGCTACCCAAACTCGTACACTTTGAACCGTTACGATGTGTAGAGTCTAGCGACCAGGGCAGGACGTTCTGCCAATCCTCCCTCTTACCCCCCAGCAGTACCAGAAACTTCTGACAACCAGTGAATGTACAACCCGGCCAAGGGGGGATGGTGCAGAACCATCAGAAGACCCTGGGGTTCCCGGCCCCCTGGGGGCAGCAGGACGCCGTCCCTGCAGTGGGGACCACTGCTCCCGAGCTCCGGTGTTTCATGCCCTTTCTTCCTGGAGTCTGTCTTCTGAGGGCTGCGTCGCCATATGGAAATCTCGTCCGGCTTTTACCTTTCTGTGTGGACTTACTTCCCAAGTCATGTTTTTCAGAGTTCTTGTTCTGTTTTCCAGATAACAGCCAGGACCCTCTCTGGAAAGGACACAGACCTCGGAGTGGGCAAGAGGTGGTTTGCAGGGAGGGTGGCAAGGGTGGTGCTTGGTGACAGGCTAGCAGCTTTAATTCCACTGCTCAGGTAGGCGTAGGACTGGTGCAGCCATGGAGCAGAGGAGTGTAACGGTTATTGAAAACATCTCCAGCCACAAAGATGGACTCAGCTTTCTGATCAGCCCATGGCTGTTTGCAGTTCTGGCAAACGTTCCCCAGTGCAAAGCTATTGTAATTAGCATTGAATTCTTAGAGCCTAATTCTGACACAAAAGTCAGAGGTGGCGTGTGCCCGGATCCAGAGGGAAAGGTGGCCACTGTCTCCTGGGCTCCCTCTTCCGTTGGTGGAGCAGGGCATCTCTCCTCTCGGAGCAGCAAGGAGGAGGGGACGCAGGGCTGTGAGAAGGATCATGAGGAAATCGTGTTCAGTGTTTCAGGCTCTATTTCTATATTTGTTTTGTTTCTTGAGCTTTCACCACTTCTGTGCTGACTTAGTAGGATGTTTGGGGGGGTGATGTTGGCTTTATGAGGATCTTGCATTTTCCTAGGGCAAATTTTGTAGCTGTCTGTGCTTTTATGCCCCCATCCCCCTTAGGGGATGCAGGATGCATGAGGATCAGCTTATGGTTGGAAAACCCTTTTGTTTTTAAGCATTTAAAAACAAGAAAAGTTGCTGGCGATGCCTGTCTCAGCACATTGCTGCGTTTAGTAGCAAGGAAGTGTTTTGAAAAGCTGGTCACTAGCTTTTCTAGTGAGCAGTCCCTGAAAGTGAGATAAATCAAGAATGTCATCTCGATAGTTCGTGTCATAGATGAGAGCTCAGTGCTCTGATTTCCATTAGCTGTTCTTGTGGTGTTTGCATTAGGATCTGAATCATGTCCCAGTGAAGCGGCAAGCACCAAGCTAGGATTTGGTTTGCCAAATCAGTCTTTGGTCAAGAAAAAGTTTGGGTTTTGGCAAAATCACTCGAGGAAAATTATGCGACCCTAGTGAGTAACCCATGTGCTGAGGTCCAGGTCGGGACACCTGGCATCACTAGAGACTGTGCCCTCGGAAAGGACCACTTGCTTGGCTCTGAGGGTCTTCGCTGATGGCAGCCTTCTTCCTTCAGCCCTGTCCCCGGCCTCCTGAACAGGCACTTGCCTTGATCAGCAGATGGGATATCGGGTCACCCTTTACCTCCTGGCATGTGAGACGGTTCTGTTTCAAGGAAGTACCGCTTGACTCCTGTTTGTTTTGGTAATTAGAATTTTGTACTTAGAGGTTACACTTTTGTCAGCTTATGAATGGGCAACTCCTGGAGAGGTCACAGGGACCCCTTGTGGCCTGTGAGTTCAGTACCACTGGCCTAAGGAGTCCCTGTTTGTCGTTGTCTTGCTTTTGAATTACTTTGGCCACAAGTTCTGAGACAATGCTGTGTAAAACAGGAAGGGGCCGTTCTGAAGGGTGTTATTTGTGAAAAGAACCTGCTGAGTGCCTTCACCAGAGGCAGTAGAGTCTGCAGTTGAACCACAATAAATGGGGATAATTTTGCACAGCATAGACATTACAGTAGTTGTCTTTATGATAGGAATTGATTTCTTGAACGTATAATTGAACTCCAAAATGAATTATGCCTCTATGCAGGTTTAATGAAATTTCTGAGGGTGCTGAAATGTGTATATTTGTTTTCCTTTTCCAGTGCAAGATCTGCTGGTGAGGGGAAATATCTGACTGGTTTTATTACGGTTTATACATGAATAAATGGGATATTTAGTTCTGTACATAAATCTACAGTGAGTACATACACTGGAATGAGAGACAATCATATTAGACCAAATCATCAGATCAAAAGACAAAGACATACTTTTGAGACTTGAAAGTTCAAAGCTGACACTGACCTCCTGAAGGCCAGTTTTCCAGCCACTTGCTGCCCTTGCTCAACCCTCCACCCCACTCTCAAATCCACATTTGCAGCTGGGTTCCCCTCACCTCCTCATTGCCAGGGATTGTGACAGCTAGTTCACCCATCCGTGGTATGGTCTGCAAAACTAACTCAAACCCACCTCCTTCGTTTTACAGAAGGGGAAACTGAGGCTCAGAGGGCATTTTTAAATAGTGTTTGTTCACTATCTTGAGACTCAGTGTGGAATTTTTAAGCACCTTATTTTAATTCATTCATTATTGGGAAAATCAAACCCCTGTTACAAAGGAGAGAAGCCAAATAGGTTCAAATGAAGAAGCACTTGGAATTTCTGGATTTTACTGTGTATTTGGCATACATCATGCAACAGGCCCTCTGTTATCACTGGGACATAACCAGACCTGGATACCTTAAGGTCTAACAGCCTTAAGGACATAGAACATTAAATTATTGAAGAATCTGAACATTGTGAATTCTTTTTTTCAATTGTCACCTTGTTTTCAGGACTTCTCTTGCTATAGACTGTTCTGTGGGAATGATACTGTGTATATTCGTGGCTGGCATTTACCAAAAATAAATGGTGGTCTCCAGGGAATCAAGATTGGTCCCAGTTTGTCAGTGAGGGTCCCTTTCTGAGTGACCCTGTCGTCAGTGTGCCCAGCAACAAAACGTGTAAGAGGCAGAAAGAGCAAACCAACTTGGTTCCCACATTCAGGTGTATTGCAACTTTTTTATCTTTTCTAAGCCAAAATTTAAACACGTGACTTGTGAATTCATGAGCCAGTAGGATAAAACTAGAATCACAGCTTAACAGTTAATGACATGCCTTTATTGAACAGAATAACATGGAAAATCCAAGAATGCTGTGAGAGCTGTGCTTACATCTGTATGAGGAACAACAGAGTACCTGCTACGTGTGGGCTTTTCACACACAATCCACAAAGGATTACTCGTCACCTTGTGAGGCCCAGAGGGGTTAAGTCATTTGTCCAGGATCACACTGAAGTCTGCCTCCAAGCCCATTTCCCCCCATACTACTCAGAAACCACTCCCAACAGACAATTTCCTTCAATCACAGTTGATGGGTAGGAGTTTCTCCTAAAACAAGTGCCCACATCCTTTTAATTCATAATCCTTTTGTTCAGTGATTTACTGAGCACCAAAATATATCGCTGAGATATATAAAGGTGCTTGTGAATAGTTTATCTCTGAAAGGATACACAGGAAGCCGGACACACCAGTTGCCTCTGGAGAGGATATATGCACTTTTTTCAAAACTGCCATATTGTGCCAAGTACAGGAAACAGATACGTAAGCCTTCTACCCTCAGAGCACTCAGCTTAATTTATGGATGTGTGACTAAGGAGCACACAAGTGCTGTGTTGGAGGCGGGGCAGAAAATGCTAAAGGAAGTACAGGGTAATTATTCAAGCGGCATATGGGAATGTTTTGGCTTGCATTTTCAATTCACAGAGTATTTTATTTGCACATTTTATATTATATATGCTTGTTTAACTATCAGGACCCAAGAGGCAGGTATTAGCCCTATTTTACAGAGGGAAATGGCAACAGAGAAAGTCAGGCTTGGCCCATGGAACACGCCTGGAACCCAAGTGTCTGACTCCAAGCCCAGGGCCCTTTGCCCTGCAAAGCAGCCTCAATGAAGTGAGTGGTTTTGTTTTTCCTCACGTTTGTCATACACTCCGAAGAGGAGCTGGTGCAATCAAAGGGGATCCTTTCAATTCAGTTGCCTCGGCCACACTGCTAAAGTAAGACCCTGAAGGAGCCCTGATGTCCAGATGACCCAAGTCACTTTGCAGTTGTCTGCTGTGGTTCCAGCAGGGCCTCAAGAGGCTCTGCTGGGGATGGTGTCACTGCCTTATAAGTCAGGCAGGGCCAGGTTTAAGGACAGCCTCATTGCTCAGATGCCAGAGCCCGAACCCCTCCTCAGGGATGTCTGCTCCCAGACACTGGACTCCTCCTTTCTCTCCCCAGGGCAGCTCCTTTGTGACCAGAAGTTCGTTTGGTGACACATGATCAGGCCCAAGGAATGCTCATGTCTAGGACAGGACAGGACCACCTTCTCTGTTCCCACAGGACATTCCTCCTGCCATGGCTTCAGCTAGTTGATCACATGGGATTCAGTTACTGCAGATGAGGTGACAGTCACACCAAGCTTTGCTTTACTGAGACCATAGGTCTAGATGGGCCTAGATTTCCTCAGTCAACCCCCTACTTTTTTTAGTAACAACTTTTCTGGTCTATATATTTTTATAGTCTATATATCTTTTAAGTTAGAAAAAAATTATTAAAGCCAAAAAATTATCTAGACTATACAGATGTCAAAAAGAATGGGATAAAGAACAACTTCCAAAATATATTGCTGAGATATATAAAGGTGCTTGTGAATAGTTTACTTCTGAAAAGATACACAGGAAGCTGGACACAGCAGTTGCCGCTGGAGAGGATATATGCACTTTTTTCAAAACTGGCATACTGTGCATATTATTTTGTAAACTGCTTTAAAAAAATATGCTAGAAACGTTTCCCTTGTTACTAAATATCCCTTGATTCTGTCTGTGTACATGGTATTATAAGATGTGCTACAATTAACCAACCCCTACTGCTGCACATTAAATACTATTTTAATGGGATGAGTTTGCAGCGCACAATGTTGCACATGCTTCTAATCTAGGATAAATTCCTCACAGCACATTTGCAGGACCGAAGTGGGTATGCGTGTGGGTTTTAAATTCTTTCCTTTTTCCTTGTTAGGTGGGCCCCTCAGCAAGTTCATCTCACCAAGGGGGGTGCATTTTACTTGCTTACTTAAGAGTTTTGTTCCCAGGTCCTTGGAGACCATGTCGGTCTGCAGGAGCCTCTACTTCTAGCAACTCTCTCTACTGCTTTCTCCTGACCAACGAATTCTGATTTGGCCCACTGAAAGGAGCCTGGGGGAGGCCTTGTGATGCTTACATATCCAGTCTCAAATGGCATTTTAAACACTATGAGATGAATGTATGATAGCAGTAGTCATGGGTGTACAACCTTTCTGGTGGACAGTTGAGCAACGTCAGCATTAAAAGTGCAAACCCTTTGACCACAAGATCTATGTATACACTAAAACTTTTAATAGTGGTTTAAAAGTAGAACCAACTCGAGAGACTCCATGGTGTCTGGCTTCAAAAAATTATGGTAAATCCACACCACATTGCTCTATGCAGTCATTAAAAATGACCAGATTTGTAACGTGTTTTGGTTCACAGATCCCGTTAAGAATCTGATAAGTGCTGTGTATCTTCAACTCACAAAAACGAGTGCTATCTCTGAAATCTATCCGTGGTGGATCAGAAGTTAAAGCTTCTTGATACAGTTCTTTACTGGCATGGAAAAATCACACTATCCAGATTACTGAGCATTTACTAAACAGAACATTCCCCCTGCCTGGACTGTTCACATAGCTGGTTCCGGAGTGGGATCTCAGTGCAAACCTCACCGCCCAAGGGCCTTCTCAGATAACCCTATCAGTGTAGGCACCACCCTCCTCCCTTATCATGGTCTTAGCACCCTCTGTTTTCCTCAATAACACCTTTGAGATGATATATTTGTTTACTGATCTATGGGTCTCTCTGCCTACCCAGACCGTGGGCTCATGAGAGCAAGAACTTAGGTCTGACTTGTTCATTGTTTCATCCACAAGCAACATCCAACCTGCCTTTTTTTGTTGTTTTTTTGTGGTACGCGGGCCTCTCACTGTTGTGGCCTCTCCCGTTGCGGAGCACAGGCTCCGGACGCGCAGGCTCAGCGGCCATGGCTCACGGGCCCAGCCGCTCCACGGCATGTGGGATCTTCCAGGACCGGGGCACGAACACGCGTCCCCTGCATCGGCAGGCGGACTCTCCACCACTGCACCACCAGGGAAGCCCCAACCTGCCTTTTTGTGAACCAAGAATGGTCTTTACAGGTGAACATTTGCAATCAATTGATGACAGGAAAGACTGACTTGGAATCCCCAGAAAAGCATTCCATTCTTCTCATTAGACCTAAATTATTTAAACTGTACTCAATTGCTATATTTTATATTCCACCAATAAAAAGTGTTCTGGACATTTTTCTCTTTGGTTATATAAGCACTACACAATAGCCTCAATTTTGGCTCTTGGCCAGAAGAGCCTAAAATATTTGCTATCTGGCCCTTTATAGAAAACGTTTGCCAGCCTCTGGTCTAAGGCAATACCTGACGTACAGGAGACAATCCATAAGCGTCAGAAGTTACGTAGCAACAAAAAAGAAATGTATCTAAAACACAAAGATATATATTTTCATAAAATACAGAGGTATAGCCAACTAAAGTGTTAATGTTAACGGCGAGAGTCACATTACGGGGCAAGTCCACAGTCTACATTTCCCTAATGTTTGCTGCGGCTTGTTAATTTCCCCCACAATTAGCATGCGTTATCTTTACCATCATCGTTTTGGATGCAACGTAAATGCATCTTGCAGGATGGCGCCCTGCCCTCCGGACGCGCAGTGTAGAAGGCCCAGCACCCGTAGGTCCTGGACGCTCACTCCTTCCCCGCTGCTTGAATGACTGCACAGAAGCCACACGAGCCCCAAAGAGGCGCACTCAGTCTGAGGCCGGCGGGGGTGCGGGTGGGGTCCGCTCGCCCTAAAGTCTTCCTTATCAAAACGTTTGATCGAGGGAAAGAAATCGAGCGGGAGGCTCTTTTGAACCTCAATAAGCTCAGTTACATCCCCGCCAAGCCCATAGCCTCCCGGTTCTGCTTCTGCTTCCGGGCGGCCCCGGGAGCATGTGACAGGCGTCGCGGCCCAGGAGCCGCCCAGACGCACCTCACCTCGTATTTTCCTTACCGCCGCCCCGCGAGGAGGAAACAGGCCTTGACCGGGGCAGGAACACCCCAGGCTCCCTAGTCCCGCGGAGAACGAGGCCGGCCAAGCCTTCCGGTTGCAACGCTGAGCTGAGAAAACGCCCCGGCCGCGGCTAACAGCCGTCCGCTCAGTTCTAGCAGCTCCTGGGCGTCGCACGACAACAGCCCACTCCGCACATGCGCGAGAAAACCCTTGCGCGTACACTTCGCTGGCCCCTCCTGCGCGCCCGGCCTCGCGCGGCTTCTTCCCTCCCGCCTTGTGCCCTCACTTCCGGGGTTTCCCGGCGACGGCCGTAAGTGGCGGGCGGAAGCAGCCCGCGAGGCCAGCCGTAAAAGGCTCCCTCGCGCCACTTCCGGCCGGCTTCCGCAGACGGCCCTGGTGGGTGATCGAGTGGTGGTGGAGGACGTTCCCCGCGGCCGGAGCCATGGAGATGCCGCTGCCGCCCGATGGTGAGGCCCAGCCCGGGCTCGGGGGCCGTTTCTCTCTCCCCGGAATCCCTTGTTGACCCGCCCCGCCTTTCGGGGTCCCCGGGCCTAGGAGGGGGCGGGGCTCGGCCTCCCGGGTTCGCCTGCGGCCTCTCCCGCGGATCCCCGCATTCCCGGAGCGCTTCTGGCCCCTATCGGGACCCGTACAAGGGCGGCTGCTCCTGGGCCCACCCCTAGGGACCCCGGCCCCGCGGACGCGGGCCGGGAAGCCAGGGCCCCCGGATTTGGGCGGTCCTCGCTGACGCTCCGCGTGGCCTTTTCTCCGTCTTCCAGACCAGGAACTCCGAAATGTCATCGACAAGCTGGCCCAGTTCGTGGCCCGGAACGGTCCCGAGTTTGAAAAGATGACTATGGAGAAGCAGAAGGATAACCCGAAATTCTCGTTTCTGTTCGGAGGCGAGTTCTACAGTTACTACAAGTGCAAGTTGGCTCTAGAGCAGCAGCAGCGTGAGTCCTCGCCAGCTCTCAGGGCGCCCTCTCGAACGAATCCTTTCTCTGGTTCCAATTTCGGGCTCTGCCACAAAACGCCTTCTTTTGGGTCGCATGCTATTTCTCTGTGAAAATGAGTTAGTTTGGCCTTCACGATTCTTTCGGCTGTTCCCACAGCCCTGCGGCTGCAGGGCCCGAGTGTCATGGAGATCGAGGTTATCGATTCTCCTTCTGGGCTCCAGATCAGGGATTTCTGTTGTTTTGCAAACATGATGACTGAGATCAGCGAGTAGAGTGACTGCTTCAGTGTTTTCCAGGGAGGAAGTGATAGAAGCCGGACTGGGTGGGACCCTCCTGGCAGGTACCGTCCAGCCCCCTTTGCGGGCTCTCCGTCGGTCCAGCAAGGTTTTTGTGCATTTCAGATGGTTGCAGTCCAGATCAAAACTAATTGTCCTGTGGGCTTTAGTTCTTTGCAGCTGTTTATGTTCACTGGTTTGGGCTTCAAGGTTCCGGCTTGAAATTAAGAGAATTTAAGATGAGGTCAGTTATCCTAGCTGGTCTTTGAATAACAGATAGATAGTCCCTGAGTTCACATCTGTATTGTTCAGTAGCAAATCTCTAGCTTCTAGATAACGTTGTGTTTCAGATTGCCAAGTAGGTGGACATTGAAAGGTGAATGCTCCCTGGACTACAAGCTCCCTGAGGCCAACCAGACCTTGTTTGGGTCAGTGTTGTGCCCAATAGGTAGCAGGTAGTAGGTGATCGATAGTTTGTAAGACATAGCAAAGTACAGTGGCTTGAACAAGCACAGTGTGTTTTGAGAGCCAGGAGAGGAATCATAAGAGGCCTAGCATAGCTGGAGTGTAGATGTGTGTAGATGGGGGAGGGGGTTGATCTGGAGTGGGAAAGTTTCCAGGGGAAAGTTTGGGTTTTCTTCTTTAATCCAGGGGTTCTTCTGGTGCCTGTTTAAGGTTTGAGATGAGGGTGGGGAAGATTTCAGGTTGCCTAGGCAAAATGTACCCATTTATGTGTTTCTGGAGCAACCGTTCCTTAGCCCCAGCACGTCAACTTTAAAACTTCTGCTGTAGGCAGTGGGAAGCCACAAGGGAGGTTGAAACAAGGGAGAGGTGGGTCGGGTTTGTGTGGCCTGCGTGGAGAACAGGCTGGAGGGAGCGTGAGTGGAGGCTGGGATGGCAGTTGGTGGTAAAGTCTGAATTGAGTCGGTGAGTTGAGTAAAGGCAGTGGGCTTGGGGACAGGTGGGGTTAAGGGGTAGAATCTGTGAACTGAAGCGCCAGTTGGATATTGATGCCGGTGGCATAACTGGGCAGGGGAGGATGGTGTTTGGGTTCGAGTGACCATGAGGTGAGAGCTGCTTCCCCTGCGAGGGGAGCACTCCCACCCTGAAAGTCAGAATTCGGGGGCTGCTTGGGACTTGGTGCCATAATGGGGGGAAGTTGGGGTGTTTCTAGCAGGGGAAGATCAGGACTCAGGAAATGCTTTCTGCAGGTAAGAATATCTCCGTTGCCATTAAAGTCCATGTCAGAGTTAGACACACGGAAACTGAGGAGCCAGGAGTGTTGGGATGGAGGCACGAGCCTTAGGAGGGGCTGGGAGGAGGGGGGCAAAAGCTCAGGGTGCCTGAAGCCCAGAGAAGGAGGGATTCTTGGAGCGGCCAGAAGTGAGGGTGCACAGCAGGGAGGGCTGGCTTACCAAGGACTTAGGATTTCTGGAAGCTTTGGGGAAGCTGTAGAACGGTTTCAGAACTGTGTTCTGGAGCAGGGCTAGCCACTCTGTAGCCAGCCCTTCACCCTGGTGGTTTGAGAAGACTGAGTCCTGGGACCGCTTGAGGTTGGCGCCTCACAGACTCTGGTGAAGGACTGTTTTTTGTTTTTTTCTGATCTGTTGCAAAAAGTACAGTTTGGCAAAGTACAATAAAAATGTGAACAATGATGGGAGTTCCCTGGCGGTCCAGTGGTTAGGACTTGGCGCTTTCACTGCCAGGGCCCAGGTTCGATCCCTGCTCGGGGAGCTAAGATCCCGAAAGTCACGTGGCATGACCAAGAAAAGAAAAAAATGGGGAAAAAAACATGCATCATGAAACATCAAATTGCTGTAAAAGTGCCAAAACACTCCCTCGCCATTTCTGTGCTTGTCTAGTCTTGGCGTCACCTGGGGCTGGCCCTTGAACCACACTTTGAGCAGCGGCACTACAGCCGCAGAGTAGAGAAGGAGAGGGGAGGCAGGACTGGATGCAGGGAAACCAGTTCCCAGGTTGATGCAGGTGACAGCAGAGTCATGGCAGTGATGGCGGGACACAGATAGATTGGCATGTGATCTAGGAGGGTGACTTGACTGTGTGGGGCAGCTTGTTAGTGTGAAGTGCAAGGGAGAGAAAGGTGCATGAACCTTCTCACTTCTGGCTCGGGTACGTGGCGTAGCTGTGCCAGCCACGGGTCAGAAGGGGAGCTTTGGAGGGGGTGGAACGCAGGGTGAGAGGGAACCCATGCCTGTTTGAGGTGCCTGTGGAAAGCAGTGGCTATTTGGTCTGTAATTAGACCCAAAGCTTGAGGAATCCAGGATGGCGATGATAGATTTAGGGGTCATAGAGTGCACTTTATAACTGCAGCCACAGGAAGATGTCATGTTCCCCTAGGGGCTTGCTCAGAGGAGGGGGCTTAATTCTCAGACCGGGCATCTCAGTATGTGAGGGTCGGATAGAGGAAGAAGGGGCCAAGGGGATGGCCACACCGGCCACGTGAGACAAGGAGCTGAGACGGGGCCATCAGGCTGAGTGGGGATGACCGCAGTGGCTTTGGGGGTGGGGTGGGTGGGCGGAGCCAGACCTCCGTGGGTTGAGATAAAGGGGAGATGAAGAATTGAAGATGAATCTTGGTTGTAAAATTGTCGAGAGCGGGGCATGGATGAAGAGGGAGCTTTTGAAGATCAAAGACTTGGGTGTGTTTAGATGTTGCTGGGGCAGAGTTAGTAAAGAGAGAAAATGAAGGAAGGAGAGCGAGAGGACACATTTCCTGAAGCAGCGTCTCTGGGAGGGTAGGATCCAGAGCGCAAGTCAGGGGGTGGGGGTGGTCCCATAAGGTGCCTTTGGTGAAGGCCTGCCTCAGACCTAAGCAATGGTGGGCCCTGGATGACACCCCCCACCCCACCGTCCTTTTATGGCTCTGTCCAAAGGCTGGGCCCCCTTAGAGTGGGACTCAGAAGGGCTCCAGCAGAGCGTGGTCACGCTCAGACCAGCCGAGGCCCAAATGCAGAGGGGGAGGCCATCTTGTCCAGGGACCCTTCCCCCAAGTCCTCCCCTCCCGTCTCATCTGGCGAGGTTTGGGGCCTGCACCTGCCCAATGCAATCTCCTGCTAGCAGGATAGGGCATCCCACGTCGCCTCAATATGGATTGACCCTTGAATGCAGAGGAGTAGAGTCAGTGGAAGGAAGGCAAAGGGTGGGGTGTAGGGGGGCCACAGCATGTGTCGGGTGCTGCCGTAGGGCCGCAGGTGCGTGGGTTTGCTGGTCGCCATCCAGAGGTCCGGTGGCTTTGCTGTCTTGAACGGGGAGAGCAGACTGGGGGACAGCAGGCGTTAGAAATAGCTGCGGAGGTTGCTGGGGGTTGAGAGACTCCCTCGGGGAGGGGCTGTTGCTTCAGGCCCAGGCAAGGTGTGGAGAAGGTGGAGGGGGTGGGCTCAGGCTTCCTCTGGGCCGAAGGACAGTGGGCAAGGCTGGACGGTGTTGGCTAACGAGTGGTGAGATGACAGTCCCAAAGGTCTCCGAGGAGAGGACGAGCAGGAAGGCAGAAGGGATCCAGGGCTAGGCCCCATGATACAGGGCACGCATGGCGGCGGCACGTCGCAGGGGTCCCTCTTCTGGGTGGCGAGTATAGGGAGGGGAGCCCCCGGGGCTCAGAGCTGCCCAAGAGGCGGCCAAGGGGATACCTGGACCCCAGCCACCTCCTCACAGGGGCCACCTCTCCTCCTCTCCTGCCAGTCATCTGCAAGCAGCAGGCCCCAGAGCTGGAAGCGGCCACGGCCCTGCCACCGCTGCCACAGCCCCCGCTGGCCCCCGCGGCGCCCATCCCGCCAGCCCAGGGCACCCCATCCATGGACGAGCTCATCCAGCAGAGCCAGTGGAACCTGCAGCAGCAGGAGCAGCACCTGCTGGCCCTCAGACAGGTACGGGCCGGCCCCTCCCCCTCCCCCGCCCCTCTTGACCTGAGGTGGGTACCCAGAGTTCACCCTCTGTGCCTCAGTTTTTGTATCTGTACATTGACGCTAATATTCGGTGTCAGCGCTGAGGACGGGGATGTCCCGTTGTCCAGGGCTCGGCGCCTGACAGTCATTATCCCTCCAGTGCTGCCACCGCCCATGTTGTGTTTAGCTTGACCCCGATGCTGGACACGGAGGTTGCTTCTCATCCCAGTGAGGTCACTGCACGAGCTTTGATACCCACACACCCGTTGTGCTGGAGTGGATGTGACAAGTGAGACTGCACATTGGAAATTGTGTGACAGAGAATCCAGGTGGCCTCTGGTGCCACTGGCACCAGCTCCTGCTAGTTAGGTCACTCCAAGCTGTTGTGGGGAAGGACCCTTTTGTCCCAATCCATCACAGTCTGGTACTTTGGCCAAATACAATAGGATAAGTTGCCAGAAACATAAGATGGATGAAAAGATATCTGAAACGCCAGCCCCAATTTTAGTACTGGATCAAGACGTAAGTTACGGTTGTATTATTGAAAACAAAACGCTCCAGAATGCTTACCCTCAGTTTCCATACGGAGCTCGTCACAGACTGGGCAGTCTGGCTTCAGCCAGCCCTGGGCTGACTGCCTGTCCCCCCAGCAGCACCGGGTCTCAGCCATATCTCAGTTTGCTAACCTAACGGGCAGAAGTCTGGCGTCATGTTTTAACTTCGGACTCCCTGGTTGCTAGTGAGGTTGTTCTGCTTTTACTTGACTGGTGACTGTTTATATTTGTCCTCGCCATACCGTGTTCACACCTGCCACTCATTTTTCTTTCTTTTTTTGGTGAATTGATGTGCAGAGGTTCCTTGTTCCTCTGGGTCTTAATCTTTCTGTCTGTCATCTCCGGGGAGACATTGTATCCCCCTGTATCTTGTCTGGCTTTATCCTCTGCCTGCTCTGCGTGTTACAGCCATGACTTACAGATGCGTGTCTCAGGCTTTGGGCGTGAGTGTTGGGGGCAGGGCACTGATGGGCCAGCCTGGCTGGGCCTGGGCCAAGGTTCCTCCTCACACAGTCTCGGTCCCACTTGGCCTTTTAGGAGCAGGTGACAGCAGCCGTGGCCCACGCGGTGGAACAGCAGATGCAGAAGCTCCTGGAGGAGACCCAGCTGGACATGAACGAGTTTGACAACCTGTTGCAGCCCATCATCGACACCTGCACCAAAGATGCCATCTCGGTGAGGGCGGGGTGGGGCTGGGGGCGTGCTCCCAGAACCTGGTGCTCCTGACTAGGTGGGAGCTCCTGCAGCCAGTCTGGGCCAGGGCTGCTCTAGGGGCACCCCGTCTCCGCATCCCCTTCCCTCATGAGCACTTCCGTGGGCTCCCCCACCAAGAAAGGTGGAAGGCAGGCAGAGGCCGTCCGACATTCCCGGGCGTCTGTACACACTTTGGCCTGGAGAAGGCCAGCCCCACTCACCCACCACCCTGGCTGTTGCAGGCTGGGAAGAACTGGATGTTCAGCAACGCCAAGTCCCCACCTCACTGCGAGCTGATGGCGGGCCACCTCCGGAACCGCATCACGGCCGATGGGGCGCACTTCGAGCTGCGGCTGCACCTCATCTACTTGATCAATGATGTGCTGCACCACTGGTGAGGGCCCTGCCAGCTCCGCCTTCCCTCCTGCTCCTTCTCCCTCTCCCGGCCGATGCTCTGCGCTCCAGAGCCTGGCCTGTCCCGGGACTGGGAACCACTCTTCCGAAGACCCAGGGGGAGGGTCGGTCTGAGCCACAAGCCCTCCATCGGGAGGACAGCCACCCGCACCCCCCACCACCTCAGCCACTACCCCAGACCTCTCGCCCCACCTGGGGCCGCTGTCCCCTCACTCCCTGCTCTCAGGGCAGTTTCTGGGTGTTTTTCAGTGTCTCTGTCAGCTGCCAGCTCCCTTTCACTGACCTATGCACACCCCAGTCACCTGACTCTGCTCTGCTTCAGGAACCTTCCCATAGGGTCCCCCTGGCTGACCCTCTGCCCCCCACCCCCACCCCCCAGCCCTCCTAAGGCCAGGCCAGTGTTTACTTCCACATGGCCTCTTCGGTGCCTTTTGACAAAGGTTAAGTCGAGAAACAAGATGCCTAGGCCAGAGACAGGGGAAAGCTCGTGGTGCTAGTAAGGCTAGCCTGTAGCTGTGAAGACTGGCTGCCACATTTGTCTTTGAACTTGGCTGGCTGGGGGACAGCTCCTGTGAGGGCAGCAGACTCAGACCCAGGTCTTGCCCCTTCTGCCCACGTGCAGCCGGGCCCTGCCCCTCCCTGCTTCATGTGCCATGTGGGCGGTTCCGGTGTCACTCCGCGCTCCCTACATCACTTTCCCCTATTTCTCTGCCATTGGGAAATAAGTAGCTGTTCGGAACCTTGTCTGCCTCCTGCTCCGCCAGCCGCTCCGCTGACTCAGGGCAGATCTGCAGAGACAGCCCTGTTTCTGGCACTTCTCCAGCCACCCGCTTCCTGAGCCTCACTGTCTGGAAGCCCAGTGCGGCTCGCCCCGTCCTCCTGCCTGGGCTGCCCTCCCTCCCCCAACCTGGCTTCCCGGCCCTGGGCACTTGCTGCTCTCTCCGAGCTCCCTCTGGTGAGCTCGCCTCTGAGAGGGGTTCTAGCTGCCCACCTTCTTCCCCGGGCTCTGCCACCTCATTGTACAGCTGCGGGCCCTCCACGCTCATTTATGCGGCCTGCCCCCCGAGAGGCCGCCTCACCCTGTCAGGCCTCAGGCTCCTAGGCATCTGGCAGCCCGCACACTCCCTCTGCCTCGTGGAAGGTGGGGTCCCAGCCCAGGTTTCCTCGTGCCTAGGGGGTGACAGTGCCGAGTGAGGCTGCATGGACAAGGCCCTATACCTACAGCAACCCCAGCTCAGCCTTTGTGGGCAGCTGGGGCTCTCACAGGCCTGCGTCTGTCCATCCTTATGCCACCCTGGGAGAGAAGGGTTATCTTACTGATAAGGGGACCAGGGTGAGAGGCCTTGCTCTGAAAGTCCCCAGGCTGTGTTCTTTCCCTCCTCCCACTGCCGTCCATCCATCTTGTGGGGAGCCCAGCCCTTGTCCCAGCCGGGTTGGGGGCCCGTGTCCCAAGAAGGCAGAGGGTGCTGTGGCTGGAGCCGCGATGGTAACGGGCGCGTGGCCGGGTCCCGCCCCAGGGCCCTGACGCGCGGAAGGTCTCTCCCTCACAGCCAGCGCAAGCAGGCCCGGGAGCTGCTGGCCGCCCTGCAGAAGGTCGTGGTGCCCATCTACTGTACCAGCTTCTTGGCCGTGGAGGAGGACAAGCAGCAGAAGATTGCCCGGGTACAAGGGGCAGCCGGCGGGGGGCGGGGGGGCAGGAGATGAGCAGGGGCTAGGGGGGTGGCACTCGTTTTTCCCCTGACATGGCCTTTCCCTCCTCCCCAACGTCCAGCTCCTGCAGCTCTGGGAGAAGAACGGCTACTTTGACGACTCCATCATCCAGCAGTTACAGAGCCCGGCCCTGGGGCTCGGCCAGTACCAGGTGTGTGCTGCTCCCTGAAGTTGGGGGCTGGGCACCACCCGTAGGGTGGTGACCTCAGAGTCCTGGTGGCATTTTCCCAGCTGGACTCCCCGGCGTGCCCCTGGGGTGGTGGTGAGGGGTGGGAGGCAGAGTCTGAGGAGCAGCTTCGGGGGCCCCCACCCCGTCCACAGCAGCCAGTGAGCCCTCCCAGGCGAGCCCGCCAGACTTTTCCTGGTGAGCTTGTGACCAGGTTACCTGCTTTAGGCTCTGCTCTCAGGGGTGCCTTTGGCCCATTTGCTCTGGTCCTCCAGGTGTGATGGGAGCATGAGGAAACCCTGGCATAGTCTAGGCTGCCACAGTCATCGTGTTGTGCACGGTGTCCCGTGTGCACATCTTCTCTCTGAGGGGGCATCTGCTCAGAGGTCGGGGTCGCAGAGCAGGGAGAGGAGGGCCGGATCTCCTTGGTCACCTCTCCTGTGGTGCCGGCGTTGCTATCCCATCTACAGCTGCTTGGGTGAAAGGCACAGTTCACACCCCCTTTTCCCAGGCCGGAAGATGTCTTCCTGCACAGGTCTGGTTGAATGTGAGAAGCTATATGTTGACCGTTTCCTCTGTGATGCTCCTGACTGCCACCCTCCCTACAGGGGAGAAGCTTTCATGCTCAGAAAGGCAAATGAGGAAAGTACATTTCAGACTTTTTCTAAGTTTTACTCCCTTTTTTTAATTGATGAATAAAAATGGGCTCATACCAAATAAAAATGGGCTCATACCACCATACCACAGTGATATTCACTGCTTTTCTCCTATTGAGATGGCGGTAGCAGCTCATGGTTACTGAGTCACCCAAGTTCCTTTCACTGCATTTTCCCCGAGTCCTCGGAGGTAGGCCCCGTTATTGTCCAATTTTACAGGTGAGGAAGTTGAGGCTCCGGGGAGGTTGTGACTTGCTCAAAGCCATACAGTGAGTAAGAAGTACCGCCTGTGAGCATGTCCTAGGACGTTTGTCAGTGGTGGGATTTTAATGTCTGCGTGGCACTCCAGGGCACGGCTGTCCTTGCTTATTCGCATTGTTAGGGAATTCTAAACTGCCCAGCACCAAAAGTCACCAAGTCCGGCTAGATTGAGATGCTCTGTGGTTGTCAAGCTCAAGTTGATTGTTTTACGTGACAATCGCCTGCTTGCCCTGGGTCCCTGGGCCTTGCTGCCCGTAGCATCACCCCAACCTTCTGGGTGCTCCCCAGGCATTTGTCCCCGTGCTGCTCCATAGGGTCTCGGACCTTGAGTCTCATGTCCTGAGTGCCGGCTGCCCTGCTCTCCATCAGGCAACCCTCATCAATGAGTACTCCTCGGTGGTCCAGCCAGTGCAGCTGGCCTTCCAGCAGCAGATCCAGACCCTCAAGACACAGCATGAGGAGTTTGTCAACAGCCTGGCCCAGCAGCAGCAGCAGCAGCAGCAGCCGCAGCCGCAGATCCAGATGCCGCAAATGGAAGCTGAAGTCAAGGCCACGCCGCCGCCGCCTGCGCCGCCCCCCGCCCCCACGCCTGCCCCGGCCATCCCGCCAACCACCCAGCCTGGTACGTGGCTCCCTGAGCACCTGCCCCCAGGAGGCAGCCTCCAGAAAGCAGTCTCCTCCCCCAGGAAGGGGTCTGGTTCTGTGGTCTCAGGCCCAATCCGAGGAGCAGATTCTAATCTATTTACAAGCACCAGGCAGGTAATTTCACAGGTAAGTGTAACCACGCCCTTACAACTGAGACAGTTCTCCTATACAAACCATCCCAGAGAATGGAGAGGAAAGCTCTCTAAGTCAATTTTCGAGGCTAGGATAACTGATACCAGATGGACATGGACAGGGAAAGAAAGAAAAATGTAACCTAGTGTCACTTCTGAGCAAAGATGAAGAATTAGTAAATATTGCGTTGGCCAAAAGGTTCGTTCGGTTTTTTCCATAAGATGGCTCTGATAGCACTTAGTTGTCTTTAACTTCATTCAAAACAATTTTGTTAGATTGTATGTGACAGCTGTCATATCAGCGTGCATTTTAAAAAAGACATCAAAATTGGTGAATTTTTGTGTAGCCCGTTTAATACTGAAGATAGAAAAAAAAAAAAAAGCAACATTTTCGACATATTACAGTTTATCATTTCAAGAAAGGTAAAAACACAACCGAAATGCAAAAAAAGATTTCTGCAGTGTATAGAGAAGGTGCTGTGACTGATCAAAACGTGTCAAAGGTGGTTTGCGAAATTTCGTGCTGGAGATATCTCGCTGGATGGTGCTCCACCATCGGGTAGACCAGTTGAAGTTGATAAAGATCAGATTAAGACATTAATTGAGAACAATCAACGTTATACCACGCGGGAGATAGCCAGCATACTCAGAACATCCAAATCAAGCGTTGAAAATCATTTGCACTAACTTGGTTATGTTAATCGCTTTGATGTTTGGGTTCTACATAAGTTAAGTGAAAAAACCTTCTTGACCGTATTTCTGCATGCAATTCTCTACTTAAACATAATGAAAACGTTCCGTTCTTAAAACATGTGACGGGCGATGAAAAGTAGATACTGTACAATAGTGTGGAAAGGAAGAGATTGTGGGGCAAGTGAAATGAACCACCACCAACCACACCAAAGGCCGGTCTTCATTCAAAGAAGGTGACATTGTGTATATGGTGGGATTGGAAGGGAGTCCTCTATTATGAGCTTCTTCGGAAAACCAAACGATTAATTCCAACAAGTACTGCTCCCAGTTAGACCAAATGAAAGCAGCACTCGACGAAAAGCGTCCAGAGTTAGTCAACAGAAAATGCATGATCTTCCATCAGGATAACACAAGACTGCATGCTTCTTTGATGACTAGCCAAAAACTGTTAATAGCTTGGCTGGGAAGTTCTGATTCATCCGCTGTGTTCACCAGACGTTGCACCTTCGGATTTCCATTTATTTTGGTCTTTACAAAATTCTCTTAATGGAAAAATTTTCAATTCCCTGGAACACTGTAAAAGGCACCTGGAACAGTCCTTTGCTCAAAAAGATAAAAAGTTTTGGGAAGATGGAATTACGAAGTTGCCTGAAAAATGGCAGGAGGTAGTGGAACAAAAGGGTCAATACATTGTTCAGTAAAGGTCTTGGGGCTTCCCTGGTGGCGTATTGGTCGAGTCTGCCTGCCGATGCAGGGGACACGGGTTTGAGCCCTGATCTGGGAGGATCCCACATGCTGCGGAGCAGCTGGGCCCGTGAGCCACAACTACTGAGCCTGCGTTTCTGGAGCCTGTGCTCCGCAAGAGGAGAGGCCACGACAGTGAGAGGCCTGCGCACCACACGAAGACTGGCCCCGCTCGCCACACCTACAGAAAGCCCTTGCACAGAAACGAAGACCCGACACCACCAAAAATAAATAAATTAATTTTAAAAAAATAAAGTTTTTGGTGAAAATGAAAAACGTGTCTTTTATTTTTACTTAAAAACTGAAGGCATTTCTTGGCCAACCCAGTGAAGTCTTAGCAGGTGAAATCTAGCAAAGTATTTAAAAGATGTGTCATGACCAAATAGGATATGTCTCAGGAATATATAAGGATGGTTTAATACCAGAAAATCTAACATCAGATGGGAAGAAATCTTTCAACTACATGCAAAAAGGGTACTTAATAAAGAGATGATGGGGGCTTCCCTGGTGGCGCAGTGGTTAAGAATCCACCTGTCAATGCAGGGCACACGGGTTCGAGCCCTGGTCTGGGAAGATCCCACGTGCCGTGTAGCAACTAAGCCCGTGCGCCACAACTACTGAGCCTGCACTCTAGAGCCTTCAAGCCACAACTACTAAACCCGTGTGCCACAACTGCTGAACCCATGTGCCACAACTGCTGAACCCGTGTGCCACAACTACTGAAGCCCATGCGCCTAGAGCCCGTGCTCCGCAACAAGCGAAGCCACCACAATGAGAAGCCCGCGCACCGCAACGAAGAGTAGCCCCCGCTCGCTGCAACTAGAGAAAGCCTGCGCGTAGCAACAAAGACCCAGCGCGGCCAAAAATCAAATAAAAATTTTAATTGATAAAAATTATTGAGCAAAGTAAAATCAATATGGCTTATCGATCAATAAGTAGGATACTTATTGTAAAGCGTTCAAAGGAGTGAGGGGTGTTTCCTGGCCAAGGTCAGGCCTCTCTTCGTGTTGCCTTCCCGGAGGCAATGGCAGTTTTCAGTGGGGTCAAGAAGCAAGGGTTTAGTGGGCAGTAAGCCCAGCCTGGGTTGGCCCTGGGTGCTTGCTGAAGATCATTTCGGTTGGGGCCTCCTGCTGCCACCTTCTCTGAGTGCTTTTTTGCCTGGTTCTAGATGACAACAAGCCTCCTATCCAGATACCCGGCTCTTCCGAGTACGACGCCTCAGGAGGGGTCCAGGACCCTGCTGCCACCGGCCCCCGGGGCCCTGGGCCCCATGACCAGATCCCACCTAACAAGCCCCCGTGGTTTGACCAGCCTCACCCCGTTGCTCCTTGGGGCCAACAGCAGGTATCTCTTAGAACTTGTTGCAGGGTCAGGTGGGGCACACTTGGGTTCAACTGGACGGCAGGCAGGTGGGTGATGGCTGCTATGCGGGTTGATGGGCTTTTAGGGCTCCCTGGGCAACGAGGTTCTGCAGCAGGGCCTGGGGTTTGGGGGGGTGGCAAGAAGGTGATAGTCTCTCCGAAGTATGGGAACTGAGCTGGGAAGAAAGTTGGGCCTTTACATCCTTCCCGGGAGGTTTGGTTTTCTGGGCTTCTCTGTAACACAGGTCCCCATTTTCCTGTGAATGCTGAGAAGTTTCACACCATGAAGTACAGCAAGGCGATTTGTTTCCTTCCCTTTTTAACTCGTTTGACCAGCAGTGTCAACATCTCATCACCCTAGAAAGAACATGGTGCTTTCATAAGGAAAGGAAAGGTCAGAAATACCAGGCTAGCAGCATTTTGTGGGACTGGGGTGCTGGTCCATTCTTCTCTCCCTCCAGGTTCCTTGGAGTCAGAAACTTCTAGGCCAGGGCAGGGGTCATTCTCATCCAGCATAACATGACTGGAAAACACCCCGCAGCTTGCTCTCTGGCCACTGGACCTGGGTAGAGCAATCCGGTCTAGCTCTGGGTGTCCACTTGCCTCTCGACCAGGCATGGTGGACGTGGCCCTCCTGGTTGACCCTGTGTGGAGGGGGCGTAAGGGAGACAGTTCTGGGCTGGCAAGTGCAGTGTCATGGCTGTGAGTCCCCCCAGCCCACCCTCAGCTTCCGGACAAGAGATTTAACATCACAAAAGACGGGGCATCCCCACAAAGACAGCTCCCGCCTCTGGGTGCCTGCTGTGAGCCCTGCAGTGTTGGGTGCCCTCTCATGCGGGGGCACTTCCCTCCTTTCGTTGGTGTGGAAACAGATGCCCCTAGTGCCTCCCGGCTCAGTCTTTTTGGGGACCGGCAGGTTAGGCTCACAACAGTGGGGCTCCCCCACTGAAGGCCAGCAGTGCACCCACAGTCCACAATAGGAAACCACAGCCTGGGCTGCCCACGTGGTGTCTTACATATTGAAATAGCTGCCATATTGAAAATCTGCCTTCTTGGCTTCTCTTGAAAACCTGAGGGTGTGGCGGCCGGGGCCGGCCTCCCTGTGCTTGTGGTCAGTGGAGCCACCCAGCCCTGACCCTAGAGGAGGCCCTCTGGGCAGCCTCATCCAGGCACAGGCCACCCTGGCCCTGAGTTTGGGTTGCAGTCCTGGCTCTTTAAGTCTTCAAAGCAGCAGCTGGGCAAGCTCCAGGGCTTATGGTCTTCAACTTACAGAAAGCCATTTCCTGGAAACACAGCAGACTCTGAGATAAGGGTGTGAGAGGGCAGGTGACCCCAGGAGGCAGCGTAGGGAAGAGAAGTGACAGGGAAGGGAGAACAGGCAGGGACGGGGTGTCGTCAGGGCGGGCTCTGCCGTGGGCCCTGCGGCTCAGCCTCTGTGCCCTGGGAGTGGTGGGGCCGCACCCCTGCACTGTCCCACTGAGGGGCTCGTGGGCTGTTGTTCATCCCCCAGCTTCTATCAGGCATGGGGTCAGGGGGTGCTCCCCAGCCCAGGTGCAGGTACAGCACTTGAGAGTCTGGGCCTGGGGGACGGGCGGGCACCACAGCATCCTCTGCACGCGTCAGAGTGAAGGTGGCAGCGCCCAGCCAGGCTGTAGGCCTGCAGCTCCGGGGGGTGCTGTGCTTGGGGCCGGGCCACCTCCACCGCCGGAGACTGAGGTCGGCAGGTGTCTGCTGGGTGCCCCGCGTGCCCAGTGCAGGCTGGGTCTCACGTCTGCTCTTTGCCTTGCAGCCTCCTGAGCAGCCCCCCTACCCACACCACCAGGGCGGGCCGCCCCACTGCCCGCCCTGGAACAACAGCCACGAGGGAATGTGGGGCGAGCAGCGTGGGGACCCTGGCTGGAATGGCCAGCGCGACGCCCCCTGGAACAGTCAGCCCGACCCCAACTGGAACAACCAGTTCGAGGGTCCCTGGAACAGCCAGCACGAGCAGCCACCCTGGGGCGGGGGCCAGCGGGAGCCGCCCTTCCGCATGCAGCGGCCGCCACACTTCCGCGGGCCCTTCCCGCCCCACCAGCAGCACCCGCAGTTCAGCCAGCCGCCACACCCACACAACTTCAACCGCTTCCCGCCCCGCTTCATGCAGGACGACTTCCCCCCTCGGCACCCCTTCGAGCGGCCGCCCTACCCTCACCGCTTTGACTACCCTCAGGGGGACTTCCAAGCCGGTGAGTGCAAGGTCGCCCTCGGGGGCACCGTCCTCGGGCCAGGGATCACGTCCCTCTCCTGCCTTGTGATCCCTGAGAAGGTCAGATCACTCGCCGGCAGGGCCTGGAAGAGGCGCCTGAGGGACCGGCCTTCTGAGCGGGCTGGTGGCACTGCTGGCGGTCCTGCCGTGTGGCCTGGTGTGCCCTGAGCCAGGGTGACAGGAGGAGGGCCAGAGGAGCCCAGCTCAGTCCCTCAGGAAGGTGGGGAGAGGAGGGCAGACCGGCAACCCTGGTGTGGGCACCGCCAAGGCACCAGGCCAGCTATTGAGGTGTGAGGCCCTGTATCTCGCAAAAGAGGAAGGATGATGGGGTTCTGAAAGGAAAAGGAACTCCCTAGTCCCCACGGTGGACAGACAGGTAGTGAGCGAGCCACTGAGTCCAGGCCCGGCAGCCCTTGTGCCATTCCCTGCTCCTCGTCTTGCTGTTTTCGTCAGGTGTTCTGTTTTCTTTTTGAAGAATCTTTAGTTTTCTCGATCTTGTGTTTACTAAAAAATTTCATTTCAACTCTCCTACTCTTCAATCTTTATCCTCAAATCCATTCTTGGCTGTAAATTGAGCTTGGAGACCAGTAGCAGGTTTCTTGCTTGTGTGAGTGTCTTGGGGCTGCTGCAACAGAGTCCCATGGACTGGGTGCCTCCAACAACAGGGAATTCTTCTCTGACAGTTAGTTTTGGAGGCTGGAGGTCCGAGATTAAGGTGTCAGCGGGGTTGGTTTCTACTGAGGCCTCTCCCCGTGGCTTGTAGATGGCTGTCCTCTCCCTGTGTCTTCCCGTGGTCTTCTCTGTGTGTGTTTGTCTCTTAATCTCCTTTTCTTAGAAAGACATCAGTCAGTGTTGGATCAGGGCCCACTCATAGGACCTCATCTAAAGTAGTCTCATTACAGGCTCCATTCCCAAATGCAGTCACGGTCTGAGGTACTGGGGGTGAATTTGCAGGGGACACGGTTTGGCTCATAACATGGCTGTTTGAAGGTTATGTGATTTCCCTTGTGGTTCCTTCTTTCACCCGTGAGGTCTGTCAGGTGCTGCTATGGGTGCAGGACAGGCCACTCTGAGCCCCGGCTCCTCCCCCGTTGCTGTGTGGCCCTGAGCAGTGAATGAAGCAGCCGGAGGGTTGGTGCTGGGCAGGGCTGCCCAGGAAGTGGGTGTGGGTGTCCTTGCCCCACTCTGAGCCCCTTTCCACTGGCGCTTATTACCCTGGAGATCTCGACCGGGCTGTTGGCGTTGCCCAGCTCTCGACTTTGCGGTAGGCCTGAGTCAAGTTTCTGTTTTGCAGAGATGGGACCCCCTCACCACCATCCTGGCCACCGCATGCCTCACCCTGGGATCAACGAGCACCCACCTTGGGGTGGGCCCCAGCACCCTGACTTCGGCCCTCCTCCCCACGGCTTCAACGGGCAGCCCCCTCATATGCGGCGACAGGGCCCTCCCCACATCAACCACGACGACCCCAGCCTGGTCCCCAACGTGCCCTACTTCGATCTCCCTGCCGGGCTGATGGCCCCCCTTGTGAAGGTAATGTTGCAGAGTTGAATGCCAAGCTTAGCCTTGAATGCTCGGTCTCCACGTGGAAAGTTCACAGGTGGAACCCATTTCCCGATTGGCTACAAAACACTGCTTCCCAGGGCCCCTGCCCCTCTCATTTCCCGCACCCCAGCGAGCCTGACAAGTAGTCAGAGAGGATGTGCCTGAGCCAGCAGCACCGCCTCGCGTGCTCACATGTGGCTGCGAGCAAGGCCCGTGTCCCCCTCTGCTTCCTCCGAGCCTCCCTCCTGGGGCTGCAAGTTTGGTAGCTGCTCAGAGTGGGCTGGGCTGGGCGTGAGGTGCAGGTCCTCTTGGTCCTGGCCTTTGGAAGCCACCTTGCCCAGGGGCTGATGACAGGGATTTCTCAGAAAAGGGGTGGTCTCCAGCTGAGCAAGGTGAGCAAGGCAGGAGAGGGGGTCAGAAGGGAGCCAGGGCTGGGGCTCAGGGCGCTCTGAGGGTCATGCTGGCTGTACTGGTCACTGCCACTCCCCGGCCCCTCTGAGACATTAGCATACTGGAAGCTGAGACAGGTCACACTGGGGCAGCAAGGGGAGGCAGAGGGGCCAGCGGGGCTGCCCTCGGGGTAGGAGCTGGAGCAGAGAAAGGGGCACACAGCAGGGCCCCTGGGGTAGGCGCCTGGGCACAGGGCGGTGGTTGGCAGGGGAGGGTGTCTGGGATCCACGGCGTGTCGGTGAATTAACAGGGGTCTTTCCTTCACCTGAGCTTGGAGGCCACGTCTCCTCTGCATTTTTGTAGAGAGAATTCTGTAGCTTCTATCGACTTCCATGGAGCCCTCAACCACCCCATTTAGGAATTGAAGTACTGGTGTGGCCAAACCCTCCAGGAGGGTGGGGTTTCCCAGGAAGGACCGGATGAGGCACTCTGATGCGCAGGGCAACTGTGTCCTGCCCCCGGCTCTCCGGCTCTCCGGCTCCCCGACTCCCCCAGCCCCCGCAGTTCCCTGGATGGGCTCCAGCAGGGAGCAGTGACAGCTGTGTTCTCTGCTGCAGCTGGAAGACCACGAGTACAAGCCTTTGGATCCTAAAGACATCCGCCTCCCACCCCCCATGCCACCCAGTGAGAGGCTGCTGGCGGCAGTGGAGGCCTTCTACAGCCCTCCCTCACACGACAGACCCAGGAACAGGTACGGGGCTGCGGGAGACTAGGCGCTGGGGCTGGTGATGGGAGGGGAGGCCCCTGTCCCCTCTCCTGGCCCGTCTTCCTCAGTTTGCTTCACAAGAAAGACTCCGAACTGTCGCACCTTCCACCCAGGGCGGTGTGAGGCCCAGGTGAGAAAGTGTGGTTAGGAGATGCCGTTTCTCCCCCAGCTTGCGTGATGTGTGCCATAAATAAAAGGCCTTCACCACGTTAGCGACATCAGGACAAGAGCTTACCTCGGGGTCCCCTCCTCCAGCGGCCTCCTCGCTTCAGTTAAAATCGCCTTCTGCCCTGTTTGGGGCCACGGGCCTATCCACCTACAAACCAAGAGTTCCTCGTCCCCAGTTACAATAACCCTGAGACCCTCTTCAACTATTTGGAGAAAGCCCAGCGTGGAAAGGCGTGGGAGCCACGAAGCGCTGGGAGTGCAGTCCAGCCTCTCCACCTCCCAGCGGGCGGCCTGGCCTCTGGGCCTGGTCGCTCCTCTGAGAAGGGGCAGCCCTGTGGCAATGACCACCCGAGTGCTTTCTGTGCTGGGCCTTGCTCAGCATCCTGAGTGAAACAGGGAAGGCCTGTCGGGTAGGGCTTACTCCTGGTGACTTTTTCACAAGTTCCCTGTGGGAGAGAGGCTTGCGTTCATACAGGGGACGCCCATGTCTTACAGTGAAGGCTGGGAGCAGAACGGCCTCTATGAGTTCTTCCGAGCGAAAATGCGGGCCCGGCGGAGGAAAGGCCAGGAGAAGAGGAACAGGTAAGAGCGCACACGCCCACCCCACCACCTGTGTGGAGGTCAGGCCCCCGCAGTGCATCTCGTCCTAGGTCAGCTGGGAGCAAGCCCTGCCTTTGCCTGTGGCGAGCTGTGGTGTCGTGCCCGGCACAGGCAAAGGGGGGTCAGCTCTGGCCTCTGCCGGGGTCGTGGGCCTGGCACCCTACGATAAAGGTGCTGTGAGCCACCAGGAGCTGTTTCCCACAAGGCCGAAGTTAAAACACCAGTACGAGAGAGAAGCTTGCCATTGTCTGTATTCAACCCTGATGTGAAAGGGTGTGTCTGCACCTGGACTGGGCACATCAGGGGTCTTTTAGAGTTGGGGGTTGGGGCGGGCTGGGCGCAGTCCATGGAGGGGCTCCAGCTCACCAGGCCTGTCCCCGCAGCGGACCCTCAAGGTCTCGGAGCAGATCCAAAAGCCGAGGGCGCTCCTCCTCCCGCTCCAACTCGAGGTCCTCCAAGTCTTCCGGCTCCTATTCAAGGTCAAGGTCTCGTTCCTGCTCCCGTTCCTACTCCCGCTCCAGATCCAGGTAGGCAGGGCCCCGCCTCTCGGGATGCAAGGCCTGAGGCTCCTCAGCAGCTGCGCTGACCCGCCTCCTCTCCCCTGGCCCCGCAGGAGCCGCAGCCGATCACGCTCCTCACAAAGCCGCTCCCGGACCCGCTCGCGCTCTCGGTCCAAGTCCTATTCCCCGGGAAGGAGACGTCGGTCGCGGTCCAGGAGCCCCACCCCGCCGTAAGATTTCTGTCTTAACTGTCAGAATGACCTCTGGTAGCGCTGGAACCCTCTGATGCTTTGCTGTGAATGTTGAAACGTGTTGTTAGAAGACGCGCTGGCGGTGGCCCGCGCCAAGGCAGCACCTCGGGGCCCCTGAGCACTAGCACAGTGACAGTGGCACCTCATCTCACACCTCGCTGTTACCTCTGCAGTCACGTTGTAAAGCCTGAGGCAGTGGCTGCGCTCTCTATTTTCTAACCGTTTTACCGGTCCAGTGTGGCCTGGCTGTGCTGCTGAGTGTGAGGCAGGGGCCGCCGTCTTAGGGAACCCCCTTATCTGCCGGCGAAGAGGATAAAGAAGAAAGCTAGAGACACGAAATGTGTGTGTGTGTGTCCATCTCACGCTGGTGACCCTACGTATAAGCTACACGCTGTAATATTCTAAGTTTTCATTCCAATAAATGTATCAGCTCTTTTTTAAAAGACGTAACCTGTCTTAATTTTAGTTCCTCGGCTGGTCTGGGTTCTAATTCAGCACCTCCTATACCTGACTCCAGGCTCGGGGAAGAGAACAAAGGACATCAGATGCTGGTGAAAATGGGTAAGGTTCCTGGGAAGACAGAACAATCCGCTCTGGGCATTCAGGGTTGGGGGATGATGAAGTCAGAGGAAGCTCCAACTCATGACCAACTTCTGAGCCTGCAGGGTTTTTACTGAGCGTCCTTTCTTACTACCCTTAGTTCCCCATTTATAAACTGCACGTCTGCATGTCGTTTGACTCTCCAAACGCATTTCCATTTAACTTCATGTCAGGGTAAATGCACCACAATTTCAGCTTCCTCTGTGGGTCGTAACCACTCATCCCTCTCTTCTTCAGGCTGGAGTGGATCTGGCGGCCTCGGCGTGAAAGAGCAAGGAATCCAGGACCCCATCAAGGGGGGGGACGTCCGGGATAAGTGGGACCAGTACAAGGGCGTGGGTGTGGCTCTGGACGACCCCTACGAGAACTACCGCAGGAACAAGAGCTATTCCTTCATCGCCCGCATGAAGGCCAGGGACGAGTGCAAGTAGGCGCGGCGTGGGCAGGGAGCCACGCCAGTGGCCGGCCACCGGCAGTGAGGACGGTTGGACCCTTCTTGGCTTACTGGCAGTGGAAGATGGTAGGGACAGCTCGGTTCTCACACTGTCTCCATCTGTGGGGAGCGACAGAAGAGAAGGAAGACTTCGGCAGGCCTTGTGACGAGTGCCACACTTGATGGCGCGGAAGGCCCAGGCCCCACCTGCAAACCAGCTCTAACGTAGCAGCAAGAGTCACGAGGAGATGCCCAGCCAACTCGACCATGAGCTTATTTCCCTGGACAGTGAAGCGAGAAACATAAGGCCCCTGGATAAGAATTCTTGTCATCTGCAGGAACGGCTGTCTCACATCTCCCCTCAGCCTGAGCCTCTAAAACCAGCGGGAGTGCATGGAGGAGGGGCCCTGAGGGCACACGCCAGCCCAGCCCAAGGGGCCGGCCCTCCCACTCCCCCATCAGTTGTGTTGTGAGAAGGCTCAGGCCAGGCGCTGGTACTGCTCACTCTAAAAATGGAAAAACAAAACCTTTTTGATTTGCAAAGTTAAACAGGGTTTTCATTTTTACTCCAGATGGTTTAGTTTTAGAAAAAAATACTGATCTAGGTTGATACCCAGTGAGATAATTTGAAACCTGATTCCTCTGAGACATACTAGCCCTTAGTTACTTAAGCTGTTTAAGTTGAAGTGGTTTTTTTTGTTTTGTTTTTTGTTTTTGTTTTTGTTTGAACGTTAGCCATTTGCTGTTCCCTGCAGAAACAAAAGGTTCTGAAGAAACTTATCTGAGGCATCTCCAGGTCACATAATGATGACGCCCTTGGAGAATATGTACCCTTAGTGTCTCTACTTGTGTTTTTCACGGAGAGGAACCCGCACACCAGCACTCACGTGCAACGGCCCATTCACATCCAGAGTGTGGAGAGCGACCACCGGCCCTGCTTCCTGCTGTCACTTCCTTTGCCTGCCCCAAGCCGCCCCCAAAGGGAGGTGAGGCTGGAGGGAGCCGCCTCTGCCGGGAGCTGCTGAGTGACCGCCTGGGATCGGCTGCACTCAGCATCCGCAGGCAGCTTGGTGCGGTGCCATTTATTTGTACAGAAACATTTTTGAAAAATTCTTTTCAATGAGATGCAAAATTTTCTCCAACTTTTCCACCTGATGTGATAAAATATTTGATTTTGTTCTAGATTTCCTGTAGCTGTGAATTGTTCAAACGTGTCTGATCCAGGATAAAATGTAAACGTGTTGTTAACAATTTCTTGTGGATTTTACTGTTTTGCCTTCAAATAAAGACTTTTTTTTTAAAGACCTTTTTCCTCTGTGTATTTAAGTCAAGAAGCGTGCTCAGGCTGAGGAGGGAGGAGGTGCGTCCTGAGTGCAGACTTTGTCTGAATTGTGGAGTCGGGTCAGAAGCTCTGCCCTGGTGTCTCCTGGGAGTCCCCGGCGTGGACGCCTGGTCCTGTTTCCTCGTGGCTCCAGACAGGCTGGCATCCTCTGTCCTGCCACGAGTGGTGACAGCTCCACCTGGGGTTCCATTTCCACTGGCCTGTGGTACATCCTCTCAGGTGCCATGCACACTGAGGAAATGGGGGCTGGGAGGGCTCAACTACTCAGCTAGAAAAGGCTGCAGCTGGGATTCCTCTCAGGTGAGTCTTGGGTGCCACCTGCCCCCACCACTGGGAATGTCCCCTGGGAACTAAGGTGTGAGCATCACGGCTGGTTTACGGGACCAGCTCCTTAGACCCATGAGTCTGTCTCACCTCCCGGCGTTCACAGCTCCTTCTTCACCTCCTCCAGGGCCTCCTCCATGGTCAGCGGGGTGGGCCTGTGTTGCCTGATGTACTGTGGGGCAGAGGACACACAGGGAAGCCATCACCACTGCTGCCTCAGTCTACTGAGGCTTTGGGTCCTGGAGATGGTGCCTATCCCCAGGGGCTAACAGAAAAAATGAAGGGATGCCAGGTGGCAATGGAAACAGAAGAGGAAAGGTGAACCCAGGCAGCCTCCGGGCAGGTACCCTGCAAGGGGTGAGACTTGACTGAGCCTGGAAGGGAAAAGGGACCGTGGTGAGGGGCAGGGCTACCCGGGGTGCCCTCAGAGGACACAGGTTGGGGAGAAGGACTTGGGTGCCACTCTCAGGGTGTGGGCCTGGAGCAGAGAGCAGGCAGCCACACGTGGGCTGCAGGCAGGTGACGTAGTCAGATCACTTCAGCCTGCATCCAATCAACTGATGCACATCCAACAGAGGAACAAGTTAAAAGGACCCCACTAGGGAGCAATCAGCCCAGTCCAGAATGTGGGAAACCGTCAGATAACCTATTTTCTTTCTTTTTCTTGGCCACACCGTGCGGCATGTGGGATCTTTGTTCCCCAACCAGGGATCGAACCCACACCCCCTGCATTGGAAGCGCAGAGTCTTAACCACTGGACCGCCAGGGAAGTCCCAGGACAACCTGTTTTCTTCCAACCAGTAAACTGCAAGGAAACAAAAGAGATGGGGGAGGGGGGAAGACCTCTAGAGCAGTGGTTCTCAAAGTGGGTCCCCAACGGGCCCATGGGAGAAACGCCCACTGCTAGGCCCACCCTGCTGCCAACACAACCCCAGTGGTCAGGCCCTCAGGGGTCTGACGCTGCTCAGGGCTGAGAACCACTGCTCTAGATTAAGACATCAAATGATCTTTTTTTTTTGCGGTACGCGGGCCTCTCACTGTTGTTGCCTCTCCCGTTGTGGAGCACAGGCTCCGGACGCGCAGGCTCAGCGGCCATGGCTCACGGGCCCAGCCGCTCTGCGGCATGTGGGATCTTCCCAGACCGGGGCACGAACCCGCATCCCCTGCATCGGCAGGTGGACTCTCAACCACTGCGCCACCAGGGAAGCCCCAAACGATCTTGATGTACCACTTTGGACACTGATGAAATAAACAGGAGAAAAAGGTACAACTTTTATGAGATGAGTGGAAATCTGAACACTGGATATCTAATGATATCAAGAAAACTTAGGGCTTCCCTGGTGGCGCAGTGGTTAAGAATCTGCCTGCCAATGCAGGGGACACGGGTTCGAGCCCTGGTCCAGGAAGATCCCACATGCCGCGGAGCAACTAAGCCTGTGTGCCACAACTACTGAGACTGCACTCTAGAGCCCACGAGCCACAACTACTGAAGCCCGCGCGCCTAGAGCCCATGCTCTGCAACAGGAGAAGCCACCTAATTAGAAGCCTGTACACCACAATGAAGAGTAGCCCCTGCTCGCTGCAACTAGAAAAAAGCCGACACGCAGCAAGAAAGACCCAACGCAGCCAAAAAAAAAAAAAAAATGCTGCAGGAATTCCCTGGCTGTCTGGTGGTTAGGACTCTGCACTTTCACTGCCAAGGGCACGGGTTTGATCCCTTGTCAGGAAACTAAGATCCCACAAGCAAAACCAAAAAGAAAAGTTAATTTGGTTTTGGTATACTGGCATTGTGACTATTTTTTTAAAGTCTTTATTTTTAAGAAATATATACTGAAATATTTGTAGATAAAATGATAAAAATCACCATGCAGAACAACTCATATAGTATGATGCCATTTCTGTAAAGAAATATATATATCATGTTATTATATATAAATACTATACCTCTTCTATATATTTTATACATAGTATAAAATATGTAAGATATAATATTGTACATGTACATAACAGTTTATATTTTACATAGGAAAAATCTAAAGACTATATATCAAGTTGGTAATAGTTATCTCTGAAATTATGGAGAACTTTATAGGCTACATATCTCCAACAAAATTTTTATACAATACTTTTTGTAATCAGACAAAAAAATAATTTTGGAGGGAAAAATAGAGGTGAGTGTGACATCTCTTGAACTTAGCCCTTGGGACTGAGGAGAGGGGCCCTGCCTGTGGTGGCCCACGGGAACGGTAGGTAGAGGGACAGGACCCTCACCGAGGAGGTCACCTTTGGTCCAAGGTCACACAGAGCCTGGGCTGCGGCTGGCTCTCAGTGCCCCTGCCCCGCACCAGCCCTGGTCATGGCCAAAGAGAGAACAGGACTCCTTCCATGAGGACTGAAGGTGAAGGTGGCGGGGCCCCCAGCGTCCCCGCCACCCCGGGCTGAGCGTGGGAAGCCGCCTGCCCTCTCTTTCCCGGGAAGGGTTAGCTGCACCATGGTCACCTCTTTGGTTTCCTCCAGGGTGTGGTAATGGAATGAGTCCCGGTCCAGGGAGCGCAGGAGGGATGCATGCAGGTGCCGGCTGGCCTCGATGAACTGCTGTGTCAGGCTCAGTTGCTGCTTCAGCACATCGTTGAGCGCGAACACGGTGGGGCTGTACGCTGTCAGGGCTGCACCGGGTTCCGTGTCAGTCGGCAGCCCCCGGGGCCCCATCCCCCTGGCCAGACCCGCTCCCCGCAAGGGCCCTGCAGCCCCCAACCGTGGACTGTGTCGGGATGCTCTCTGCAGCTGCTGCCACCTTCAGAAGCAGCAAAGGACTCGCCTATTCTGTGCCTCTCTCTACTCAGTAGTAAAGGAACCGCTCTCTTCGCTGACTTTGTGTGGATCTCACACCCTCAGCTCAGCTCCCAGGCAGAACCGGAAGCCTCACCTCGGCGTCCAACACAAGGAAAGAAGGCCAGTGACACGGCTCCCCAAACTGCAACCGCACAGTGCGAATCTGACACTCCTGAACTGTACACTTAAAAATGCGGAAGAGGGTAAATTTTACACTATGAATTTTTAAACACATAATTAAAATAATTTAAATGCAATTAAAATATAATAATTAAATAAAAGTACAATTAAAAATAACTGCAACCGGGGTTTCCCTGGTGGCGCAGTGGTTAAGAATCCACCTGCCAATGCAGGGGACACGGGTTCGAGCCCTGGGCCGGGAAGATCCTACATGCCGTGGAGCAACAAAGTCCGTGCGCCACAACTACTGAGCCTGCGCTCTAGAGCCCGCAAGCCACAACTACTGAGCCCGCGCGCCACAACTACTGAAGCCGGCGCGCCTAGAGCCCGTGCTCCGCAACAAGAGAAGCCACCGCAATGAGAAGCCCGCGCACCGTGACAAAGAGTATCCCCCGCTCAGCAACGAAGACCCACTGTAGCCAAAAAATAAAATTAAAATTAAAAAAATTAAAAAAAAAATAACTGCAACTGTTAAAAATGATCATTACTAAGACTACACAGTAACATGGAAAAATTGTTGAGGTTAATATTGTGTTTAAAAACAGGAGATTTTTTTGAAGGATATAAATATTTCACATATTACAACCAATATATTTTAATATCTTCATCTTCTAAAAATGTTAAGAAAATGGAAATGGGGGGAAAAAAGCAGGTTCTAGATGGATCCTTGCTTGTGTCATGCGAGTCATCAGCAGCCCTGCGGGACCTGACACAGACTGGGTTTCCCAAGGTGGCTGCTGGGCGTCTTCCTATTGCCCAAGGCTGGGCTGGGCCTCCCCAGGGCCCCACGACTCTCCCACACTCAGCAAGGAGGCAAGTGTCGCGTCCACAGGGCTGGGCCGCTCAGTACTGGCTCAGTGTCTTCCAGAGGAAAACACCTATGGATTCTGGACAGAAAGGCTCTGAGGGGAACACACAAAATAAAGATGGCCCTGTGGGGGTGGAAGGCTCATAGGTATGTTCCTGGTAGCCTTCCTGTTCTGTCCAACATCGGTGTCCTCGACCTAAGGGACCCACAAGGTGAGCTGGGCTGTTACCTTCTATGGCGTCCGCACTGATGACGTGGCTGGCGATGGGCGAGGGGTCCACATAGGCACCTCCCAGGGCTGGTCCGATGGCCGCTACGCCGGCCGCTGTCCCAAGGACAAAGGGGGAGAGGTGAGTGGGCAGGATTCAGAGCAATGACTTTCTCATCAACAGGTGTGAGGCTGAAATAAGCTACATGAATCTGTCCTTTTCTCTTTCTGAATGTGATGGCCACCCTCCTTGCTTTTTTAACCGTTACCCCTTTTAAAAATTTCCCAAACCTGCCTCCATCTTTCTGGTAGGTTCTCCCTGTTCAATATACAAGTCAGGTGTGCTGGCTGAAGTGGTCACCACAGCTCAGCACGGCTGACAACTGTGGCATTGTGCCCTCCCCTGGCTCTGCCCTCCTTCCACAGCTATTTAAGGGCTTCGGAATGTTCCCTGGATTCTAACTGGCTGGCTGATTTATGCTGCCTTTTTTCTCCCTCCTTTCAAAGTCAGGCCGCGTCTAGGAAATCAGCACCACCAATGTTTTATGAAAGCATCTCTTTATTTTTTATTTTTCACTTTTTTTTAAAAACATCTTTATTGGAGTATAATTGCTTCACAATGGTGTGTTAGTTTCTGCTGTATAACAAAGTGAATCAGCTATACATATACATATATCCCCATATCCCCTCCCTCTTGAGTCTCCCTCCCACCCTCCCTATCCCACCCCTCTAGGTGGTCACAAAGCACCGAGCTGATCTCCCTGTGCTATGCGGCTGCTTCCCACTAGCTAGCTATTTTACGTTTGGTAGTGTATATATGTCCATGCCACTCTCTCACTTCGTCCCAGCTTGCCCTTCCCCCCACCCCGTGTCCATCTCTTTAAATTGCAAAAAAAGAAACAAAAATGGGCACATTTGCTGCCCACAGGCTAGGCTGTCGCTCGTCTGACTGATCTTCCTCCCTGAGAAACAGAACAGTCACGCCCCAGCCAGGTGTGAGGTCCCAGCGGATGTATGACTAAGCCCCCAAATCCAGATGAACAGACAAAGGGAGAACCGCACCCCAGCGCACAGTCTGGAAACAAGCTCCGTCCGTATTGCGGGTGTTGTCTAGACAAGAAAAGGGAGCAGGAGACTCGCTAAAAGAAAGCGACCTTTCCATCCGCAAGGGCCAAGACCAATGCTGGGGACACGAGAAAAGATGAGCAGTGCCTGCTGCACCCCAGAAGAGAATCCACCGACAAACGCAGCGAGTTCAGACAACCAGCCAGCTGGGCAACACAGCAGCGCTTGGAGCCCCCATGCTGGGGCCCCACAAAGTGCCTGAGGACATGCTGTCCCAGAAGGCGGTTCCTGTCACCCTGGGTAACACTGACATTTGGGGCGCGGTCACTCTCTGGCCAGGCCGTCCTGGCCACTGCAGGATGTTGAGCAGCACTCCTGGCCTCCACCCATAGGCTTCCCGTCACCCAGACCTTGCCGATGTCTGTCCCCTGGGGCCAGGATCACCCCAGCTGAGAACCACTGCCTTAGTCTTTGGTTTGAAACCCTTCAGTGTTTTAGAGCTTGGAAGACCGTGGAGAGTACCCAAGGAGCCCCCTCTTCTGTGGGAGAGGAAGCAGGGTGCTGAGGTCCCCCCAGCTGACTAATGACGACAACCCAGACCTCCTGGCCCCAGGGTTCCTGCCTGTCGCTGCCTCTGGCCTGCCCCTCCCTCCTCCAACCAACATGCTTACCCTTAGCCCACTGGTAGGTGAAGGCGGGATCGAGGGTCTGCACAGCCATCTCCTTCACCATGACTCTTGTAACACCCCTGGCCCACTTTTTCCGAGACTTGGGAGTTGGTGGAGGAAGATCTGTCTTCAGGCTTGCAGAAAATTCAGACCAAGTCGCCAGCGTCCTGTCAGGAGACTCCTCAGAATGGGGCGTCGACTCAGATGCTGTTGGACTGGGGGATTTTTCAAAATCATCCGAATAAGCCGAGCTCACTGTGCTGGCCGTAGGTTCCTGAGACTTTGACCCCAGGCTAGAAGTGCCCTTGGGTCCAAGGGACGAGACGGACCGCTGGCTCAGGCACTCAGAAATCTTGCTTCCAGAGCGGGGGGCCCCAGCCCAGGGGTTTTTGCTGGATGCCTTTTCCCCCTGACCTTTCTAAAACAAAAGATGGCAGAGGTCACTGGAAAGTGTTTTCGAATGAACAAGCTCGGAATACAACTGCGTTAGGATGAGGACACCCCAAGGGCCCAGGAGGTGAGGGTCCACGCTGTCCTTCCTAGATTTAGGCAGGCTGAGTATCGTGAGCTGAACTCTTTTTTTTTTTTTTAAACATCTTTATTGGAGTATAATTGCTTTACAATGTTGTGCTAGTTTCTGCTGTATAACAAAGTGAATCAGCTATATGTATACATTTATCCCCATATCCCCTCCCTCTTGCATCTCCTTCCCACCCTCCCTATCCCACCCCTTTAGGTGGTCACAAAGCACCGAGCTGATCTCCCTGTGCTATGCAGCTGTTCCCACTAGGGATAAATGTAAAATAAATGTAATATCTATTTTACATTTGCTGGTGTATACGTCAAAGTTACTCTCAGCTGACCCTTCCCCCTCCCAGTGTCCTCAAGTCCATTCTCTACATCTGCATCTTTATTCCTGTCCCTAGGTTCATCAGAACGTAGGGACAGGAATAGGTTCATCAGAACGTTTTTTTTTTAAGGTTCCATATGTATGTGTTAGCATATGGTATTTGTTTTTCTTTCTGACTTACTTCACTCTGTAGGACAGACTCTACATCCACCCACCTCACTACAAATGACAATTTCATTTCTTTTTATGGCTGAGTAATATTCCATTGTATATATGTGCCACATCTTCTTTATCCATTCGTCTGTCAATGGACGCTTCCATGTCCTGGCTATTGTAAAGACTGCTGCAATGAACATTGTGTACATGGCTCTTTTTGAATTATGGTTTTCTCAGGGTATATGCCCAGTAGTGGGATTGCTTGGTCATACGGTAGTTCTATTTTTAGTTTCTTAGGAAACCGCCATACTGTTCTCTACAGTGGCTGTATCAATTTACATTCCCACCAACAGTGCAAGAGGGCTCCCTTTTCTCCACACCCTCTCCAGCATTTATTGTTTGTAGATTTTTTGATCATGGCCATTCTGACTGGTGTGAGGTGATACCTCATTGTAGTTTTGATTTGCATTTCTCTAATGATTAGTGATGTTGGGCATCCTTTCATGTGTTTGTTGGCAATCTGTGTATCTTCTTTGGAGAAATGTCTATTTAGGTCTTCTGCCCATTTTTGGATAGGGTTGTTTGTTTGTTTTTTTGATATTGAGCTGCATGAGCTGCTTGTATATTTTGGAGATTAACCCTTGGTCAGTTGCTTCGTTTGCAAATATTTTCTCCCATTCTGAGGGTTTTCTTTTCGTCTTGTTTATGGTTCCCTTTGCTGTGCAAAAGTCTTTAAGTTTCATTAGGTCCCATTTGTTTATTTTTGTTTTTATTTCCATTTATCTAGGAGGTCGGTCAAAAAGGATCTTGCTGTGATTTATGTCATAGGGTGTTCTGTGTATGTTTTCCTCTAAGAGTTTTATAGTGTCTGGCCTTATATTTAGATCTTTAATCCATTGTGAGTTCATTTTTGTGTATGGTGTTAAGAAGTGTTCTAATTTCATTCTTTTATGTGTAGCTGTCCAGTTTTCCCAACACCACTTATTGAAGAGGCTGTCTTTTCTCCATTGTATATTCTTGCCTCCTTTATCAAAGATAAGGTAACCATATGTGCGTGGGCTTATCTCTGGGCTGTCTGTTCCATTGATCTATATTCTGTTTTTGTGCTAATACCATACTGTCTTGATGACTGTAGCTTTGTAGTATAGTCTGAAGTCAGGGAGCCTGATTCTCCAGCTCCGTTTTTCTTTCTCCAGATTGCTTTGGCTTTTCGAGGTCTTTTGTGTTTCCATACAAATTGTGAAATTTTTTGTTCTAGTTCTCTGGAAAATGCCATTGGTAGTTTGATAGGGATTGCACTGAATCTGTAGATTGCTTTGGGTAGTAGAGTCATTTTCACAATGTTGATTCTTCCAATCCAAGAACATGGTATATCTCTCCATCTATTTGTATCATCTTTAATTCTTTCATCAGTGTCTTATAGTTTTCTGCATACAAGGTCTTTTGTCTCCTTAGGTAGGTTTATTATTCTTTTTGTTGCAATGGTAAATGGGAGTGTTTCCTTAATTTCTCTTTCATCATCATTTTTCATCATTAGTGTACAGGAATGCAAGATATTTCTGTACATTAGTTTTGTATCCTGCCACTCTATCAAATTCATTAATTAGCTCTAGTAGTTTTCTGGTGGCATCTTGAGGATTCTCTATGTAATGTCTGCAAACAGTGACAGCTTTACTACTTCTTTTCTGATTTGGATTCCTTTTATTTCTTTTTCTTCTCTGATTGCTGTGGCTAAAACTTTCAAAACTATGCTGAATAATAGTGGTGAGAGTGGGCAACCTTGTCTTCTTCCTGATCTTAGAGGAAATGGTTTCAGTTTTTCACCATTGAGAATGTTGGCTGTGGGTTTGTCATATATGGCCTATATTATGTTGAGGTAGGTTCCATCTATGCCTACTTTCTGGAGAGTTTTTATCATAAATGGGTGTTGAATTTTGTCAAAAGCTTTTTATGCATCTACTGAGATTATCATATGGTTTTTATCCTTCAATTTGTTAATATGGTGTATCACATTGATTTATTTGCATATATTGAAGAATCCTTGCATTCCTGAGACAAACACCACTTGATTGTGGTGTATGATCCTTTTAATGTGTTGTTGGATTCTGTTTGCTAGTATTTTGTTGAGGATTTTTGCATCTATGTTCATCAGTGATATTGGCCTGTAGTTCTCTTTTTTTGTGACACCTTTGTCTGGGTTTGGTATCAGGGTGATGGTGGCCTCGTAGAATGAGTTTGGAAGTGTTCCTCCCTCTGCTATATTTTGGAAGAGTTTGAGAAGGATAGGTGTTAGCTCTTCTCTAAATGTTTGATAGAATTCACCTGTGAAGCCTTCTGGTCCTGGGCTTTTGTTTGTTGGAAGATTTTTTTTCTTTTCTTTTCTTTTTTTTTGCGGTATGCAGGCCTCTCACTGTTGCGGCCTCTCCCGTTATGGAGCACAGGCTCCGGATGCTCAGGCTCAGTGGCCATGGCTCATGGGCCCAGCTGCTCTGCGGCATGTGGGATCTTCCTGGACCGGGTCATGAACCCATGTCCCCTGCATCGGCAGGCGGAGTCTCAACTACTGCGCCACCAGGGAAGCCCTGTTGGAAGATTTTTAATCACGGTCTCAATTTCAGTGCTTGTGATTGATCTGTTTATATTTTCTATTTCTTCCTGGTTCAGTCTCGGAAGGTGGTATTTTTCTAAGAATTTGTCCATTTCTTCCAGGTTGTCCATTTTATTGGCATATAGTTGCTTGTAGTAATCTCTCATGATCCTTTGTATTTCTGCAGTGTCAGTTGTTACTTCTCCTTTTTCATTTCTAATTTTGTTGATTTGAGTCTTCTCCCTTTTTTTTCTTGATCAGTCTGGCTAACGGTTTATCAATTTTATCTTCTCAAACAACGAGCTTTTCATTTTATTGATCTTTGCTATCGTTTCCTTCATTTCTTTTTCATTTATTTCTGATCTGATCTTTATGATTTCTTTCCTTCTGCTAACTTTGGGGGATTTTTGTTCTTCTTTCTCTAATTGCTTTAGATGTAAGGTTAGGTTGTTTATTAGAGATTTTTCTTGTTTCCTGAGGTAGGATTGTACTGCTATAAACTTCTCGCTTAGAACTGCTTTTTCTGCATCCCATGTTTTGCGTCATCGTGTCATTTATTTCTAGGTATTTTTTGATTTCCTCTTTGATTTCTTCAGTGATCTATTGGTTATTTAGTAACATGTTGTTTAGCCTCCATGTGTTTGTATTTTTTACAGTCTTTTTCTTGTAATTGATATGTAGTCTCAATGCATTGTGGTCGGAAAAGATACTTGACATAATTGCAATTTTCTTAAATTTACCAAGGCTTGATTTGTGACCCAAGATATGGTCTATCCTGGAGAATGTTCCATGAGCACTTGAGAAGAAAGTGTATTCTGTTGTTTTTGGGTGGAATGTCCTATAAATATCAGTTAAGTCCATGTGTCATTTAAAGCTTGTGTTTCCTTATTTATTTACATTTTGGATGATCTGTCCATTGGTGAAAGTGGGGTGTTAAAGTCCCCTACTATGATTGTGTTACTGCCGATTTCCCTTTTTATGGCTGTTAGCATTTGCCTTATGTACTGAGGTGCTCCTATGTTGGGTGCATAAATATTTACCACTGTTATATCTTCTTCTTGGATTGAGCCCTTGATCATTATGTAGTGTCCTTCTTTGTCTCTTCTAATAGTCTTTATTTTAAAGTCACTTTTGTCTGATATGAGAATTGCTACTCCAACTTTCTTTTGATTTCCAGTTGCATGGAATACCTTTTTCCATCCCCTCACTTTCAGTCTATATGTGTCCTTAGGTCCGAAGCGGGTCTCTCGTAGACAACATATATATAGGTCTTGTTTTTGTATCCATTCAGCCAGTCTATGTCTTTTGGTTGGAGCATTTAATCCATTTACGTTTAAGGTAATTTCGATATGTATGTTCCTATTACCATTTTCTTAATTGTTCTGGGTTTGTTTTTGTAGGTCTTTTCCTTCTCTTGTGTATCCGCGAGCAGAACTCTTGAAACCCTTCAGCACGAGGCTGCTGCACTTAGCACTGATGTTGTGAGCACGTGTAGCTGGCACGTGGGTGAAATCTGTTAAAGGGTCATTATTATGTATTATCAAAACATGCGTTGATAATGAGGTGGTTACTAATATGGAAAGAATCACCACGGGGCGATGCAACAAGTACAGGTTAGTTGTGGGGAAGTTGAAGTGGGATCTGCTTTAATCTTCTGATATGTTAAGTAGCTCTATCCTGTTATTACCTAGATCAGGGTCTCTACCCATGGCACACTGACATTTGAGACACGAACATTCTTTGCAGCGGGGGCCATCCTATGCATTGTGGGACACTGGCACAGGACATCCCTGACCACTACCCACTGAATGCCAGTAGCACCCTGCACCCCAGTCATGACCACAGTGTTGCCAGACATTGCCAAGTGTCCCCTAGGGGAGCAATCGCCCCGAGGTGAGAACCACTGACCTAAATGAGGCATAACGGTTGCAAGCTGTTCTACCCAAAGACCTAAAACGAAAAATCAGTTTTTTGTACTTACTTTCTGTTCCAAGTCTGATTTCTCACTGACGGCTGGAGCCAGATCATCAAGGGATAAAATGTTTATTCTCAAATCTGTAATCAAAAATGTAACATGTCGATATTTACTCCACATGCATTTACCATCCTGTTGTAGGCACCGGGCTAAGTGCTAGGGACGGGAAGAGCAGAAGGCGTACAGTCCCTGTCCTCAGAAAGTGAGCCCAGGGATCCAAGCGCTTTTTCTCTAAAGGGCTAGGTCATACATATTTTTGGCTTTTCGGGCTAGTCTGTCTCTGTCACCATTGCTCAGCTCTGCCCTCATGATTCAAAAGCCGCCACAGACCATGTGTAAACAAATGGGTATGGCTGTGTCCCAGTAAAACTTTATTTATAGGGACTTCCCCCATGGTTCTGCAGTTAAGACTCCGGCCTTCCAAAGCAGGGGATGCGGGTTCGATCCCTGGTCGGGGAACTGAGATCCCACATGCCACACGGTGCGGCCAAAAAAACAAAAAACAAAAAACTTTATTCATAAGAACAGACGACTGGGCTTCCCTGGTGGCGCACTGGTTAAGAATCTGCCTGCCAGTGCAGGGGACATGGGTTCAAACCCTGGTCCAGGAAGATCTCAAATGCCACAGAGCAACTAAGCCCACGAGCCACAACTACTGAAGCCCATGCGCCCTAGAGCCCGTGCTCTGCAACAAGAGAAGTCACCCCAATGAGAAGCCCATGCTCTGCAACAAAGAGTAGCCCCCGCTCGTCGCAACTAGAAGAAAGCCCGCACACAGCAATGAAGACCGAACGCAGCCAAAAATAAATAAATAAAACATTAAAAAAAATTTTTTTAAATACAAGAAGAGCCAAGTATTGTGAACATGTGTGCAGGGGCCCTGGAGGTCTGCGAGGAGGGAGTTATAACCTCAAGGGGGTTGGAGACTTGGCTGGGGAAGGAGGAGCTGACACCAGGTCTGGCCACAGGATCTGCAGGACCCAGTGCAAAGGAAAAAAAAAAAACCAGACGGTGGGGAAATTCCCAGTTGTTAGGACTCTTCGTTTTCACTGCCGAGGGCCCGGGTTCAACCCCTGGTTGGGGAACTAAGGAACTAAGATCCCACAGGATGTGCAGTGAGGCCAAAGAACAAAGCAAAACAAAGAAACAAAACACAGACCACGGACCTCTCGGCCTCTGGCCTAGACAGAGGAGACGATCATGATGCAAGGAAGGACACCTAGTGACACATGTGCTTGAGGTAGAAGAGGGGGACTGGCACCTCGTCCTAAGTTCTCATTTAAAGCAAGTCAAGGACACTTAACTGTGGTGCCAGCTGGCCAGTCACCAGCGCCCAAATGCCTTGGGTGCAGGTTGCTCAGGAGGAGGAAGGCTCTGCGCAGTTCGGGTGTCCCAGCGGGTTTCTGCCCCATCAGTATGTGAGCCCACTCCTCCCCAGGACGGGGGAGGCCGACTGGCTGCCAGTATTCGCAGGGACCCCATCATGTGGCTCATTTCAGGCCCGAGGCACAGAGGCTGTGTGTGTGTGTGTGTGTGCGCGCGTGCGCACACAACTGGGGATGGGAAGGGCGCGGTGGGGGGGGGGGTCCACCCTGCGGGGCCTCAAAACTCAAGCAGGTACATGATCCAATCATGGCTGAGTTGAACAGACACTTCCGAAGAGGGCCTAAGGTGTCTAGAGGCTTCCACGGAGGGCACATGCTAGGTTGGAGGGATGAGTCTCCCTGAGGAGGCAGGACGAGACCCCCAATTCTAGGAACAAGCAGGGGACAGTTAGCAGGAGCAGACGGGAGCAGGGCCCTCCCGCAGGTGGCACAGCGCTGGGGATGAGCAGGAGATGGAAGACTGAGCCGTCTACTCTCTTTGGAAAGGTCAGCTGAGTGCAGCCGTCTGGCAGCATAAGACCCAGATCAAAGCCCAGCTCATCACTCTAGCGTGAGGGTCTCGCCCCCGCCTCCGAGCTCCTCTAACACTGCCAGTTACCACAATGCACGTGACGCGTAAGTCCAGAGATACGTTCATGGACAAAGCCTCTGAACTAAGCCATCCCAGCCGGCTCGGGCCAAGGCACTGCAGGAGACTGTGGACGAGTTCTCTGGAACAGTGTTGTCATTGGCTGAGGAATGACGTTATTGTCACATCAACCAACCTGGACATGCACACACTTACTAAGCAGGAGGCCCCACTGAGGCACTCCACAGGCACCAGCTCACTGACACAGCTCTGCCCCACGTTACAGATGTGGAGACCATGGCACAGAGAGCCTGACACTGCACGGCCAGAAAGAGGCGGAGCAAGGATGTCCACCTCAAGTATGCTGGACCCCAAACTCAGACTTGTACTCACCACTCCCTGCTACGTGCCTCCCTTGAGGCTGCATCAGAATGAGGGAAGGTGGGGTCTGGACACCAAGGGGGCCCTCCAGGCCAGCAGCGAGGGCTGAGGGGCAGCCTGGATGGGCGGCCCAGGAGGGCAGGAACTTGGGTCTGGCACCTGCCCCACCAGCTACACCCACCTTCTCACCCACCTGCCAGGCTGGCGTGGACACCCACTCACCAGCCCCTTGCGCCCAAAGATATGAGACCGTATCGGTGAGGTGCCAAATGGCATCCGGCCGATGGTGGCCCCTGAGGGGGCTCAAAGGGATTTCCTCATATCCGTGAGCCCGTTTCGCTGCCTTCTCCAACCCTCACGAGGGCGCGTGGCAGGGACTCTTGCTGGCCGTGCTTCTCCTCCCCGCCCCCTATGTGGTGGTACCTTGGCATCTTGAATATTTTGACCTGCAGGAATCTGAGACACAGCAGGGGCTGCAAGGACTCCCTGACCTTCTCCGCTGAATCAGGTCGTAAGGCTCTCAGGTAAGAAGATGTGCCTTCCCTCTACCTGGAGGAAAGGAGCATCCTTATGTCCAAGATGGGGGAACACTGAGCAACCCCAACTACATCCCCTCATCTACTACCCTTGGCTCATATCCTTCCATCTATCACATTCTCCCACAACTATTCTCCCATCAAACCTAGCAGAAGGCGCGACCGTTTCTTCAGGTTTCCATTTCCTTATGAAGGCTCCTGTGTCACATAAAACGTACATTAAATATTTATTTAATATCTGAACGCTCTTCTCCTGTTAACCTGTCTTTGGTCACAGAGCCCCAGCCAAGAACCCAGAAGGACACAAGGAAAAAGCTATTTTTCCTCCCCTACAACTGATTCACAGGCTACGGATCACCCTGGCACTTGGGGTTAGGGGACAGTTGGCTTGTTTGTCATCCTGTTCCTGACACCATGATGCCTGGCACGTGCTGGCACACAGCAGGTACTCGAGACACAGTTATTGAACTCGGATTTGATGATCAGGCACCAGATGGGAGAAATCAATGTTGGCTGCACATCTTTTTCTTTCTGCTCTTCCTTAAATACATACAATGTTAAAATAAAAATCACGTTCAATGATGGTGAAATAATAAAAATGTTTATGAGGGACTTCCCTGGTGGCGCAGTGGTTAGGAATCCACCTGCCAATGCAGGGGACACGGGTTCGAGCCCTGGCCCGGGAAGATCCCACATACCGTGGAGCAACTAAGCCCATGCGCCACAACTACTGAGCCTGCGCTCTAGAGCTCGCGAGCCACAACTACTGAAGTTCGCGTGCCTAGAACCTGTGCTCTGCAACAAGAGAAGCCACCACAATGAGAAGCCCGCGCACCACAATGAAGAGTAGTCCCTGCTCGCCGCAACTAGAGAAAGCCTGTGCGCAGCAACGAAGACCCAATGCAGCCAAAAATAAATAAATAAATTTATAAAAAGAAAAGTTTGTGACTGGTTAGAGACTGGTTTCTTTTTCTGAAGTTAAAAAGGAAAGGAAGCAAATTTCTCTTTTACAACAAGGAAAACTGCATTGCCGTCCTCTTGCACGAGGCTCTAGAAGGATTTCCGTTTTTGCTCTGTCATTGGGTAGGGTTACTAGAAGAAGGCTTTAAAGACAGAACAAAAAAATCTGACATAGCCCCTCAACTAGGAAAGAAGGTCAGGAAGCCAAGGGTGTGACTCGCACCCCTCATGACAATACCCTGTGACCACCACACCAGGGATCCTAGAGGCGGTCTTGCCCTTCCTGCCCCAGGGTGACAACTCTGCGCAGGGATGAGGGTTACCATTTAGACTTTCATCGGCGGCTTCTGAGGGAGACTCATCCTGAGGCCCAGCCTCACTCCTTCTTGGGGAGGACGAGAGCTTGCCATCCCCCACTGTTGAGGGCACAGACTTCGGAAAGGCTCCGGGGATGGAAAGTGATGCCGTGTGGGAGGCTGTGTCCTCTGAAATGGGAATCTGTGGGGAGCAAGTTCTCGAGCCAGCACTGTGAAGGGTCCCATCTGCTGACCGTGAGGTTGGCAGACGTGATGTCGGAAATGGCTTTGAGCTGGAAAGATCCTTCCTGGGCAGCGAAAGGACTCTCAGTTGATTTGGGATCTGATCCTACTTTGGTGGAAACAAAAGAAGGGAAATTACCAAACATACGCTACATAAGTCCTTATCATCGGACATCATGGCTGGTGGAGAGCATGAGTCCTTGGTGATCAAATCATTATCCCTCTCTGCCCCTTTCGTTCCCTTCCCCTCATCTCTGGAAGTCAAGGTACAACATTTAGACAAGATAATACTGGGATTAGACATACTCCACAAATAATCAGAAAAATTCACTTTGCTTTCAAATACATATTGTTAATTACACATTTTCTAAACTAAGGCCCCTGAGAACATGGATCTTCAACAGAGTCAAAATCAATATGCAGATTTTTCCCCTTAAAATGCAGCCTTCCCATCACTTCACACCAACTAGGATGGCTATAACCAAAAAAAATAAATAAATAACAAAAAATAACAAGTGTTGGTGAGGATGTGGAGAAATTGGAACCCTCATACACTGCTGGTGGGAATGTAAAACAGTGCAGTCACTGTGGGAAACAGTTTTTCTGTTCCTCGATAAGTTACACACAGAATTACTACAAGACCCAAGAGTTCGACTCCTAGGTATAAACCCAAAGAATTGAAAACAGGGACTGAAACAGATACTTGTATACTATTCACAATCGCCAAAAGGTGGAAACAACCCAAATGTCCATCAATGGACAAATGGATAAATAAAATGTGGTCCATCCACACAACGGAATATTACTCAGCCATAGAAATGAATGAAGCACTGACACATGCTACAATGTGAGTGAACCTCGTAAACATCATGCTAAGGGAAAGAAACCAGACACAAAAGGCCACAGGTTGTATAATTCCATTACACGAGATGTCTAGAACAGGCAAACCCACAGTGACACAAAGCAGATTAGTGGTTGTTAGGGTCTGGGGGAGGGGGAAACAGGGAGGGATTACTGGGTAAGGGTCTCCTTTTGGCATGATGAAAACGTTTTGGAACTAGACAGAGGTGGTGGTTACACAACATCGTGAATGCACTTAATGCCACTGAACTGTTCATTGGCATTGAACAGTTGGAAGATGGAAATGCAGCCTTCCCAATGTAGTGATTCCCGTGTGGTACAACCAACAAATAGGCGTGGATCACCAATGGCAGTGATCACAGCTGGTGTTGGATCAGTCATACAAAGTGCTGTCCTGGGGTGTATACAGCTACGAGGCTCCACATAGTGCAAAACTGCCTGACGTGTCCCAAATCCTGTCCCTTACAGAGCAGACCAGCAATGGGTACCCGTGATTGGCTGAAACCCAACCTCTCCTCATCAAACACTTTCTGAGTGTTTACGGGTGATGGCTCTCTTCAAAAGTCTCTAGTGCTATGATAGAAAGGTACAAATGCAAAGTACATACAAGTACAAAATAAATACATGCAAACCTTACCGAGACTAGTTTTGTTTGTTCTTTCTCACTGACTTTGGTGCTGGTGAAACCCTGATTTGTGGATGCTTGTTTTTCGCTAGAAGATTCCATCAAGCTTCCTAGCAACTCTTTCATTTCCTCTTCATCACTGTCTGGAGAATCCAGTCTTCTAGGAGGTTTTTTCTCTTTGGGTGTTTGAAGATCCCTCTCTTTCCCAACATGTGCTTCAGGGGATATCTTTTCCACAGGTGCTTCTCTCTTCTTTAGAAACCTACTGACCTTCCCACTCGGCATGTCACTCTCAGGGACAGGAATTTCAAGGGCCTGTTTCTGGGAGGTTTTGTCTGTGTTCTGTGAAGAAAGGTCAACCGTCCTTCTAGGGGGATTTTCGTCTGCTCTGCTAGGAAGCCAGTCCTCAGAGGTCTTCAGGTCAGATTCCACGTCAGACAAATCCATCTGCACCTTCCGGTTCCTGATCTTGGTTTCTATCTGGGCCAGCTTTGTGAGCGCAGCGTTGGCCCTGACCTTCGAGGCAGTGGTCGAAGCTCTACCTGAAGACAGCCAGGGCCCATTCCCCAGGAAAGCATTCTCTTTCGGGAATAAGTGTTTTCCACCCATAGTCTGGTTTCTTTTTAGAAATCTGCTTGGACCGGGTGCTATTTTGGTAAGACTTCTACTGATTTCCAAGTTCTGGATTTCTTCCATCTTTGAATCTTCTAAGGAAATATCACTGAAGTCGCCAAAGATATCACGCACAGTACGGCTGGTTTTTCTTATTGAAGCCATTCTAGGGAGTAAAGAAAGAAAACTTACAGCAAGAATACCTGATGTTCAGACTGCACATTCAAATCTCTCAATGCTTCCCACCACCTGGGAGAGGCCACATCCCCCTTTGCCATCTGGCCAGAGCCTCCCCTTCAAGCCCGATGATGGCAACGAAAACAATAAGACACCTGGTACGTTATCATTGAACTATGCCGTTCAAGGCCAGGTCTTAAGTGAGACACGTTACATATTAAAGACGAGAGCCAGTGCTTCTCAGGCCTAGCAGTATGCCTAGCACTCTGCTCAGAGCTACAGTATCTCATTTAATCCTCACTCAACACTGAGAGTTGGTCGTTGTCATGCCTCTTTCATAGAGAAGAGGAAGGAAATGAAGGCCTCCACAGGTTAGGTCACCTGGCCAGCGAGTAACAGAGCCAAATTCAAAGCTCAGGCCAATTCCAAAGGTCCCACTCGCCCCTACAGTGCTTCACTGCCTCTCCAGTTACCCCACCTCTGCTCCGAGTGAGTCCTATTACCCAGTTGCACCCCAAGTCTGGTCTCCTCCTTTATCCAAGTGTCCTCAGTTCTCTCAAAAAGAGCTGTTGAAACACAATCTGTATATTTAATGAGCTCCCCAGAAATCTTATTTTACTTACAGTGTGTGAACTACTGCCCTGGGAGCAGGGATGGGGGCTATGGACAGACACAGACCCCCCCCACCAAAGGTCGGCCATGTGTTGTATGTGTGTGCTGGCGTACAGTTTTCTGGGAAAAAGGGCCAGCGTTTCCGTCATATTCTCAGAGTTCCCATGTGCCCCTGAAGGAATATGAACAATTCACTCCAAGATTTACCAAGGTTTCAAAAGATTTTAAAGACTTAAAAAAATGGAAAAATATGGCATGGGTGTGTGTTTGCTGCAGGCCCTTTAGTGAGGAACCTGGCAACAGCAATGAAAATGTGAAATGCACAGACCCTGTGACACCACAATTCCACGTCTGGGAATTTCCCTACAATGCCCATAGAGATGTATGTTCAAGGGATGTCTTGGCAGCATTGTTTGTACTCGTCAGAATCCTGATCCCATCCATACAGGCTCAATGAAGTCCAGATGACCACAGGCAGACAATGGAATACTATGCACCTGTTAAAAGGAATGGGGGAAGACCTGTGTGCAAGATAATGTCTCCAGCATAATGATCTGTGAGGCAGAAAAGATGCACAACCATGCCTCAGCTCCATACTGTTTGAATGTTTTAGCAAGGCCATTTGTTACTTTTATTTCAAAAAATTTACTGTGAGAACCCAAAAAGCCTTTTCTTCCCCCCACTCTGTCCACTTGGAAAACAACCTTATTGGGATTGCCAGACTAAATACAGGACACCCAGTTATTTGAATTTCAGATAAATAGCAAATAATTTAAGAAATATAAGTATGACCCAAATATTTTTATCCTAAAAGGTAATGTTCAAATTTTTTTTAATTTATTTATTTATTTATTTTTGGCTGCTTTGGTTCTTCGTTGCTGTGTGCAGCTCTCTCTAGTTGCGGCGAGTGGGGGCTACTCTTTGTTCCGGTGCATGGGCTTCTCATTGCAGTGGCTTCTCTTGTTGCAGAGGATGGGCTCCAGGCACGCAGGCTTCAGTAGTTGCAGCATGCAGGCTCAGTAGTCGTGGCTTGCAGGCTCCAGAGCGCAGGCTCAGTAGTTGTGGCACACGGGCTTAGTTGCTCCATGGCATGTGGGATCTTCCCGCACCAGTGCTCGAACCCGTGTCCCCTGCATTGGCAGGCGGATTCTTAACCACCGCAACACCAGGGGAGCCCTAAATATTTTTATACTAAAAAATTATTTGTTGTTTATCTGAAACTGAAATTCAATTGGGTGTCCAGTATTTTGATTTGTTAAACCTGGCTACCATACATCTTATATACCTTTCAAAGCTGAGTTCAAATATTTTGTGCAAGGCATTTAACCCAGCCCCTAAGATTCTGTACAAGAATGAATTATTTTTATTATTTTACTGTCTGTTTCTCTGACCAGTGTGCTTACTTGCTCATCCCCATCTTAACCACCCCGTGTACTAAAAGTGCCCAGCACAGGCCTGACCACAGGAGTCAGTGAATCAAAAATCACACCCAAAAGAAACAGTGTAGAATTCCTAGTGTGAGTGACCCTGGTCAAGTTACTTAACCACTCTGTGCCTCAGCCTGCTCATCTGTAAAAAGGGAATAATAACTATTAGCCTCACAGGATTCCTATGTTCAGTGTGGGGCATGGAATAAGCATACAATAAAATTTAGATAGCAGTAATGACAGTATTTGGACTACCTGCATAACCGGCTAACTTTTAGCTGGAAGGACATGGTGAAGGGGAAGTAGAAAGCACTGGAACAACATCAACAGCTATCCTTGTGAGTATTTTTGTAGGCAAGGCCCAGGGCACTATGTGGGTCAGAGGAAAAGCCTGACCACCAGGCCAGGTTTTCTGGCATCTAGTTCTTCTGAAAGTTTCCCTAGGTTTAAAAAAAATTTTTTAATAAAAAAATTAATTAAAATAAATAATTTTTTTAAAAAGAATTTCAAGAAAAAGGGATTTCTCTCTGGTGGCCTAGTGGTTAGGATTCCAGGCTTTCACTGCCATGGCCTGGGTTCAATCCCTGCTCCAGGAACTGAGATCCCACAAGCTGCACGGCACAGCCAAAATAAATAAATAAAATAAAATAAGATAATTTTAAAAATAAATCAATAATGTTTAAAAGGGTAAATTTCATGTTATGTACATTTTACCACAACTAAAATATATATTTTTTAATTAAAAAATTTTTATTGAAGTACAGTTGATTTACAATATTGTGTTAGTTTCATAAATAGATGTATTTTTAAAACACATAATTAAAAATAAACCAATAGGTAAAAGATGTGAACCAATATTTCACCAAAAAATATATATATATAAATGGCCAATAAGCACATGAAAAGATGTTCAACATCAGCCATGAAGGAAATTCAAATCAAAACCACTATAAGATCCACTTCATACCTACGAGGGTGGCTATAATCAAAACTACAGAAAATAACAAATGGTTGGTGGAGGGTATGAAGAAATTGGAACCTTCATACCCCTTTGGAAGAGACTATAAAATGACGCAGCTGACAACCTGGAAAACGGTCTGGTAGTTCCTCAAAAAGTTAAACATCATTACTTTATGATCCAGCAATTCTACTCCCATGAAGCCCAAGATAACTGAAATGTAAGCAAATGTTCATAATAGTTCTTATTCATAATAGACAATAAGTGGAAACAACCCAAATATCCATTAACTAGTGAATGGATGAGAACTGAGGTCCATCCATAAATGAGATACTACTCAGTAATAAAAAAGAACAAATAATGACACACACAACACGCATATACGTCAAACACACGATACTAAGGGAAAATACCAGATGATGCAAAAAACCACACACTGTATAATTCCAGTTATAAGGATTGTCCAGAAAAGGTAAATCTATAGACTCAGCCCATCAGTGGTTGCCTGAGACTGGGAGTGGTAGCGGAGACAGACTGCAAAGGGGACACTTGGGGTGACTGACAAGTTCTAAAGCTGGATGGTAGTGATGTTTGCACCACTTGGTAAATTTACTAAAAATAACGGGAATTGTACGCTTAGAAGGGGTGAACTGTATGGTATGTAAATGAATTATCAATAAAGTTGTTAAAAATAAATAAACCAAAATTTGAAAACACAGTCGCCCCTCAGACCATCGAGCTCTTCCCCCAGGCCTGGAGCGACCCACATCGTACCACGCTCGCTCATGGGCCCCAGACGAGGAAAATGAGGCGCTAGGCCGCTCTCCCGCCGCCCGACCTGCCCAGCCCCGGAGCGCGTCCCGTTTCCCTGCAACTCCTCTCCCGAGCCCGGGCATTAAGCCCGGCCACCGCCCAGCCAACCCCGCCAACCTCCTCCCACGAAGTCCTTCCGCGGACGCCGCCACCGCTCTCGGCCGGACCCTCGGGCCAGAAGGGACCGTTGACCCCGGCAAAGGCGCCAGGGCGAAAGAGACTACACCTCCCGGTGCACCCCGCGCCCCAACGACCAATAGCGCTCCATGTCACTATCGCGAGGCATCATGGGAATGGTAGTTTGAAGGGGGACACGGCGTGCACCGCGCGTCAAGGCCCAATGGTGTCTTGGGTCATAATCGCAAGGCATGACGGGAGTAGTTCCGGGAAGGGCCCGGCGCGCCGCGGAGACGCCTGGGCGCAAAGGGACGGTTACGAGAAGAGGTGGCCGCGCCTTCTCCATGGCCGCCGCTCGTGTCCCGCTGTGGGCAGTCTGTGTGCTGCGCATGGCGCTGGCCACAGTCTACTTCCAGGAGGACTTTCTAGATGGAGGTGAAGGGGCTCCGCCGGTGGCGGAGGCTTAAGCTCCCTCATACCCCAGTGCCCAACGGATGGCCCAAGTTGCCATTGCCCCCGCCTGTCGCCGAGGTATCGGTGGTGGCAAAACCTCGAAGCTTCGAGGCCTCGAGGGACCCCAACACTCTCCCCACCACCCAAATTAACAGTTTTCAGCCCTAACCGGTGTTATTTACCCCCAACAGAGCGCTGGAGGAACCGATGGGTGCAGTCCACCAATGACTCCCAATTTGGGTATTTTAGACTCTCGTCCGGGAAATTTTATGGTCATAAAGAGAAAGACAAAGGTTAGTGTAGGAATCGTGAGAAAATCAAGGTGAATGTTAAACCCCCATAGCAACCTTTCAAGGTAGGTGTGGCACAGCCCTAACACCCATTTCACAGGTCGGGAAACAGGCATGGGTAGGGTCTTTTTGTCTTCTCTTTTCTTGACCAAGATACCCCCTCTTTACAAGCACTAGTCAAATGGGTTTGGAGAGCCGAGGGTCCTGCCCTACAGAAGGAAAAAGTTTAGAAGGTACTTCTCATTTTTATTTTCACGTTAAAAAGAAAAACAGGGTAAAAGTTATATGCCGTCAAGCACACGGATCTTTGGGGGTCCAATAGGACGAATGTTTACAACTGCACACCGAGGTCAAGATAGGAACGTTTTCAGGCCCCACCTCCACCCCCAGAGTCTTCCCTTCTGGCCTACCCCCCCCCCAAGTCAGTAGTCTCCAAGTACCAAGGATAACCTGTATTCTGACTTCTCATTCCTGATGATCAAAGGTAGGCAAACTAAAGCTCCTCTACTGCCTGTTTTTTGTACAACCAGTTAGCTGAGAGTGGTTTCTACGTTTTTTAATTGTTGGAGAAAAATAGAAAGGGGAATAGTATTTTGTGATGCATAAAAATTACACAAAATTCAATGAAATGCCTGAAATTTCAGGGTCCATAAATAAAGTGTTAGTGGAACACATTCATGCTCCTTCATTTGCATACAGTCTATGGCTGCTTTCAGGCTGCAAAGGCAGAAATGAGTAATTAGGATGGAGAAGGAATGACTCCCAAAGTGTAAAGCATTCATTCCCTGGCCTTAACAGAAAAAAGTTTGCCAACCCCTGATTTAGATTAAAAAATTTCCGTCTTTACCACCTTCCACTCAACTTCCATCTTGGCTCTGTTACTCCAGTGTTGCCTTCATTGTTTTGTGGATACACGTTGTTCCAAATTGTCAGGCTGTGATGGCAAAAATGGAGTGAAAATAACAAGGTGGTCTGTGAAGCTTGTACAGGGAGCGGGGTTGTCATTTGTTTTTTTCCCACAATGTTTTTCCTTCCTCCAACCTGGAATCCTGAGACTCTGTGCGTTTCATTCATTCCAGCACTTGTCTACTGAGAGCAGACACAGGCAAGGCACTGAGGATACTGGTTAATTTGACCCCTTTCATTGTGGTCTCCCAGGACCGTAACATAGAAGCCATGGATGGAAAGATCAATAGAATTTAACCAGACAGAGATGGGTGAGAGGTGATGGTGGTGGCTGAGGAGTGTGGTGAGACTCAGAGGGAGGTGGTGAGTCAGATGGCCTTAGGAATTGCCTGGATAGTAGGGGAAGGGGCTACAGATCACCTGAGAAAGGGAAGAGTGGGGGAAGAATGTAGGAGAGAGAGAGAGAGAGATAGGTTTGGGAGTGAGGAGTCAACCGTGAGTTCAGTCTTAGACATACTGACGCAAAATGCCAGGTTCATTAATGATGGCTCTCAGCATAGGCAGTTATGGAGGCTGGAGTATGTTACAAGGAAGGGTAGGTTATAAGAAGACTGGCTCTGTTTTCAGGTTTGTCTTTTTTTTTTTAATTTAAGTATAGTTGATTTATAATATGTTAGTCTTAGGTGTACAGTACAGTTATATATATTTCAGATTCTTTTCTCTTATAGGTTATTACAAAATACTGAGTAGAGTTCCCTGTGCTATACAGTAGGTCCTTGTCAGGTTTGTTTTATACTCCAGTATAAGATAAGGAATTGGTACAGAGCCTTTTGGCTACTGAAAAGGGGTTTTTGGTCTTGAAGTGAACAGCTAAATTTATAAAGTACAAGAAGATTCAGATGACAAAAGGATGGTATCTTCATAAAAAGAGCCACCACACAGATGACACCCAAGGACCAGCTCATCCAGTGCAGTGAAGCACTTTTTTTCCCCCCAGATCAGCAATCTGTCCTCCATCAGCCGTTGTGTCTCTTAAATAGCTGTTTTAAGATGAGAAGGAAAAGAAGTAGAATGTTCCATTGTTTAATCCAGTTGTTACAAAGCTTCCTTGTACATTCCTACCCCTTGGAAAATGAAGCAAAATTAATCTTTTATCTATAATTAGATTGCATATTTGTCAGTTAGAGCTGAAGTGTTTTTATAACTTAAGACCTAACAGTGGTATATTAAGTACAAAAACATGTACATGAGTATGTGAACTAGAAGTTCTGTGGCAGCGAGAGCCTGTTAGTGATATGCCCATTGTATATCATTGTACAAATGTGCTATAGGTGCAGGATCAACATAAATGGTTGGAAGGTTTATTATCAGGGGTAGGGGAGGACAACCATGTAATTCCCTGCATTGCCGAGCAGTGTCATTCCTAATCCTTCATGAGTACTTTTTATTTAAAGGTCTGCAGACTACTCAAAATAGCCGATTCTACGCCATCTCTGCACGGTTCAAACCATTTAGCAATAAAGGGAAGACTCTGATCATTCAGTACACCGTGAAACATGAGCAGAAGATGGACTGTGGAGGGGGCTACATTAAGCTCTTCCCTGCAGACGTGGATCAGAAGAACCTGAATGGAAAATCCCAGTACTATATTATGTTTGGTGAGTTTAGATAGTATGGACAGCCATTTCTTGTGATTTTGAAAACCCTTCCACCTGTAGGATCCTTAGACTGACTTTGCTATAGTTGTGTTGAGTTTATCTAACTAAAGGTTTCTAGTACTGTTAAACCTAATTAGTATTAAAAAAGGCGACTGTACCATTCTGTTGTTCTTGGGAGAAAGTTATTTATTCAACATTAATGTAGCCCCAAGTATTTTGAATGCCTCGGGAGTCAGTAAACCTTGGCCATGGGCCAAATCGGCCCACAGCCTGTGTTTGTTATGGCCTATGAACTGAGAATGGGTTTTTTAATTTTTTGGCTGCATTGCATGGCTTGCAGGATCTCAGTTCCCCGACCAGGGATTGAATCCGGGCCACAGCAGTGAAAGCCCAGAATCCTAACCACTAGGCAACCAGGGAACTTCCTGCTTCTTAACATTTTTGGATGATTAAAAAAATCAAAAGAATGACAATACTTTTAACCCATGAAAATAATATGAAACTCAAATTTCAGTGTCCACAAATGAAGTCTTATTGGAATGCAGCCTCACTCAGTTCATTTACGTCTTGTCTATGACTGCTTTCAAGCAGTAGTGGCAGAGTTGAATGGTCATGACAGAGAGTATATAGCTCACAAAACCAAAAATATTTACTGTCTGGCTCCTTACAGAAAAAGGAGATCATTGACCCCTGGAATACATTAAATGTCTCCTGACACTAGGAGTAATTGATTAACATCTGTGCTGGAATTGGGAAGGGACCACATTGGGCTGCAGGAACTAGACATAACTGAAATGTGTGGATTCAAAAACGTTTAAGAATGAAGAGGATTCTGGGAAGATGGGGGAATAGGAAGCACCAGGAATCTGTCTCCCCACCTAGACAAGACAACATTCTTGCACTGGCATAATCTGTCTGATGTAACAGCTAGGGAACTATGGAGTCTGTGGAAGTATTGCAACTTCCAATAGAAAACTGGGGAGGTCAATTTGGGTGAATTTCAGTTCTTAGCACAGTAGTACCTACCCATTCCCACCTCCAGCCATATGGCAAACAGACAGCTGTGCACCAGGTTCCTGGAGCAGCTTTTACGGGAGCCAGGATAGGCAAAAAGGACCCTGTCCTCCAAATATCAAGGATCTGAACTCTGATGGCTGATTGCCCCTTCTTGTTGCAGAGGTGCAGAAAAAGAGATGGGCAGCCGTTGTTGTTAAACACATCCCCATTGTTATAAGCCTTTCCCTCTCCAGCTGAAATGATTTCCAGGAGACTTAAAGGGCCAGAACCCTTCCCTCCCACCCTTCATTTTTCACCTTTTCCCCTTTAGGAAGGTAGACATTAAAGACTAAGACATTAAGAAACAACTACATATGCAGGGAAAATTAGAAAGTGACCACACATACACAGGAAAACACTCAGAAAAGACCTGAGAAAACCTGAAGTTTACATCCCAGGCTGACCCTTGGTACAGAGCCAGCCTTCAACAATCAGTCAAAAAACCAACAACAACACAGCAAACCCTGCGGAAGGAGGAGAATCTGATTTCCAGACTTAACATTCATTATTAGACTCATATGTCCAGTGTTTAACAAATAATCACAAGGTATACAAAGAAACAGGAAAGTGTGGCCCATTCAAATGAGAAGAATAAATCAACGTAAACTGTCCCTGAAAAAAAGACCTAATGGCAGATCTGTTAGACTTCAATAACTGAATGATGCTAAAAGAACTAAGTGAAGATGTAGTGAAAGTCAAGAAAAATGAGAGTAAAATGGAAATATCAGTAAGCAGATAGAATACTTAACAAGAAACCAAAATCAAATTCTGGAGCTGAAAAGTAAACTAACATGAAGAGTTCACTAGAAGAGTCAAAGGCAGATTTGAGCAAGCAGAAGAAAGAATCAGAGATCTTGAAGATAGGATAATGGAAATTATCAAGGCTGAGGAGCAGAAAGAAACAAGATTGAAGGAGAGCAAACAGAGGCTAAGGGACCTGTGGGACACCATCAAACAGACCAACGTGTACACATTGTGGGAGGGACAGAAGGAGAAGAGAGAGAAAAAGGAGCAGAGGGAGAGAATATTTGAAAAAACAAAGGCTGAAAACTTCCACATTTGATGAAATACATGAATATAAATATCCAAGAAGCTCTATGAACTCCAGGTAAGATGAACTCAAAGAGGTCCACACCAAGACACAGTGTAATCAAACTTGCAAAAAGCAAAGACAAAGAATGTTGAAAGCAGCAAGAGGGAAGCAAATCATCACATACAAGGCATTTGCAATAAGCTTATCAGCAGATTTCTCATCAGAAAGTTTGGAGGCCAGAAGAGAGTGGATTCAAAGTGAAAAGAAAAAAAAACTCTTAACGAAAACTCATATTTGGCAGAACTTTCCTTCAAATATGTGGAAAAATTAAGACAGAAAAGCTGAGGGAGTTTGTAACCACTAGAACTGCCTTGCAAGAAATGCTCAAGGGAGTCCTGCAAGGTGAAATGAAAGGACACTCACTAGACAGTAACTCAAACCTATATGGAGAAATAAAAATCTCAATAAAGGTAAATATAATTATAAAAGCTAGTATTATTTAACAATGGTTTATAACTACACTTTTTGTTTTCTACATGATTTAAGAGACTAATACATTTAAGGAAAAACAATTATTTGTGTAAAAGCTAATATTACTGTAACTTTGGTTTGTAACTACAAATCTAGTTTTCTACATAATTTAAGAGACTAATGCATTTTAAAGAATTATTAGTTTATGTTTTAGGGGACACAGCATATAAAGATGTAACTTTGTGACATCAATAACTAGCTAGATGGGCTAAGGGATAAAGAGAGAAGACTCAAATTACTAAAATCAGAAATGAAAGTGGGGATGTTACTACCTTGTCTACAGAAATAAAAGGGATTATAAGAGAGCACTATGAATATTTGTACACCAAAAAGTTGGATAACCTAGATGAAAGGGACAAATTCCTAGAAACACAAAACCTACCAAGACTCAATCACAAAGAAATAAGAAATCTGAATAGACCTATAAGTCGTAAGGAAATTGAAGCAGTAAACAAAATTATCCCAACAAAAAAAAGCCTTGTCTCAACAAAGTGAGTATATGGGGAATATACCTCAACATAATAAAGGCCATATATGACAAACCTACAGCCAACATTATATTCAGTGGTGAAAAGCTGAAAACATTTCCTCTAAGATCAGGAATGAGATAAGGATGCCCACTCTTGCCACTTTTATTCAACATAGTATTGGAAGTCCTGGCTACAGCAATCAGAGAAGAAAAAGAAATAAAATGAATCCAAATTAGAAAGGAAGAGGTACAACTGTCACTGCGTGCAGATGACATGATACTATACATAGACAATACTAAAGACACTGCCAAAATACTACTAGAACTAATAAATTCAGTAAAACTGCAGGATATAAAATTAATATACAGAAATCTTTTCTTTCCATACACCAACAACAAACTATCAGAAAAATTAGGAAAACAAACCCATTTACAGTTGCATCAAAAAGAATAAAATACTTAGGAATAAATCTAAGGAGGTAAAAGTCCTGTACTCAGAAAACTATAAGGCACTGAAGAAAGAAATTGAAGATGACACAAACAAATTGAAAGGTATACCTCATGGATTGGAAGAATTAATATTGTTAAAATATCCATCTTCCCCAAGGCAATATACAGATTCAATGCAATCCCTATCAAAATACCAATGGCATTTTTCACAAACGAGAACAAATAATTATAAAATCTGTATGGAAACACAAAAGACCCCAAATAGGCAGAACAGTTTTGAGAAAGAGTAAAAAAGATGGAGATACAACACTCCCTGATTTCAAACTATACAACAAAGCTTATAGTAATCAAAACAGTATGGTACTGGCACAGAAACAAACACATAGATCAGTGAAACAGAATAAAGATTCCAGAACTGAACCCATGCTTATATATGTCAATTAATCCACAACAAAAAAGGCAAAAGCTTACAATGGGAAAAAGACAGCCTCTTCAATAAATAGTTTTGGGAAAACTGGGCTACTCTCTCACTATATACAAAAATAAACTCAAAATGGATTAAAGACTTAAGTTACAACCTGAAACCATAAAACTCCTAGAAGAAAACAGGCAGTATGCTCTTTGACTTCAGCTTAAGCAATATTTTTCTTGCATCTGTCTCCTCAGGCAAGGGAAGCAAAAGCAGAAATAAATAAATGGGACTACATCAAACTCAAAAGCCTTTGCACAGTGAAGGAAACCACAAACAAAATGAAAAGGCAGCCTACTGAATGGGAGAGGAGATTTGCAAATGATAGATTCGATAAAGAGTTAATATCCAAAATAAACAAAGAATTCATAGAACTCAACATCAAAAAAAAAAGCCCAATTAAAAAATGGGCAGAGGACCTGAATTGACATTTTTCCAAAGAAGACATACAGATGGCCAAAAGACACATGAAAGATGTTCAGCATCACTAATCGTCAGAGAAATGCAAATCAAAACCACAATGAGATATCACCTCACACCTGTCAGAATGACTATTATCAAAAAGACAACAAATAACAAGTGTTAGTGAGGGTGTGGAGAAAAGGGAACTCTTGTGCTGTTTTGGTGGGAATTTAAATTGGTGCAGCCACTATAGAAAATGGATGGAGGTTCATTAAAAAAAATTAAAAATAGACCTGACATACGATCCCACAATTCCACACTGGGTATTTTTCCAAAGAAAACAAAAACGCTAATTTGAAAAGATATATGCTCCCCTATGTTCATTGCAGCATTATTTCCATTAGCCAAGATATGGAAGGAATATAAGTGCCCATCAATAAATGAGTGGATAAAGAAGATGTATATATACAATGGAATATTACTCAGTCATAAAAAGGAATGAAATATTTCTATTTGTGACAACACAGATGGACTTAGAGAGTTTTATGCTAAGTGAAATAAGTCAGACAGAGAAAGACAAATACTATATGATTTCACTTATATGTGGAATTTAAAAAACAAAGCAAATGAACAAATATAACAAAATAGAGAGTCATAAATGTAGAGAACAGGTGGTTGCCAGAGGGGAGGAGGGTGAAAGGATGAGTAGAGTAGGTGATGAAGATTAAGAGGTACAAATTTCCAGGTGCAAAATAAGTGAGCCACAGGGATGAAATGTACAGCATGGGGAATATAGTCATATATTATATAGTCATATATAATAATGTAGCTTCTTTGTATGGTAACCAAGTAATTAGACTTATCATGGTGACAATTCTGTAATGTATAAAAATATTGAATCACTATTTTCTGCACCAGGAACCAACATAATGTTCTAGGACAATTATACTTCACAAGCAAACTCATAGAAAAGGAGATCAGATTTGTGGTTACCAGAGGTGGGCATGGAGGAGGGGGAATGGGATGAAGGTGGTCAAAAGGTACAAACTTTCAGTTATAAGACAAATACTAGGGTTGTAATGTACAATATGATTAATATTCTTAACACTGCTGAATGTTATATATGAAAGTTGTTGATAGAGTAAATCCTAAGAGTTCTCACCACAAGGAAAAAATTCTTTTTTTAAAATTCTGTACCTATATGAGATGATGGATGTTCACTAAATTTATTGTGGTCATCATTTCATGGTATGTGTAAGTCAAATCATTATGTTGTGTATATTAAGCTTATACAGTTCTGTATGGCAATAATATTTCAATAAAACTGGAGGAGAAAAGGAAGGAAGGAAGGAGGGAAGGAAGGAAGGCTGGCTCTGAATCTGATGGTTTCACTGGTGAATTCTACCAAACATTGAAAGAATACCAATCCTTCTCAAACTTTTCCAAAAAACTGAAGAGGAGGGAACACTTCTTAACTCATTCTATGATGCCAACATTACCCTAATACCAAAACCAAAGACACTACAAGATAACACTGATGCAAATCCTCAACAATATACTACTAAACAGAATTCAGCAGCATACTAAAAGAATTATACAACATGACCAAGTGGCATTTATTCCTAGGATGCAAGTATGGTTTGACATATGAAAATCAGTGTAATATGCCACATCAACAGAATGAAGGGGGAAGAATGATCATCACATTTGATGCAGAAAAAGCATTTGACAAAATTCAACACCTTTTCATGATAAAAAAAAACACTCAACAAACTAGGAATAAAAGGAAACTAATTCAATGTAATAAAAGTAATAATAAATGTAAATGTAATAAATAAACAATAATATATTAAAATTATTAATTATTAATTAATTATTATTATATAAATAATAAATAAATGTAATAAAACCCCACAGTGAACATACTCAGAAAAACTCAAAGTGTTTCCTCTAAGATCTGAACAAGGCAAGGACACCTGTTTTTCCACTTCTATTCAACATAGTACTGGAAGTTTTAGCCAGAGCAATTAGGCAAGAAAAAGAAAAGAAATTGGAACAGAAGAAGTAAAATTATCTGTTTGCAGATGATATGATATGTAGAAACCCTAAAGCTTGCACAGAAAAACCCTGTTAGAACTAATGAATGAATTCAGCAAAGTAACAGGATACAAAGTCAACATGTTAAAAAACAAAACCAAAAACAGTTGCATTCCTATACACAATGAATAATCTGAAAAGGAAATTACAAAAACAATGTCATTTACAATGACATCCAAAGGAGTAAAATACTTAGTAATCATCTTAACCAAGGAAGTGAGAGACTTGTCTAATGAAAACTATACACTATTGCTGGAAGAAATTAAGACATAAATAAATGTGAACACATCCTATGTTTGTGGATTGGAAGACTTAATATTGTTAAAATGTCAATACTACCCAAAGCAATCTACAAGTTCCAAAGCAATTCAGTCCAATCCCTATCAAAATTTCAATAACTGGGACTTCCCTGGTGGCACAGTGGTTGGGAATCCGCCTGCCAATGCAGGGGACACGGATTTGATCCCTGATCCGGGAAGATCCTACATGCCACAGAGCAACTAAGCCCATGCACCACAACTACTGAGCCTGTGCTCTAGAGCCTGTGAGCCACAATTACTGAGCCCATGTGCCACAACTACTGAAGCCTGCGTGCCTAGAGCCTGTGTTCTGCAACAAGAGAAGCCACCGCAATCAGAAGCCCATGCAACACAACAAAGACTAGCCCTTACTCGCCACAACTAGAGAAAGCCAGGGCACTGCAATGAAGACGCAACACAGCCAAAAATAAATAAATAAATTAATTAAATGGTTGGTTTTCAGATAATCAACAAGTTGGTTTTAATAATCAACTGTATAGCACAGGGAACGCTACTCGATACTCTGTAATAACCTATATGGGAAAATAATCTGAAAAAGAGTAGATATATGTATAACTGAATCACTTTGCTGTACACCTGAAACTAACACAACATTGTAAATAAAATATACTCCAATATAAAATAAAAATTAAACTATATATATATATTTTTAAGAGGTAATTCCTTGGTGGTCCAGTGGTTAGGACTGCGCTTTTACTACCAAGGGTCCAGGTTCCATCCCTGGTTGAGGAACTAAGATTCTGCAAGCTGTGCGGTGTAACCAAAAAAAGAGAGAAAAAGAAAGAAAGAAAGAAAGAAAATAAATAAATAAAATGGTTGATTTTATGTGATGTGAATTTTGCCTCAATAAATTAAAAGGGTTTGGGAATTGCATGACAAAGGAACTCCATGGCTGATGATTTTTAATGCTGTCACAGCCTAAAAGCCCATCTCACCTCTTTCTTTGCCAGAACCACGTTCAGGCAGCAGCCAACTCCCCAGGACAGCCTTGGTGTCGGCGGGTCATTCGGTGAGCCGCGCTGGGGCACAATTTTGGTGGCACTGTCCTGCCCTCCCATTTCAGTATCCCCATGTCTTACACATCCTGTTCACACTAAAGCTGAAGTGAGACAGGATATCCAGGGACTTGAAAGTAGGGTTTGCTGAGAGGTGACTCAGGAAGATGGATTCTCTAAGTACCTGCCCCTCCGAGCCTGTGATTTCCCCTTTGGTGGAAGATACTTAGAGTAGTCAAACTCATAGAGGTAGAAAGTAGAATGATGGTTGCCAGGGACTGGGGAGAAGGAAAGATGGAGAGTTATTGCTTAATGGGTATAGAGTTTCAGTTTTACAAAATGAAAAGTGTTATGGGGATTGATGGTGGTGATGGTTGCCTAACAATGTGAATGTGTTTAATACCACTGAATTGTACACTAAAAATGGCTAAGATGGTAAATTTTGTGTTGTACGTATTTTGCCACAATAAAAAAAAGGTGGAAAAGAAAAAGCTTTAAGGATGAAAATGTATTTTTAAAATATCCATCCATAATACAGATTTGGGGACTTATTCTTTAAAATTATTTTCTCTCATGTGACGTTTTCCCATGCTTATTTAAAATTTTTTCATGATTAGGATCAGGCTTCAGACACCTAGTTATGCTGTCCTTATATTTATATACAGCTGATCTTGATGTTATTGTAGAAGTAAAAAGAATATTATTTTATTACATATTAGATTACTTATTAGATTTAGATCTAATTCTGCTCTGTCATTTTGGAGAGTGAGGCAACTTCTCCAAGGACACAGCATTAGATCGATCCAAAGTTTCCACAGATTGCGCACTCCCCGACTCCCTGCCCAGAGTTCTCTCTACCTACCACGCCTCACATTTACTCTTTTTTAAAATATTTATTTATTTATGGCTGTATTGGGTCTTCATTGCTGTGTGCGGGCTTTCTCTAGTTGCAGCGAGCGGGGGCTACTCTTCATTATGGTACGTGGGCTTCTCATTGCGGTGGCTTTTCTTGTTACAGAGCACAGGCTCTAGGCCCGTGGGCTTCAGTAGTCGCCGCATGTGGGCTGAGTAGTTGTGGCTTGGGCTCTAGAGGACAGGCTCAGTAGTTGTGGCACACAGGCTTAGTTGCTCTGCGGCATGTGGGATCCTCCCAGACCAGGGCTCAAACGTGTGTCCCCTGCACTGGCAGGCGGACTCCTAACCACTGCACCACCAGGGAAGACCCTCACATTTACTCTTGAATTAAGAATCTGGAATGGAAAAGGTCTTTATTTAGATTAAAAAATAAATTTAAATGTTTTGTTTATGGTTATTATTCTCTTAAAACAGGATGGCAGAGATATCTAGCAAAAAAATAATACCTATTGAATTAGAGATGATTTCACAAATATTTGATTTAGTTAGATTTAGTAAACAAAATAACCACAAATATCCACCAAAATACTACTTTTAAATATACACAGCATGTCTGCTACATTTAACTTGCAAAGCAGCGTATGTTGGAGTAAAATATATATATATATATATATATATATATATATATATATATAAATTTTCCGCATTATTTTGCTTTTAACTCAAAATCAGTTACATTTTACCCAAACCCATTGTGTCACTATTCGAACACTTCCTGTGATTTCTCAGCTCTTTCCTTTGGTTTGAGAGCAGCTTGCTAGTGTTGAAGAGGAAAAGAGAAATATGTTTTATTGGGCCCTTGCCAGGGTCCTTACCCATGCAATCTTAGATTATGTGTAAAACCCTAGGAAATGGGTAACACAGCCCCCATTTTGCAAATAAGGAAACTGAGGGTCAGAAAGATTAAAATACTTGCCCAAAGGCAGGTCAGCCCAATTTCAGAGCCCATCTGCCTACCCCATTCTTCACAAAACTCCATTACTGCATAACTATTTTATGACTGCTGTTAATGGAAAATGTCCAGATTTTTCTGGTCAGATCTGGGCACATTCTGAAGCTGAATTTAATAGTAAAAGTGTGTAGGTGCTTAGGAATAGAGAGGAAAATTCTGACCAATTTCGAAGGAAAAATAAATTTCATGTTTCAATCCTGAGACAATAGACTTTCATACAAATAGTTTACATAGCTTTTGTTTTAAAAAATTGAACTGGAATGTTTTCCAGCAGTGACAAAAAAGGAAATTACATAAACCACGCGTCCTCCGGGAACTCAACCAGGAGATAGATGTGGTGTTCTTTGTCGGTTCCGTAGATGGTATTTCCAAGTAAAACGTCGCATCTACTCTGGCAAATTCATAATATTCTTTAAGTAATTATGTGCAGCCTAGATCTCTCTTATTTAATCTGGAGGTTCATCACTGCAAGTTCTAGAAGAAGTCACAGTCATCTGCTTGTGTTTACACAGGGTTTGTTCACAGGGGTGGGTGCAGGCCTGGGTCAGTGGATGTGGTGGAATTCTGTCTGAGACAGAAAGACACGCAGATACTTTAGTACATTCCTATGGCTTAAAGTCAATGAAGCCGCAGCAGGGTAATTCCAAACAGTCTCGGAAGGTTTCACAGATTTTCCAGATCCCTCCTGTAAACCTTGCTTAGAATATTCAGAACTTCTTTGTCTCTGAGCCGGAATACAGTGTCCTACAGCATTGCATTTCCTTAGTGACTGAAACTTACGTGGCAATTTAAAAATCGTTAACTTTTTTTTTTTAACATCTTTGTTGGGGTATAATTGCTTTACAATGGTGTGTTACTTACTGCTTTATAACAAAGTAAATCAACTATACATATACATATATCCCCATATCTCCTCCCTCTTGCATCTCCCTCCCACCCTCCCTATCCCACCCCTCTAGGAGGTCACAAAGCACCGAGCTGATCTCCCTATGCTATGCAGCTGCTTCCCACTAGCTATGTATTTTACATTTGGTAGTATATTTAAGTCCATGCCACTCTCTCACTTCTTCCCAGCTTAGCCTTCCTCCTCCCCGTGTCCTCAAGTCCATTTTCTACATCTGCGACTTTATTCCTGTTCTGCCCCTAGGTTCTTCAGAACCTTTTCTTTTAGATTCCGTATATGTGTGTTAGCATACGCTATTTGTTTTTCTCTTTCTGACTTACTTCACTCTGTATGACAGACTCTAGGTCCATCCACCTCACTACAAATAACTCAATTTTGTTTCTTTTTATGGCTGAGTAATATTCCATTGTATATATGTGCCACATCTCCTTTATCCATTCATCTGTTGATGGACACTTAGGTTGCTTTCATATCCTGGCTATTGTAAATAGAGTTGCAATGAACATTGTGGTACATGACTCTTTTTGAATTATGGTTTTCTCAGGGTATATGCCCAGTAGTGGGATTGCTGTGTTGTATGGTAGTTCTATTTTTAGTTTGTTGTCGTTGTTGTTTTGCGGTACGCGGGCCTCTCACTGTTGTGGCCTCTCCCGTTGCGGAGCACAGGCTCCGGACGCGCAGGCTCAGCGGCCATGGCTTACGGGCCTAGCCGCTCCGCGGCATGTGGCATCTTCCCCGACTGGGGCACGAACCCGTGTCCTCTGCATCGGCAGGCGGAGTCCCAACCACTGCGCCACCAGAGAAGCCCTATTTTTAGTTTTTAAAGGAACCTCCATACTGTTCTCCATAGTGCCTGTATCAATTTACATTCCCACCAACAGTGCACAAGGGTTCCCTTTTCTCCACACCCTCTCCAGCATTTATTGTTTGTAGATTTTTTGATGATGGCCATTCTAACTGGTGTGAGGTAATAACTCATTGTAGTTTTGATTTGCATTTCTCTAATGATTAGTGATGTTGAGCATCCTTTCATGTGTTTGTTGGCAATCTGTATATCTTCTCTGGAGAAATGTCTATTTAGGTCTTCTGCCCATTTTTGGAGTGGGTTGTTTGTTTTTCTGATATTGAGCTGCATGAGCTGTTTGTAAAATTTGGAGATTAATCCGTTGTCAGTTGCTTCATTTGCAAATATTTTCTTCCATTCTGAGGGTTGTCTTTTCATCTTGTTTATGGTTTCCTTTGCTGTGCAAAAGCTTTTAAGTTTTATTAGGTCCTGTTTATTTATTTTTGTTTTTATTTCCATTTCTCTAGGAGGTAGGTCAAAAAGGATCTTGCTGTGATTTATGTCATAGAGTGCTGTGCCTATGTTTTCCTCTAAGAGTTTTATAGTGTCTGGCCTTACATTTAGGTCTTTAATCCTTTTTTTTTCTTTTTTCGGTATGCGGGCCTCTCACTGTTGTGGCCTCTCCCATTGTGGAGCACAGGCTCCGGACGCGCAGGCTCAGCGGCCATGGCTCACGGGCCCAGCCACTCCGCGGCATGTGGGATCTTCCTGAACCAGGGCACGAACCCGTGTCCCCTGCATTGGCAGGCGGACTCTCAACCACTGAGCCACCAGGGAAGCCCTTTAATCCATTTTGAGTTTATTTTCGTGTATGGTGTTAGGAAGTGTTCTAATTTCATTCTTTTACATGTAGCTGTCCAGTTTTCCCAGCACCACTTATTGAAGAGGCTGTCTTTTCTCCATTGTATATTCTTGCCTCCTTTATTGAAAATAAGGTGACCATATGTGCGTGAGTTTATCTCTGGGCTGGGCTTTCTATCCTGTTCCATTGATCTATATTTCTGTTTTTGTGCCAGTACCATACTGTCTTGATGATTGTAGTTTTGTAGTGTTGTCTGAAGTCCAGGAGCATGATTCCTCCAGCTCCATTTTTCTTTCTCAATATTGCTTTGGCTATTCGGTGTTTTTTGTGTTTCCATACAAATTGTGAAATTTTTTGTTCTAGTTCTCTGGAAAATGCCATTGGTAGTTTGATAGGGATTGCACTGAATCTGTAGATTGCTTTGGGTAGTAGAGTCATTTTCACAATGTTGATTCTTCCAATCCAAGAACATGGTATATCTCTCCATCTGTTTGTACCATCTTTAGCTTCTTTCATCAGTGTCTTATAGATTTCTGCATACAGGTCTTTTGTCTCCTTAGGTAGGTTTATTCCTAGGTATTTTATTCTTTTTGTTGCAATGTTTCCTTAATTTCTCTTTCAAATTTTTCATCATTAGTGTATAGGAATGAAAGACATTTCTGTGCATTAATTTTGTATCCTGCTACTTTACCAAATTCATTGATTAGCTCTAGTAGTTTTCTGCTAGCCTCTTTAGGATTCTCTATGTAAAGTATCATGTCATCTGCAAACAGTGACAGCTTTACTTCTTCTCTTCTGATTTGGATTCCTTTTATTTCTTTTTCTTCTCTGATTGCTGTGGCTAAAACTTCCAAAACTATGTTGAATAATAGTGGTGAGAGTGGACAACCTTGTCATGTTCCTGATCTTAGAGGAAATGGTTTCAGTTTTTCACCATTGAGAACAACGTTGGCTGTGGGTTTGTCATATATGGCCTTTATTATGTTGAGGGAAGTTCCCTCTATGCCTACTTTCTGTAAGGTTTTTATCATAAATGGGTGTTGAATTTTGTCAAAAGCAAAAATCATTAACTTTGAATAGAACCCTTTATAAATTTCACAGTTCATTGGAACCTACGTACTGATTATAACCTCTTTTTTGCTTAAGATGTGGTGTTATCTTTAAGAAAATATATATATACGTATGTGTGTTGTCTTGGAGCATAACAATAATAACAACAAGTATTGAGCATTGCCATACTAAAAGCTTTACATACATTAGCCCCTTGAATTGGCAAAATAGCTTTGTGAAGTCAAGATTAACACCCCTATTTTACAGACCAGGACCCTGAGGCATGGGAGGTGAATATGTTAGTTGCAAATATATCTCAACAGTGAAGGAGAACTGGGATCGGAGCCAGTCAATCCAGCTCTGAAGCCCTCCTATGGGTACTGGAGCCTTGGTCAGAGCTTCAGAGTGAGGGCCTGAGGCTCAGACAGCACATGGGAGAACGCTTACTAGAGTGTTGTTAGACCTTCCTTCTCTTCCTCACATTCTGGCTTACACTCCAATCCAAAGTGGCTGCACTGACCGTGACCTGAACTGAGTGTCACCATCCGTTTAAATATCTCCACAAGAACATCTGATTATTCCCAGACATGTAAGCTTCCTGTGCCTTGTATATTATTTCAGGAGAATGGTTGGGGATATCCTGTGTTGATGCATGACAGAAGGAAATTGAGAGCAGTTAATATTTTTTTTTGTAGGACCCGATATTTGTGGATTTGATGTCAAGAAAGTTCATGTTATTTTACATTTCAAGAATCAGTATCACTCAAACAAGAAATCAATCAGGTGTAAGGTAAATTCTTTCATATTCAAATCAGTGATCATGTTAACTCTTGCCAGATAATAACGTAAGTTTATAGAAAATAGTTTTGACCTTAAAATATTTAAGTGAACTATGGATGGGCCTTGTCTGTCCTGTCCCTGCTTTCCAGTTTAGCAGGCCTGTTAGAGACACTTGTCCACCACTTTGATTGGTTCGGTTTCCAAAGTTTTTACCCACCGGGAGGGTACACGTCTCACTGTGAGCCATGACGTTGATTTATAAAATGCCCCATAAGGGTTACAACAGGATGCTCACATTTCAGCTCTACCCATCATCATTAAGGAATGAAATATTCAGGGTGAAAAAAAATTCTGGTGAAATTAATCTTCAAAATACCAAAACAATTTAAAATGGGAATATTTCTAAAATGAATGCATACATGCTTTACATTTTTACCCAGGGGATCCTGTGAAAATGACATTTTAGGTCTTAGGGCCTGTTTATAACTCAATGGCCTTACCTGGGGCTTCTCCAAAGAGGCAGCTTGCATTAAGTCCCTGGTGTGTGGGCCTGGGAAGGGGAAGTACACTCCCTAAAACTCATCCCCCCACACTTTGAAGGTAAGCACCAGGAAGCAGGGACCTGTCCCCCGAGGCATCCCCAGCACCCATAGCCTCTGTGCATCTGGGCAGGAGGCCAGTGTATTTCAAGATCATTGACAGCCAGGAGCGGAAGCCTCCGTAACTGTCCCTTATTCAGTCTCGACCTGAGCAGGGGGCACTCGGCACCCTCACAAAGCCCCAGTGAGTCTCTGTTGGCAGCATGGTTTCTTGCCAGGTCCTGCCTGCTGACTTGATGGTTCTAAACGATCAGCAGGTCCCCCATGTACTCAGAGGCCTGACACCCCTCCCTTGAGCATGGAGGGGAGCTCAAAATCCAAGTCTTCCTCCTCCACCTTAGTGTTGGACCAGAGGACCAGTCTTCATGATATGATTCCCGAGCATTTGTTCAGTTGCAGCTCAGGCATGCAGGAGAGAAAGGGGATGACACTACCAGATGGAGGCTGTGAGGTCTGGCCTGGACTGTGCCTGGGAGGCCAGAGCTCGGTCACCTGCGGGCAGCAAGCCTGCAGGGCCCTGAGTGGCGCTGGCCGGCGCACAACTCCCTCAGACAGGTATTGGTATTTCTGCAGCCTGTTAGAAAAATAAGAGACAAGTCTGCTGAAGGAGCCTTGGCACCTTGGATCATAGCAGCTAGTCAGCATCACAGACTCCTCGGTGAGGAGCAAGGTTATCTTCTTGGGGCTCCGATTCACTCTGCAATGCTGTAAAAGAAACGCAGTGGTCAGCCCTCAAGGATTTTCAAGGAGGAGGTCTGGCCTGCATTGTTAAAAAAAATACCTCAGGAGATTGGTTCAAGATAGCGGAGTAGACAGATGTGCGCTCACTCCGTCTTGCGAGAACACTGGCATCACCACTAACTGCTGAACAATCATCGACAGGAAGACACTGGAACTCACCGAAAAAGATACACCACATCCAAAGACAAAGGAGAAGCCACAATGAGACAGTAGGAGGGCTGCAATCACAATAAAATCAAATGCCCTAACTGCTGGGTGGGCAACTCACAAACTGGAGAACAATTATACCACAGAAGTTCACCACTGGAGTGAAGGTTCTGAGCCCCATGTTAGACTTCCCAACCTGGGGGCCTGGCAACAGGAGGAGGAATCCCCAGAGAATCGGACTTTGAAAGCTAGTGGGATTTGATTGCAGGACTTCAACAAGACTGGGGGAAACAGAGACTCCATTCTTAGAGGGCACACACAAAGTCTTGTGCGCACCAGGACCCGGGGGAAGGAGCAGTGACCCCATAGGAGACTGAACCAGACCTACCTGCTAATGTTGATTGGTCTGCAGAGGAGGGGGTGGGTGGCTGTGGCTCACTGCAGGGACAAGGACACTGGCAGCAGAAGTTATGGGAAGTACTCATTGGCGTGAGCCCTCCCGGGGTCCTCCATTAGCCCCACCAGAGAGCCTACTCAGGCCAAACAACCAACAGCGAGGGAACACAACCCCACCCATCAGCAGACAAGTGGATTAAAGTTTTACTGAGCTCTGCCCACCAGAGCAACACCCAGCTCTACCCATCACCAGTCCCTCCCATCAGGAAGCTTGCACGAGCCTCTTAGATAGCCTCAACCACCAGAGGGCAGACAGCAGACACAAGGAGAACTACAATCCTGCAGCCTGCCAAAGGAAAACCACAATCAGAGAAAGATAGATGAAATGAAAAGGCAGAGGATTATGTCCCAGATGAAGGAACAAGATAAAACCCCAGAAAAACAACTAAATTCCAGAAAAAGAATTCAGAATAATGATAGTGAAGATGATCCACGACCTTTGAAAAAGAATGGAGGCAAGGATTGAGAAGATGCAAGAAATATTTAACGCAGAACTAGAAGAATTAAAGAACAAACAAAGATGAACAATACAATAACTGAAATGAAAAATACACCAGAAGGAATTGATAGCAGAATAACTGAGGGAGAAGAATGGATAAGTAACCTGGAAGACAGAATGGTGGAAATCACTGCTGCAGAACAGAATAAAGAAAAAAGAATGAAAAGAAATGAAGACAGCCTAAGAGACTTCTGGAACAATGTTAAATGCACCAACATTCGCATTATAGGGGTCCCAGAAGGAGGAGAGAGAGAGAAAGACCCGAGAAAATATTTGAAGGGATTATAGTTGAAAACTTCCCTAACCTGGGAAAGGAAATAGCCACCCAAGTCTAGGAAGTGCGGAGTGTCCCAGGCAGGATAAACCCAAGGAGAAACACACTGAGACACATAGTAATCAAATTGACAAAAATTAAAGACAGAGAAAAATGATTAAAAGCAACAAGGGAAAAATGACAAATAACATACCAGGGAACTCCCATAAGGTTAACAGCTGATTTCTCAGCAGAAACTCTGCAAGCCAGAAGGGAGTGGCACGATATATTTAAAGTGATGAAAGGGAAGAACCTACAACCAGGAACACTCTACCCAGCAAGGCTCTCATTCAGATTTGACGGAGAAATCAAAAGCTTTACAGACAAGCAAAAGCTAAGAGAATTCAGCACCACCAGACCAGCTTTGCAACAAATGCTAAAGGAACTCCTCTAGGCAGGAAAGAGACTAGAAACTTAAAACAACCTTGTACATGTATAGTCTGCTATATCAAAACCTCATGGGAACAGCAAACCCCCAAACTACAATAGATACACACACAAAAAAGAAAAAGCAACCCAAGCACAACACTGAAAATGGTCATCAAACCACAAGAGAAGAGAACAAAAGAGGATGGAAAGAAAAAAGACCTACCAAAAAAAAAAAAAAAAGGTACTTCCCTGGTGGTCCAGTGGTAAAGAATCCACCTTCCAATGCAGGGGACACAGGTTCGATCCCTGGTCAGGGAACTAAGATCCCACATGCTGCGGGGCAACTAAGCCCGCACGCCACAACTACTGAGCTCACGAGCCTCAACTAGAGAGCCTGCGTGCTGCAAACTACAGAGCCCATGCACTCTAGAACCCGCGCACCACAACTACAGAGCCCACGCACCCTGGAGCCTGAGTGCCACAACTAGAGAAGTGAAAACCAGCATGCCACAACTAGAAAGAAGCCCGCCCGCAGCAAGTAAGAGCCCGCACTCTGCAACTAAGACCCGACACAGCCAAAAAAAAAAAAAAAAAAGACCTCGGATGTTCTAGGGAGGAAGGGGTGGCGATCAACAGACAGGGAGATGGGTGAGATTGTTAGGTCAAGGCTTCAGCGGGATGCAGAACACGGGAGCGTTTTGACAGATGATTCAGGTGTAGGGTCCACACATCTTGATGATGTTTGGATTCTGGGTGCTGAGGGTATGGATGATGACTCTCAGTGGCGTTGCTCTTAAACAGTAGGGGAAACAAAGGCCAAGAAAGGGGTCAGGGCAGACTCAGGGGTCATGTTTAGAATAGTTGGTTGTGAAATCCAGGCAGACATCGAGGTAGAGGTGTCGAATAAATTGTTGGAAACTTTGGGTCTGAAACTCGGCTGAGGGTTGGGATTAAAGATGTTGGCTTGGAGCTGTTTGCATATGTGTGGGTGTCGATGTTACCCCTCAGGAGACTCTGGGCCGGTGGACAAATCCCAGAGGGTGCCAGCCATGGGGCCAGCAAGCCCAAAGTCTAAATTAAGAAAGACAAGTGGAGACAAAGGCAGGCAGAGAGCAGGGGGAAAGCGTTTGGAGAATTGTGCACTCAGCTGTCACGGCGGGCTACAAGGGTTGAGGGGGACACAGAGTAGGCTGTAATACTGGTCCCGGGACAGAGTCATTGTCTGCGGTGTGGCAGAGCAGAGGGGTACTGAAAAGACGTTTTGATTGGGTTCTTAGCAGGGAGAGACTCCTCCTGACAGAGCCTTTATACTGGGGCAGTGGTTCCCAAACTTGAGGAGCGTCAGAGACCCTGGAGGGCCTATGAAAGTGGCCAGAGGGTCCACGAGGCTCTGATGCAGCAGTTCGGGGCTGACCTGGGAATGGGCATTGCCCATGTTCCCCCAGTGATGCTGCTGCTGTTGGGGTATGGTGCAGGGGTCCCCTCTGCTGCTGACAGTCAGATACGTCCTGGTCACCCCCAGCCTCCCCAGACACCCTCCCATCCACCTTCCAGCCCTCCTTTATTTTTTATTTTATTTATTTATTTATTTTTGGCCACACTGCGTGGCATGCAGGATCTTAGTTCCCCAACCAGGGATCCAACCCGTGCCCCCTGCAGTGGAAGCGTGGAGTCTTAACCACTGGACCACCAGGGAAGTCCCCAGCCCTCCTTTATTGAATGTTAAATGCTTTCCTTGTGTCCAGCCTGCGGCTTTAACCATGACCAAAAGGCGCACCAGGCCTGCCCTCCCCAAGCATAAATTGTTGGACAACACAGAGAGTTAAAAATTCTCCCTTGTGTTGAGAAATAGAGTGGGCTTCATTTGGTGTCTTTCAGAATGCAGAGCCAGAAGTTGTTTTGCATAGAACTTTTCTTAAGTCCAACAACGCACTGGTCCCTCGGTTTACACCAATCACCCCATCATAACTGCCTGGGGGATTATAGGTGAAAGCCATTGTCTTTGCACAAAAGGGAATCAGCCACTCAAGAGAAAGCTGCCAGTAGTGAGGAAGTATTCTACAAAGGGGTGAGTCTTCTGTAGGACACCCTTTCATTGTCAAGTCAACCCCTATTTCTAGAACGTCTCTGCTTTCTGTTTACAACAAGGCTTTGACCCATGACGATTTATGCTGCATATCTAGACCTGCCTTGAAACGTTAAGGGTCTTATTCTTTTCCTTTTCTCCCCCAAAACATTCAGGTTGATGGCTTCACACACCTCTACACTCTGATTTTAAGACCAGACCTCACTTACGAAGTGAAAATTGATGGTCAGTCGATTGAATCCGGCAGCATAGAGTATGACTGGCAGCTCACATCACTGAAGAAAATGGAGAAGCCTTCAGCAGAGTCTAAGGACTGGGACCAGGCTACAGAGGGCAAATCCCAGGTGTGGATTTTTCCCGCAGAACTGCTAGAAAGTATACAAGTGTAGTTCGTAAGTACCCAAGTACCGTACAATTGCTGCATGGCTGGGAATCATGATGGCAGCAATCAAAGTGCCCTCCTCAGAGCATATATGCTGAGACCAGCCACACAGACTGCACACTTCAAGGTATTGTGAAAGAGTTAAAATATCTGAGATGAAAGTAAGTAGGGTTTGTTTTTGTAACCAATGTTTTTTTAAAAAGGAAAATGTATCAGCAACCTTTATAAAAATGATTTTCTTGTCATTCTGCGTTTGAGCATAAGTATTTTTGAGCATCACACTTGTGACTGCCAACCAAGAATCAATTATCGTAACAGGTATATATTAGTTTCCTAGGGCTGCCATAAAAAGGACCACAAGCTGGGGGCTTGAAACAACAGAGATGTATTCTTTCAGTGCTCCTTGAAGCCAGAAGTCAGAAATCAGCAGGGCCGCACACTCCGTCTGAAGGGTCTAGGGGAGAATCCTTCGCTTCTTCCAGCTTTAGTGACTCCCAGCGTTCCTTGGCTGGTAGACACATCACTCCGATCTCTGCCTCCTTTTCCACATAGCCTTCTATTCTTTTTGTGTCTCTTCTTTCTCTTATAAGGACATTTGTCATTGGATTTAGGGCCTACCTGGATAATCCAGAATTATAGAATGACCTGTCTAGAGATCCTTACCTTAATTACATCTGCAAAGACCCTTTTTTCCTAATAAGGTCACATTCCCAGATTCTGAGACTTAGGACGTTGAGAAATCTTTTGGGGAACTCAACCTGCTATTAAGCTACTTTTTTTTTTTTCCATTTACGTTAGTCATTGTTGTAACATTCTTCTTTGTACACCAAACATTATGCCAAAATGTAAGCTATTTATCTTAAGACAATTGTCTTTGCCATAACTGAGAGTACTGTAACTGATGTTTACAATTAATTTCTGGCAACTTAAAATACTAGTGGCATTGCTGTCTAATAGTCAAATACTTCATCATAGATGGAATGTAATTATGAAATTAAAATGGCATCTTGTTTGGACTTAAATTATTTGGCAACCCTTTTCTTTCATAGATGATCAAAAGTAAACTTCCATGAATTTGGAATCCATGTGTCCAATCAATGAGAATGTCTTCAGATTAGAGTAAAATCCCAATCATATAAGGCTTCCCCATCATTTCTCAAGAAAAAGAAAAAAGGCGGGAAGTTTTACTCTCCCTTTCTTACCTTCAAACCAAAGTAAAAAAAGTAGTTTTTCACCTGGAAAGAGCATTTACTTTAAACAAGGTACAGAATGGCAAAGAAACTGACGCTGAGGCTCCCAAGCTCAGGAGATACGGGTCTTAGGACTGAAATCCTGGCTGCCTCTGGGCTACAAGGATGCCATCCTAGCAGTGCAGGTGTGCCTTGGTGCCGGGTGTACACGAGGCAGGTCCCCAGAGGAGCCAAATCATTCTTTCAGAAAGCTCGTTCCCAAACTGGCCATGTTCTGTCCATATGTTCAGTTCTGTGTGATCTCCTAAACAGTGTGGTTCTTTATGGTGTTACCATTTGATAACCCTCATTATAGAGAGTCGGCTACTGACTGAGTTGTAATCATTTCCTGGATCCCAACACAAGACTGGCTCACCTGTTGCCAGTTGGGGTCGGGGCAAAGAGCAGTAGGAGAGATGATTAACTGCCATTTGCCATCGTTGAGAAGTTCTAGAGTAACGTGGAAAAGCCACAGTCTCAGTGCAACACTTTTACTATTTCTCAGTTATTCTGAAAGAGAAAACATCATTGTATACCATTTTTATGCTTTGATGTGTTTATGTGAATTATTATTAATCCAGAGCAAATTTTTCTCATCCATTCATTTATTCAACAAATATTTATTTGGGACTTCCCTGGCGGTCCAATGTTTAGGACTCCACCGCTTCCATTGCAGGTGGCATGGGTTGGATCCCTGGTCGGGGAACTAAAATCCTGCAAGGCGCAAGCCGTGTGGTGGGGAAAGAAAGAAAGAAAGAGAGAGAGAGAGAGAGAGAGAGAAAGAAAGAAAGAAAGGAAGGAAGAGGGAGAGAGAGAGGGAGAGAGAGAGAGAGAGAGAGAGAGAGAGAGAGAGAGAGCAAGAGAGAGGGAGAGAGAGAGGGAGGGAGGGAGGGAGGGAGGGAGGAAGAAAAAGCTCCATTTAAAAAAACAAAAAGAATGTATTCAACACCTATTAAGTCACCTTCACATAGACATGTGTATATATGCATGTGTAGAAATATGTATATATGTGTATGTATGTATATATGTGTATACCTGTGTTTTATTTGTTAAGATTTATTATTTATTTATTTATTTTATTTATTATTACTGTTTTGGCTGCATCGGGTCTTAGTTGTGGCGTGCGGGCTCTTCGTTGTGGTGTGCGGGCTTCTATCTAGCTGTGGGGCGCAGGTTCCAGAGCACATGGGCTCTCTAGGTTGCAGCACATGGGCTCCAGTTGAGGCACGTGAGCTCAGTAGTTGTAGCACATGGACTTAGTTGCCCCGTGGCATGTGGGATCTTAGTTCCCTGACCAGGGATTGAACCTGCGTCCCCTGCATTGTAAGGTGGATTCTTTACCACTGGACCACCAGGGAAGTCCCCTGTGTTTTATATATATGTGTATAGTGTGAGTATATGTATAAGGGCTGAATAATACAACTGCTTTTCTCCTGCTACCCAGCAGTCCTCAGGTAAATCTTGGGACATTCCTTAGTTGTCCAGCCTCTCTCCGGAACAGTCCATATATGACCATGATGTAGAAGTACAGACTTAACCTAATCAGCAGTAAATATGGCCCGTCTTCCCAACATCACTTTTTGCCCCATCATTTTAACTTTGGCCACTATTTCGAGTTTTCCACAGCACCGTTCCTCTCAACAGCATGGGAAGAGTGCTGTCATCATAGATGCGGTTAGGGAGAAAAAGCAGGCAGTGCGTGGTCCTGAAGCCCCCGGTGAGGGAGGGAACCCCAGCACTTAGCCCTTCGACCATCAAATGGAGGAGGACACGGGGAAAAGTGCAACCAGGGTCACAGGTCTGCCCCTGCCTCTTGGGAGTTAAGAATTTCCTTTCTCAAATCTGAGAATCTAATTCTTTTCCCCCTACACATATTTTAAGGACTGGGAGAAGCACTTTCTGGATGCCAGGGCCAGCAAGCCGAGTGACTGGAACAGCGAACTGGATGGGGACTGGCAGGCGCCGATGCTGCAGAAGCCTCCATACCAAGTGCGTGGCATCTTCTTCCCTCCAGCCCCCTCCCCACCCGTGTCCCCAGGGTCGACCACATACAGTTTGTTGTTGCAGGATGGCCTGAAACCAGAGGGCATAGACAAAGATGTTTGGCTCCATCAGAAGATGAAAAACACCAATTATTTGACGGAATATGACCTCTCAGAATTTGAGAACATTGGTGCCATCGGACTGGAGCTTTGGCAGGTCACTTGGTTTTAAATTCGCTTTAGTTTAATAACTCTGGACTTCAGCCTAAACTCCTTAATTCACATAGCTAGTATTTGAGCTCCTGTTGTGTGCCGGGCACCCCTACCTGGACCCAAGACATACAGTCGTAGACAAAATGGACATCCTTCCTGCCCTGGGTACTTCTTGTCTGCCTTGCTGCTCCCTGGGAATTTGCCTGGAGCTGACCTTGTGGTGCCTGTCAGCTTTAGGATAAGACTGAAGTTTCAGATGTAGCATGTCCAGGGTGGAGCCTGAGATTCTGCATCCCCAGCAAGCTCCCTGGCGGTGCTGATGTTGCCCATCCATGGCTCACACTTTGCACAGGAGGGTTCTCGAGCATCGGTTCTCAAACATCACTGAATGCTCGAGTCACTGGGGAGTTCTTGAAAGTCTCAGTGCCCCGGTGGTACCCCAGACCAGCTAAATCAACATCCCTGGGGGTGAGACCAGGCATCAGGAGTTTTTTTAAATGTTCTTGGTGGTCCCCATATGCAGCCAAGTTTGAGAACCAGTGCCCTGGAGGGAATAGATATTCTAGAAAAGGGTATCTGCATGTCCTACTATTGACAGCTAATCACTGTTACAGTACTGAGCAAATGACAACTGTTTATTTTGTGGAAAGTTTCATTTTTCACATCAGTAACGAAGGCCTTATTTTCATCCACAGGTGAGATCCGGAACCATCTTCGATAACTTCCTGATCACAGATAATGAAGAGTACGCTGAGAATTTTGGCAAGGCCACCTGGGGTGAAACCAAGGTACAATGAACACAATGAACTTTTTTTTCATAATTCAGTTATTTCTGTACTTAAGTCTCACATATAGGAAAAGCCTTGATGAATTTTTACTAATGAACACCCCACCCAGATCAAGATACAGAAGGTCGCCAGAGCTCCAGGAACCTCCTCACGATCCCTCCCAGCAAGCACCCACCCCCAAAGGAATAATGGTTCCACTTCCATCACTGTAGATGGATTTGACTCCTTTTGAAATTTATGTAAACGTAGCTACCCATTATTTATTCATTCAGGTAGTGTTGCGAAGTTCATTCATATTTTTGCATACAGCAGTAGCTTGTTCTTCCTTTGTGAATATTCCAGAAGGTATGTATCCATTCTCTGTGGATGCAGCTTTGGGATGCTTCCAGTTTGTGGCCTCATGGATAAAGCTCTTCCCATCATTCCTGTACATGTCTTTCAATGGACACATGCCCAGGAGTGGACAGGCTGGGTCACCAGTTCTTACACAAACGTTTTCAGTGTGTCATACTGTTTACATTCCCTTCCTTATCGTCGAGAATTTCAATTGTGTCGCATCTTTGGCCATGCTAGGTATTACTGTCAGTTGTTGTTGATGAGTCACTTTTATTGAAGTATAATTTACATACTGTGAAATGTACAGTTCTATGAATTCTGACAAACGCATATAGTTATGAAACCACCACTAAAAATCAAGATGTACAACAGTTTCACCACCCCAAAAAGTCTCCTTGTAACCAAGCCCTCCCCTACTCCAGCAATCACTGATCTGATATCCGTCCTTATAGTATTTTTGAAGTATAGTTGATTTACAACGTTGTGTTAGTTTCAGGTGTACAGCAAAGTGATTTAGTTATAAATGCATATTCTTTTTCAGATTCAGAATATATATATACTTTTTCAGATTCTTTTCCATTATAGGTTATTGCAAGATATTGAATATAGTTCCCTGTGCTATACAGTAGGTCCTTGTTGTTTATGTCCCTATAGTTTTGCCTTTTCCAGAATGTCATATAAGTGGAATCATATAGTATGGAGTCTTTTTGAGCCTGCTTCTCACACCAAGCATAGTATCTCCAAGATTCCTCCGTGTTGCTGAGGTTCACTCAGTAGTTTCTTCTTATTAGTAGTATCTTCTTATTACTGAGTAGTTTACCTGCTCGCCAGCTGATGGACATTTGGGTTGTTTCCAATTTTTTTTCTTTCTTTCTTTCTTTTTTTTTTTTTTTTTTTGGCTGCACCACGAGGCATGCGGAATCTTAGTTCCCTGACCAGGGATCGAAGCCGCACCTCTGCAGTGGCAGCAGTGGAGTCCTAACCACTGCACCACCAGGGAAGTCCCAGGGGTGTTTCCAGTTTTTAACAGTATGACCAAAGCTGCTATCAATGTTGCGTATAGTTTTTTTGTGTGGACGTGTGCTTTTATTTTTCTTGGGTAAATACCCAGGAGGGGGTTGCTGAGTTGTATGGTGTATCTTTAACTCTATGAGAAATTGCCAACCTGTTTCCAGAGGGGCTGCACTGTTTTTCAGTCTCTCCAGTCTCACCAGCACTGGGGACTGTGGGTTTCTATAGGTGTGTAGTGGTATCTCTGATTTTGTTTGCATTTCCCTGATGACGAATGAAGGTGGGTACTGTTTCATGGCTTTTGTGGCCATTTGGAGATCCTTTTCTGTGAAATACCTGTGTTTTAAGATGTAAGTTTTGTTATTATTCAGGTATGGTGAGGCCAGCAGATCAGGAGATGACCTCCATCAAAAAGATGGTTTATTTTACTCACAGATCCCCAGAGGAGGGGCCACGCCATGCCATTCAGGGCCACATGGGGAAGCACCAGGTTTGGTCAGGTGGCAGAGGGAGAGTGTGGAAGATGTAGGCAAAAAAGTTTGTTTTGGTTTTTTGCAGGAAGGAACAGATGAAGCTGGATAAGCAGGCTTAGGATTGGCTAGTTTTAAGAATTTCAGTGGGCTCTGGGGTACTGGTTGTCTAGTACCTGGCTGTGGGATAATTAAGGCAAGGAGAAATCAGCCCTGAATTGAGCCCAGTAGTGGAGGTCGTTAGGGATGTGAGCTCTGAATGTAGTTTGCATATGAAAAGAGTGCTTTTTGGCATTTACTATCTCTAAGAATGGGCCCCCTTGGAGGGGCCATCCCTCCTGGGTCAGCAAGGCCCCAGATATCAAAGCAAGAGAAACATATGGTTGATACAGCCTGTTTATGTCGCTTGCCCACTTTCGCATTGGGTTATTTGACCTTTTCTTATTTAGTTGTAGGTGTTCTTTATATATTCTGTCAAGTTCTTTGTCAGATAAGTGCATTGTAAGTGTCCTTGACCACTCTGTGCTTTGCCTTTCTATTCCCTCAAGTGTGAAGCACTCCTGTATTATTATTTTTTTTAGTGTGTATTTTGAGGCCCCTATCCTGAGAAACCAACTTAAAAACTTAGCTCTGCCTTCACATAAAGAAGATAAAATATCTTCCATCAGTACAAATTCATTTATAACTCTTTGGAGCTAGAGTACTGACACTAAAATGTATGCTTTTAATGGGCATAAACATTTTGTTTCTCATGTTGCTAAGCGCCAATAACTAAATGGTGGCGCTGCTCACCCATAAGGAGAGAGTGGTCAGTGTCTTCTGGGAGTGCCATGACTGAGAGAGAAAGGTCTTGGAGGACCCTCCACACTGTTTTAGCCAGAAACTTTGGGTTGTTAAATTGTATGCCGGTGAGTTTAAGTTAAGGGTGATACACAAAACATCTTCCTGCTTTTAATCAAAATCTCCTCATTCCCTTATTTTCACTGATAAGGCGTCTTCCATGTCATGTCCGTCACACTGGGACCAACTGCAAAGCAGGTGCTTAAAATTTGAGGGCTTCCCTGGTGGCGCAGTGGTTGAGAGTCCGCCTGCCAATGCAGGGGACACGGGTTTGTGCCCCGGTCCGGGAAGATCCCATATGCCGCAGAGTGGCTGAGCCCGTGAGCCATGGGCTGAGCCCACTGAGCCTGTGTGTCCGGAGCCCGTGCTCCGTAATGGGAGAGGCCACAACAGTGAGAGGCCCGCGTACCGTAAAAAAAAAAAAAAAAAAATGAACATTTTAAGGCATTTCAGGGGAAAATTTCCCCTCCACTGATGAAAGGTGGTTATCACTAAGTGATTTTCTCATGAGCCCTTTCTTCTGTTTTCCTTTTTTAAAAATTATTTATTTATTTATTTTGGCTGCACCGTGCTTAGTTGTGGCAGGCGGGCTTCTTAGTTGCGGCATGCATGCGGGATCTAATTCCCCGACCAGGGATCGAACCCCGGGCCCCCTGAACTGGAAGCGCAGAGTCTTACCCACTGGACCACCAGGAACGTCCCGAGCCATTTCTTCTTGAATCTGATTTCTGCAGCAAAGCCTTCCTAAACTCTTTTTTCAGGAATGACTATGGGACATTTCTTGACGTGTCTTCACTCATCTAACCATTCTTTTAATCATACATGTCTGGAATTGCTCATTCAGGCTCTGAGTCCTCTTCTCATTACTCATTCACTTGTCAGCTGGTTGAAGGACCGGCCCAGGTGCTCTGGGAATAGAAGAAGGAGGCTGTATCCATTTCCTGGGGCTGCCATAACAAATCACCACAAACTTGCTGGCTTAAAACATCACAAATGTATTCTCTCCAATTCTGGAGGCCAGAATTCCAAAATCAGTATCAATAGGCTGAAATCAAGGCATCAGCAGGGCCTTGCTCCCTCTAAAGGCTCTAGGGGAGAACGCTTACTTCGCCTCTTGCAGCTCCTGATGGGTCCTGGTGCTCCTTGGTTTGTGGCCGCACCCTTCTAATCTTTGCTCCCATCTTCACATGTCCTTCTCCTCTTCTGTCTCTGTTTGTGTCAAATCTCCCTCTGCCCCTCTCTTATGAGAACAGTATGATAGACTTTAGCATCCACCTGATAATCCAGTAGAAATTCTTCATCTCAACATGCTTAATTTAATCACATCTGCAAAGACCCTTTCCCCATAGGTATAAGGTTACATTTACAGGTTCCAGGAATTGGGACCTGATTACTGGGGGTTTCTTTTTCAGCCAACCCCCAGCTGGTGTGGAGGCTTCTAGAAGGCAGGGGCAGGCTGCATGCTGACACCCAATCAGCCCACAGGAAGCATAATCCCCAGCTGCCGGGGTCTTTGTTTCTTTCTCCAGGGCCCAGAAAGGGAGATGGATGCCATACAGGCCAAGGAAGAAGAGAAGAAGGCCCGAGAGGAAGATGAGGATGAGCAGATGATGGGCAGGTTTGGTGGGAGAGAAAATATCTTCAAAGGATTCCACAAGAGGAATGAACTTTAATCATCCCCACCCCAGCTAAAGATGACTGGTAAAACCTTGTTTCTACTTAAATCAACATTTAAAAGCTCAAATGTCTACAGACGTGGTCATTTGTCTAATTTTCTTTGAAAAATGTTCCCATGCTTCTCGGTGGGATCGGTCTGGTTTTCCCCGAGCACCTTCCACCCCCTCCTCCCCGACCCCAGGTACCCAGAGACGTTTCCTTTGGACAAACCGAAGTGCTGGAGGAAGCCCGAGGCCAGTGAGAGTCTGGCCAAAAACACAATGCTCTTTTCTTAATCCCCAAAATGTTTTATAAATAAAAGGTGGTAAAACTTACCTTGAAAAAGGAGAAATGATGCTTTATTTCTTTGGGTTGTAAGTTACTAATAGCTTATGTGAAACTTTTCCAGTATGGAATCTTTATGCAGCATCGTTGGCGTGGAAAGGTTTTGCGTGCCTCATTTGCACGCTGCTTATTCTGGAGAACCCAGGCCTTGTGCACAGATGTTTAACATTCCATAAAGGAGCTTTTTCCCCCACTCTGTGACCCACTTCCATGGCCGTTAGTTCTCTGTAAGACAGAGGAATGAAATTCATTCTCTCAAGTGAAAATAGTGATTACTTCGCAGCTAAATTTTTTTCCTTAAATCAAATGACTTGCTTAAAAAAAAAAAAAGCCACACATAGCAGCCTTCTGTTTTGAAGAGCTCTGTTTTCACGCAGAAATTTGTGTTGGAAATAATCAAATTTAGGACATCATGTTACAAATAAGCCAAATAAAATCGGAAATTATATAGAACGTATTGATAGGTGATCAGTGTGAAAAGTCTGGCCAGGAAGTGAAGGTCTGGCAAATTTTGTTCTGGCTTTCGTTGAAGTTGGCAGACCTTTGACCTTGAACTTTTTCAAGGTCCTTCAACTTTTTGAGCTGACAGTCACATTGGTCTTCCCAGTTTATCGGGGGTTATCAGTCTCAGAAGCTAAAGACTCGCTCCCTGGAAGTGCAGGGGTGGGATTCAAACACTGCCCACCTTTTAAATCTCTGAACAATGGGAGAAGTTAATGAGGAAAGAAGCAGTGCTAGACCTCGAGAGAAAATGCTGGAAACAATTGTACAAAATGGGTCAGACCAGCTCAGACCCTGCAGAACTCATCTTCCGCAGCAGTGCTGTCCTGGAGAACTTTCCTCATCTGCGCTGGCAATACAGTAGCCACTAGCCACATGTGAGGCCTTGAAATGTGGCTGGCTGGTGGGACTGAAGAATGAATTTTATTTTTAATTAATAAACTTCATTTTCTAGAGCAGTTTTAGATTCCTAGCAAAACTGAGCAGAAAGTAGAGAGAGTTCTCATATACTGTCTGTCCTCACACCCTCACACCCTCCCTTACCAATGACATCCCACACCACGGTGGTATGTTTGTCACAACTGATTGATGTGTCACACGGACACACCATTATCGCCCAGAGTCTGTACTGTGCATTAGGGTTCACTCTTGGTGTTGTGCCTTCTATGGAGGAACGAATTTTTAATCTTATTTTATTGTAACATTTATTATTTTTTCTTCCAGTTTTATTGATATATAATTGACATACAGCACTATATAAGTTTAAGGTGTACAGCGTAATGATTTGACTTACATACATCATGAACTGATGACCACAATGAGTTTAGTGAACGTCCATCATCTCATATAGATAAAAAATTAAAGACATAGAAAGAATATGTTTTCCTTTTACTGAGAACTCTTAGGATTGACTCCCAACAATTTTCATTATAACATACAGCAGTCTTAATTATATTTATCATGTTGTACATTATATCCCTAGTACTTATTTATCTTATAACTGGAAGTTTGTACCTTTTGACTGCCTTCATCCAATTCCCCCTGACTCCCACCTCCTGCCTCTGATAACGACAAATCTGATCTCTTTTTCTATGAGTTTGTTTCTTTTTGAAGTATAATTGATCTGCAACACTATGTTAGTTCCTGTTCCACAGCATAGTGATTTGATATTTCTATACATTTCAAAATGAGAAAGTCTTTACAGATGTAATCAAGTGATAATGACATCATTAAGGTGGGTCCTAATCCGATATGACTGGTATCCTTATAAGTGGGAAATTTGGACACAGAGACAGACATGTACAGAGGGAAGACCATGTAAAGATCCAGGGTGACACCATCTTCAAGCCAAGAAACACTGGAGGCTACCAGAAGCTTGGAAAGGGGCATGGAACAGATCCTCCCTTACAGAATTGTAATTGATTTAAATTTAAACTTACATTGCCATATGTGGCGAGAGGCCACTGTGTTGGACGGTGCAGCTTTAGACTCTGGTGAGAGAGGCCCCAGGACGGCTGATTACTGCCCAGGGTGGCAGGCACAGTAGTAGAGGGAGTTCCAGGCCACTCTGCTGCTGGCCAGGTGAGACTCTCACCATTGAGCCTCTGGTTCCAGTCAAGACACGATAGTCTCTGTGGTTTTTGTTGCCCCTGTAGACTCTTGACAGCGAGGCTGGAAGCCTGCACAATTTTCCTAGACAACCTTGCCCGTTAGTGCCCCATCACATTCTGTGAGAAGGACATCAGAAGACGGGCGAAGAGGAGAAGCCATTTTTTCCAGGCTCCTGCCGGCACCTTAGGCAGTGGGGATGATAGTGGTGACTTTAGCAACAATGGCAGAAGCAGTGGTGGCCGGTGAGGACCGGTATCTGGGTTCCTGCTCAGGGCCCAGTGGTTGTGGGTTTGGGGTAACACCCTTTCCCTTTTGACTTTTAGTCCTAAAGAGGCTAGCAGCTTCCTACTGTTACTAATCTTAGGTAACCTTGCATTTCTCCTCTGTTTTTCCAATGCTTTTGCACTCAGTCTCCTGTTACAATTTGTCCTCTGTTTGAAATATCTAGGATGACTTCTCTTTTCCTTATGGAACATGGACCAATAAAGCACCCAAGGCAGCTAAAAGCCTCCATCACCCCCACCAGGACCACCACTGCATCTTTCCAGCTGTTCCACTTGCTTCCATCCATCCCCTCTCCATCCACTTTGCCTACCTTATCCTGAGCTGCTGTTCTAGAGCAGCTGTTCATGTTCAAAACCCTCTGGTGAGGGGCTCCCTGGTGGACCCATGGTTAAGACTCTGCTCTCCCAATGCAGGGGCCCTGGGTTCAATCCCTAGTTGGGGGACTAAGATCCTGCATGCCGCATGGTGTGGCAAAAAAAAAAAATCTTAAAAAAAACACACCCTCTGGTGGCCTCTCATTTCTCTTTGCACAGGGAACTGAGGAGCAAAGGAGCACCATGAGGCTGAAAACTTGGAGCTCGGAGAGCAAGGTGGTCTCAAGATGAGGCTGGATCACATGCGGTCTTATTTTATTGCTCTTCACACAGGGCTCTCCAATCAGACCATATGTAATCCAGCCTCATTTCAAGACCCTCTGTCTTGCTGTCTGAGTTCCAGAGCCTCATTCTCAAAGTGCCTCTTCGCTACTCAACTTCTTCTGCTTGTGATGGTTCCGAGGCCCCACCGTCGCTGCAGTCAGGCTCAACCTTCAAGTGTCACACCATTGGCCTACTCTGTAGCACTTATCACTGGTTATCTATTTCCTCATGTGATTTTTAAAAATCAATTAATTAATTATTTTTTTGGCTGCGTTGGGTTTTCGTTGCTGCACGTAGGCTTTCTCTAGTTGCAGCGAGCGGGGGCTACTCTTCGTTGCGGTGCACCAGCTTCTCACTGCAGTGGCTTCTTTGGTTGCGGAGCATGGGCTCTAGGCACATGGGCTTCAGTAGTTGTGGCACACAGGCTCAGTAGTTGTGGCACACGGCTTAGTTGCTCCACGGCATGTGGGATCTTTCCCGGATCAGGGCTTGAACCCATGTCCCCTGCATTGGCAGGAGGATCCTTGACTACTGTGCCACCAGGGAAGTTCCTCCTAATGGGATTTTTTCATGTCTGTTTCCTTCCTCTAGACCTGTGGTTCTCACAATGGGGGGCCTGGGGACCAGCAGCCTCAGCACCTCCTGGGGATTTGTTAGAAATGCAAAAATCTCAGGCCCCACCCAGATCTGGAAACCAGAATCTGGAAACCTAGTCTACTTAACAAGTCTGGGTAGCTCCAGGGTGAGACCTGTTTGTGTAGTGTGTGTCTGCCTGGCCCACAAATGGAGCACCTGTACTCAATGAGCATTTGATGGTGAATGGTTGTTGAATGAATCACAAAGCACACTGTGCTCATTTGAAGGGCACGAGGTATGTCAAGTCACTGAAGACATTGGAGCAAGCAGCTGTGAGACTCCAGAGGGGAGGAGGTGGACAGGAAGCTGTGCCCTCACTACCCCAAGATCGCACAGCCTTCCAGCTTGTCTGCCTGAGAAGTGCCACTATCACAGGACACCACGTAAGGGGAAGCTGACCCGTGCTGAAGAAACCTTGTGCCACTGTGGCCAGCTACTCAGCAGGACCTTCCTTCCTCATCCTCTTAGTGGAAACCGGCCACAGATGAGTGGGTGTCTATAGTAAAAAGAAGGCAAAACATGTCTAAACAAATAAATGTGCCTCCATAATGGTCCTCCAGCAAACACCAGGTGCCTGCTCTGTGCAGGGCTCAGCGTGAGGCATAGAGATGAAACGATAGCAAACACATATTACCATTCCCTCTTTTCAGAAGAGGGGATTGGGGGCGCAGAGAGGCTACTTAAATGACTTGCCAAGATCACACAGCAAGAAAGTGGCCACACACACACACACACACACACACACACACAGCTATCCTAGGAACAGGGCGCCTTGCTGGGCAGGGTGAGGGTCCCGTCGCCAGGTGGGCGACAGCCTCTGCATAGTGCTTTTGCCAGGCGCACGGCAATGGGAACAGCATCCCTAGAAGAGGGCCCATCATCGGCTAGGACCCGGAGGGGTAAGGAACCTTGGCAGACGAGCCAAGGAATTGGGAAGGAGGTGGTGAAGGAGCGCGTGAGGCACTCTGCAAAGGTCCCGGGCCCCGCCCCCTCCAGCTGGGGCTAGGCGCGCGCGGCCCCGCCCTCAACCCCCTCTCCTTCTGGCTCCGCTGAGCTTGCGCGGCCCTGCTTCGGCCCCGCCCTCTCCCAAGCCGGGCTGCGCGCGCACCGCCCCTCGCACCAGTGCGCACGCGCGGCCCCGCCCTGTTTCCCCCGGCGCTCTGAGCCCGAGCCCGCGGGAAGATGGCGGCCCCGCTCATCCCCCTCTCCCAGCAGGTACGGGCTGGCTAGGAGGGCGGGCGGCGGGGGCTGTGCCGCCGCCCGTGCGGGGCGCTAGGCGGACGCTGCGGGGAGGCCTAAGCGCGAGGAGGCCTAGCTGGGCGGCGGCGGCTCGCGCTGAGGGGCCCCGGCGGAGGGCGGGCGTGTGGTCCTGAAGGTGACAGGCCGGTCCGGCCTTCGGCCTCCCGCACCAGAGCGACCCAATGCGGGCGGCGACCCCGCAGGCGGGGCCGCAGTGCGTGTCTGTTCCACCCGGGGCCCGGCGTTCTCCGCAGCTTCCAGGCCGGGTGATGCACGGTAGCATTGGGCTGCCTTCCGGGGAGGTGGGCCAGGGGAGCAAGCATTTCTGCGGGTGCGGCAGCCTCGCGGGTCTTTGTCTCCTGCCGGGTCCCAACGCCGGGGCGGCAGTGTCCCCGCCGCGGCGGAGGGCAGAGCCCTGCCGGAGCCAGGACCTGCCAAGCAGTGCGATCCCGGACTCTTCTCTTCTTCCACTGGGAGCTGCTTCCGCCACCCCTACGCCGTGAAGGGGGTCGCAAGTCTCCGGGCGCCTTGCGGTGCCCTCAGATCAGCCAGATGCTCTTACTAAGGGGCAGTATCAGTGGCGCGACACAGACGTGCAAAAAGAGCCATGCGCAGGCAACCCTGCCTTCTGGGAGCGACGTTCATTCATTTATCCATCCGTCAAATGTGCGTCGGGCCAGGTGCTGGGAGCGCAGCAGTCACCCAGACCAACAAGGTTGCTGTTGTCCTGGAGGCGACACTCTCGTGGGAACTAGAAACTACCTGTGTCCTGCTAGTAACAGCTGCTTTTATTTGCTGAATATCTGTGTTGTACCAAGCACCGTATTATACGCACTTTGCCAGAATTATCTAGCACAGCATTGGGATTGAGAGTGAGGACACAGGGTCACATCATCTTGTGTTCAGATCTTGACTCCAAGGCTTACTTCTCTGACTGTCCTTGGACGAAGCTCTTAGCCTCTCTATGCCCCAGCCACCTCATTTGGAAAATGGGAATATAAAAAAAGTATTGGGGTTAGGTGAAGATTAAGCATGTAAAGCACTTAGAACAGTGCTTGGCACATCGGACTCACTCATTGATTCTGTAATTATAACCATTATTTAATTCTCTGGCAGATTTGGACATTTGGAAATAGAGATTACAGCTGTGAGAATGCCAAACCCCAGGAGAGCTGTTAGGCAGGTTGACATGACTGGTCAGCTGATCCAAGGAGAGAGACAGTGCGTACTTGCTAAATATTGCCAGAACTAGCCAATTTGTAACACTGTCACTAAATTAAAAGCATTAGAGACCAGTGGTTATGAATTAACAGATATGAAAGTGCTCTGTAAACTATTAAGTGCCCTACAGATGTTGGGTATTATTATTGATAGCCAGTTGCTACCTTTTAGGGTATGGTGGTGTGTGTGTGTGTGTGTGTGTGTGTGTGTGTGTGTGTGTGTGTGAAACAGGCTTAGGCTCATTTAATGAGGAAGCGCCCCTGGTTTTTAAAACTTCCTATCCACTTTTCGGCACCTGCCTTAATTTGAACTTTTTTTTAAAATTAATTAATTAATTTTTTTGGCTGCGTTTGGTCTTCATTGCTGCGCGTGGGCTTTCTCTAGTTGTCGCGAGTGGGGGCTACTCTTTGTTGCAGTGCACGGCCTTTTCATTGTGGTGGCTTCTCGTTGTGGAGCACGGGCTCTAGGCGCGTGGGCTTCAGTAGCTGTGACACACGAGCTCTCGAGCTCAGGCTCAGTAGTTGTGGCGCACGGGCTTAGTTGCTCCGCGGCATGTGGGATATTCCCGGACCAGGGCTCGAACCCGTGTCTCCTGCATTGGCAGGCGGATTCTTAACCCCTGCGCCACCAGAGAAGCCCTTAATTTGAACTTTGATGACAATAGCTAAGGTTAATTGAGTGCTTTAGAGTTTATTAAGTGCTTATCCACACAACGAAGAGAGGGGATTCTTACTTCTTACGTTACTGATGAAGGATTAGCTTTAGAGGAAGGCAGTGGTTTGCTGCTGTGAAGTAAGGTGTGAAAACCTGAATCAGGTCATGTGATTCATCTGCTTAGCACCTTTTAGAATAAAATCCCAATCCCTCCCCAGGAATCCCTGCTGGTCAGGTGCCTGCCAGCCTCCCCTGCTTCTTTCTCACCCTGGCACCCACACTGCAGCCATACTTGCGGCTTTTCTGTTCTGCTCGTAGTTTAAGCTCTGTCTGTCCTTATGATGTCCCATGGGCTGTTCCTCCTTCCTGAAGCGCTCATCCCTATTTCTTACCTTCGTGGTGCCAGTGCCTGGCTCCTTTCAGGTGGCAGCTCAAATGTCATTCTCCCCAGAGGCCTTTGCTGGTTACCTGTTGTAAGTCCCCCTCCCCTAGCACTGTGCCTCCGCCACACCACCCGTCAGCACCAGTCATGGTCCACAGATGTCTGTGGGTCTCTTTGCTGTCTGTGTCCCCATTAGACCAGACGTAGATCTCTTGCTCAGTGCTCCTGACTCTGTGCTCAGCACCCAGGGGGTGTCAGGTAAACCCATGAAGCAGGGACCAGCGAGTTGCATCACCCAGCACCCTTCACAGGTGGCTTTTCTTCCCTCCATGTGGCCTGGGGTCTGGGCCCTTGGGGGTGGGAGCATATTTGAACGAGGAGCTCGACAGCCTGAATCCCCTGGTCTCTGACAAGTTCAGGTCATTGACTGGTGTGCTTTTTCCTTTTCCTTTGTTGAATGATGGCATGGCCAGTCTTCCTTCCTTGGGTAATTATGTCAACATTTACACCTGTTAAGTGAAGCACTGCGCCACATGTTCCTGTCAACCCAGGTGTGAGGCACAGACCTATCAGGCGCTTCCAGTCTAGCTGAGGCTAACACGAGTTCAGTTCAGTCTAACACGAGTTCACAGTTATTACAGGGGAAGCATGCATATAATTCCAGGATAATTTCTGGTTGGGGTCACTAGGGGAGCCCCCTGGAGCAGGAGGCCGTGGTCTGGTTGGATTGAGGTGTAGGGCACACTTGGAATGTGGATGGCCAGCTGAGGGTGAGTGAAGCGGGTAGCCAGTGGGATTGTGGATGGTGGGGTGTTTTTCCTCTGCCTCCAGCCCTGTCTGCGTTTTTCCCATCAGCATCTTTCCTGGTCTGCTCCCTACTCTGCCATATCTGTGATGTCCCCTCCCCATGTAGTCTCCTCTGACCCTGAATATAAATCTTGTCAATTTGAAGAGTAGGTAGTTCTCCCTCTAGAAGTGATTTTTTCCTCCATCAATGTCTCATTGATTTATGTTTCTCCCAGCGCCCCCCTTCACCTCTCCTCTTTAATTGGTACCCACCCTGGAAATGCACCTGTGTCCCTTACCCCCTTTGTACCCCCTTGTGCTCTTGTAGGCAAGGTCACCAGTAACCTACAAGAGCACATGGTGGTCCTTAACCCCAGTGGCCTGTCCTTGGGACTGGTCCTCCTTGAGCCCTGCAACACTTGTCCGTCACTGTAGCCTGCCCTCAGCCTTTACTGTCTCTCTTCTCCCAAATTTCAGCCTCTCCTGTTTGCATCCTTTCTTTCTGTTTGTTCCTGCCTCTGGTGCAGAGCACTCTTAACACTGCCTCCCAACCCTCCCCACCCCGCAATGGCTAGAACCTCATGCTGTGACCTCCTGCTGCATCCTGCCTGCCCCAGAGGCCTCTTTGGTGGTGTCTTCCTTCAGCCCCATCTGAACGGAAGTTCTCCCTCCTGTACCTTCTGTGGGTCCCTTGCATGGCCACCAGACCCAGGGAACAATGGTAATGGGAGGAGAGCGTCAGGCTCAGTGACAATGAGAGTCTGCCCGGTGCCCAAGGAGTTCCTTCTTCCTTCCTCCCCACTTAGTCGTATGCTTCTTTTTAATGGGTACCACTGTTTTAAGAGTGTTTTATTCCCATTTTTCAAACGGGAAACTGAGACCCAGAGAAATTAAGTAACTTGCTGAAGTCCCATAGCTGGTGGGTGCAGAGCTGGGGTTGACCCACATCTGTCTGCCTGCAGAGCCCTGCTCTTTCCGCTCTTCTAGGCAGCCTGCTGGCCCACAGCAGCACCAGGCAAATGTGTCTGGAATGAAGACTCAGTGCTTGGGACATTTGTTTGTCCTTTTGTCCCTTGTTTTTTCCTCCAAAATAATTGCTAGTTTCTGTGTCTTACTAGAATGTTAATGCAGTATAAATTGGGGTGGTGGTGGTAGTCAGGTTTTATTTATTTATTTTTATTTTTAAATTAATTCTTATTGGAGTACAGTTGCTTTACAATGTTGTGAGAGCCAGGTTTTAGAGTAAATTTGGCTCACCCTGTAAGATCCAGAGTTCCCTAGCTGTCTCTGTCTTACTGACCTGCCTCAACCTGGTTTTTGTTGACTACGTGGCTCCCGGTAAAGCACGAACATGTAAGTTTTGCCTCTTCTGCCCCAACTTTGAGCTTTAAAACAACTTTCCCCTGCCTGGTTCTTAATCCTGATCGGTTGATCGGGGAAGCAAGTGACTGTCTTTGATCAGATGTATTGGATAGAGTGTCCACTCTCTGATGCCTCAGGCTGTGCCGACAGCCCCGGCCACCGGTGGTGAGAGGCACCTCATCAGCCCCACTCCAGGGCTGCTGTCCACTTTGACCTGAACTGAGCAGCCAGCACTCACTCGGAAAGCTACTCGATATTCTTCCTCGGGACGGTGCTCTTGGAGCCCCATTATCATTTGAGGCCCCTTCAGGGTGCCTGTTTTTCAATGTTAGGGTTCCCAGATATTCTTTCAGTGACCTCAGTTATGCAGTACTTTCTGCCCCTCAGTTTCCCCATCTGCAAATTGGGAATAATACTCTATACCTGTTTTATCTGTCTCACAACAGTGGAGTGTCAGAATCCCTCAGGGTGATAGACGTGTGCGCAAAGTGCCTTCATTTGTGTAGCACACTGTTTGTTCAGGCATTTACTGGGCATCTTCTCTTGGCTGGTGCTTTCTGGGCAGCAGGATGTACCAGCAAACCTGAAGACCATCCTGCCCCAGGGAGCTGAGGTTCTAAGGAGAGGGCGCAGACGTACAGAAATGAACAAACACGTACACAGTATAGTGATGCCATCTGCGCTGTGAGAAGTGTAAAGCCGAGGAGGGCACAGTCAGACGCGGAGGTCTGGGAAGGCCTGGAGTCCACACAGGCTCCAAGGACTGAGTAGGAAAGGCATTTGGATGGCTCAGATTATCCTCCCAGTCACCCTGGTCAGTCATCCTTGCTTTATATAAAGGGGTAAACTGAGGCCCAGAGACCTTATGTCACTTGCCAAAGGTGGCACCCAGCAAGCTCACGCTGGCACGGCTCTTCTGACCCCCGTCTTGGGCTCTGCGTTGCACTGCAGTTTCCTGTCTTGGAATTTTTTTTTTTTTTAAGCTGCCAAACGTTATGGTAGTGTGAGGTCTCATTTGTTTTTAAACAGTGGTCCTGCTACTTCATCATTAGGTTCTATGGAGGCTGGTGGAGAGAAGATCACTTGTTTACATTTTTATTTTATTGTTTTTGAATGGGGAGGGGGAGATGGAAAGACCTGCTCGTCGTCTTTATGAGGGATCAGCAGGCTTCCCTGCTGCAGTGGGTACTCACTGCTTCCAGAGGCTGATGGAGGAGAGAGTGGGCCATGCCCAGCCCCCAGGGAGAGTGCACTCTGCTCAGGCTGGGGAGGCTCAGGTCCGAGCTGGAGGAGGGCCGGGTGACTTGCTTGCACTTGGGTGTGTTGGAGACGCTTGCCTGGAGGAGAAGGGGCATTTGGACTGGGCCGTGGAGATCCTGGGAAGGGAGGGAGGCATGGCATTTCTGACAGAGGCAGAGCAGAATGAGCGAAAGCCAAGAAACTGGAACTCCAGCTCAAAGGGCCGAATGTGAGGCCGGGGATGGGACTTTGGGGTACATGTCCCTCTTTTAACTAGGGTGACTTAGGGTTGAAGGGAAGAAGGTGGCATGGTAAAATGGGACACAGGAGTCTGTGCCTGGCCTACAAATTGGCCTGAGACAAAAGGGCCTGACAGGGTGTCTGCTTGTCTAGAGAGTAGCTGACGCAGACGTGGGGGAGAAAAGGAGATCTGCCGGCTCTGTGGCCCAAAGGCTGCTCCTGCGTGGAGTGCTTTGCCCGCCACAGCAGTCTTACTGCTACAGGCTGATGGAGGGGGAAGTAGAGGTTACAGATGACCGCAAACAGCCGTCTCCTCAGATTGCCGCCCGGTTCTGCCTGCTGAGTGGGATTGTTGTAGTTCTTGATAGCAGAATCGATTTGCTGACTGTGTTCTGGACTGCCTGATAGAGAGTTGGTTCTCCTCCTTTTGTACATACTGGCTGAAAGCAGGGAAAGGTGGTGCCTAGCCGTCACTGTCTATGGACTGGATCAGGCCTCTGCCCCACCCAGCACACGGCACCCCTGTATCCTGCACCTCCCAGACCTGTTGCTCTGCCCTGCAGCCACTAGGCCCTTCTTTCAGTTGCTTGCATATTCTCTCTTGCCTCAGGGCCTTTGCACATGGTATTCATGGCCTCTCTGGATTGTTCTTTCCCCCACTTCATCTCCGGTTAATCCCTACTCCTCTTCATATCTCAGCTGCCACATCACTTGCGTGACAGCCTGGCCCAGCTTTTCTGTTACTGCCTTTGGGGATACTCTGTACTTTTCCACATACCAGTTTGTAATTTTCTGTTGGTGGGAGTATTTGATTGATGGTCTTTCTCCCGCACTGCCTAGACCATGTCAACAAAGGCAGGGGCTGTGCAGGTTTTAATTTGACCTCGTACCCTAGGTGCTAGGAGTCATCTGTTGAACTAAAGGCTGATGGGTAGGGCAGGTCCACTTTATGAGAGGCAGTTAGGAGCTCTGGCAGTTCTTGAGGAGTGAAGTGACACGTTTAGATTGTCTGACTGCTTATACAGGGAATGCCCAGAGCTGGGTACTAGCTCAGAGACATTTGCTGTGCTACAGTCCTGAAGTGGTACAGAGCAACCTGGCCTGAGGTTTCTGGAAGAGCAGAACGGCTGATGATCAAAGGAATATGTGGATTGGCTACCAGTACAGGGATCCTCTGAGTGGGGGCAGGAAGCAGGAGGAAGAAGCAGGTGTGGTGTGGGCAGCCAGCAGGACAAGACAAGCCTTTGTGGGAGCCAGGTGGGTGGCACCAGGTGGTGGCTGTGTCAGTTGAGACCAGACCTTCATCACCTTTGCAACAGGCCCTCCAAGCTGGGCCAGACCCAACATTGAGGCACAGCCCATCTCCTGGGGACCCCCCCCCACAATGTTACATTTACTGAGCACCTACTTTGTGCTGGCTCAGACCCAAGATAAATAAAACTGAACACCTGCCCTTCAGATGGCTGAACTGGAGCCGGACTCCCAGGCACGGATAATCCGGATACCCTGTGGCGGACATCCTCGTGGAGGTCCAGTGGTAGCCCGCAGAAGTGGAATGAATTGCCTCCACTGGGCTGGACATAGGAGAGGAGGAAGAGGAGACCTGCATCTCCCTTCTTCTTTTCCCTCCTCTGTTCCAGTAGGACCGGAGGAAGCAGAGGTGTGCAGCCTTTCAGTCTGGCTGCTTGTCCCTCCACCCCCATCTTTACAGTTTGCCCCTCCTATCCGCTCTGCCCAGTCAAAGCCCCCGTTCCCAGACGCTGGTCACCCGGGGTGTCCCAGAGTGGTGTTGCGGAGAGATTTGGGGCACAGGTCTTGCATGCAAGTAAGGGAGTGTGGTTGGATACCCACTTTGTGCCCATTCACCACTGACTCCCTGTTAGGGAGGTGTCATTGTCATCATTCTTGTGCTTATTTCTGAACAAGGAAACTGAAAAGGGAGAGAGGTAAAGTGCCTGGTGTCAGACCCCCTGGGGAGGTGGGGTGTCTCGGTTGGCCCACAGATCTAAAACTCCCGTGGATGCCACGCTGTGGGCTCCTGGGAGGGCAGGAGCAGCTCTATCCCTGCTGTGTCCCAGCATCTGAAGCAGGCAGGTGATGGTCACCTGTTGATTGATTGCTGCGTGCTCTGAATAGCAGCCAGGAGCGCAGTATCTCTCTAGCTGCTCTTGTTGGTAGTTGATTGGTGGGAACATTTTGTATTTTATGTCTTGGGTGAAGAAACAGGCATGTACGTACTCTACTGGTGACGAAAGTCAGGGCACCCCCCTCACCCCTGGGCCAGCATCCTGATGGCCAGGCCCCCACCCCTCCCCAGGGTTCCCGATGCCTCTTCACTTCTGCTGTGAGAGGGTGTGAGAAGGGGTTCTCTGATTTACTCGTGACAGTAACAAGCATCCCTGTTGATCCATAGAAGATTGGCTTTTCTTAACCCACATAGGATGGGCTTTTCAACTTTACATTTCCAGTGGAGAAACAAAACTATCTTCTTTCAGGCTGTTTTTAAAGAGGAAAGATTAAACAAGAAAAAAACTTGACAGTGAGCCCCTCTTTAGGAGACTGCTTAACAAGGACTCTGAAGTTTTGGGGATGGATTAGCCCTCTAAAGTCCCCCACACCCGAGAAACGGCACTATTGGAGGTCCCAGAACCCTATAGACTTTGGTATGTGTGATCACAGATGTTTCTTCCTTTGGGTGTCTTCTTTGATAAAGATTAGGGCGGCTTCTGTGCCCTCAGTGCACCTCTACATCCATTTTGAACATTTTGAACACTACCTCTGTGGAGAAGAGGGTTCCCAAAGGGATGAGCTGATACCCACGATGCCTAGTGGATCGGGCAATCCTGTGGGTCACTGTGGTGCTCACACATCAGGCCATGGAATCAGCATTTTATTTCAGGCCAAGTTTTTAGTTATTGGCATTTGACTTTTTGATTTTTTTGTTGCCTTTTTGCCACCGGAAAATATTCTTTAATTCACAACCCTGTAAGTGGCTTTTTATAGGTATGTACTTAGCCTACTATGTGTGAAATTGTATGTTTAAAAAAAACAACCACTGAGACTAAGAGAACTGATAAAGACTGTTCTGTCCTGGTGTTGGGAGCAGCTCAGCCAACTAGTTGAGTGAGAAAACGAGTACGATATGTACTATAGAGTGTTCAACATTTGGTGAAATATTTTATTGTTTGGTAAAAAGATCATTTGTCACGGCCAGCTGTAAGGATGACAATTCTTTGTAGATAAAACCTGTCCTTCTGTCTCAGTAACAATAATAACAACCACCATAAAAATAGTTATAACAACTGCTTCCCTTTGTAGCGTGTGCTTTACCTACATATTCTTCTTTTTTTTTGAGTGTATGATTTTTTTTTATACTGGAGTATAATTGCTTCACAGTGGAGTATAATTGCTTCACAATGTTGTATTAGTTTCTGCCAGTACAACAAAGTGAATAAGCCATATGCACACACGTATCCCCATATCCCCTCCTTCTTGAGCCTCCCTCCCACCCTCCCTTTCCCACCCCTCTAGGTGGTCACAAAGCACCGAGCTGATCTCCCCGTGCTATGCAGCAGCTTCCCACCGGCCATCCATTTTACATTTGGTAGTGTATGTATGTCAATGCTACTCTCTCACTGCGTCCTAGCCTCCCCTTCCTCCCTGTGTCCTCAAGTCCGTTCTCAACGTCTGCATCTTTATTCCTGCCCTGCCACTAGGTTCATCGGTACCATTTTTCTAGATTCCATATATATGTGTTAGCATACAGTATTTGTTTTTCTCTTTCTGACTTACTTCACTCTGTATGACAGACTCTATGTCCATCCACCTCACTACAAATAACTCAAATTTCGTTCCTTTTTATGACTGAGTAATATTCCATTGTATATATGTGCCACATCTTCTTTATTCATTCATCTGTCAATGGGCATTTAGTTACCTACTTATTCTCATTTGATACTTTTATAGGAATGGTCAGGGCAGTCACTGTATTATCTCCATTTTACAGATGGGGAAACTGAGGCCCTGAAAGGCTTTGTAGCTTTTCACTCTGCCTCTGAGGCGTGGAGCTTTTTTTTTTAATAAATAAATTTATTTATTATAATTTTTGGCTGCGTTGGGTCTTTATTGCTGCGTGTGGGCTTTCTCTAGTTGCAGCGAGCGGGGGGCTACTCTTCATTGCAGTGTGCGGGCTTCTCATTGTGGTGGCTTCTCTTGTTGCAGAGCACGGGCTCTAGGAGCGCAGGCTTCAGTAGTTGTGGCTTGTGGGCTCTAGAGCACAGGCTCAGTAGCTGTGGCTAGTGGGCTCTAGAGCACAGGCTCAGTAGTTGTGGTGCACAGGCTTAGTTGCTCCGCGGCATGTGAGATCTTCCCGGACCAGTGCTGGGACTCGTGTCCCCTGCATTGGCAGGCGGATTCTTAACCACTGTGCCACCAGGGAAGTCCGAGGGGTGGAGCTTTGTCTGCCTGAGAACTGACCATTCTCCACCCATCTTACCCACTCCCTCTCGAGGTTTCATCTAAATCTCACCTGTGCCATGAACAAACTTTTCCTGAAGGTATGGGCCCAGCGCTGTGGGTGGGGTTGAATAAATGTGAAACTTCCACCCCCCAAGTAGTGAAATGTAGGGAGGGGGCCCGGTCATAACAGTAGCCTTAACATAAATTAGGAGTGTGGGAGAGAGGGACTCATTTCAGCTCGGAATTTGGGCGACGTCTTACAGCAGGGGGTTTGGTGCTGGGGCTGGAAGGTAACTGGCTTTCATCAGGCAGATCCCCCCTCCCCCCAGGATAGTTTGTGCCCAGACAAGGGTGAAAGGTGCACAGTGTGTTCAGTAGAGCATCTGCCAGACCAGGAAGGAAGGCGGGGCTTGACGGCTGTTTGTGTGTCTGTGAGCAAGTGAGCGCGTGCGTGTGTGTGTGTGTGTAGGGGTGAGTTTGGGGGAAGTTAACCTGGCAGGGCCAGGAGGTGGCTTTGGGGTGCATCGAAAGCATGGCCGGGTGGAGCTTCACACTCCCTCAGCAACCACAGAGCATCTTTTCGTTTTGGCGTGACCTCGTGCCACATGGGATGGAGGGGGAAGCTGGTGAAGGTGAGGTTCCACCTGAGAGGCTGGGACCTGGTCACAGGTGTGTGCAGAGCGAGGAGGGGGTTGAAAGGCCATTCTCGCTGCTCTGTCTACCTAATCCCTCCCTGCCTGCCCGGCAGGACAAAGCTCCATTCCTGTGCTGCCCTTGCCAGTGCCTTTGTGTGTTTGTTCCCTGACCAGACCGTGATGTGACGCTCTGCTCTGCGGTGGCGGGGACGGCCCTTCTGCTCACAGTGGAATCCGGGAGCTTGGCTTGGTGCCTGCTGCCTAGAGGGCTCCTAGGCTCTGAGGAAGAGCAGTGGGCAGTGGGCGGCTGATCGTGCCACCTACAGAGGGGAGCAGGGAGGAGGCACAGAGAGCTGCTGACTCGATCTGCCCTGGGGATCCCTGGGTCCTCGTGTAATGTTGGGCCAGGGCTCAGAAGATGGCAGGGATGTTGGAACCCTGGGGTGGCCGATGTAGAAAAGGAATTTTGGGAAGGTTCGGGGCACACTTGGGGAAAGTTGGGAGCACCATGAGAAACGGGTGCTTTCAAGGAGGGCTGTAGGTGCCCTGCTGTGTAGGGGGCACTTACTGCTAAGATGTCGCCCCTATGAGTCTCCCCAGGGCCTCTTCAGGGCCTGGTCCATCGAATGGATGAAGGAAAGAGAGAATGGAAATGATGGGGCGGGGGGTGTTCTCTGTGATGCCTGGAAGAGTGGTGTCTAGGGAGGCCTGCAGGGAGGCCAGGGCTACGTTGATCTTTTTATTTATTTATTTTTTAATTAAAAAAATTTTTTTTGGTGTGGGGGCACTCCACGAGGCATGCAAGATCTTAGTTCCCCTACCAGGGATCGAACCCATGCCCCATGCAGTGGAAGCACAGAGTCTTAACCACTGGACCATCAGGGAAGTCCCCAGGGCCACGTTGATCTTAAGCGGCAGTGTTTGGCTGGAATCTGCTCCCTGCCCCACCCACGCTGCCTGGGCAAGGTCCCTTTCCAGTGCCATCCACCTGCTCCTCTGCATGGCCGTACTCAACCCTGTACTCCTCTCTCTGTGCCCATCCTCTGGTCCCCACAGGACCCCACTCCCTTGGTGTTTTCTTGCCAACGGCACCTCCTTTCTCCGTTGTGGGCCTGTCTTCCCCCAGTGCATCCGTGTGGGGGTGCTCCTCAGCCTGTTGGTTGTCTCGTGTCCCCTCGGGCAGGCTCAGCAGTGTAGCCGCCGTCTCCCTGCCCTCACAGGTGGGTGTCTGTGGGCTACAGAGTCGCCCTCCATCCTGTCTTTTCCTCATAGCACTTACAGCCCGCTGTGTGTGTTGTCATGTCTAATGACATTCTCCTCCAGACCAGGAGTTCCGAGAGGCTGGGGTGGGGGCGTGGTCCCCTTATTCACTGTTGCACCCCATGGAGGCCAGTGCCTGGGACCAGGCAGGCACTCCATAGATACTGCTGGAATGGAAAAGAGATTTCCACCTCGACGTCCCATAGGGACATCCCAGAGAAAAATGTTCAAGGGGGAACAGCCCCCTCTCATCTGCGTGTTTCCGCATCGTGGATGGCTTTGGGCCTCATTCTCCTGGAGGACGATGGCAGTCTCTCCCTAGCTTCCTCCCCTCCCTCCTGTCACCCGATCCGAGTAGCTGAGTGCATACTCAGTTCACCTTCACAAGCGCGTCTGCTCAGGTCGCCTTCAGAAGGACAGGATGATGTTCTGACCTCTCAGCAAGGGGTGTGCAGACCTGTCATGTCATTGCGTCTGCCATTTCTGCCTGGTCCTGCATCCTGTGCAGGGCAGTGTGTTGGAGCAGGAAGGCTGCCTCCAGTGACTTTTGTTCCTTCCTCACTTCTGTTTCCGGTAGATGGGATTGAGAGTGCTGGACTCCTGGAGCATGGAAGCTTTCACACCTTGATTCTGTGTTCTTCCAGATGGCGTCTCACCCTAAACTACCCCTGCCTGGCTTGTTCACATTGATGCCTCATTGTGTGTCTAGACTTTCAGTTGTGGTTCTCTTGCTCCTTGGTTCTCCTTTTAGGAGAACTCCCCCGTGTCACGTCCCCACTGCAGGCCCTGAGTTCTGCGTGGCTCGGAGGGAGGCCCTGCATTCTGTGCCAAATGGCAGGCACACGTCTTCAGCTGGCCTTCGTCATGGCGGTCATTTGGGTCCCTGGGGAGAATCGTGTATCATCCTTCAGATCCCTCTTCTCCTTTCGCGTCTTCTTTTCCTTTTTCTGTCCTATTTACAAAAAGCAGTGTGTGCTAACGTGGATCACTGGAGCACTCAGAAAGCCGGGAGAGGCAACCAGTTCACAAGTAGGAATCACTGTACACATGTGGTGTCCGTCCTGCCAGGTTTAGATCCAAGTGGATGTGATCACTGTGTGCTTACCAGCCAGGTCATAACTGCGTGCTGATTTGGGCCCTCCCTCTTCACTTGAGCAAACATCGTAAACGTTCTGCCTGTGCCATTTTTACCGCTTTGTGGTATTCTGTCCCAAGGAGACAGCAGTTCATTATTGGCTTAACTAGTTCTTGACTATTTCCAGTCCTTTACTGTCACCTGCAGTCCCGCCCTGAAGAAGGGCAAACTGATCCAACCCTCTTGCCCTTCTGCCTTCCTGCATATCTGATCATTACAGAATCCCAGGAGGAGACCCTAGAGTATCGGGAAGGCCTAAAGAAATTCTGGTTTTTATTATTTGACAAAAGCAAATTCTGGTTTTGTCAAATAATAAAAAGAAATTATTTGTTAAAGAAATTAACAAATAAAGGAATTCTGGTTTTTATCATTTGACAAAAGCACGATCCTGCCAGTGATAAAGCTACTTTTCATTTATCACACTTAAACCTGAAGCAGCTTGTACCATTAAAATCCTTGCCAGAGCAGAAACACATCACATGTTCGTCTTTAATTATGTAAAATTTTAAGCACACTACAAGTAGAGGGAAGAGTTTAATAACTCCTATGTACTCACCACCCGTTCACAACAGATGCCAACGTTTTGCAAATGTCTTTACCCAAGTGTTTTTCATCTTAGAAATCATATTTCAATATGCACTTCTAGTAGCTGAGACTGTTTTCTTTTACATTACCACAGTGCCATACCACAGCTTAATTAATAATAATCTGATACCCAGTCCATATTCAAATTTCCGTGATTATCTAAAAATATCACCTTGTGTTTGGTTGTGAGATCTCCTGAGTCTTTTTTTTTTTAATTTTTAAAATTTTGAGGTAATTGTAGATTCACATGCAATTGTTAAAAAACAATGATGCAGAGAGATCCTGTGTATTCTTTATCTGGTTTTCTCCAGTGGTAATATTTTGCAAATCTGTAGGACACCATCCTAACCAAAACATTGACATGGCTACAGTCAGATGCAGAACAGTTCCATCCCCACAGGGATCTCTCTAGTTGCCCTTTTACAGCCACACCCACTTCCCTCCCATCTCATTCCTTTCTGATCCTTGGCAACCACTAATCTGTTCATTTGTATAATTTCAGCATTTTAATAATGTACAGTGGAATCATACAGTATGTAACCTTTGGAGATTGGCCTTTTTCACTCAGTATAATCCTCTGGAGATTCTCCTGGGTTGTTGTGTATATCCGTAGTTGATTCCTTTTCATAGCCAAGTAGTATTCCATGGTGCTGTGGGACCACGGTTCATTGAAGCAGTTACCCATTGAAGGAGATCTGGCGTGCTTCAGTTTTGGGCGATTATGAATAAAGCTGCACTAAACATTTGAGTACAGGATGTTCTGTGAACTTAAGTCTTCATTTCTCTGGATGAATGCCCAGGACAGTTGCTGGGTCCTGTGATAGTTGCATGTTTAGTTTAGTTTTTTTTTTTTTAATCTGCCAAGCTGTTTTCCAGAGTAGTTGTACCTTTTTACATTCCCACAAGCTCCGTATGAGTGATCCAGTTTCTCTGCATGCTTACCAGTGTCACCAATTCTTTTTTTTTAAATAAATTTATTTATTTATTTATTCTTATTTTTGGCCGCGTTGGGTCTTCATTGCTGTGCACAGGCTTTCTCCAGTTGCTGCGAGCGGGAGCTACTCTTCGTTGTGGTGCATGGGCTTCTCATTGCGGTGGCTTCTGTTGCTGTGGAGCACGGGCTCTAGGCATGCAGGCTTCAGTAGTTGTGGCACGTGGGCTCAGTAGTTGTGGCTCGTGGGCTCTAGAGCGCAGGCTCAGTAGTTGTGGTGCACGGGCTTAGTTGCTCCATGGCATGTGGGATCTTCCTGGACCAGGGCTCGAACCTGTGTCCCCTGCCTTGGCAGGTGGATTCTTTTTTTTTTTTTGGCTGCTTTGGGCGTTGGGTCTTTGTTGCTGCACGCGGGCTTTCTCTGGTTGCAGTGAGCAGGGGCTCTTCTTTGTTGCAGTGCGTGGGCTTCTCGTTGCAATGGCTTCTCTTGTTGTGGAGCATGGGCTCTAGGTGCACGGGCTTCAGTAGTTGTGGCACGTGGGCTCAGTAGTTGTGGGTCACGGGCTCTAGAGTGCAGCCTCAGTAGTTGTGGTGCATGGGCTTAGTTGCTCCATGGCATGTGGAATCTTCCTGGACCAGGGCTTGAACCCATGTCTCCTGCATTGGCAAGCGGACTCTTAACCACTGTGCCACCAGGGAAGTCCCGGTATCACTATTTCTTGTTTTAGCCATTCCAATAGGTGTGTGATGGCCTCTCACTGTGGTTTTTCAAGACAATTTTTTTTTAATTGAAATATAGTTGATTTATAATATGTTAGTTTCAGGTGTACAGCAAAATGATTCAGTTATATGTGTAACTTTTCAGGTTCTTTTCCATTATCAGTTATTACAGTATATTGAATATAGTTCCCTGTCACAGTGGTTTTTAATTTACATTTCCTAGCTAACGATATGCTGGCCATCTTTTCATGTGGTTATTTGCCATCTGTATATCCTCTTTGGTGAATTGTTCATGTCTTATGCTCCTATTCTCATTGGATTGTTTCCTTTTTTGTTGTTAAATTTTGAGAGTTCTTTATGTATTGCAGATACTAGTCCTTCGTTGGATATGTGATTGGCAAATACAGTTGACATTTGAACAACACAGGTTTGAACTGTGCAGGTCCACTTATATGTGAATTTTTTCTTTTCTTTTTTCTTTATTTAAAAAAAATTTATTTTTTTATTTTTCAGTAAATGTGTACTACAGTACTACTTGATCTGAGGTTGGTTGACTCCATAGATGTGGAACTGCAGGTACAGAGGAACTGTATATGGAGGGCTGACTATAAGTTACACTCGGATTTTTGACTGTGTGGAGGGTGGGCACCCCTAACCCCCACATTGTTCAAGGGTCAGCTGTATTTCCTTCTAATCTGTAGCTTGTCTCTGCATCCTCTTATCAGGGTCTTTTGTAGATCAAACATTTTAAATTTTGATGAGGTCCAGTTTATCAATTTTTTTTCCTTATGAATCAGGTTTTTGGTGGCAAGTCTGAACTCTTTGCCCAGCCCCTGATCCTGAATATTTTCTCCTCTGTTTTTTTAATATTAATTAATTAATTTATTTTTGCTGTGTTGGGTCTTCGTTTCTGTGCGAGGGCTTTCTCTAGTTGTGGCAAGCAGGGGCCGCTCTTTTTTTTTTTTTTTTTTTTTTTTTTTGTGGTACGTGGGCCTCTCACTGTTGTGGCCTCTCCTGTTGTGGAGCACAGGCTCCAGACGCTCAGGCTCAGTGGCCATGGCTCACGGGCCCAGCCGCTCCATGGCATGTGGGATCTTCCTGGACCGGGGCACAAACCCGCGTTCCCTGCATCGGCAGGCGGACTCAACCACTGCGCCACCAGGGAAGCCCTGGGGCCACTCTTCATCGCGGTTCTTGGGCCTCTCACTATCGCGGCCTCTCTTGTTGCGGAGCACAGGCTCTAGACACGCAGGCTCAGTAGCTGTGGCTCACGGACCCAGTTGCTCCGTGGCATGTGGGATCCTCCCAGACCAGGGCTTGAACCCGTGTCCCCTGCATTAGCAGGCAGATTCTCAACCACTGTGCCACCAGGGAAGCCCCTTTCTCCTGTTTTTTCCTAAAAGTTTTATAGTTTTACATTTACGTCCATGATCCACTTGGAATTAATTTTGTAAAAAGTGTGAGACTTAGGTCTCCAGGCTCATTCTCTTCCAATGGATGGCTAGTTGCTCCAGCACCATTTGTGGAACAGGCCTCTTTCCTCCTGAGTGGCTTTTGCACCTTTGTCAGAAGTCAACTGGGAGCATCTGTGTGGGTTTGTTCCTGGGCTCACTGTTCTGTTCCATGGTTCTACGTGTCTTTCCTCCATCACTGCCACACTGTCGTAATTACTGTAGTTTTATAGCAAGCCTTGGAATTGAGTAGACTGATTCCTCCCACTTTATTCTTTTTCAACATTGTTTTAACTCCTTTGCCTTTCTGTATAAATTTTAGAGTAATCTTATCTGTATCAACAAAGAATCATGTTAAGCCTGCGTATCAGGCTTAACATGTGATAAGCCTGCTTATCACATGTTGTTGCTTTGGCCTCCAGAAGGCCATTCCACTCAGTTTATTTTCCCACTGGCAGGGCCCAAGATGTGTTGCCACCTTTGCCAACCCTGCATGGCACCTCTCTTTGACTTTGCCAACCTGATAGCAAACAACTGGCATTTCATTCTATTTTGCTGTACCTAAATTGAACATCTCCCCTAACTTTGCTGCATCTCTTCTTTCAGAATCACCTTTTTCTTATCCTTTGCTCATTTTTAAATTGGGATGTCTTTTTCTTCAGGATTTATGAAAGCTCTTTCTCATGTCTCAGTTCTCTCGGCAGTGTTCACCTTAGCTCTGGCTTAGAAACTTCTCATCTGGCAGTTGGAGTGAGCTGTCAGTTTCAGGGAGGTTCAGGATGCCCCAGTTTTTGCTGATGCTCTTTGAGTGCTACTGAGTTATGTCCCGGTTTCCTTACCTGCAGAATGTGGTCTGGCCTGCCTGGAGGGCCGTGCGCACCGCCAAGGTAATGGTTGTGCAAATAGTGAGGGGAACTATCTCTAAGTGGAAGGCGAAGTGCAAGGATTATCAAGTGAGCACTTCTCTAGCCTTGTTTTTGAGTCAGCATCTTGCTTTCCAAGGAGGAACTCAGACAGGGATGTCTTTTGGTGTAAAGTGCCTAACTTCCTGCAAAACTTGGCAACAGCTTTGAAAAACACAGCCGTTATGGGGTCTCAGTTTTCCTGAGGAAATGGCAGGCTGCGCTGGTTTTCAAGTTAGTTCATATGCTTAAGTCAAGTCTTGCACTTTGACCATGCCTGTTGAATAAAATGTACCATGACATAATCACGTGTTTTGCCTTTTCTTAGGTGAGCATGCACGGGAGGCTGTGCAGTGGCCCTGTGTCTGGCTCTGTCATGCCTGGGCTGTTTTTGCAGGGTGCAGAGTAGGTTAGTGCCACATGGCCTGGGTCTCCTCTGTCTCCGTCACTCCTTGGCTGTGTGACCCTGAGCAAGGTAACCTCAGTCTCCTCACCCATAAATTGGGACGAACAGTAGTACCTGCCCATAGCATTGTTTGGGACAATTAAATGAGGTACAGGATAGAAAATAGTGAGGCTCAGTAAATGTGATCCACTATTTATCAGAACAAGGCATTATACTTTTCTAAAAGTTTTAAAATGAAAATTAATTTGCTTTACAAATGTCATTTTGAAACAAGCAAGGCCAGCGATCATTGCTTTGTTTTGCATAAGAGCTCCCGCCCATGGATGAAAGCAGGAATCAGAGAGCTGGATGGACTCAATCCTGAGAGGGTTAGGTGTGGCCAGAACCCCAGTCCTCAGGGTTTCCCCTCCAAAGTAGTACTGCTGTGTTCCTCATCTCAAGCTGGTTTTCTCCAGCATTAAAATTGCGCACACTTGCATGAACTGTGGAGTTTAAAGGCCTCCCAGCAGAAGGATGTTCCCTGATGTGCTGCCCTCCCAGTCTCCGCATTTGTAGGTTGCCTCTGGGGTGGAGGTTAGAGCGAAGAGGCCACAGGAACTTTTCTTAGTATTTTAGGAGATCAACTGAAAGATCAAATTGGAAGTTATATTGAACTTCAATGAATAATTCAGAGTCAAAGATGGCGTCTTAGCACAGTGGGCTGGTGGAGGAGAACACCCTCCTGGGCCGGCTCCGTCCGTTCTTGAAGCCATCTCAGAGCTGTCTGCAGCCTCTTACACTGAAGACCTTGTCCCCTGGCCTGTCCTCTGGGCTCGCTTTGGGGTTAGGCAGAGGTGGGCAGCTCTGGTGCCCACTCTCAGCTCTCAGGGGGCTCTGTCCCAGCAGAGCGGCTGCCTTTACCAACAAGCTGTTTGTGTCCAAGGTCTCTGCCTGTCACTTGGGGACTCGAGGCCTTAGCAGCATTCATCCTCAGCTCTGTTGCAACGGTGTATTGGGCAGCTTGCAGGTGTGACTCCGCTGTCGCCAGGAGGAAGTAGTGTGGTAAGAGGAAGTGCCATTAGATCTGTTGGTGTTCTCCCTTTACTCCCCCTTCTGCTTATGTAGTGCCTGAGGTATGTGTAATTAAATCAGAACCTTTCACTGCTGTCACTGTCCCAGGTTACCCAAATTGATTCCTGTACTTAGAGAGGAATGGGTGAGGCATATTCTGTGGTTTTCCGTTAGTTGTGGGTCATTTGGGATCAACACTTGGCCATAGACTGTCTGTAGGATGAGCCCTTAGCATCGATGGTCCAAGCTTTGGGCCTGGGGCTTCAGAGCCTTTTCTGGACTATTTGGGGTCTTGTTCCTCTTAATTATGGATCTAGTTCAGAAGCGTTTGGGAAGTTTGAGACAATTATTAACCATCTATGCTCCAAATATCGTAACTTTTTTTCATTGGAATCGTAGTAGCTTGGAAACCTCTCTCTTGCTTACCATGAGATCTTAAAAAAATCCCACTGGAAATGCATTTCAGACCCGTGCCTCTCTGATTGCTGGCAGGAAGGGGACCTTTGTCAAGGTGGGGGTCCCTAGGGTCTCTGCATTCCATTTCCATGAGCCGGGGCACAGGATGTGCTATCTAGACCCAGCACGGTTACCTTTACTGATAGATGACAACAGCCTGCCTGACTTTGCTTCCTCTTTCAGCCTTACTTCTCCGGGGAGATGTGTTTTGAAAGCATGCAGAGCTTTTTTAATTTTAATTAGTTAATTATTTTAAATTGAGGTTATGGTTGACATATAACATTATATTAGTTTCAGGTGTACGATGTAATGATTTGCTATTTATACACGTTGTGAAATGATCACAGTACTTAACATGCATCACCATATAGTTATAAAATCTCTTTTCTTGTGATGAGAACTTTTAAGATCTACTCTTAGCAACTTTCAGTATACAGTACAGTATTATTGACTATATTAACCATGCTGTACATTATATCTCATGACATTTTATAACTGGAAGTTTGCACCTTTTGACCACCTTTACCCATTTCACCTACCCCCTATTCCCATCTCTGGCAACCACCCATCTGTTCTCTGTATCTGTGAGTTTGGTTTCTTGTTTTTGTTTTTTAGATTCCACATATAAGTGAGATCATCCAGTATTTGTCTTTCCCTGTTTAACTTATTTCACTTAGCATAATGTCTTCAGGGTTCATTCACATTGTCACAAATGACAAGATTTCCTTCTTTTTAATGACTGAATAATATTCCTCTGTGTGCATGAGTGTGTGTGTGTGTACACACCACAGTTTCTTTATCTGTTCATCCATTGATGAGTAAATATTTAGGTTGCTTTCATGCTTGGCTATTGTAAATAATGCAGTGAACATGGAGTTGTTGTTTGTTTGTTTGTTTTTCTTAGTGTTTTCGTTTCCTTTGGATAAATACCCAAAAATGAAATTGCTGGATCATATGGTAGTTCTGTTTTTAACTTTTTGAAGAACCTCCATACTGTTTTCATAGCAGCTGTACCCATTTGCATTTCCACCAACAGTGTGCAAGGGTTCCCTTTTCTCCACGCCCTCTCCAACACTTTGTTATTTCTTATCTTTTTGATGCTAGCCATTCTAACAGGTGTGAGGTGAGATAGTGTAGTTTTGATTTGCATTTCCCTGATGATTAGTGGTGTTGAGCATCTTTTCACATACCTGTTGGCCATCTGTATGTCTTCTTTGGAAAAATGTCTGTTCAGATGCTCTGCCTATTTTTTAATTGGGTTGTTTGTTTTTTTACTATTGAGTTGTATGAGTTCATGTGGGGTTTTAAACCCTGGAGATCAAACAGGGTGTGATGGTGGACATTGCCATCTAAGTCATAAGAAGCTAAAGGCGACAGCCTCCCCCAGGACGGTATACACAGGGGCCCAGGGCAGGAGGAACCCTCCCTCCAGGGAGCTGCTGTAGCTGTACATTTAGCTCTTTTTTATTTTTGGCTGTGCCATGTGGCTTGCAGGATCTTAGTACGGCAGTGAAAGCGCAGAGTCCTAACAACTGGACCACCAGGGAATTCCCCACTTAGCTCTCATTTCTTCTTATTGGTGTTGTCGCCTTTTGTTTCTCAAGCCATTGGCCTTTACCCTCCTTTCTTGCTTTTTCACATTGTTCTGCCTAGTTTTTTAGCTTTTTCTGCCTTTTCAGGATTTCCCTCTTTCTTTTCCCGTTTTTCTTTTTTTTTTTTGACTTTCCTCTGCTGCCTTTCAGATCTTTTTGCTCTTTTCCTTCTGTTTTCCTTCTCTCTTGCTGGTGTTCTTGTACTTTCGCTTCTTTCTGCATTTGCAGGTGTTGGCATCCTCCAGAGGAGCTGACTGTAATCTGGGCATTATTTTTAACCTGAAATGACTTTTTACAGCACAGCGGAATGCAAGTGTTGGGCTGGTTCAAATCAGTGATTGTAACTGAAGGGAACCCGCCTCCCCCCAGTTTTATTCATTATGAAAAGTTGCACAACACCATTCAAAGACTTTTAAAATAAACACTGTCATCCCGCCTCTCATCTGGTACTCATTTTTCCTGGCATTCTTCTCTTTACCTGTTTACACACCAGTTCTTCCATAAGATTAAGCATAATGGTGTCTTCTTCACTTTTCTTGCTCACTAAATCAACGGCAAGTTAGCCATGTCCTGCTTTTTTCCCGTCATGAGGTAAAAGACCAACACGTGTAAGCCTTTACAGCTAACATCTTAGTGGCTGCTGAATTCCTACCCCTGCTGGCATACTCCTGCAGATCCCCTCCTCCCCACTGGCGGGTGGCTTGCTGAGGTTGGGAAGAGAGACCGTGACACGGTGGGATGTGTGAGGGTTTGGCCGCCAACCAGGCTGAATCCAGGCGTGGCCTCAATTTGCCGCTTGATCCTAGACTGGGTGGTTACCTTCTCTGAACAGCGACATCTTGGGGAATCTGGAATGTCTGGAACACGGAGTGTCTTCGGTGCCAAGCTGAGGATTTTGAACTTCCTGCCTGTCATTGTGGGAGCAGTCACTGGCCAGCTCGCTCCTGGCGGCCGGGGCTGGTCAGTGGTTTTTGCGCAGCCCTTGGGTGGGCGGCTGGTGGAGGACGAGATGGGTGGGGATGAGACCTGGAGCAGGGAAACCGGTCTGAAGCTTCTGTGACTGGTGATTCATGATGATGTGCAGAAACTCCTGTTCTGGTTCCGGAGCCAGAGAACGATCTCAAAGGATAAGGGTGTCTTTTCCCTCTGAGCTCCTGGACACACCGAAATCCCATCGGTCAGTGAATAGAAAACGGCTCTGGTCTGCTGCTCCTTCCTGAACGACTGTGTTGTTTGTGTTGGAATCGGGATTATTTAAGAGCATTAACATTTCCTTTTTCTAAATCGAGTTAAGTGTGTTATCTCTGAAAATAAACTACAGTCCACGTATAGAGCACGTTTAAAGTGCATAAATTTTGATTTTCATTATTGTGTATTTTAGTGATAACAGAATTGAGGGACACTTTTTTTTAGAAGGGTTTTGTGTCCACCTTTGACCAATATCTGTGATTTTGTTTACAGATTCCCACTGGAAATCCATTATATGAATCTTATTACAAGCAGGTAAGTTTTCACTAGTGTCTTTTTGGATTGAAATTAGAGTGAGTGACTCAGAAACCACAGCTGTGAATTGCAGCCCAGTAAGGCCTTTCGTCCCTTTCTGTTTCCAAATTATCAGCTAGCAGCCAGTGTCATGGGTAATGCTTTTACCTGCTGCTCTGTTGCTGAAGCCTTGTCTCAAGTGTTGCTCCCCAATTCCAGGTAGACCCAGCATACACAGGGCGAGTTGGGGCGAGTGAAGCTGCACTTTTTCTAAAGAAGTCTGGGCTCTCAGACATTATCCTTGGGAAGGTATGTGATGAATGATAGCGATTTCTGTGGCCGCCCTCAGGGCTCCCCCGGCAGGTGAAGGCCGGCCTGTGCAGACCCCTCTTCATGCGGTCTGTACTTCCCTTGGAAGTGAGCTGGCCATTGTGAGCGTCTCGGGTCTGTAATTGGTAGATCCAAGTGCTCTGATGGCTACTGCCACCCTTTGCTTGCATAGCAGACAAGAGGCCTGAGTGCTCTTGGGATCTTGATAGCTATGGATTTATGTTGGCCTTGGAGCCAGGTGTACCTGGGTGTTCTCTGGGCTCTGCCACGGACCGCTGTGTGCCCCTGGGGGGAGGGAGGGGTGAAAGCTATTCACCTGTTCTGAGTCTGTGGCTGCTGTGGCGTATACATAAGGCCCACATGTAGCGATGGTGGCTCCTGTTTTGTGATTAAACAGTCAATGATCAGTGGTCGCACTCACGAGCATTTTTGTGTTTCCACAGATATGGGACTTGGCCGACCCAGAAGGTAAAGGGTTCTTGGACAAACAGGTATATACCCGTATACACAGAGCAAGTGGAGGGGCTGGGCCAGAGCCCCCAGGCCGGGTCACCTCTCCACTTCCTTCCTCGTTGTCTCCACTGACAAGTATTACTGGTCATAAGTGCGGACATCAGACTGTTAAAACGGGAAGGTTTCATTTTGAAATAAAAGTCTTTTGAACTCTTGGAGCCATCTTTCATGGTTAGCGTATCTGGTAATATTTTGTGTGCTTACAAGCAGTTGAAATGTTTTCAAAACGTTTTATTTTGAAATAACTTCAGACTCTGATGGAAGTTGCAAAAAATAGTTCAGTGAGTTCCCGTGTATCATTTCCCAGCTCTCACCAAACCACACTGCTCAGAAGCCTGACTCAGAGCTGACCAGTTTTATTGATACCTGCACTTTCTTGTGGTTTTTGTTTCTGTCGTATATAGTTCTATGTAATTTCATCACTTGCATAGATTCACGTAACCATCACAACAGTCAGGATCAGAACATTCTCAGACCCCAGAGTCTCCCTCATGCAGCCCATTGGTAGTCACACCCTGACCCCTGGCAACCACTGGTTCCTTCTCTGACATAATTTTGTCATTTTGAGAATGTTCTATAAATGGAATGTTATAGTACTTATGATTTTTAAGTGGTCATATTTTAATTTAGTTCAGTCTTTCCCCAAACTATATTCCAAGGGATGTTGTTCCTGGTGTCTCACTGTCCGTGATCTGACCCATCGGGAAAGCACCGTTAGCTTTTCCTCCCTCGCTTGAGATTCACAGTACACATCTGGGTGTTAAGGGTTCTGAGGATCTTTGTGTAAGAGAGCCCTGTTAACTTTGCTTAATGCAGTTCTTCTAACCTTACTAATGTCCCCATTTCTCTACACTCTACACGGGCATTCTGTAGACATCAGCTTGAGAAAAGCTGCTCTAGTGCTCATCTCTTTGAAGAAGTTTTTAAAACCATAATTGTGTTTACAGTTTTAAAAAGAGTCCATGTTCTTAGGCCCGTTGATCAATTTAAAAAAAACTAGGTGATGCTACACGAGTCCACTAAGACTGTGGCATGGCCAGTTCTGGGTTAGGAGGAGGGCGAGGAGGAGTCAAGGCCCCTGCTGGCCTGGTTCAGGTCCTTTGTCCTTATGTGGGAAGTGAAGTCCATGTCAGGCCATTGGGGAGTAGGGAGGGTGAGTAGGAGATGCTCTGTTCAGTGAGGCCAGGGGCATCCCAGGGAATCGCGAGTGTCAATTCCCAAACAACTGTGTCTATTTCAAACCATTTTTAAAAAGTCAACGCATATTTGAACCATCCTTTAGACTCTTAAACTGCAGTCTGCTACTTTTACAATCTAGCATTTCCTAAATGTTGAGATTATTTTTGAAAATACATTTATTTGAAAATACATTTATTTGAAATTTTACGGTGTTCAGAAACCGGTGTTTTACGGTGTTCAGAAAGCAATGGGCTAAGTCCATTTTAGCATATTCATTTAAACAGTGCTGCCAGGGTGAGACCAGTTCTGCTCAACACTGTAAGTGACTTGTAAGTGACTTGCTCACTTGGTCTTCCTTGTTGAAGTAAACTGAAATCCCTCTTTCCCCAAAGCCCACTGCTGCAGACAGCTCTGCCACTGCCGCTGCCAGCTGGGTGGGGTTTACGCCTCCCCCTTTTTTGGATTTGCAGGGTTTCTATGTTGCACTGAGACTAGTGGCCTGTGCACAGAGCGGCCACGAAGTTACCTTGAGCAATCTGAATTTGAACATGCCGCCGCCTAAGTTTGTAAGTGTCAAAATCCTTCAAGTTCACGTTCTTCTAATATCATCTATTTATCTATCTCTCCATGTTTTCTCTCTCCCTCTTTTTAATTTTTTTTTTAATTGCAGGGAAATTTACATAATCTAAAATTAACTGTTTAAAAATGAACAATTGGGTGACATTTAGTGCATTCACAATATTATGGTAACCATCACTTCTAACTGGTCAGAATATTTTCGTCACCCCAAAAGAAAACTCTACACCCATTAAATAATCATTCCCTATTTCCCCCTCCCCCAACCCTTGGCAGCCACTAATCTGCTTTCTGTCTATGCATTTGATTGTTCTGGACATTTTATAGAGTCATACAGCTGGCTTCTTTCACTCAGCATAATGTTTTCAAGGTTCATCCACATTGTAGCATGTGTCAGTACTTCATTCCTTTTCGTTGCTGAATAAGATTGCATTGTGCGGTCTACCCCATTTTGTTTATCCATTCGTCTGTTGGTGGACATAATAATTCATGCACAAGGAATTGTTTGCACACCTGTTTTCAGTTCTTTTGGGTCTATACCTAGGAGTAGAATTGCTGAGTTATATGGTAATCCTGTGTTTAACTTTTTGAGGTTTTTCTCCATTTTGAAAGCACTTTGAAATGTGTACCCTTATAGTGAACACATCCTCCAGTAGTAGAATTCTGTGCCAGCTACAGTGCAATGTACCTCTTTCTCCTCAGCACGACACCAGCAGCCCTTTGATGGTCACGCCGCCTTCTGCAGAGGCCCATTGGGCTGTGAGGGTAAGTGACCGGGGAAGGCGCCCCTCGGCTGTCTTTCACATGCAGTCGTTTAGCCATTTATGACGTTCAGAACATTTCATAGGACGATTGTATCATCCACTCTGTTTCAGAGTGAGTATGCCACAGAAGTTGGACAAAATACTTTTCCAAATTAGAGTCTTTGCAAAGGCTATCTATCCCCTTTTCCTATAATTGGGTGTTGCCTACTAAGGCAGTTAGGTAAGTTTCAGATGTTGGACTCTGAAATGTTTACAGTTGAAATCTCGTATTTCTAGGTCATGTTCTGTGGTTTTGCTGCTTGGGTTGGTTAATCAGGATAGAAGGAGAAATTGTGAGAACTCTCAAGCATGAAGACTTCCAGGATGTCTTCGTAGCTTTCTTCGTTATTTCCAGCCGGTTTATGCGTTATAATTCTTTCCTTTCTGTTTTGCTCCTATTGCTTTTTGAAAAGCTTCTCTCAATACTTAATGTGTTCTTTTTAGGACAGGATATTGTGGCTGTAGAGCTGTGTTACTGCTTCTAGAAAGAAAAACGAGTGGTGTCTCCTAATAAGTGCGGAATTTACTCCAGAAGGCAACTTGTGTATGGCTTGGAGACAGTCTCCCAGTAATAAGACCTCCTCCCAACTCACTGTGAGCGGGTTGTCACATTTCCTCACTTTTATCTGGTTTAAATACTGACATTAATAGCAGTCCTGCTATGAAATAGACACCCCTCACCCACCCCCCCAGCCCCAAGTGCTTTTTTGTCCCTTTTTATGGGGTTGGTGTGTTCCCTCCTTGAAAGGGTTTATATGGGAGAGGTCGGGTGCAGGGACAGGGCAGGAAGAGGCCTCAGGTGACTGAGGGGTCAGGAAGTTGCCTTTGTGAGCAATCAAGCATGTTGCTGCAGTGCCGAAGGATTTCTTTCTCTGTAGTCCAATTGCACGGCGCCTACTTTGAAAAGCAGCTGCTTTGTTGTGAAAATGGTGCCAAAGGGATCTTATTATTCCTTGAACCATTTCGGCCCCTTTCTGGCAGGAACTGTGTTGAGGCCTCAAGAGAAGAGCTGGCGGCTGAGGAGCCTGTGAGGCCTTGGAGAGGGGAGTTGGGGCAGGAATGGCACTGTGGTGGGGCAGAGAGCTTTGCAGTCCATTCAGAGAAACGGTGACAAGTGTTAATGTTCTTTTCTGTGGTGGAAGTTCCTGGGCTTCCTGAAGCCTGAGCCAGCGAGTCTGACAGATCCAGGGAGAGTTCCACACTCCAGGCGGATGCAGGGAGTTGGGATTCTCATTGCTTATGGTGACTCGAGTACACAGTGTCTGCTTGTGCTCTGATTTGTTTTTTCTCTTTTTTTAAAAAAATTGTGGTAAAATACACATAATATAAAGTTCACTATCTTTTTTAAAAAAAATTTTTATTTTTGGCTGTGTTGGGTCTTTGTTGCTGCACATGGGCTTTCTCTAGGTGAGGCAAGCAGGGGCTACTCTTCGTTACGGTGTGCGGGCTTCTCATTGTCGTGGCTTCACTTGTTGCAGAGCATGGGCTCTAGAGTGCAGCCTCAGTAGTTGTGGCACACGGGCTTAGTTGCTCCACGGCATGTGGGATCTTCCCGGCCAGGGATCGGACCTGTGTCTCCTGCATTGGCAGGCGGATTCTTAACCACTGTGCCACCAGGGAAGCCCTGTATGTCTTCCTTGGAAACATGTCTGTTCAGATCCTCTGCCCATTTTTTAATCAGGTTGTTTTTTGATATTGAGTTGAATGAGTTCTTTGTATATTTTTAGATATTAACCCCTTATCAGATAAATCATTTGTAAATCTTTTCTCCCATTCAGTAGGCTGTCTTTTCATTTTTGTTGGTGGTTTTCTTTGCCGTGCAAAAGCTTTTAAGTTTAATTAGGTCCCATTTCTTTATTTTTGCTTTTGTTTCCTTTGCTTTAGGAGACAGATCCAAAAAAAATATTGCTATGATTTATGTCAAAGAGTGTTCTGCCTATGTTTTCTTCTAGGAGTTTTCTGGTTTCTGGTCTTACATTTAGGTCTTTAATCCATTTTGAGCTTATTTTTTTATGTGGTGTAAGAAAATGTTCTAATTTCATTCTTTCACATGTAGCTGTCCAGTTTTCCCAGTACCACTTATTGAAGACATTGTTGTTTCTCCATTGTCTATTTTTGTCTCCTTTGTCTTAGATTAACTGACCATAAGTGCATAGGTTTATTTCTGGGCTCTCTGTTCTGTTCCATTGATCTTTGTGTCTGTTTTTTGTGCCAGTACTGTACTGTTTTGATTACGGTAGTTCTGTAACATCAGTTAGGGAGCTTGATATCTCCAGCTCTGTTCTTTCTCAAGATTGTTTTGTCTATTTGGAGTTCTTTGTATTTAATACAAATTTTAAAATTATTTGTTCTCATTCTTTGAAAAATGTCATTGGTATTTTGATAGGGATTGCGTTGAATCTGTAGATTGCCTTGGGTAGTATGGTCATTTTAATAATATTAATTCTTCCAATCCATGAGCACGATATATCTTTCCATCAGTTTGTGTTGTCTTCAGTTTCTTTCATCAGTGTCTTGCAGTTTTCTGAGTATAGATCTTTTACCTCCTTAGTTAGATTTATTCTTAGATATTTTATAGTTTTTGATGCAACTGTAAATGGGATTGTTTCTTTAATTTCTCTTTCTGATAGTTCGTTGTTAGTGTACAGAAATGCAACAGAATTCTGTATATGTTGCATCCTGCAACAAATTCATTGATGAGCTCTAGTATTTTTTTGGTGGTGTCTTGAGGATTTTCTATGTATAGTATCATGTCATCTGCAAACAGGGACAGTTTTACTTCTTCCTTTCCAATTTGGATTCCTTTTATTTCTTGTCTGATTGCTGCATCCAGGACTTCCAATACTATATTGAAGAAAAGTAGCAAGAGTGGGGGCATCCTTGTCTTGTTCCTGATCTTAGAGGAAATGCTTTCAGCCTTTCACCATTGAGTATAATGTTTGCTGTGGGCTTATCATATATGGCCATTATTATGTTGAATTATGTTCCTTCTCTACCCACTTTCTGGAGAGTTTTTATCTCAAATGGATGCTGAATTTTGTCAAAAGCTTTTACTGCATCTATTGAGATGATCATATGATCTTTATTCTTCAATTTGTTAATGTTATGCTATTGATATTGAACCCATCCTTGCATCCCTGGAATAAATTCCACTTGATCATGGTGTATGATCCTTTTAATGTATTGTTGAATTTGGTTTGCTAATATTTTATTGAGGATTTTTGCATCTATATTCATCAGTGATATTGGCCTGTCATTTTCTTTGTCTGGTTTTGGTATCAGGGTGATGCTGGCCTTGTAGAATGAGTTTGGAAGCTTTCCTGCCTCTTAAATTTTTTGCGGTAGTTTGAGAAGGATAGGTGTTAACTCTTCTTTAAATGTTTCGTAGAATTTGTCTGGTTCCTGGACTTTGTTGGGAGTTTTTAAAATTACTAATTCAGTTTCATTACTGGTTATCGGCCTGTTCACATTTTCTATTTCTTCCTAATTCAGTCTTGGGAGAGTATACATTTCTAGCAATTTATCCATGTCTGCTAAGTTTTCCAATTTGTTGGCATATAATTGTTCATAGTAATCCCCTATTATCCTTTGTACTTCTGTGATGTCAATTATAATTTCTCCTGTTTTATTTCTGATTTTATTTATTTAGGCCCCCTTTTTTTTTTCCTTGATGAGTCTGACTAAAGGCTTATCAATTTTGTTTATCTTTTCAAAGAACCAGCTCTTACTTTCATTGATCTTTTATATTGTCTTTTTGGTCTCTTTTTCATTTATTACTGCTTTGATCTTTATTATTTCCTTCCTTCTACTAACTTTGGGTTTTGTTTGTTTTTCTTTTTCTAGTATCTTTTGGTGTAAGGTTAGATTGTTTGAGATTTTTCTTGTTTCCTTAGGTAGGCTTGTAGCACTATAAACTCCCTCTTAGAACTGCTTTTGCTGTATACCATAGATTTTTTAAAAAATATTTAAATTTTACTGGAATATAGTTGATTTACAATAGTATACCACAGAATTTGGATCACTTTGTTTCCATTTTCATTTGTCTCCAGGTATTTTTTGATTTTCTCTTCGATGTCTTCAGTGACCCATTGGTTGTTTAGTAACATATTGTTTAGAATGCATGTGTTTGTGTTTTTTGCAGTTTTTTTCCTGTAGTTGATTTCTAGTCTCATACTGTTGTGGTCAGAAAGACTGATATGATTCCAGTCTTAAATTTATTGAGACTTGCTTTGTGCTGTAGTGTGTGATCTGTCCTGGAGAATGTCCGATGTGCACTTGAATGTGTATTTTGTTGTTTGGGGATGGAATGTTCTATATATATCTATTAATTTCATCTGATCTAATGTATCACTTAAGGCCATTCTTTCCTTACTGATTTTCTGTTTAGATGATCTATTGATGTAAGTGGGGTATTAAAATTCCCAATTATTATTGTATTACTGTCAATTTTTCCCTTTATGTTAATATTTGCTTTAGGTATTTTGGTGCTTCTATGTTGGATGCATATCTGTGTTTACAATTGTTGTATCTTCTTGTTGGATTGACCCCTTTATCATTATGTAATGCCCTTCTTTGTCTTTTGTTACAGTCTTTGTTTTACAGTTCTTTTGTCTGATGTAAATATTGCTACCCCAGCTTTCTTTTCATTTCCATTTGTGTGGAATATCATTTTCCAACCCCTCATTTTCAGTCTGTGTGTGTCTTTAGATCTGAAGTCTCTTAAAGGCAGCATATAGATGGGTCTTGTTTTTTATCCATCCAGCCACTCCATGTTTTTTGATTGGAGCATTTAGTCCATTTACATTTAAAGTAGTCATTGATAGGTATGTACTTATTGCCATTTTGTTCATTATTTTCAGTTTGTTTTGGTAGTTTTATTATTGTTGTTCCTTTTTTTCTTTTTTTTAAATGCATGCTTTTCTAATTCTTGGTGGTGTTATTCCCATTTTTTTTTAATTAAATTTATTTATTCATTTTTGGCTGCGTTGGGTCTTCCTTGCTGCACGTGGGCTTTCTCTAGTTGCGGCGAGCGGGGGCTACTCTTCGTTGTGGTGCGCGGGCTTCTCATTGTGGTGGCTTCTCTTGTTATGGAGCACAGGCTTTAGGCACGTGGGCTTCAGTGGTTGTGGCACACGGGCCAGTAGTTGTGGCTCACGGGCTCTAGAGCGCAGACTCAGTAGTTGTGGCGCACGGGCTTAGTTGCTCCGTGGGGTGGGATCTTTCCCGGACCAGGGCTCAAACCCATGTCCCCTGCATTGGTAGTCGGATTCTTAACCACTGCGCCACCAGGGAAGTCTGAGTTCCTTTTTTCTTCTGCTCTTTTCCCTTGTGATATGGTGACTTTCTTTAGTGTTATGTTTGGATGCTTTTCTCTTTTGTGTCTATGTAGATCCATTATAGGTTTTTGGTTTGTGGTTACTGTGAGGTTCATGTATAACAACGTATGCATAGATGAGTATTTTAAGTTGATGCTCTCTTAGATTTAGAACGCATTCTAACAATCGTACATTTTTACTTCCCCTCACCACATTTTGTTTTTGACATCGTATTTTGCGTCTTCTTATTTTGTGTTTTTCTTAACTACTTATTATAGAAATAGATGATTTTACTGCTGGTCTTTTAACCTTCCTACTAGTTTTATAAGTGGTTGATCCCTACCTTTACTGTATGTTTGCCTTTACCAATGAGATTTTTTTCCTTTCATAATTTTCTTGTTTCTAATTGTGGCCTTTTCTTTTCCACTTAGAGAAATCTCTAGCATTTCTCATAAGGCTTGTTTAGTGGTGCTGAACTCTTACTTTTGCTTGTCTGTAAAACTCTTTATTTATCCTTCAAATCTGAATGATAATCTTGCTCGGTAGAGAGTATTCTCGGTTGTAAGTGTTTTCTTTCAGCACTTTGAATATATTGTGCTGGTTCCTTCTGGCCTGTAAAATTTCTGCTGAAAAGTCAGCAGAGTTTTATGGGACTTTGCTTGTATGTAACTACTTGCTTTTATGTTGTTGCTTTTAAGATTCTCTCTTTATCTTTAATTTTTGCCATTTTAATCATGATGCCTTGGTGTGGACCTCTTTGGATTCATCTTATTTGGAACTTTCTGTGCTTCCTGGACCTGGATATCTGTTTTCTTCCCCAGGTTCTGGAAATTTTCAGCTATTTCTTGAAATAAGCTCACTGTCCCCTTCTCTCTCTCTTCTCCTTCTGGGACCCTTATGATGTGAATGTTAGTATGCTTGAAGTTGTCCTAGAGGTCCATCTTAACCATTTTTAAGTGTATAGTTCAGTAGTGTTAGACACATTCACGTTGTTGTGTAACCATCACCACTGTCAGAATAAAACACTGACAGAATAAAACTCTGTCCCCATTAAACACTAACTTTCCATTCCCCCTCCCCCAACCCATGGCACCCACCATGCTACTTTCTGTCTATTAATCTGAGTACTTTAGGGACCTCATGTAAGTGGAGTCATAGAACATTTATCTTTTTGTAACTGACTTATTTCATTCTGCGTAATGTTTTTGTGGATCATCCATATTGTAGTGTGCATCAGTGTTTTATTCCTTTTAATGGCTGAATAATGTTCCATTGTATGGATGGACCATTTTGTTTATCCATTGTTCCATTGATGGACACTTGTCGAGAGTATTTTCCTAGGGCTCCCAGTGGCTCCAGCTTGTGGTCAGAGTGGTGAGAGGTTTGCCATATCCTCACTTCCCCTTGCCACAGGCTTTATTTCCATAGGAGGGCAGACTGGAGGCCCCTGCCCAGACCCTCCTCCTCACTGACAGCTCCCTTTACATGCTGCCCGCATTTTGCATTTCAGAATGGTAGAGGCTGCTATTCTGCATTGCAAACCCTGCCCAGCCCTTCACTCTGTTCCTGAGGAGCTTTATTATTTATTTATTTTTTATTGTCAGACACAGAGGACTTCTTATGCTTAAAGTTGGTTTTGATAATTAGTTGCTTACATCTTTGGTTTATTTTTATATTTGGTTCTTTAGTTGTTTAAGTTCTATGGATTGATATCCAGATTTCGTTCTTCGTTCTTTCATCTTTCTCATCCTAGTGAGCTAGGAGGTAGGTAGGAATGACCTTGGTCTCCCAGGCATCCCCTGTGGCAGAGAGTGAAGCCCAGCTCCTCTCTCCCCTGTTGATCTTGGCCACCAGATCCATAGTCACCAGAGGGCTGTATCCTTCTGGCTAGAGTTCACTCTGGAAGTGCAGTAGGACAGTCCTGTACTCTTAGGTGAGCCCAGTGCTGTGTCCTTGCCCATTTTCAATCAGCTTCAGGCCAGGGCTCATTTTGGACTCTCACACTTTTTCACTCAGGCTGTTTCTTTCCAACTAGGTAGAAGAAAAGGCAAAATTTGATGGAATTTTTGAAAGCCTCTTACCCATCAGTGGTCTGCTTTCTGGAGACAAAGTCAAGCCAGTCCTCATGAACTCAAAGCTGCCTCTTGATGTCCTGGGTAGGGTAAGTGGTTCTCTCACACCGGGCACTGCTGCTGAGTCCAGTCAGCCCCATGCTCACCCCCCACAGACACTTCGAGGCCTTGCTGCACAGCCATGCAGTGTTGGGTTTCATAAGAGCCAACATGGGTGGAGCAATTGCTGCAGTTGGGCTGGCTTGGGGCCTCACAGGGTGCAGCTCACAGAGGCTCCCCAGCACACATGGGGAGCAGCCTGAGAAGTGCACTCACTACCCAGGGCTCGGGGCAGGCAGAGCTGGGACTCAAACCCAGACTGTGATTTCCCCCTCTGCATTGTGCTTCTAGGGGAAGAGTATGGGCATATATGTCTGTATTTCTTTTCTATTTTTAATTTTTGTTTTTTCCTGCCTAGGAACCTAAGGTAAAGGTACTTTCAATTCTGCTGCAAGTTTAGATAAAATTTTATGCATTCCCCCCATTTTTATTAAAAAAAAAAGCCTCAGTTTTGTTCCTATTAAATACAAGTTTTTTAGATACAGGTTTCTAAACCAGACTGTTTTCCTTCTAATGTTTGCGTTATGGCCCCTCATGTTTGCTCTGTGCACAAAGCCCAGTTCTGCATGGCTATCTCTGTGCTGAGTTTCCCGCGCTGGGTCGAGAGGGGATGGATGTTGTCATCTCTCTGGATGGAATTGCTGGCGTGGCAGGTGCAGACGTAGAGCAGGAGGGTGGAGCATGGTCCCTGCTGCCCCAGGCCACGCCTGTGGGTCTGGCTCATGACATTTGGTAGAACCATGGGGAAGGGTGCAAATTCCTACCCACTTGGATTCACCTAATAATTTTCCTGTTTGAATATCACTTTTGCAGTTACTGGCCCATTTGATAGGATCCAGATAGGACTTTGTTTTGAAATGAGGCCACTAAGAAAGGGGATCTCACAGATCCCTTTGTCTTCTTTTTGGCTGTGGTGTGGTGTAGACGGAGGCCTATGATGGGGACCCACGCTGATCACCAGTGGTCTTTATGAGGCAGAATGGGGTGATCTGTTCCTGCACAGTGTGACAGTTCTTCAAAATACCTGAAAGTTGGGTGTAATAATGTTGTAGAGCCAAATCCTGAACAAGACAAAGAGATCAACAGAGGTGGAGTGTGCTTTATTAGAAAGGGAGCTACGGCTAGGAAGGGTGAGTTCTGCAGATCTTCCACCTTGGCTCCAGGTCTTGTCCACAGGGGTCACTTCTCATCTACTCCTCTCTCGGTCTCTCCCTCCCTCCAAGCATCAACCCACACGTGCACCCGTTCATGCATGCATGCGTCCGTATGCATGCATCCATGTCCATGCACCCATCCATCCATGCATGCATCCACATTCACGCACCCATCCATGCATGCGTGCATTCACACCCATGCATGCATCCGTGTCCATGCACCCATCCATCTGTGGTATGTATCAGTGCACTCAGGCATCCATCCTTGCATCTGTGCACACACTCATTCACCTGTGCATCCCTGTACCCACGCATTATGCATCCATTTAGTCATTCAGAAGCATTTTTCGGAGTCTGCTCTGGGCCAGCTTTGTACTGAGCACTGGGAAAATGGGGATGAAATTAAATACAGTCCAGGAGATCAAATAAGTAAGTAATAGTTAAGATCTTGGTATTTATTGAGGGCTTAGTATGTGCTAGATCCTATTCTAGCGCTTTGCAGGAATGAAGTCACCAGGTACTTGCAACTACTTTGTTATGAATGGTGTCACTTCCATTTTCCATGTGAGGAAATGGGGGTCCTTCAGAGTGGCTGGTTAGTCGCTCAGGGTTGCATGGAGAAGGGAATGAGGTCCTGGTGGTCCCCAGAGCCTGCACTCTTCCCTGGTGCTTACCCCCGCCCGCCCAACCATTGCCTCCCTGATAATCACGGTTCTGCTTGCTGGGGACAGTGGTAGAGGGGGAGGTTCCTGACCCGCCAGAGCAGAGGGGTACAGGGCAGGCAGGGAAGGCTGCCTAGAGTAGGTGCCCCTGGGTTGTAGCCTTTAGAGGGAAGGAACAGGTTGCAGATGACGGGTTGAGAAGGCCAGGCACAAGACAGCATGAGCAGAGGCAGCCTGGCACGCTGAGTACGGCTGATATTCTCACCAGGCGGTTCTACCCCCGGGGGATGTAGAGCAGTACCTGGAGACATTTTTGGTTGTCCCACCTGGGTTGGGTGTTACTGATATCAGGTAGGTTGAGGTCATGGTTGCTTCTCAGTATCCTATAATGCACAGGATGTCCCACCACAGAGATGATCTGGCCCCGAATATCAGTGGTGCTGTGGCAGGGGAGGACTGTGGAGTCAGGAAGGCCTGTATGTGCCGTATTTTGGGGAACATTACTTTTCTGAGATTCTGCTTCTTAAATTGAGACCAAAGACGTAAAACACTCAGCCGAGTGCCAGACACCTTTAAAAGGGCATCCATATGCTTGAGGGGACTGCGAACAATTTGAAGTCCCTAGAGATCAAGGTGGAGTCCCAGGAGACTGGGCTGGGGTTGAGGGACCAGCTAAGGGCACAGTGGTCTCCATGTGCACAGGGACTGGATGCCGTCAGCAGGGTGAGGTGGGGTGAGAGTGCATTCTAGAGCAGGTCCTGTGGTTACCCTGGGTACAGGACTAGAGGCAGGGAGGCCAGCTGGAAGCTCTGGCCTCTGTGGAGTGTTGGAGAGGCCCAAGCCAAGGACACAGCAGCAGGGGGTGAAGAGGAGGGTCCACATGTGAGAAACATCCCTGGGCTGAAGATCCTAGTGATTGATTGGGGGCGCGGGTACCAGCATATGTAGCATCACAGATGGACCCTGGGCTTCTGCCTGGCTCTGGGCACTGGTGCCATGTGCAGCACTGTCCAAGTCAGACAGGCTTCTGGTCCTGGCGGGCTGACTTGGGTCAGGAAGCTAGTGCCTTGGTTGTACTTTAGAAAACCCAGCACACAGCCTTTGATCCATGCCTGCCTTGTCTTTCAGGATGCTAGGTCGGCCTGGCATATTTTGTGGGATCTTTCTCACCATCCACTGATAGGGGAGAGGAGACAAGATCCCACAGGCCTACTCAAATGCATTCCCGTGGCCCTGCCGTGAATGGGGGCAGGGGCTAGATGTGTGTGTGTCTGTGTGTGTGTGTGTCAGTCAGTGGGGGCGGGAAGGCGGGCTTGTGTTCAGAGCAACACCTGCACCAAAACCAAAGAATCTAAAAATCAGGGTGGACGTGATTACAATCATGATCATTTGTTAGAGAAAATGAATGTTAATATGGTGGAAAGGATCTTGGAATTGACAGTATTCCATTGGATGATGGTTTTTCAGAGAACCTACAGACTGGTTCTTAAATGCATTTTGATTGCCTTGTCTTAACCCTGGTGTGCAGTCAGAATCTGAGTTCTGGTGGGCATGCGTGCTGCCACACAGGCCCTTCCTCCCAGCAGTCCCTTGGTACCGCCCCCCGCTAAGCCTTGCTGCTCTCTTCCCTTGCAGGTCTGGGACCTCAGTGACATCGACAAGGACGGGCACCTGGACAGAGATGAGTTTGCCGTGGTAGGCCCCTGCTGTGACTCTCTTTTCCCACTCTGCTGAGGAAGCAAATGTGCAGCTCATGTGGGGGTTTCTTGTTTAATTTTTTTAAATGTTTATTTTGACATAATTTGGGTGTAATTTGACAGAGAATTCTTTCGAATCTTCACTCAGATTCCCCAGTGTTGCTGTTTTACTACACTGTTTTATCCTTCTCCCTCTCTCCCTCTCCTCTCCCCTTCCTTCTCTCCTTCTCTCTCATTTGCGTATGAATGTATACATGGATATGTATACACAATTAATTTTCCCTTTGAACCATTTTGAAGTAAGTTTCAGACATGGGCCTTTTCATCCTGAAATACTTCAGTGTCTGTATCCCCAAACCAGAGAATTCTCTTGCATAACTGCTGTCCAGTTCAAAATCAGGAAATTGACATTGTCTAATTTATTACGGTATCTATTATGATAGGTTATATCATATATGTTATATATTAGTATATCTATTATTGTATTAATCTATTATCTAATCTAAGGATATTATTCACATTTTGCCAGTTGTTCCCAAAATGTCCTTTATAGTGAAAGAGACTACAGCCTCGTGTTCTTTTTTTTTTTTTTTTTTTTTTTTTTGCGGTACATGGGCCTCTCACTGTTGTGGCCTCTCCCATTGCGGAGCACAGGCTCAGCGGCCATGGCTCACGGGCCCAGCCGCTCCGCGGCATGTGGGATCTTCCCAGACCGGGGCACGAACCTGTGTCCCCTGCATCGGCAGGCGGACTCTCAACCACTGCGCCACCAGGGAAGCCCCAGCCTCGTGTTCTTATAATCTAGATCAGCTCCTGCGTCTGTCTTTGTGTCTCATGGCCATGTGGGCATTTTTAAGGCCAGTGCTGTGTAGTGTGTCCTTCGGTGTGGGGTTGTCTGCTGTTTCCTGATGATGATCCAGGCCATGCACTTTTGTGTGGCAGGTCCCCACCGAGGTGATGCTTGTTCTCCCCAGGGCACATGACATCGATAGGACATGTGATGTCTTATTCCATGTCTTACTACCTTGATGTCAACCTTGACCCGACCTTGATCAAGTTTGGGGTGGAGGCTTCAGGATTCTCTCTTTTCCTTTGTGCTCAATCTTTCATGAGAGACACGTGGAGACTGAATACCCTGTTACCCCTACAACTCTCACCCGCTAGTTCTTGCATCCTCCCAGGAGTCTCACCTGAATCAGTCAGGTTTCTGGTAGTTGCCAGATGATGATTTTCTAATTCTGTCATTCCTTGCACATCTTCTAGCTGGCCTTCTACTGTAAGGAACTTGTTCATATCAGGGTGGACTTATGGATGTGTCCTCTGTTCTCTGTTCCATGGTTTATAATCCTTTACTGGCATGATTTATTTTGCCCAGTGGGAGTTCCTCCCAGCTGACTCCTTTGTCATTTGGTCACATCATATCATTCTTGAGCACTTGCTTACTTTTGGCACGATAGGATTTTCCTTGCTCTTTCCTTGCTCTTTTTTCTTGCTCTCTCAGCTCCGTCATCAGCCATTTTTCCAGGGACCCCCAGTTCCTTATAGTGGAGAATGGTATTAGAAACCAGGATCTGGGCACTGGGGTGCTCAGTGCCCCTGCGATGCCACTGCTTCCAGACCTTCTCAGCAGACAGAGCTGGGAAGTAGGCATATGTGTAGACATGCCCACCGGGTGCCCTAGCAGCCTGCCATCTACTTCCACGTCTGCTTCTGTTCATGCCAGAGCCCTGACACTCCCACCCTCTTCTCCTTTTAGCAGCAGTGCTAGATCTATGTGAGGATTGGGGCTCTTGTGTCCTATGGGCTGCCTTCCCATTCAGCTGCCCTCCCTCCACACCCCCGTAGCTCACCATTCACCTCTCCCAGCTGCCTGCTGCACTGACTTTGCCTGGCTCTCACCTCCCCACCCTGGGCCCATGTCATTCTGTCCCTCTTTTTCTTTCTCCCTTCCCCTCTCCTTACTCACATCTTTGATCTTTCTCTCCCGTTCATGAGATTTATTCACTCATCTCATTCCGTTAAATCTCAAAGTAGAATAAAGTAGCCCCTTGTAGATAAGGACAATGCTGTAATAAACAGTAATTAAGTTCAAGCAGAAAAAAAAAAAGCTGGGAATTCCTAAGTCATAGAAAACGATGAACTATATCCATATCCCTAAGGTACATCTTCTGTTTTAGGAATTTTAAATGTCTTTAAAATGTGATTTTACAACATACAAATGAATGAAAGCTTGTTATTATCTTACTATACTATGGTGTAAAGCCTTTGAGATTTTAAACTTCTAGGTTAAATTTAAACCATTTGCCAAGGAAATTATCAATTTCTCTTACAATTCCACTCATAATCCCTTACACCCCATAGTACTCAGTTGTGTTTTTTTCCCCCACACATCGACTCTGTTTTGCCTTTTTTACTTTGAGCATTTTCCATGTTTCTCCATCATCCTGTTCTTTTCACTAGCTGTCCATTATTATTTTTTTTATTGTGGTAAAATACACATAACAAAATTTACCGCATAACAAAATTTACCATCATAACCATTTTTATTTAGTTTTTAAAATATTTATTTATTTATTTGGCTGTGCCTGGTCTTAGTTGCGGCACGTGGGATCTTCATTGCCGCGTGTGGGATCTTCGTTGTGTCATGTGGGATCCTTTTAGTTGCGGCATGTGGGATCTAATTCCCTGACCAGGGATTGAACCCCGGCCCCCTGCATTGGGAGCATGGAGTCTTAACCACTGGACCACCGGGGAAGTCCCATCATAACCATTTTTAAGTGTACGGTTCAGTGGTATTAACACATTCACATGGTTGTGCAACCATCACCACCATCCATCCCCAGAACTCTTTTCACCTTGCAAAACTAAACCTCTGTCCCCATGAAACACTAACTCCCCATCCCCCCTCCCCCAAGCCCCTCATTATTTGTTTTTATATTTCTTTTGATGGCATTTGACTTCAGGTGTTAGTTAGTATCATTGAACTGCCTTTGGGGTGGTCTCCAGGAAGGGGTGATTGGCCTGGAGTGAACCCAGGAACACGCCTCTCTCCTCATAACCTCATGAGCCCTGAATTTCTACTTTTGTTTTTATCATTTCTCATCATTTCAGCTAAGATTTATATTCTTTTATAAGTGGGTCTTAGAGTTGTGTCATTTTGTGTTTCTTTTCATCACTAGCTGAGTTTGGCATTTAGTACAGTTTTTAAGTGACTGTAAATTTTTACCTGTGTTAATGATCTGTTGGTAGCAACTTAAAGACTAGTTTGAAGTGGGGGGGGGGAGGTTGTCATTTTGGTTTTGTTTTGTTACTTTTTAAAATAGACTTTTCAATCCTTGTTTTAGACAAAGTTTATTTTCCCCTGCCTACCTCGAGCAGGAGAGCCACCTGTCCATCCTCAGCACACACGCCCTTTTGGGTAGTTTTGTGTCTCCTGAATATCTTGAGGTACATGCAGCTCTCATGGTGTGCCTTTTTTTCCCCTTCCAGTTTTCTTGAGATGTAATTGACAGACAGCACTATATAGGTTTAAGGTGTACTATCATGGTGAGTCTGTAGACTTCCACATTCCATTACTTTGAAAGTCGTCAGACCTGGAGACAGTGGCCTTGCTGTGTGGTGAAGGGACATGTGTGGAGTCTGGCATGATTGTATTCCTTTTGTACTCATTTCAGTCTCTCGTGATTAAACATATGTCTTAGAAAATTATGCATTGGCAGTGTAGCTCATCAGAAAGGTTTATTTTTACTGTGTTCCATTTGGAAGCAACCTCAAAAAGAGCAGTCTTCATCACATCACTGCAGCCCCTGAAAGAGCTGCCCTCTGCCCACCCTGGCCCTGGGCCTCGCCACCTGAACGCCGTTCTCTTTTGTGCTCACAGGCCATGCACTTGGTGTACCGAGCCCTCGAGAAGGAGCCTGTGCCCTCCGCCCTGCCCCCATCCCTCATCCCACCGTCCAAGAGGAAGAAGACGGTGTTCCCGGGAGCTGTGCCTGTCCTGCCTGCCAGCCCCCCGCCGAAAGACAGCCTCCGCTCCACGCCTTCCCACGGCAGCGTCAGCAGCCTGAACAGCACTGGAAGCCTGTCTCCCAAGCACAGTATCAAGCAAACACAGGTACGGTGCCCTCTGCATGCGTGGCCACGTCTCCGAGCAGCTGTTTGCACTGCTGTGTAGAGTGCCAGCAAGATGTTTCTCAGCAGCACGTAGTTCGTGACCCAAGAATGGTAAAGTCTGTGATTAAATTAAATCTTTACAATAGGTGTCGTAGTCCTCTCTGGCTGCTGTGACAGTGCTGTAGACTGGGTGGCTTCTAAACAGCTGATATTTATTTCTCACAGTTCTGGAAGCTGGAAGTCCAAGATCGAGGTGCCGACAGATTCGGTGTTTGGTGGGGCAATTCCTGGTTCACAGGTGGCCGTCCTCTTGCTGGGTCCTCACATGGTGGAAGGGCCATGGAAGCTCTCTGGGGTCCCTTTTTTAAGGGCACTAATCCCATTCGTGAGGGCTCTGTCCTCACGACCTAATCACCTCCCAAAGGCCCCACTTCCTAATGCCATCACAATGGGGCTTAGGACTTCCAGCGTATGAATTGAGCCGGGGGTGGGGGGGGGACACAAACATTCAGACCATAGCAACAGGGATTCAGAATTAAGTTTCTCATTCACTTACACATAAATACCGCCTTTCCCCAGCACTACTCACCCCTCTGCCCCTCCTGCCTCGGGCAGACCCTCTGCTGGGAGGGCGTGTCCCCAGATTGCATACTGAGGCACCTGGCGTCGTGAGCCTCTGCTCACGGGGCACCTCATCTGGGGAGCCTGGTGTGACCACACCCTGGACCAGCCACCCTCTACCTGCTCTCTTCTAGATTTCCCACAGCTGGCCTGTTATGCGGTTAATTATGTATCATGTGTCCAGTTCCCCCCCCAAACCCCCGCCATTAGCTTCATGAGAGCAGAGTTCGTTCTTGGTTATAATCTCAGCATCTAGAAGAATCTCTGGTACTCTGATGCTCATTAAAAATATGTTGAGTAATCAGGTAATTAAGGGAGGTATCCATCTCGTGTTAGGAAGACAGGAGGGGGCTCCAGCTCTCCATGTGACAGTATCTTATATGTCAAAAAAGACGTTTCTTGTTCTTGGAAAGGCAGCATCATAATGGGCTCTTTGTAAAAGGGCACCTTGGAGATTGTCTAAAACGTGCAAGGACGTGAGTTACATGTGGAATCATGCTTTACTTTCTACCTCATTTGTGGTTTCAAAGCCAAAGCAATGAGTTGTGACAAGAAGGCCAGCCAGCACCCCATGCAAGTTTGGAATATGATAAAAATGAAAACAAGAAAGGCATAATGAGACTGATTTCTCTTGATAGTGACATAATTTTAAAGTTAAATATTCGACTTGCAAGGCTCATTTTCAAGGAGCTTATCACATCCTAGAGTAAAAAAAAGAGATCAGAGAGGGTCGATGAGGCTTGGTCATAGGGGCTAACACAACTCCCCTCACCACTCTGGCCAGTTGGAGAGGCGTGGCCTCTGGTTGGTGAGTTGTATGCGGCTCTCTGTGAAGGAGCCCAGCCTCAGATGGCCCAGCCTGGGCACCTTTGCCAGCTCACCAGCCGTGCCCGGCACTTCCTGGGGGTGCTGCAGTGACTGTGCGATGGGCCCCTGCCCTCTGTGGGGAGACAGACGATAAGCAAATTGGTAAACTAAGGAAGGTCCACCAGTCATGAGAAAGCAGAGCAGGGCCTGGCCTGGAAGTGTCGGGGTGAGGAGGGGGGCGTGCTCCCGTGGGTGGGGCCAGCTGGCAGGCTACCGCTGCCGCGGTGACATCTGAGCTAACACCTGAATGATAAGCCATCTGAGGACTAGTGCATGGCAAGGCTCTCAAGTGGAAACGCTCCGTGTGTCCTTGAAACCGGAAAAAGGCTGAGGCAGGGTTAGCCAGGGGATGGTGAGATGGAGTCGGAGAAGCGGGGCTGAGGCCAGCTACTTAGACCTACATGAGCTGCTGTGTTTCAAGACCCAACACCTTGAGTCTGCAGAATTCTTGCCGAAAGCTCTTAAGTACCGTAGGTTAGGCTAGATGGAGTATGTTTTACTGACAAGGAAGCAGGCAGGGCTGAAGTTGTTGTTGGGTGCAGGCCAGCCAGCCTCATAATACCACCCCCTGGTGATCTGGCAGCTCTCCCCAGATCCCAGGAGCGTGCTGCTGACCCCCCTGACTAGACCAGTTGTACTAGTGGCCACTCTTGGGGGTCACAGGTGGGGGTGTCTTTGTCCCCGTGGAAGAGGGGCAGCTGGTGGAATTGCAGACATGAGAACGGGCATTTCTGTGGACCCACAAGTTCCATGCTTTCCCCTCCCCCACTTTCCTCATCCCCAGGGCAACAACACCCTACCTGGGGCCCCCAGAGGGCCGCCCAGTCCAGCTCTCGTGGCCATATGTGAGGGGAAGCCCCTTCCAGCCACCAGGGTCTGTTGCCATTGACTGGAGGCCTACAGCTGCTAAGCTGACCTTAAACCCAGCCCTTTCCAGGAGACCCAGCTCCAAGGGGGAGGTTGTTCAGTGTTGGATTTTTAGCTAAGTAGGCATCGGATTCTTGCTTCTGACATACCCTGAGACCCCCAGAAATGAGGCAGCAAGTTCATTGTGTTTGCGCAACGAATGTCTGGACCCTCATCATCCCAGAGGCGTGATCTGTTGGGGCCCATGGGACCCAGAAACCAATCCCGCCTCAGCTCAGCTTGTCTAACCATTGCTCCTTCTTCTGTGGGCATCTCAGTGTCAGCGTATGAGCTCGTTCCAGGCTCTTGACTTAAAGACAGCAAGCCTCTTCATTAAAGCTCCTTTATGTGCATCTTTACGTCTCCTCTGAACTGTTCAATGACAGACCTGAGGTGGCTTAGAAAATTCCTGTAATGCAGCAGGTAAAACGCTATCTCAGTTCTCGCTGCCTGAGCCTTTGCAATTTGAATCTGGTCCATAAATTCTGATGATTTTTTTTTTTTTTGATAAATCCTTGCTGTCCTAAATCATTCTACTCCCTACCCCAAACCCTGGGTAATGTGTTGTCCCTTTCTTCCCAAAATTACTTTCTGGATCCCTGGTGCTCACATCAGGATCCCACTGATTTAGATGATAAGAGAGACCTGGTCAGAAAAGCAGATGAAAGGAAACATCTCTACAAAAAGGGGCAGAGACGCTGTGAAACGTGCTGTGATGGGAGCCCCAAAGGTCAGAGGTGACACACCCAGAATAAGCAATTGAAGAGGCCTGCCACCAAGTGCCCGAGGGGCCTGGATGCCTCTGAGTTGGAGGTGCTCTGGCCCTGGCGGACCCTGGCATTTGCTTTTCTTAAGTAGAACTGGAGCAGGTGGTGTAAGAGGTCACAGGTGCACGAGGTGGCCGAGCCCCAATGCACTGAAATCAAAGCAGCTCGCTGGGCTCTCAGCTTCGTCTGCCATAGCAGGGTCCTCGTGGATGTGGGGCGCTCACAGGTGGTGGGCGTGCTCCTCAGAGGCCCGGGCTCCCCCACCAGCACCACAGGGCCCTGAGTGCCCGCCTGTCATGCAGGTGCAGTTTTCACATCAGCCTCACTCAGTGCCTGTCAGTGCCTTGTGTGTACTGACACCTCACAGGGGGTCTGCTGTGTCGCAGGGAGTGGGGTCAGGGTCAAAGAAGGATGGAGTACAGAATCCTGGAACTGTGGGCGTTGAGAATGCCCCTGCCGCTGCAAAGAAGGTCTGCAGGTGGAGGACAGAAGGCCAGGAACGCTGGCATCGGTGCTGGGCCGGTTCTCGGGAGACAGTCCTTCCAAAATGAGTGGTCAGGAGGGTCCTCTCTGGTACACTTGAAGTCCCCTCCTGGAAGGGGATCACTTTCCATCGTGGAAGGCTTTCCTTCGTGTCCCAGGCAGCGGGGATGGAAGGGCTATTGGTAGAAGGACCTGCTGCGTCTTTACATCCCTCTCAGTACAAAGATTTCAGGGCACTGTGATGGGGTGGAAAGAGGTACAGACTGGCCACTGGGTAAGACTGACCGAGTCAGCATTAACCTCTCTGAGCCTCAGTTTCCGCTCTTAAGAACAGGGATCCTGTCTGCCCTCTTGGCTCGTGGAGGGTTTTCTGCTAAAATGAGCATGAAAGCACTTCAATAGTGTATATTTGCAGGTGATAAAAAGCTTGAGGATTAACTTCTGAAAAACCTTTTCAGCCAACAGTAAACTGGGTGGTGCCAGTGGCGGACAAGATGCGATTTGACGAGATATTTCTGAAGACTGACCTAGACCTGGACGGCTATGTGAGCGGCCAGGAGGTGAAGGAGATCTTCATGCACTCGGGCCTCACCCAGAACCTTCTAGCACACATATGGTAAGAGCAGATAGGTGGACGTCTCTTCCTAAGTACAGGGGGTCTCGCTGTGTGAAAGTAACGGCTGTGGGTGGCTCACACGTTGAGTGAGACTTGTGCTGTGTGAAGGGCCGGAGCGGGTGAGCAGGACAGGAGGGAGCGGTAGTCAGGGCTGAGTGTAAAGACCTCTACCCTGTATTCCGTGCATGTCAGTTCACCCTCCTCCAGCAGGAAGGTCTCCTGTTTTGTCCCTCCAGAGAGCTCTGGGGCAAGTTCTTGCTAGTGGTTTTGCAGCCTTCAGCCCAGCCAGTGAGGGTGCAGATGCTCGGCCCCACCCCCTTCTGGTGGAAGGGTGCAGTAAGGGCCCCAGAGGCTCCGGCAGGGCCACCCTGGGCATCAGGGCTGTGGCCATCTCTCCTAGAGGCCCTTCCCCGTGAAGGTCAGTGACACGGCTGGTGGGAGAGGGTGAGACTGGTCTGTACCTCAGGGCTGGTCGAGGAGCCGTCTTCACCCCCACTTTCGTCCAGGGCCGGCGGAGCGATCTTCATGGCACTGGGATGGCTCCTTTTGTACCTAGCCAGTGGTGAAAGTCGCTTCCTAGCTTTCTCAGTGGAGAAAGCCCTCCCACTTTAGAGGGCTTCACTTGGGAGTTGTAAGAAGAGAATTTCCATGTAATTCTGGAGGGGTGAACCCCTCCAAATAGAGCTGTGAAATTCACTGTGACTTGGGGAAATAACCATCCTTAATAGTAATTCAGAGATAGGCACGTTGCAAGGTGAGGCCCTACTGGAGAAAACGGGCTGTCCCTTCTGAAGAAGCACACGACACCTAGTCAGTTAGCAAAAGACTGTGGGAAGCCTGGCCCCTTGTGACGAGTCAGGGGCAGTCTCTATCAGGCCCTTCAGATCCAGTGCCCCCTTTATCACGCTGAAATGCACGTGCATGGAATTCAAATTATACCCTGATCATAACATAGAGTAATTTATAACATGTATCTCAACCTGTAAGTGACATGACAATACGTAAATGACACAACGAAATCACAAATACGCTTGGATTAAAAAGAAAACACGCAGAAGGCATTGCATACAGGGAGAAAAAGGCAAGGACGAAAGAGTGAGCTCTAGAGTAACCACTGGGACAGTGAAAGGACAGGCTGGGTTTGTTTGCAGGTGGCCAGGTGTGGGAGCACATCCAAAGTGGAGATAACAAGCCACGAAGGATTGAAGGGACGAAACGAGGACGTAGGCGTGTCCCCCGCAGTGCCCGGCACCGTGCCACTCAGCATGGTGTCAGAATAAGCACAGTCATGCTGCCCTGGGTGGACGCGGACAGAGTACCCCTGCACGTGGGCCTGCGGGCCCCCGCTCCTTCAGAGACCGGGGAGCAGGGACGGGCCAGAGAGATGGGACCGCAGCCCGAGAGCTGCCGTGGGCTGGGTGTGAAGCAGGACTGGCCCTTGCCAGCAGAATCAGGAGAAATAGTTGCAGTTCGAAATTATCACACCCCGCCCTTGAACTGTGACAAGAACAAAGACATTTTAAAATCAGGCTTGAACAGAGACATTTACAGGGGTCTCCACCAGCCCTGTTCGCTCACAGCGTTTGGGCCCGAGCCTGTTACACGTTCCCGGCTCTTCTTTGCTCTGCATCAGGGCATGGTTTCACTACTCTCTCAGTAACTACGTGCAGTGGGAAGGAGACTGCGTGTTGAGTGGACAGAGTGAAGGGATGACATTTTTCACAGATGTGGAGGCCTTGTCCTGGCTGCGTGAGGCTTCCCTTCCCGTACGGCCAGCTCTCGGTGACCAGGGCTGTGGCAGAGCTTCCACACTGCCTTGCCCATGTGCCAGGACACCAGAAGGCCACAAGGGCGGGGTCACCTTAGCAGCGAGGGACTGACCCCTGTGTAGCCATGCCTGGCTTTCCAGGCCCCGTCCTCTCATGATGACAACCCCAGGTGCTGCTTGTCATCCCCATTGAAGACCAGCGGCTCAGGCCATTCTGATAACCCAAGGCTGCAGGAACCAGCTGAGGGTCTGAGTGTGTGCACTCGGCTCCAGCTTCCATTTGCACAGGAATGTGAATCGCACCCACTGCCTGCACACCATCAGAAGCCAGCTGCTTGTCTCCTGGCTGCTAACAGGGCTTCCCAAGGGACCGGCTCCTCGGCCCGTGGTGGGGGTGGGCTTGGCGGTTCTCCAGTTGGGAGAAGAGCCCCCTCCTGCCCTGACGCTCTGGTGGGGGGGCTGGGACTGCTCCCCAGGAAGGGGATGTTCAGTAGAAAAGGAGCTGCAGCTGTGGCCCATTGTTTTTATCGTTTTTGTTGTCCATTTTTTAGACGTGTGGGTTCCATGTACTTGGAACCAATTCTGGTGTTTGTGATGTGTAATTAACATCCCCACATTTCTCCCAGGGCCCTGGCCGATACGAGGCAAACGGGGAAGTTAAGCAAAGACCAATTCGCGTTAGCTATGTATTTCATTCAGCAGAAGGTCAGTAAAGGCATCGACCCCCCTCAAGTCCTCTCGCCGGACATGGTCCCACCTTCAGAGAGAGGCACTCCCATCCCGGTGAGTAGCCGCTGGCCCATCCCTATCGTGTTTGCGCCACTTCCCTCAGCCCGCCACCAGGTGGCGCTGGCAGCCTGCCCAGCCTTCACTAGGGCCACTCGGGGTGTGTCTGGGCTGCCCAGATGGTTCCCAGGCTGGGGGCTGGAGACAGATGATTTTATCCCTTATTCTAAGACCTACTAGCCCGTGCTGTGCGGTGAGGTCAGCTAGCCAATTTGTAATTCTTTGTCTGAATTTGGTTGCAGGACAGTTCAAGTTCTCTTGGATCGGGGGAGTTTACCGGTGTGAAGGAACTTGATGATATCAGTCAAGAGATCGCCCAGTTACAAAGGTATGTTAAAGCGTCTCCTTCCCTTCAGGTTCCAACCAAATCTACGTCCCAGGTTGTTATCGGAAGTAGCAGAGGCTTGTGAACCATGTGGCGAGTTGACCGTCATGAGTTTGTTCAGCAAAAATGAAGGGACACAGATTCTCCTGAGTTCCTGAATTGACTTAATGAGCTCAAGTACTGACATCCTCAGTGGGAGCCGGTGTGAGCTGTGGGGTCTCAGACACATTGTTGCTAGGTGGCCTGCAGGGCACCCACCCCCACCCCCCACCCACCCCCGCCACAGGAAGGCCTTGTAATTTCTGAACACATAAAGTGACTGAGTCTCAGGTAGTGACACTGCTGCTTAGGAGCAACAGGTCAACTCTGAGTCTCAGGCCTTGTGTCCAGGTTTCTGTCTTCACTCCCAGCGCTCACTGCCCTGGTTTCCCCACCTGTAAACAAGGGCTTTGGATGGGGTGTCTGTACTCTCAGAGTCTGGCATAAAAGAATACATCTACTTCCTGTATGCCCCTGTGATCTTCTGCAGAACACCATCCTCTTACCAATTAATTCTCGGGGAGGGCTGGGGGGGGGGGTGCAACGAGCAGAAGGGCCAAAGGCACCCAGCCCTCCACGGGAGACAGACTGTTTTCTTGACCGAAAATGAAAACATTACTTTGCCAGAGCGAGCTGGATCCCACTCACAGCTGGATGCCCCTTGGGTGGTGTAGTTTGTGTCCTTAGTGGAGCAGAGCCCTGAGAAGCAAAGGCAGGTCAGATGTCATGTGAGACTGGTTAGGTGGCTGGCTGGCTGGCCACAAAGCCTCAGCCTTGGCCACCTGCTGAAGCCAGACCCTCTGCTTCATGCTCAGCCCAGAGGATGGCTCCCATCTGTCATCTGCTCCCTGGGGCTGTATTTCCAAACCAGAAATCAGCACGTGGAGCCTGACAAGGCTGAGAGGGTCCGTGAGGATGGAGGGCCAGTGTCTCAGAGCCTGGGCAGGCCTGTTACTCAGGACTGCAGGTAGAGGAGGGAGGGGACCCTGTAATGCAAGGGTTGGGGTCTTGGAAGGGACAGTGGTGTCCCAGTCAGGCCAGGGCTGCCTCTTCACAGCTGTGCAGCCTCTGGCAGCCTGGAGCGTTTCCCTGTGAAGGCAAGAGGCAAGCGTGTGCAGAGCAAGAGTGTGCAGGAAGCCAGGCCTGGGTGGCTTTGAGAGTGACCTTCAGGCCTGTTGCTTGGCGGTGTGGCGAAACACGCCTGTCCCCTTGACGTGACTCAGTCGTAATGGGTTGGATGTAAAGAGCACGTTGTATTGTTAGGTAGTTCTTAGACTTGTGGAAACGAACATGCAGATACTCGCGGTTCCATGTCTGGCCCAGTGTCCCAGAGGGGGCCTTACTGTCGAGCAAGGGCTGGGTTCCCAGCAGGGGAGGCAGGGTATGTTGGCCACATGAGGTTTCTGATGCCGAGGCAGCCCCCTCAGGCTGCTGTAACAAACTCTCACAGACTGTGGGGCTTGAACAACAGGCCCATACTTACCCCCATCGTGGAGGCTGGAAGTCGAGATAGAGGTGCAGACAGATCCAGTGTCTGATGGGGCCCATCTCCTGGTTCATCGACAGCGTCTTCTCGCCATGTTCTCAGAGGGTGGAGGGGCAAGGAGGTCTCGGGTCTCTCGTAAGGGCATTAATCCCATTCCTGCAGGCTCCACCCTCATGACCTAAGCATCTCCCAAAGGCCCCACCTCCAAAAACCATCACATTGGGGGGTTAGGGTTTCAACATATGAATTTGTGGGGGGCACAAACAGTCAGTCTCTAAGGAGGAGAGCAAGGCTGGTTGCTCCCCCGGGGGAGCTGTTTGCAGCTGAGGAGGCAGGCAGGGCCCCACCAAGCCCTGGTGTGCACAGCGGCCAGCCACAGCCTCCTGTGAGGGAGTAGCTGGGGGCAGCTGCCGGGCCCAGAGACCCTCACTGCCGCATCTTGCTGCCAGCCCTCTGGACTCCTCACCCAACTTTGCATCACTCCAAACACCTCACCATGGCTCCTCCAGCCGAGCTATGCCTTCCTGTTCCCATCGCCTAGAATTTGTTTTTCCATCATATATTCCCTTCATAGGCCATGTCCTCAGAGTCCTTCCCTGGTCATCGTATGCAGGACATTGCACACCCCCTTTCCTTATCCCATTGGATTTCCCTTCGTGGTACTTAGGTTGTGTGCCTTTGTGTGTTGATTTGTTGCCTGTCTCTCTCACTGGCCTGTGAGCTCCGTGAAGGCAGGGCCTCACTCCGTGTGTCCTCGTGTCTTCAGTGCTCAGTCTTCTGAGCAGTTATTGCTCACCATTCATGAGCGAGTGTACGTAGGATTTAGAGAATGTATTCATTTTCTGTTGCTGTGTATGGAATGGCTTAAAACAGCACAAATGGCTTAAAACAGCTCTGTAGACCAGGAGTCTAGATGGGCTTAACTGGGCTTCTTGCTCAGGGCCTCACAAGGTCGAATTCAAGGTGTTGTCCAGGTAGGTGGGGATCTGAATCGAGTTGCTCAAAGTTGGGAGTCTGGGGTCTGCTTTCCGTGCTGTGTGGCCAGGGGCTCATTCTGCTCTGAGAGGCTGCCCGGTGCCTGCTCTCTCGTGACCCCTCCATCTTCAAAGTCAGCAGGGGCACATCCAGCCCTTCTCACCCTGGACATTGCTTTGACATTCTCTGCTTTAAAAGGCTTGTGCGGCCATGTTGGGGGCAAAGCCTCATGGCATCCACAGGTTCGACCCACACTTGTAGGGGAGGAGGTCAGGTAGGGCAGATGGTCACTGGGGGCGTTCCTATACTTCTGCCCCCCACTGAGTGGGGCCAGCCCGGGTGGGTTTCTGTGGGATGGATGGGATTGGGTCTTGAGAAGTTGGGATACTGGGGGAACGGTCAACTCATTCACTCTATCTGTGCTTTCCTGAACTATTTTTAAACACACAGAGAGAAATACTCACTGGAACAAGACATTAGAGAAAAGGAAGAGGCAATCAGACAGAAAACCAATGAAGTACAGGTAAGCACTTGGCTGGTTTTCGAGGAATCAACCTTGTGTCACACGCAGTGCAGGGAGTTCCCAGCAGTGATGGTGGAGCAGGGCAAAGGGGGGGCACCGATGCACTCATTGGAAACTTGAGCTTTTGGGGGCTTCCAAGTGATTTTTTTTTTAGTTTCTTATACCATAAGTAGTGGATTTTTTAAAAATTGAGATGTACAATTCATATAACGTAAAATCTACTGTTCTAAAGTATACAGTTCAGTGGTGTTTAGCATGTTCAGTGTGTTGCTTAACGACCACCTCTGTCTAGTTCCAGAACATCTCCATCACCCCAAAAGGGGACCCCATCCTCATTAGCCATCTCTCCCCATTCCCACTCCCAGCCCCTGACAGCCACGAATCCACTTTCTGTCTCTATGGGTTTGTCCGTTCCGGACATTTCATATAAAGGGAATCATACAACATTCGGCTTTTTGTGTCTGGTTTCTTTCACTCAGCCTGAAGGACAGTCCTGCTTGGAGAGTCTCCTTGTGGGTGTTGGTGACAGTGACACTGGGGGTCTGACTGCTGGGGCTCAAACCTGGCTCTCGTTAGCAGCTGTGTGACCTTGGGCAAGTTACTTAACATCTCTAGGCCTCGTGTGACGTTGGTAGTGAGTGGTCTGCTCTCCTGGGCGGTGGGCTGGAGCATGGGGTCTGGCATGTGCTCAGCACTCACTCGTCGTCTGGGCAGAGGGAGGCTGTGCCAGAAGCGAAATGGTCAGTGCGTGGGAGCTGCACCCTTGAAGAGACATCGGTTCCGAGATGTCTCAGGTGAATGAATAGAGACGGCTCTGCCGTCGTGAGGAGACTCGAGTTGTCTGTCGGGCTCTGAGAGCGTGGCTGAGCTGTGCCGTTGGGCCTGACAGTCTCTGCGTGGGGCTTCGAGTGCTCTGAGCTCAGAGCCAGGGAAGGAGGAGCGAGGCTGAGCAGTCAGCGCTGCAGCCCCCACGGCTCGGCCAGGGGACTGTGGGTGGGTGGCTCAGCCTCCCGGCCTCCGTCTTCCCACCTGGCAGTGAGGATCAGCGCCAAGAGCAGCATCTGGCCGCCGTGTGCACCGCCTGAGTGGCTGGTTCTTTCTGGGACACCTCCTAGGGCAGCGACCTGAGCCAGGCCAGGGGAAGCAGCACCTGACTCAGTCAGGCTCATGGGGTGCTGGGCGGCCCTCTTTCCCCCTCCCCTGAGCCTGTCCGTAAAGGGGCTCTAGGATTCCATGAGATACCCAGTGGACAGATGGCATGCAGTGCCTGCCCGCCGGCTGCGGGAAATGTCCTCTGTCGTAGCTGCCGTCTGCAGGTGGGGTAGGGTGGATGCTTTTGGACTCTCATTGGTTCACGCTGTGCAGTGTCCAGGCTCTTCTTTCCTGGCTTCTCACTCTGTACACGTTGGCATCAGGGGTTGGGCCTTACATGGTCCCCTGGAATGTTTTGGATTAGAAGGCAGGGAACAGCCTGCCTCTATCATCGTGTTTTGGTTTTGTTTGGTTTTTTTTTCTCAAATGAGTTGCATCATTTATATGAACACAGGTGAAGTGACTCTATTTTTCTGGGTGTTTGTATGTTCATCCTATCATTTTATTCTCACCTCAGCCCTCTGATTTCCACCCATGTCCTAGAACTGACCCCTCAGACACAGTTCCCTGTCACCCGTATCACCTCACCCCCATCCTTTCAGCTGTTTGCTGTGGTGGTGCTGGCCTCATCTTCCCTTTCACCTTGGCCCTGGCCCGGCTGGCCACGTGGGTCCCTGGGCAGTTCTCCCTCCCGTTGTGTCTGGGTCGCTCTGCACGAGCTCTGGTTTGCATTCCCAAAGCTGGGGATCTGGGTGCTGTGATGGCCTTTGGCTCCAGGGAAACCAGTCACCGGGTCTCTGGCACCTGCTCCTGGGCAATTCTAAGAAAGCCGTTGGGTCGCTGTGATGCCTGGAGGTGCTTTCCCCTCTGATCTGTGGCAGGCTCAGCAAGGCCACCCGAAACCCTCGCTACTGGGCTCTGACAGTGCACTCCTGCAGCCTTTGAGATGCTGGGGTCCGTGTGGGCCCCGATGGCCCCTCAGAGCTGGAGGGGGCCCAGCTCCAGCCAGGCCAGCCCCTGTCCCACAGGAGCATCACGTGTACTCCAACGAGGACAGGCCCCTGCTGTCGTGTGATGGCAGCTCCTTGGTCAGGGACAGAACACTATATATATTTTAAAGTTCCTCTGTGAAAACCAGGTTTGATTTTGGTTCCTGCTGCCTTTTCCCAGATGGGTTTGGCCAGGACATCATGTGCCATGCCTGCCAGCACAGGCTGCAGGTCAGGGCCCAGCGTCGAGTAGCAGGCCTTGGTCCTCAGGTTAGTTTATGTTTGGTTTTAAGCAGTGGAGCTTCAGCTTCAGCCCCCTCAGGCCTCCCCTTCCCCCTCCTGCCCTGGGGATCTCTCCATTTCCATGGCTACTGTCTTAGTGAGAACCTGCAGCATCTTTGCCTGGTTTACTGTTGCATTTTGTTTTTGTAACAACAGCTTCACTGAGATGTAATTCACATACTATACAATTCATCCATTTAAAGCGTACAATTCAGTCGTTTTTAGCATATGCACAGAGTTGTACAGCCATCGCCACAGTCAATTGCAGAACATTTTCATCACTCCAAAACGAAACCCCCTACCCATTAGCGATCCCCAGTCCTTCCCCAGCCCTTGGCAACCACTTATCTACATTCTTTTCTCTGGATTTTTCTGTTTGGGACATTTCATATCAATGGGATCACATACTGTGTGGCCTTTTGAGTCTGGCCTCTTTTCACTCAGTGTAGTTTTCAAGGTTCATTCATGTTGTTGCATGTGTCAGTGCTTCATTCCTTTTTATGACTGAATAACGCTTCAGTGTATGGCTGTTTTATTCATTGCTTCGTTAGTTGATGGTTGTTTGTGTTTTTCTACTTTTTAGCTATAGCAAGTAATGCCACTGTGAATATTAATGTGCAAGTTTTTGTGTGGATATATGATTTCACTTCTCTTAGGTGTGTGTGTATATATATACATTTAAGAGTGAAGTTGTGGGTCACATGGTAACTGTATGTTTAACCCTTTGAGGAATTGCCAGACTGTTTTCCAAAGTGGCTGTACCATTTTTCATTCTCACTTTCTCCACATCCTCACCAACACTTGATATTTTCCATTTTTTATTATAGCCTTCCTAGTGGGTGTGGAGGGGTATCTCATTGATGCTGTCCCTAATGTTGATGAGCATCTTTTCACGTACTTATTGACCATTTGTGTATTTTCTCTGGAGGAAAGCTAATTCAGACCCTTTGCCCATTTTTAAATTGGGTTATTTGTCTTTTTATAGTTGAGTTGTAAGAGTTCTTTATATTTTCTAGATAAATTCCCTTATCAGATAAATGATTTGCAAATATTATGTCCCCATCTTTGGGTTGTCTTTTCACTTTCTTGATGGTTGTACCCGGGCCCTCGGCAATGAAAGTGAGGAGTCCTAACCACTGGACTACCAGGGAATTCCCTGAAGCACAAAGGTTTAAAATTTTCCAGTTATTTATTCCGTTTTTTTGCTTTTGCTTTTGGTATCATATCCAAGAACCCATTGCCAAATCCAAGGTCACAAAGATTTACCACACATTTTCTTCTAAGAGTTTTATAGCTTTAGCTGTTACATTTAGGTCTTTGATCCATTTTGAGTGAATTTTTACGTAATGTGTGAAGTAGGGGTCCAACTTCATTGTTTTGCATGTGGAGGGCCCGTTGTCCCAGAACCATTTCTTGAAGAGACTAATCTTGCCCCCACTGAATGGTCTTGGCACCGTTTTCAAAAATCCATTGGTCGTAGACATGTGGATTTATTTCTGAACTCTCAGTTCTATCGCATTGATTTCTGCCTTTCCTTATGCCAGTATCACACTGTCTTGATTACTGTTGCTTTGCAGTAAGTTTTGAAATCGGCAAGTGTGAGTCCTCCAGCCTTGTATTTTTCAAGCTTGTTTTGGCTCTCCTGATGAGATCGGGCCCGTTCCGCGTGGTGTGGCCGTAGACTGTTTTGGCTATTCTGGGTCCCTTTCGTTGCCTTATAAATTTTGGAATCTGCTTGTCAGAAGCTGGCTTGCGTTCCAGTGGGGATTGCTCTGAGTCTGTAGGTTGTCTGGGTTTTTTCTGTCTTCTCTTTGCTCAGACACCTCCCCCACTTTGACCCCAGCGCTCTTCCTAACCAGAAGCTGGCAGGTCATCTTCCCATGGGCTTTTCCATGGCTACGGTAGGCCTGACCCTCCTTCCTCCTTCGTCTCCCCCTTCCCCATCACTTGTCCTTCCCTCAGATGTGGCAAACCCACATTCCCTACTCTGCCATTAGCTTCCTATCAGACATTCATTGTTAGCTCTCCCAAACTTGTTGGACTTGAGGTCTGTTCTTAAAGGTCGGGGACAAGGAGACTGGGGAGCAGAGAACCTAGCCCCCCAAAATAGCTCAGAGGTGTGTTTTGGCTGTTGAGAGAGGAGAGAGAGAGCCGTGATTTTTTTGTCCTCAAAGCAGGGAGAGGGAGACCCTGCACCTCCTTCGAGTTTTCTTCTGAAATGACGTCAGCCACCAGCAGCCCCGGCCAGCCCTGGGGATTGGCCTCACCACTCCTGTCCTCCCTGACCGCCCAACAGTCCCCTCAAGTCCGCCCCTTCCTTTGATACGCATGGCCACAACCTCACCCAGGCTGCCATCACCTCTCCCTCGGCCCCAGCTTGAGTCCCCTCCCCACTGTCAGCCCCACAGGCCATGCTCTCCCCTCCCATCCCATCCCTGCTTTAGTTATCTGTCTTACAGGTAGGTAAGACATCCCATAAGACATTCGCCTGGTTGAAAATGGACGCCTCCTGCCCTCCCCTGTACCCGCAGAGGTGTAGTCCATCAGCTCCCATGAGGCCTTCCAGGAAGGTCATGTGTGTGTGTGTCAGGAGAGACGTCTGTGCGTATTCCCCCCTTCCTGATTGCACAAATGCCACAGTGCCTCACATGTGTGCTCTGCTGCATGCCTCGTTCATTTCACATTATAACTCTGTTACAAGGTGGAGTGTCCCTCAGGGTGGGCTGTGCTACAAGTCCAGCCAACTCCGCCTGTGGAAGTTTGCATTGTTGACAGATCTTGCCATCACAAACATTGCACGTTTTCACTTGCGCCATCCCCCTCTAGGATCCTTTCCCTAGAGGTCTAACAGTCGAGTCTGAAGACACCCGCACTGGTCGTCTCGTTAGATACGGCCCACGTGGAGGAGCTTTAGCAGCTGAGAATCATCATGTCCTGCTCCCATTTTAGATGTCTGCAGGGGCTTCCTGCTGCAGAAGCCAGTGCCGTCTTTGGCATGGCCTTTGGGGCACGGACTCTGGTGCCCTCGGCCCGCTTTCCTTTGATCCAGCTGGAGCACGGCACCCCTTTCTCTTTGGGGTCCTCTGCGGCCCCGTCCACTCTTCACATTGCTGGCTCTTTTCCTGGCTACCACCTGCTCGTCCTTTGGGTTCGTCGAAGTGGTGCTTCCTTGAGCTCTTGTCCACCTGTGCAGCATCAGTATGGTCTCCCCATGCCCCCGTGACTCTGACTGACAGTCTGACCCATGCTATCCCATGTTCGTCTCAGTTCGTGTCTGGGTGATGCCCTTCCCGCCCCAATGATGACCACATGTCACTGGAGAGCTCTTCTTGCCAGGAGCCCAGCCCCACTCCTGGTGCCTGGCCTCTCTTAGGCCATCAGTAAGTATTTGCTGAGGGACTTAGTGAGAGATTCAGCTGGGGCCACCACACTGAGATGTGTGTGGTATTCCCTGTGGAGTGTGTGGTTTTGTAGGACATCTTGGGGGCTCCAGCCCAGGCTGAGACAGTGTTAGCTTGGACGTGCCCCATGTGAACAAGTCTCGAGTAAATTCATGCCACCCTCCCCTAGGAATTGCAAAATGATTTAGACCGGGAAACAAGCAGTTTGCAAGAGCTGGAAGCTCAGAAACAGGACGCCCAAGACCGCCTGGACGAAATGGATCAGCAAAAGGCCAAGCTCCGAGACATGCTGAGTGACGTCAGGCAGAAGTGCCAGGATGAGACCCAGATGGTAAGTCATCATCCCCCCCTCTCCCCGCTGAGCCCAGCAGGGGAAGGAGGCTTCTTACAGACTTCCCTGAGCTCACCATGACCGTCTCAGCTCAAGGTTGAGATGTCTACTGGTTTAATAGAGTAGTTGAACGTATCATGTGGAAAAGTGTCCAAGCATTTGTGGCCTGACCTCAGTCTCATCCACCATGTTACATGTATAAGCATGAACCCGTGTGTGCACACCACCCTGACCCATGCCCCACAGCACGGTGTGGGCACGTGTCTCCCCTCCCCTGGTGTCTTAGCTGCTTGTTACAAACCAGGGAGGCTGCAGCTTCAGCAGACTGTAAAACCCTTACATCCTGGTCTGAGGCCTCTTGTGGGGACATTCAGCCCCAGGGGACAGACAGATTGCCTATGCTTGTCCCGGGTGTGGAGAGGGGTCCATGTAAAGGAAGCCAGGCGTCGGGCTTTCAGGCTGGTGTCCTCTTCCCTGGGTCAGCTTGTTTCAAGAACATGAGCCAGAATTCTTCCTCGAAGTCGTGTTTCATCTCTTTTCAGATTTCCTCACTGAAGACTCAGATCCAGTCCCAGGAATCCGACCTCAAGTCCCAGGAAGACGACCTGAACCGGGCCAAATCTGAGCTGAACCGACTGCAGCAGGAGGAGACGCAGCTGGAGCAGAGCATTCAGGCTGGGAAAGTTCAACTGGAAACCATCATCAAGTCCCTGAAATCCACGCAAGACGAAATCAACCAGGTATCTCCGAGGGGGTGGGGCGAGGCCTGCCACCACTGGCTGTGGCCGGGGGCTTCTGGGGTCTCCTGCCAAGCAGGGTGGCTGCCACGAGCAAAGCAGTCACAGAGGGGTGTGCGACCAGCGGTCCCAGGTGTCTGTGCCGCAGTAGTTGTTTTCTTTGCTCTCACCCACCTCCCTTTCTTCTTGGAAGCCTTCATTCAGCCTGAAGGTGAAGTGCTGAGAACCCCCGCAGCGTGCGTTCCACCATCGTGTTGACTTTGGCCTGGTGGTGTCTGCTTTGCCTCACTGGCCTTCCACTTCCCCGCCTGAGTGCACATCATTTTTGTGGAGCGGGTGGGGTCTGGGTGAGGACATTAAGTTAACTCATTTGGAGAGAGCCTTGGGTTCAGGACATGCTCTCCCCAACCTTGGTCCTTGTACAAGCAAGAGGGACAGAGTCCAAGACACCTTCCAGCACCCGTCTGTCCCCATGTATTGATAGTTCGAAGACCAGCACACCGAGGAGGCCCCATCCTCTCAGGAGCATCGCCCCACATGGGCCCCTGTCCAAGTACCCCTCCCTGTCCCGCTCTGGGGTGAAGGCCTTGAGGCCTGTGGCCGCTGCCCACCAGCAGAGGGAGAGCTCTTTTCCTGCTCCCCTGTATGTAACGGCTAAAGGCCTCCTTGCTCGCCCTCGAGTGTCCCACCTACAGAGTGAGGGTGATGTTTGTTAGACCTTGGCAGTATCTAAATGCGTGTTCGTGCTTCCTTTCTTTTGACTGACTTGATCGCTTTGCTCTTTTTGCCAGTTTACTGGCAAAAGTTGATCACAAACTCAAATCTCAGGGATTTAATGCCATATATTGTGCTTTTTTGTTAATCAATACCTGTAGGGTTATCTTATGTCTTTTCCCTCCCAGCCTTTGGAGTTTATAAAACATAGGTAGGAGCCAAGACATAAATGTATGTTAGTGATAATGATAACGATATTAAAAATGATAGCTGCTGCTTATTAAGGCCCACCCTGCCGGACACCGCAAGAGGGGTTTTACCCGTCATTTCCAGGGCTCCATCTTGGAGAAGAGGAAACAGAGAGGTTAGATCACCAGTGCATATGAGACAGTTAAGATAAAGCTGGGGTCTGTCTGACGTCACAGATTGCCTTCCTTCCCCTGGCCTCACGTGCCTCCTCCAGGAACAAGGAGGAGCAAATGGGGTAATAAAATCCCACGAAGGAAAGTGACCGCTGAATATCACTTTGAATAGATTGTGCATCTGGATTTTGTCCCATTCCACTTCCTTCCGAGTCACCAAATGTCTGAACACTTGCGTTTCTCAGGGACCGCCTGGGGCAGCAGAAGGGTCTCGTCTTGGTTTACAAGTGGTCTCGCGTCTCATAAACATGGCAACAGGGATTGTCTACTCCGTAGATGGGTAATTCAGTTACCATTGTGAATCGTCCGGGGTTGGATGTTAGGAGAAAAAAATGTGTTGCCTAATACTCTTTTCCTAAACCCTACTTGATGCCGACGATGTCTTTATCGTACAGGCAAGAAGCAAGCTTTCCCAGCTGCACGAAAGCCACCAGGAAGCCCAGAGGAGTCTGGAGCAGTATGACGAGGTGCTCGACGGGGCCCACGGCGCCAGTTTGACCAACTTAGCAGAGCTGAGCGAGGGCGTCTCCCTGACAGAGAGGGGCGGTTTTGGAGCCATGGTAAAGGTGGAATAAATGTAAATGTAAAGGTCCCGGCCCCACACTGGGATCAGAGAAGGCCCTGCCCGCTTGATCCAGCACTTGCCAGCCTCGATTCTGTTCAAGTGCAGGGTGTTTCTTGTTTTCACTGCTGCTTTGCGTGTCCCCACCAGCCCTGCAGCCTGGCGTCCGGGGCCACACTCCAGCCTGGTGTCTGGGACAAAGCCAAGGATAGGCCTGAATCCTTTCTAAGACCAGTTTGTAAAGACCTCCATCTCCGTGAGCTGATCACCCAAATTTGGAGGGCTTCCCAAACTTAACCAAAATTGGATCAACTCTCATACATTGTGAAACCCCACATCCTACTAATTGAGAGTTTGGAGGAATGTGTGTGTGTGTGTTTGTGTGTGTGTGTGTGTGTGCGTGTTTCTGTGTTTCTACAAGGAGCACCTTGAAAATCACACGTATAGGTAAAGATCAAAAACAATGACAGCCCACCTGGGGTGTTGCTGTATCACCTATGAATTGGCCTCTCTCCTGAAATCTTGGTTACGTTTGAGACTTTGGCACTTGGGTTCAAACCTCATGACCCTGGGGGTGCTGGTGAAGGCCCGAGAGAGGCCGTTGGCCTCTTAGGTTTCTGCAGGCCTTCAGGCTGCTGACATCCAGCAGTGTTACTTTGTCCTTTGTTCCTGCCAGAGTTGGCTGTAGCAGCCCTGAGCCCTGGCGTGTGCCGTTTTGCAGTTTACTCTGGCTGACGAGAGTGTCTTTGTGCATCTCTGTGCTGTTGCGGGAGCCAGTGGGATGCTGTTGGTCTCCGTGGTTGCGTCGTGCTCTGCTCCCAAAGCCTTTCACCGCACGCCCCGCACTGCCATCTCTCTCTCCCAGGCTCTTGCTCCTGGCCCTGTTTGCCTCATGGATTCCTTCCCCTCCTTGTAATAATTCAGCCTCTCTGTCTCTCTTCATGTGAGACTCGGCTCTTTCTGTGCATTTCTTGACATGTTTCTTTTCTCAGTAGCCAAGTACTCAGTCCCAGGGATTTATGGGGAAGCTTACGCCTCCTCCCCCCGGATTGCAGAAGACCTGTTGGTGTTCTCATCTGTCTCCTGTCTCTGGCCGTCACTGCCTCCCTCCGCCATTCACACATTCCTTTCCTCAGGGAATTGTAAACGAGTGAATTCCATATCTGCTCCTGGGCCCGTTGTCAGCTTCGTCAGCTTTACCGTCTAAATAGAGACTGTGAACGTTCCTTCTTCCCGAACCGAGTGAGGCAGAATTTCCTGCTTGGCTGTCTGTCTCAGAGTGTGCGTTTCAGCTTCTTAGCCCTGCTCTGATTCTTCCCTCTGTCACTGGTACCCTCACACGGCTCTTGGCTTGCCCTGTTCCGTCTTAGTTCATGGAACAGCTCACTTTTAAACCCTCTCGCAGGCTTTGATAAGATTGGTTTCCTTGGATAAATAGTTGACAGTGAAGTGGCAGTTTGAAAGCAGCATGGGACGTCCCTCCCCTCTCCTGCCCCCCACAGATTTTTTTACCTTTATTTTTATTCATCTCATTAGCGGGCACAGTTTACATGATAGTCAGTTCATCTTGAAACGTCGACGTCGCGTATGTTACGTAGAAACTCAAAACCAGTGTTTGAGAGAAAAACTATTTTTATCTTGTTGTACAAATACAGTTTTTAAAGCACTTTTTGGTTTGTTTCCATTTCTTAATAAACACTTTGAAGAGGGCTTTTTGTTTACTCCTGGACATTTCAGGACTGCTCCGGAGGAGAGGGACCTCTCTTAGTTCTCTTTGAGGGGATGAAAGTGAGGAGTTTAGTTTCTTGAGAACAAGTGTAACCAAAGAGGTGCGTCTAGAACTTTCTAAGTCTGGACGGTTTTACTAAAGTTACTAAGTTTAGTGTTAGGCTCACATGATTCTACTTTGTCCAAGACAGCAGGATTCTTAAAGCCATATTTATTTCTTATCTGTCATCCACTGATGAGAATACTGGCCTCTTGTCCTTGGAGTCAGCACTCGGCCAACCGGTCTACTAGAGAGAAGGTAATAAATCATCCCAGCCTTTAGTCTCGCGGAGAACTCATCATGAAAGAAGGGCTTGTCTGTCACATCCAGCCCCTGGAGTGCTGGAGCCAGTTTTATTGACTCTCCAGAGCCGATTATTAAATAGGAATTTTGTAAGCTGTTATTCAACCTTTGGTAACTGGACGTCAACCATGGTGGGAGTAGCTACACCATGGGAATTGGCAGAGGCTAACAATCAGGGCTTTTTTTTTTTTCCCCCAGAGCGCTGGTTCACCAGCACACCACTGCCTAGCCCCCATCTAAAGGGAAGGAACGTCACAGAATGTCACCTAGATGCCCTTTCAGAGTTGTCATGTCTGTTTCCCAAGAAGTGCAGTAATTAAGACCAGAACTCATTGTTCGAGGTGTTCTCCCTCTGCCACGGGTCGGATCGTTCACCCCGTGCTTGGCAGCTGCACTTGCGTCTCCCAAGCGGGCAGACGGCTCCGTGCTCGTTGGCAGGAGGTCAGTGGATGGTGGAGTTTACGGCCTCTCTGCACCAGGGGAAATCTAGTTTTCTGCTCTGGATCTGTGAAATGGAATCCAAACCACCTGTGGTTACCCTAACCACATGAATCCTGCCGGGGTCTTCTTAGGCTTCTCCTTTGAAGGGGAGGGAGCGGTTGCTGCCTTAGGCAAACAGTTGCTCCTGAGAGAGAGATTGCAGACTTGACTTTCCGCTCAGGGGATTTCGGGCCAGACCCCCCAGGATCAGTCTCTTCTCTGCCATTGTCCACTGTTATTTGTCAGTCTTCCAAGTGGCAATTGAAAACATTATAAAAACAAAAACAAAACAACACAACCAATTTGTACATCAGTGCTAATTAAAAACTAAATAGAAGCTTCCACACCGAGGCCAAGTTGTCATTCTTAACTCACTACTTTATCCACCTCATACATCATCTCTCTCTGTTCTTCTGGAACAGATACGTTCCTTCCCCTGGGCTGCAGTGCGAGAGGTTTATCTTCCACACCGGCCTCCTGGCTTCCTTAGATTATGACTTCTCCATCACGTTGATCTGTGTCTCAGAACCCCATTGGGTGCTTGCTGGCGCGGGCATGTCACAGTAGTTAGCAGTACGACGTCCTTACTGAGTCCTTGCCCTGCTATCAGACACAGTTCTTGCAGACATCGGTACTTACTTGCCTAAGAACTGGCTTATTTTCCCCACCTTGGGAAACCCTGTGGTTGGAGGCTCCAGATAATCTTTCTCAGGTAAGGAAAATCGTTCCGTATTCATCAGAGGGCAGGGGTGTTGGTCAGTCCTTCCGAAGCCTTAGGCTTCCTGTTAGCCTGGTGCCTCTGCGATCCGTCCTGCTCCCTGAAGTCAACTGGCCCAGGGTGGTAGGAGCCTCGTCAGGAATCTTCCTTTGGCCCCTTTGACGTCATTGCCCTGTATTTTCACGGAAGCCCAGCTCTTTAATCATTTGGTTTTGGTCAGTTGGAATAATGGCTGAGTTTGCCAGCCCCGAGGATGCTGACACATTTGCCAGATTTAGTGAGGATGTTGTGCTTTTTAACATCATAGTGAAACCTTCATGTTTTCACTGAGGGTGTGTCTTCATTAACCAAAATATCTCAGTATTTCTGAACCAAGTACACCGGCCCTATGTGTACTGTGAAGCCTCTCCCCAGCCCTTTCAGGTCATTTTCCACTATAAAGACGTGCTCTTCAAAAGCCGGTTTTTTTCCCTTCTGATTTAAATATTCTTGTTTGTTTCTAGAAATAAGCACTTTAAAAAAAAAATGCAAAGTGTTGCATATGCTCTAGTAGTTCTAACTGCGTAAGCACTCATTTCCTCTCAGGATGTAAATAGCCAGCATGTTTCTTGGTGTGGAAACGGCATTTTTGAAAATACCCACGTAGGTAACACACTCTGAGGAGGTGTTTGAGGGAGGCACACCTTTGGACAAGGCCTCCGGCTGCAGTCGTCGGTGGCTCATTACATTTTCTTTCTGACATTTCCAAAAACATGACTTTTTTTCTGACTCGATTTTTTTGTTTTAATTGTGGCAAAAGGCACGTAACGTAGAATTTACCATCTTAACCATTTTTCATTGTACAGTTCAGTAGTGTTAAGTTTATTCACATTGTACCACTAAGCGCCAGAACTTTTTCATACCCATTAAACAGTAACTCCCCCTCCCCCCTCCCCCAGTCCCTGGCACCCACTATTCTGCTTTCTGTCTCTATGAATTTGATGTCTCTAGGGACTTCATGTAAGTAGAATTACACAATATTTGTCTTCTTGTGACTGGCTTCTTTCACTTAGCATAATGTGTTCAGGGTTCATCTGTGTTGCATGTGTCAGAATTTCCTTTTTAAGGCTGAATAGTATTCCATTGTATGTACATACCACATTTTGCTTATTCATTCATCCATCAGTAGACGCTTGGGTTGCTTCCACTCAATGATTTTTAAATAAACTTTTTAATTTTAGAAGACTTATAGAAAAGTTGCAGAGATGGTACAGAGAGTTCCCATGTACCCCACACCCAGCTTCTCCTGTTATTAACATCTTGTATGGTACATTTATCATAACTAATGAGCCATTGTCGACATGTTATCATTAACTAAAGTCCATCTTCTATGGTTTTTTAAAAAAATTACTCTCTTTAGGATCACATCATTTACAGGGAAAATATACCAGTTAGGTATAGAATTCTGTACTTTGCTTTAAATCTGAAATAATTAAATTCCTGTCCTGTCTCTTCACAAAATTATAGGACGATCCTTTCAAAAATAAAGCCTTGTTATTTAGCAACAACACCCAAGAATTGCATCCGGATCCTTTTCAGGCAGAAGACCCCTTCAAATCTGACCCATTTAAAGGAGCCGATCCCTTCAAAGGTATCTCATTTGGCACCCACTTTATCATTGAAAGGCTGTTTTGTGCCCCCTAGGGTTGTCCAGTGACTAGAACAGTTAGGAGGAAAGAAATTCTTTGAGCCTAATGGGCCTCTTGAGTTTTTCACCCCACCTGGTTATCTAAAGAGCTGTGGTGTTGAGGGGAGGGGGTGGGAAGAGCTCCAGGCTCACCAAGAGACATCCACGTTCAAGGGTGGCCTGCTTGGCCCTGAGACTCTGCATGCTTCAGTTCCCATCCACCTCTCGGGATTGATAAGATAATCAGACGTAGTGGTGATTATGGAACCACCTAGTAAACAGCAGATCCCCACGTAAACATCTAAGGTCTTAACGTGGTGAGTTCATCTGGATCCACACACGAGTCAAGAATAAGAAGAATTCTAGAAACAAGATTTCCTAAGTTTCTTCAGTTTTTGCAGAGCAAAACAGTATTTCCAAGAAGGCTATCTATACTTTTCTGAGAAAAATGCCAGGGCAGGGAGAGGGCAGAGGGAGTGCCTTTCCAGTTTCAGATTTGGAGTGGAAGCACCTTAGTTCTGAGAGATGAGTCAGGCAGTCCCGAAACTCAGATGTACCATGCGGCTGAGGATGGGGCAGCTCCGGGGTCCCAGGTTCTTGGAGCCCTGGGAAGTGACGGGGAGGGACGGGGGTGAGACAGGAGAGTAAAGCACTGTGTAGAAAGAGAGAGTGAATTCAGCCTTGCCCTACACTTTCCTTGATTTAGGCCCGTGTTGAGCAGCCAACAATACTTTTAATTTTATCTTAGCTGTCCTCGCCATGACAAACTGCCTTAGTCAGTGGCTGCCCCTGCTTCCCCACTTTGCTCTGCCAAGGTCATGTCTACCATAGACCTGAACGGTCCTCTCTCCTCTAAATCCAGGTGACCCATTCCAGAGCGACCCCTTTGCCGAACAACAGACGGCTTCAACAGGTAAAAAAAAAGCCTAAGTCTTTGTTAAAAGAAACATTTTGTGGACTGGCTCTCAGAATATTCCCATTCCTAGTTCAGGTTGAGGGAAATGGGGAAACACCTTGCAGCCTCCTTTGCCAGGTCAGTTTCTGAAGGAACCTCCATTGTCCCTCCCTTTCACAGTCTGGTGCCCCTTCTTGCCAGTCGCATAGCATGATGAGAATTAGAACTAGGAAAGAAGCCCCTGATAGCTAGGCCACTGTTTGGACACTTGTGCCCACTTGTGTCACCTGTGGTGGCATCAGGGTGTCCCATTGGTACCCACATGCGGTGGCACTTCTGCCCACACATACCAGGGAGTGGACTGGGAAGGACAGCATCGCACTGCATAAAAGCCTAGCATCTTGTTCCCTGCTGGTGATGGTGGCTTGCCCCTCCTATAGTCACCAGGCCCACACCTCACGTTCGAGGAGAATGAACGCACCCTGGGCGTGGTGTTGGGATCATGCTGCCCATTTATCTAATTTTTCCCCTTGTATTCGCTTTTTCTATTGAGGTGAAATTCACATAACACAAAACTAACAAATTCACATAACACAGATTAACCACATTTCAGTGACGTTTAGTTCATTCACTGTGTTACGCAGCCACCACCTCTGTGTAGCTCCAGAACATTTCCATCTCCCCAAAAGGAGACCCTGTCCCCATGAGCAGTCTCCCTAGTCCCACTCTCCAGCCCCTGCTTTCTGTCCTTATGGATTTACTCATTTTATTTTGAAATCAAGTGTTATTGAGAGGTATAATTAACACACAACAGAACTCACCCATTTTAAGTGCAGAACTGGATAAGTTTTGACAAATGTGTATAGTTGTGTGAGAAAGAGAACATTTCCATTATCCAGAAGGTTCCCTGGTCTCCCCCACCCCCTTCCCCCCCAGGTCTCTGGCAACCACTGACCTGCTTTCTGCCACTACGGTTTTTACCTTTTCTAGACTCTCATGTAAATAGTGCCAGTCAGTTGTGTGTTCTTTTATATTTGGGTTCTTTCACTTAGGCATAATGTTTATTCATGGGGCATTTTTTTCTTCTTTCCAAAACACCTAGATCCATTCGGAGGGGATCCTTTCAAAGAAAATGACCCATTCCATGGCTCTGCCCCCGACGACTTCTTTAAGAAACAGACAAAGAACGACCCATTTACCTCAGACCCATTCACGAAAAACCCTTCCTTACCTTCAAAGGTGAGTGACCCCGGAGAGGCTGCCTTCTGGTGCTGCCCGTCTGCATACTCTGCGTGTGTGAAGGCAGCCCTTTCCATTCCCCACCCTCCATGGACCGAGTCAGGGCCTCCATCACTCAGACTGTGAGTGCTAAGCCTGACGAATGAGGGCTGTGCAAGGCCAGGGGATTCCCCAGGGGCTGGCTCGAAGGCCAAGCCTCGTTACTGCATAGCAAGGTGACCGTTTCTGCCGATCCCTACAGAGGCTTGTCCCACGAAGCAAGGTGTCACATCCAGCAGTCCAGTGAGCCCAAGTCAGGGCGGGCTGTGTCCTGAACAGCTGTCATTCCTCTGTCCCTTTCTGTGCCCCTTTACTTCAGCTCAGGCCCACCTGCTGGGTTCTCTGCTCTGTCGTCTGCCCCCAGTGCCACTCCACCTCCCAACAAAGACAAAATAGAGCACCACACACTCCCACAGGTTTCCATGTGACTGCTCCTGCCATCTTCCTAGTGCAAAGCACTAATGGTGACATTGGCATCAGCCAGCCTCAGTGGGTCCCCGCCATGGCAGGAGGAAGTCCAGACCCACAGCCTGGCTGCACTTAGTGTGCTCCCCCGCCCCCCAGCAAGTAGTAAACCATACGTTTTGCACGTTAGACTCAACAGACTGGTTTAAATTGGTGTAAATGAGGATTTAAAAAGCAAACAGTAACTTTGTGATTGAATAGAGAATTTTTGTGTCTAAGTGAGGGCAATGTATAGCCTTCCTTCACGTTCTAGGCTGCATCTCTGTCCCCACCTTACCCATTCCCTAGTTTTTCACTTCTCCATGGACCTACTGGTATGTATCACTGGCCCCAGAGCTCCTTGAAGGCAGGGATTAACCTGTAACGTTTCTATCTGCGAGACCTGTCATGGGATCCCCCCTTTCATCGCTGGTGTTGGTGGTCTGTGTTATCTACGTTTATCAATTTTGTTGATCTTTTCCACGAGCCAACTTTTGGCTGTGTTAATTTTCTCTCCTGTTTGTTTCCTGTTTCACTGATTTCTGCTCTTCATTATTTCCTTCCTCCCACTTTGCTCTTCTGTTTCTAACTTCTTAAGATACAACCTTAGGTCATTGGTCTTGGATCTTCTTTTCTAATATGAGTGTTTAAAGCTATGCATTTCTTTTGAGGTGCTGCTTTAGCTGCATTCCATTCATTTTGGTATGTTGTATCTTCATTGTCATTCATTTTGAGATATTTTCCAGTTTTCCTTGTGAATGCTCTGTTGAACCTGGATTATTTAAAGTATATTGTTTCATTTCGAGATACTTTTTTTTCCCCCTAGGTATTTTATAATACTGATTTCTAATTAAATCTACTGTTATTAGAGGACATATTTTGTATGTTTTCAGTCCTTTTAGATCTATTGAGACTCGTTTTATGGTCTGTGTTGGTGAACATACTTTGTACACTTGAGAAGAATGTCTATTTGCCGTTGTTGGGTGTAACGTTCTGTAAAGGCCAGTTAGGTCAAGGTGGTTGTTCTGATTGTCTATATTTTCTTCCCTTTCGCCACACCATGCGGCTTGCGGGATCTTAGTGCCCCGATCAGGGATTGAACCCAGGCTGCAGCAGTGAAAGTGCCCAGTCCTAACCACTAGACTGCCAGGGAGTTCCCCTTTTTTCCTTTTTTTAAAATGTAAGGTATAGTTGACTTACAATATTGTGTTAGTTTCTAATGTACAGCAGAGTGATTCAGTATACCTATATACATATATATATACTTTTTCATTATGGTTTGTTACAGGACTGGTCGTCTATTTTTTTTTTTTAATTAACTCATTTATTTATTTATATTTTTGGCTGTGTTGGGTCTTCGTTTCTGTGCGAGGGCTTTCTCTAGTTGCGGCGAGCAGGGGCCACTCTTCATCGCCGTGCACGGGCCTCTCACTGTCGTGGCCTCTCTTGTTGTGGAGCACAGGCTCCAGACACACAGGCTCAGTAGTTGTGGCTCACGGGCCCAGTCGCTCCGTGGCATGTGGGATCTTCCCAGACCAGGGCTCGAACCCGTGTCCCCTATGTTGGCAGGCAGATTCTCAACCACTGTGCCACCAGGGAAGCCCTGGTCATCTATTTTTATGGTTTTTGTTTGTTTGTAAGCTCTACCAGTTGCTGAGAGAGGAGTGTTAAAATCTCCTATGATTGCAGAATTGTCCATATCCTTCTTAATTCTGTCAAGTTTAACTTCATGTGTTTTGAAGCTCTGTCAGGTGCCTACACATTCATGATTGTTGTGTCATCCTGATGCAGTGACCTTTTTTTCTTTGTAAAGGGTTCCTTTTTTCCTCTGGTGCTTTGTCTTAATCTATTTTTATCACATATTAAAATAGCCACCTCATTCTCCTTATGCGTAGTCTTTGCATGATATATCTTTTTTCATCCATTTACTTTCAACCTGTCTGGGAGTTGAAGGATGTCTTTTGTGTCGAGCATGTAGTTGGGCCTTGCTTTTCTATCCAGTCTGGAAATCTCTGCCTTCTAAATGGAGTGTCTAGTCTGTTAACATTTAATGCAATTATTGATATGGTTGGATTTACGTCTACTATTTTATTATTTACTTTCTTTTATCCTCTGTATTTTATTCCTCTGTTCCCCTTCTTCTGTCTTCTTTTGGATTATTTGAATGTTTTCTAGAATTCCATTTTCTGGTATCTGTTGACCTTTTTTAACCATACCTTTTTTCATTATTTCTTAGAGGTTGCTTTAAGGATTACTATATACACTCTTAACTTATCATGGGCTACTTGGAATTAATATTATGTCACTTAATGTAAAATGTAGAAAACTTGTAATCATATAGGTCCATTTATCCACCCTCCCCCAAACAGCAGCGTCTCTGTTATAGTTGTCCTATGAATGTAATACATCTAAATATGTTAAACTCCATAAGACAGTGTTTTAATTTTTGCTTTAATCCACTGTATGAATTCTAAAGAGGAAAAAATAGTTATGTTCTTTTTTCTGGCTGCCTTAAAGAGCCTCTCTTTACGTTTGCTTTTCAGTAGTTTGTGTAGGCTCTGGATATGTTTTTCTTTGTATTTATGCTGCTGGGCATTTGCTGAAGTTCTTACATCTATAAATTATGTCTTCACCAAATTTGGTAAGTTTTCTGCCATTATTTCTTTGAAAAAAATTTTTTTCTATTCTATTTTCTCTCTTCTCTTTGTGGGATTCAAGTTACATAGATGTTAGACCTTTTGCTGTTGTCTTTACAGGTCCCTGAGGCTCTGTTTCTTTTCATTCTTTTTTTCTTCAGATTGGGTAATTTCTACTGATTTATCTTCAACTTCACTTACATTTTTCTGTCATTTGCTGGTTAGCTAACCTAGTGAAGTTTTTATTCTAGATATTATACTTTACATTGTTTGAGAATGTCCATGTTTCTTCTGTATAGTTTCCATTTCTCTACTAAGATATCCTGTCTTTTTATTCATCTTAAGTGTTTTTTCCTTTATCTCATTAAGCACAGTTATTGCTGCTTTAAAGTCATCCTCATCTGAGAATTCCAAAATCTGGGTCATCTTGAGATTGACTCCATTGATTGTCTTTTCCCTTGAGAACCGCATTTTTCAGGTTCTCTCTGTATGTTGAATAACTTAAAAATATATTCTATGCATTGTGAGTGCTCTGTTGTGGAGACTGGATTCTGTTGCATTCCTCCAAAGAGTGTGGATGGTTTTATTTCAGCAGGCAACTAACTTGGTGAGACTCATATTGCAAACTCTCCCTCTCTCACCTGTGGTTTCATTCCTGTGGCCTTAGCTGTAGGCTGCTCTGAGTCTACCAACCCACACACAGTGTAGGGGTGAGCCTGAGACGTGGACAGAGCTTGTCATGGCATTTGGGGCTCCCATTCTCTGCCTCTCCTTTCTAGATCCCGCATCCCTTTCTCATGGCTGTGGTTGTCCTGGGGCTCCCTCCTCTGAGCTTCAGTCCAGAAAGACAGTGAGTTTTCTATTGGAGTCATAGCCCCCCAGTACTCTCAGACTGTAGCTTCAAAAGGGAAAAGCTTGGAAGTTTCCTGGTCTAGTGGTCTAGTGGTTAGGACTTGGTGCTTTCACTGCCGTGGCCCGGGTTCAATCCCCAGTCGGAGAACTGAGATCCCTCAAGCCGAGTAGCGCGGCCAAGATAAAAAGAACCACAGGAAAAAAAAAAACAAAAAAATGGAAAACTCAATCTTGTACTGCTTTTTCTGCCAAGTTTCAATTCTTTTCCAAAGTCTTCCTGCTTTGGTTCACTTCCTGGGTCTTCAGGTGATGGCTTTTTTTTTTTTTTTTTTTCCAGTTCAGAGTGTTTATAGGTGTTATCTGCGGGAGGGGTTGGTCTGTTGGGATTTAACTCTGCCGGGATTTAGTTTAAATCATTTTTATCCTCCCCAAGGCTGGGCAGCAGATATGGTGCATATAGATGTCAAGAAAGTTTGTGGTTGAATGAATGGATGATGAACAAAGGAACTGCTTTTCACTCTCTCCTCTCTCCTTTCACTCAGCTCGACCCCTTTGAATCCAGTGATCCTTTTTCATCCTCCAGTGTCTCCTCAAAAGGATCAGGTGAGACTGATGGCTTATTTTCCTTCTCACTCTTCCTCGGGCAGTGGAACGGCCCACCCATTTCCAAATCTGGTGTGTCCTCAGTGTTTATGTCATTAGTAAGTGGCACCCAGATCCTCGCCTGAGGCAGTGCAGCCAAAGCCATTCCCCTCTGGCTGCTCATCTTTCTGAGCAATAGCTGGCATCTTACTGGATGGAAAGGAAGCTTGGCGGTAGGGATTAATTTAGTAATAACTCCAATGTACTAGTTACTCTTTGCTCAATCCTCCTTATGAATCTTTGGTTCTAACCTCTGGATTTTTTTTCCTAAAGGAATCCAAAGTTCTACTGAGGCTTGTGCTATGGGCACTGGATTTGAGGGAACCTCCCCTCACAGCATAAAGCTCTTAGGTGTGCCTTTAAGGGAGGGGCGCGTTTGCGGACTCCCCCTTGCTTTTGGAAACAGGTTCCACTTGGTACTGCCGCCTTGCCTAACATCTTGTGCTTGTTAGTTGCAGAGTTTGATTTCGTAGGTGAACTCGTGGGTTATTCTGGACAAATCGCACCACCCACCAAAGGAGAAAGCTCAGCAAAAATCTCTACCTGCAGATGACCTCCCCACATAAATCATGTGGGTGGCTGGTCGCCTCCCTCTCCCTCTCCCCTCCTGATCCAGCAGGACAGGCAGCAGGCTCTCCTTCCACAGGGTGCTTGTCACTCCTTTGGTGACGGTGAACAATGCTGGCTTGCAGCACAGCCGCAGGGCAGAGTCCCTCTGGCTCTCCCTGCGCCGGCTCTCATGGCTGCCAACCGTCTGGCTGAGCTGCACCAACCATGAGCCAGAGTGGGCAGGGGCAGGGGGCCTTGTTGAGGACTTGCACCCGATTCACCACCCCATCAAACAAACGTGACCTCCATGGATCTCCTGCTTTGGGGGCCATTGAGAACCAAGAGGTGACACTTCCCCCTGCTCCCAGGAGGCGTGTTCTGTGAATGCCCTGTAACTCTTCCTCTGCTGGTGCTGCTTGCAGGTCCCTTTGGAACCTTAGACCCCTTCGGAAGTGGGTCCTTCAATAGTGCTGAGGGCTTTGCCGACTTCAGCCAGATGTCCAAGGTAAAGCCCTTCCCACAGAGCCCCTGTGCCTCTGCCAGTGTCCTTGTGCCTCTTGTCGTGGTCTTGTCGTGGGCTGCCAGGTGTAACTGTTTAATGCCACGTATGTATTTCTTTGGCACCTGTCAAACTCTGAAATGTATTCTCATGTGAGGTCGTGAGTCAGCAGACGGGGTCTAGAAAGTGCCCATGGCTGTGGCTGGACCCACTTCCCTTCCTCCAAGCGAAACTGCCAGAGCCCTGAGTCCCTCCCGGAGGCGTAAGCGCCGCGGGCTCCCCGCTACTGCCACTGGTGTCAGATGGCAGTCAGACCTCAGGTGATAAAGTCATCTCTGTGACTGAACAAAGTTGCGAAGGTCTTGGGCCCTGAGGGCCAGGCCTGGCGTGCAGCCCGCTGAGGCTGGAACCGTGGGCCTTGGGCCAGAAGGCAGGAGGTGTGTCTGGAGCTGCCCATGGACAGAACCCGAGAAGGATGTGGAAACCGAGGGCTAGGCTCGGTGAATAAATATGCAGGTGAAAAGTGAGCCTTTCAGGAAGGACGATAGGCACTCCTGGTTGGACTGGATGGTGCCTACACGGCCATAGTTACGTAAACTGACTGTGGATATAGTCCCACAGATGGTGTTAGAGCTCTTTCGAGAGGGGCTTGGAGGATGGTGCTTAACGTAGCAGGAAGTCGGTCAGTAGATATGTCCAAAATGGACAGATCAAGAAATAAGAGTAGAGGCCCACGACCGAGAGGTAGATTCCAGAAGAAACTGCTAAGAAGTCAAAAATGTTGGCCTAGGCGAGTAGGTCTGCTGTTCTTTGTTCTAACCTTTAGCGTCCCTTGGTTTTGACCGTGACCCGTGTTTCTTTGCCAAGAATTAAGGGAAGCAGCATTAGGTGTGCGCGTCTTGGCCTCGGTGGGTGAGGGTGGGATCCGTCACAGATAAAGCGCTGCGTGTGGCACGGCCTGTGGCCGCGGAGCCATAAAGCCCTGCATTCTTTGTTGAGTCCACCGGTCTGTCCCAGCCGCCTGCTCCAGCCCAGGTGCCGTGAGCACTGGGGGGCGGCCACGTGCAGATACGGTTCCTGTCTCCTCACTGGTGGGGGTGGGGTGGGGAGGGAGCCCCCCCGGAGTGTGTGGGATGGGTACCCACGGTGGGGAGTCCCGGGCCCCCGGCACCGCTCGCCCCGCGTGCCAGCTCCTCAGAGCATCCTGCGTGTTTCCTCCACGTTCACTCAGCCCGAGGGGCGCACGACTGTCTGGGCGCTGAGCACTCGTGGTTAGCAATGTGTGATTGTGGTGCGTGGCTTCCAAGAAACATTTGGGATTTTGTTTATGTTTTCAAAGAAATGCGTGAGTATAAACTGTTGAGGTAGCAAATGTAGCTTCTGGCCAGAGGCAGAGCATCTGTTTGCCCATTGGCCGCCGCAGAAGGGAGCCCAGAAGTGCTGGGGTTTCGGCCTCTCTCCTTCCAGTGCCTGGAGGGAATGAGCCTCCATCACTCGTATGGGAACTGTGACGCTGACGGTCGGGGCGCCATCTGGGATCAGCCAGAAGGGACCAGGGCCTGAGATTTGCCCTCATGTTTGCCCGTCACTGCGTGGCTGTTACACACACTCCTTGAGTGGAGCTATGTGTCCTTGTCTTCTGTCCGTGCTTAGTGGGTGGGAAACCATCGCCTGAAATGAGAAAACTTCTGCCACACGGGGGCGGCAGTCTCCAGGGAAGGGCTTCGCACTGTATTCTCAAGCTGGCACAAGTGGGACCTCTCCCTGCGCAAGGCCGAGGAGGGAGTGAGAGCTAGCAGTGCCCCCGAGCTGGGACAAGGACGAGGGCATGAACGGGGTCCTCTGTTTCAAGAAGCACCTGAGTTGAGGCTGTGTGTGGGGTGGCCAGCCTGGCGGGGCCCCGGATGGCAGAAACGGCCGCGTCTCCCTCCTCCAGGCAGTCCCTGTGTTTCCCGTAGCTGCAGAGACACCCCAGAGCCGGGCAGTTCAGAACCTGGCCCTTCCCTCCTTCTGCCCGTTCTAACCTAAGGTTGCATTTTCCCTTTTCTAATTCCGCTTTCCCTCTCCTTGTTCGCGTGTCCCAGATCAGGCTGCGCACACGTGCACTTGCGACTTCAGGGCCAGTGTCCCTTCCTGTTCGTGGCGCTGGGCGGGATGGAGCTGGATGGGGCCGTGGAAAGTTTGTCTCCAGTACTCCATTGTTTTGTTTCCACGATTCCATCAGCTCCTGATCTCATGCCACTTGCCCAATTGAATACAGGGCCCTAACCTCATAGGTCTCTGTTTTTCCCTTTTGGTTCCCTTTCTGTTTTTCAAGAACAACATTGTGTATATAAATAAAATGCTGAAGGAAATGAAAGTAAGTGGCAAGAAGGTGTTTTTTTTTTTTTTGACTTCTTGGTTTGTGTGTGTGTGTGTGTGTGTGTGTGTGTGTGTGTGTGTGTGTTAACATCGCTATCTTTTCTCCACCTGAGTGGGGTGGGGAGGCAATGCACGCTGGCGATGCGTGCTGGCTCCTTTTCTTTCTTTTTTTTTTTTTTTCCTTTTCTTAACTTCACCCTAAATAAGAGTGTCCTCCCTCTGCCTGGCAGTGCTAGAGGAGAGTGCCAGCCAGCAGTCTGACTCCAGTAGATTCCTTTGGGAGGTTCTCTGGGCTTGCACCCTTCATTGAGGTCCCTCAACACCCGAGAAGATTTTTCTAGACAGTATTACCTTGCTTTAAAAACACATTCCCCAAAATAGATTTCAGAGAGCATCTGAGAATAAAAACAAGACTCTAACTTAATTATTTTACTCCCGCCCTAAAAAAAAAACCACCTATGAAATACTTGACTGCCCATTGTCAGCCCATTTTCAGTTGTTTTCAAGCGTGCGTTCCTATTTAGGGCTTTTCTTTTTTTTTTTTAAGTTTAGAGTCGTTTGCTTTAAATCAATTCTTTAAACTGTGAATCTCTTAGAGCTGCTTCTCATATAGTAGCTTTTCTGTCTGTCCTTTTTTCTTTTTCTTTCTTTTTTTTTTGGAGCACACTTCACTCTAGCCCAGCCAGAGAGCCCCTACCGGCTTTACTGAAACCCTTCTAAAAATAGCAACTTTCCCTGAAGCCACAGCCTGAGTAGGAACCAGTCAGGTCCCAAAGGAAGCTTCTTGGGAAACTTCAAGTCATGAAAATTAGGATTCGGAAATGACGCAGGCTTTTTGGTGTCAGAAGTAATATAATTCCCTGCTGTGGCCGAACCAGGCGCTTACAGTTGGAACCCTTTCGCCTTGGAGCGGGCCCACTGGCTCCGTGGGTTTAGACAGACGAGGGGGCGGAGAGTCGGCTTGGCCCGTGGAGTCCCCAGCCAGCCGGGAGGCTCACTGCAGCTCGCGCTCCAGGCTGGGGGTTGCACGGGCTGGGTGGACAAGGGCCCTGTGCACCCCACAACTCTGGGGGGGGGGTCACGTCCAGAGAGCCCTGGGTGTCCCTCTATACCCCTTCCCCAGAGCTGGCGCCTTTGCAGCACCCAAGACAAGAACTGGGGCCCACGCAGGTGCCTCGGGGGCTGGTCACGCCTCCACTCTGTCAAGATTAGTTTTGATTCCCTCCTGCCCGTCTCAGGTTGTGGCGAGGGCAGCAAGAGTCCTAGACCCAGGCTGTGTCCTGGGAACGGCAGAAGCAGAGGCATCAGCATTCCCTCGCTCTCCATCTCCTTAGCCCCCACTGCGTCTTCTTTCCCAACCAGCAGACCCTGACCCACTCACTTTAGAGCTAAGCTGCTGGTCGACACAGCACCTTAGCTCTACTGCTCTCTTCGTCTGGGAAAGGCTCTGTGAATGACGGGAAGCAGCAGAAATGAAGCATCGGTGGCTGATGGAGCGTTTGCAGATTCTTGTGGGTATCCAAGAGAGTTCTAGTCACATCCACATCCTTGGCGTGATTATAATCGTGCTATCTTTGTGCTGATGCAGTCCAGGTGCCAGCTGGAGCAATTTATGCATTACCTTTCGTTTTCTTGCCACAGCCCTGCGAGCTGGGGCCTGTCATTATCGTTGTTTCATAGATGAGGAAACAGAGGCACGGAGCCGGTAGCAGGGCCTCCAGATCCCATCCCAACCACTGTGCTCTGCAGCAGACGTTCTGGAAACTCGAGCAGCAGGTTTTGCAGAGACTCCCAGACTTTTGTACCGAAAAGGACAAGCGTCACAGAGCCTGGGAAAGGGGGGCGGCAGCAGTGGAGGGAGGGACCTCCTTGCTCCATTGCAGCCCTTCTGGCCCAGAGCTTCCCGGCGGGCCCAGGTGGTCTTGGCAGGGAAATGAGTCTTTCCCATTAGACCCCATCCTCCCCAGGGCCTTCTGCCCTGCTCTGCCCCTTGCCTGCATCTGTGCATGTCTCCCTCATGGGCATGAGGAGAGTCCCCAGACCTCCCGTGGGGGGCGGGCGGCGGGCTGCCAGCAGCCAAGGGCAGGGCCCGAGAGCCCTGGCCCAGGAGGTGGACGGCGTGGGTTCCCGCCCTGACTCCCCCGCTGAGGTGCTGTGTGACTAGCAGGCTGCATCTCCTCCCCGTGCCTCAGTTTCCCTGTGTATAAGGTAGAAGTGGTGACAGTAGGACTTGTCCCAAGGCCGTTGGGAAGATGTGGTGAGAAGATCAGCGAGCGTCTCCTACCCTGGCGAGTGAGCGTCTCCTACCCTGGCAGCCCCAGAGGCTTGTGGGGAGGAACCAGGGCGCCCAGTGGGCTTGGCTGAGTGTGCAGCAGCCACCCCGGGCCCCCTCCTCCTCCCTGGGGGCTGGCCGCCTCTCTCCCACCTGAGGCTAGTATCTAGGTACCAGGGGCAGAGGCGGCCGCATCCCCGTCCCCGTGACCGGATCCGGAAGAGGGGGAGCCGCGTCCCCGTGACTGGCATCAGCCCTTCTCCCCACTTCTCCAGTGATGTGTCGGAACCAGATTACCTAAGAAGGTCCCACAAGTGCACTCTTGTGTTCCTGCTTTGTCTTCTGTCCCTTGACCTGCCCCACTGGGGAGGGCATCGCAAGTGCCCCTCCTCACGCAACCCCCCCCTCCACCCCTGCTGCGTGTGGCCCACCCTGTCCCACTGCGCGTCTCCTTTCCTTTGCTTTTTGAGGACCGTATCAGCATTTTCACTCCCGTGTCCACCAATTCCTTTAGTGTCTAGCAGCTATGAATCTCCTTGCTCTACTTTTTCGTAAACGTGGTCTCCCACCTCTGTAGAAAGCAGTCTCCTCCCTTTGGGGTGCAGCTCTGGCTGTCTGTGCGCATCCGTCTGTTGGTGGAGGTTTGTTATGCCTGGTACTGTGCTGGTGCTCCAGGTGAGGGTGCACAGGTAGACAAGTCCCTGCCCGCCGCAGGCAGTTGGCAGGTGTGCGCCCTGTCACTGGCACTTGCCCTTCAGGCAACTTGCCCCAGTTAGGTGGGAGGGGCCTGAGTACCCGTCACTGCGGCGTGATGATGTGTGTCCTGTCAGCTCCCACCAGGATGTCCGAGCAGTCAGTTAGTAGGAAGGGGTGTCAGGGAGAGCTCTGGGGGTGGCAGTGAGGTCTAGCCAGTCTCTGAGGAAGAAGAGGGGCTTGAGGTGGACGGGGTGGGCTGAGCCCCCAGTTGGGGACTCTGTATATATGGAGGCCTCGAGATGGGGCACAAGGGGGTTCCAGGCACCGGGGAACTGGCCAGGAGAGGGTTGGGGCAACTGCAGGGATGAAGCTAAAGCCCTGGGCAGTGGCAGGGGGGTAGGGTGGTGAGGGGCTGTGAGGGAGGCCCTGCATGACTTGAGGAGTGCCTGGAGGTTACCTTCAAGCTTCAGGGCTGTTCAGTGCTCCTACCCACCTCCCATCTACCTAGCTCCCTACCTGCCTGGCAGCTGTACCTACCCATCTACCTACCTGCCCACCCATCTATCCAAGCATCTCTCTGTTGCTGGTTGACATGGTCCCTCCTGGGTCTGAGGTGGTAGATGTGGAGGTGGGTGGAAGCAGGAGGAGGCTGGGGGAGGGTCCGGGCCAGAGCTGACAAGAGCCCACTGGAGGCAGCGATGGCTGTGCCCACGGGGCTGCGGTGGGCTCTGACCTGAGCCACTGGGTCAGGCAGCCCACGGGCACAGAGAGGGTCTGGTGCCGCTCTGACCCAACGCCTGACACTGACTGAAGGGGGAGAGGCTGGGCGCATCTCTGAAGTATGAGCAGGAAGCCCAGGGGACCCTGGGGTCAGGAGAGACCTGATATCCCCCTGTGGGTGGCAGGAAGCACCCCACCCCCACCCCATGTCAGAAGCCCGTCGAGGCACCGGGTTACTCTCACTTGCTCTGTGTGTTTGCTGGCTGCTCCTCACTGGCCAGAGGACCCTGGCTGTTGAGGGTGGAGGAAAGTGGGGGGGGCTTGTGAGAGACCCTGGGCCCGAGTGGCGGCCATGCTGTGCAAGCCCGGAGGGCTCGGTGGATGTCCGCTGCCTCCGTGTTAACGATTATCTCTGCCTCTCTTTCGTGTCCTCTCTTACAGCCCCCAACTTCTGGCCCTTTCACCTCCTCCTTTGGAGGGGCAGGATGCTCAGATGACCCCTTTAAAAGTAAACAGGACACTCCCGCTCTGCCTCCGAAGAAACCTGCTCCTCCGCGGCCTAAACCGCCCAGCGGTCAGTACGCTTTCTTCTCTCACAGCCACCCGCCCACCGTCGCCAGGCAGCGGGGGCACTGCGGGCCCCTCCTTTCACCAGCCCAGAGTAGAGCAGACGCTGCAGGGCCTGCACTCAGAGCAGGAGGGTCTCCCCTCCGGCCGTCGCCTGGGTCCGCACACACTGTGTGCCTGGGACGTGCTTCCCGCCCCATCTGCCCTCGCCTCGTCCTCTGGGCCTCTTGGCTCCAGGCTGTGTGGGGCTCCAGGGTGGTCTCCGGAAGGCCAAGAGCTCAGAGCCCTCCTTGCGGTCGGGAGAGCTGCCGCATGGCCCCCGGTTCAGCATGCAGTCGTGGCCCCTCCGGCCTCCCCACCCGACCCAAGCTCTTTCCCAGGTTGGCTCAGGGAGGGCCCAGGGGTGGGGACGGCTGCAGCAGTGGCTGAGGCCTCCACTCAATCCAGTGCCTCCAGACTGGTTAAGGACTTGGGGAGGGGTGGGTGGGGTCTTCCTTGGCCATGTTTGATGTGAGAGGAGGCAGGATGGCTCGGGGCTCCCTTCTCCTCCGCTCCGGCCCCAGCATCTAGGTGGATGGCTCCGAGCAAGGGGTTTCCTGTAGACTCTGCCTCTCCTGGCTGCGGTGGGGTGGCTGCTTTCTCTCAGGGGTGAGCCTGGCATGTCCCCCTGAGGATGCTGAGGACTGTTAGCTCATGCAGGGGACCTCTCTTACGTGATGGCGATAGGCCAACAGGCCAGGTTACCAGACTCAAAAGCAGAAAGCTATTGCTCCAAGCGGCAGAGAGATTCACTGCAATTTCCCAGTCCATTTATCTGTCCCCTCTTCATCGTTCGCGCTCATCTCCCAGCAGAATCACCTATGTTGTCCTTAGACTTCTGGATGGCCACAGGAGAACCACACGCTCCCTCGGTCGCGCCTTCTATTCCACAGCCTTCCTCTCCTCGGTCCTTTCTGTCGGGGGGGTGGTGCTCTCCTTCCCGCCCGAGCTCGCCCTTCCCCGTCAGTCCGCCCCGGGGACTCGCCTTGGCACCTTGTGGTCATCGGTGCAGGCCCCCAAGCTCTCTAGTTTCAAGGGGTCATCAGTCCAAGGCTGGCCAGTCTTCCTACACCTGCCACTGGAGCCAAACAGAGGGGAAAAGCTATTTAAAAATGCTCCCTCTCCCTTTCTGTCACCTGGGCTGGCCAGAGCTTTCTCTCAGGAGGACAGGAACTCCGCCCGCCGTGCCCAGTTTGGCCTCCTTGTGGATGGGTCACGAGAGAAAGCACGACCAACAGGCGGGATGAATTTATAACAGGTTTTCTGTGAACTGTGAGCAGAAACACACACATAAAGAGATCACTTCTGTAAGCCACGCATCAAAGGCATTTATCATAAAACGGGGGAGAAAAGCAAAAACAACAAAGGAATTCCCTTGTGTCTGTGAGAGGCCGCTTATATATACCTTAGAGGCAGTGGCCCTTAGGGAACCCCTGACGGTCTCCTGATGGAATGACATTGGGCCTTCTCTGCCTGAAAGATGGGAGCCACAGCACACCTACACACACGTGCACATGCAGTCACACGCTGCACTCGTGCACACGCTCGCACAGTGCTTGCATACACCTGCATGCACACTGCACACGTGAAAGTACACACACACGAGTGCACACGTGCCCAGCAGCTCGGCATCTGTCGGGCCTCGTGGAGGAGCTGCTCCCCTCACCGGCTGTGGCAGGCGCAGAGCTTCATTCTCGGGGTTTCTTGGAAACACTCATCTCAGCCTCCTCCCCTTCCCTGAACCAATGCTGGGTGCTTTTGAACTTGCCCTCCGCTGTCACCTCCCCTTGTGTCTCCCTCTGCAAGCCTCTCCACCCCGCCTTGGCTTCTGCTTTCAGTGTGCCGTGGACTTAGAAAGCAGAGCCCGCCAGAGGCATGGCTCACCTCCTTGGAGCTGACTTCAGGGCTCGGGCTTTTTAGAGCGCTGTCCACGTTTGGGGAGGTTTGGCCCTGTATGCTGGGGGTCTCAGGCTGCCTTTGCTCGTGGCTTGGGGCTGCCGCAACCTTGCTGTGCCACAGCCTGCTAGGGTGCCGGGTGCCCCGAATATCGTCTTCACGTCACAGCCCTCAAGGTGCACGTGCATGACTGTTAGCTTGCCAGATTCTAGCAAGACCCGCAAAGACGGGGCAGGCACCGTGATGCCCTCTTACCAGAACTGGAAAGGGAAGTGAGAGGGGTCACGTGTGACCCAAGGTCACGCAGCAAGGTGGTAGCAGGACCAGCCCTGGACCCAGGGGCCACCACCGCCCCCCTGCCGGCCTCCCACCCCCAGAGACAGCTGTAATGACAATCAGGCTGTGAGGTGCGGGTGCTCTGGACAGTAGTCAGCTTGTGTGCAGTGCGTAATCTGTGAGCGGCCACGACGTGTCTGCGTAGAGGCCTAAATGTCTCTCATCTGATTCTCTTACCTAGAAGCAGTGGCTGAACAGGAAATCCCTGCGTTGTACACACTGCTGGGTGGTAGGTACACACTGTGTGGCGGGTGCCCCTGGAGCACTTCCAGTGGTGTTTCTGCTGTGATTTCATACTAACCTCTAACAACCTGGAAATTGCTGGCTGTGCCGATGCCGATGTACCCGCGAGGGACACCTGACCCAGCAGGTGGATGTAGGTGGGTGGGGGGCATTTGGCTCTTTGAGGGATGCGCAGGAAGGTGTCCACCCCACGCTGCTTCCCTGATTGAGGGAATTGGAGCCCAGCTGTGCACACTGCTCTCCCCTCCCCCATCCAGGCCGCAAGGAGCAAGGCCACTTAAACCGGAGCCTCCTGGCAGTTATCTGGTTCTTAGCAAGACAGGTAGGCAGAGGAGAGTTGGAGGAAGTCCCACTCAGAACGGTTGTTATGAAAGCATCAGGCCTGGCTCTTGTTTTCTTGGCTGCTAAAGATGAGAAGCAACCAAGATGTCCAGCTGTTGTTGTCGTTGTTTTTGTAAGAAAACAAAAGTCCAGCAGTTTGCAAGGGAGGGGATGGAATGTGCTCTTCTGCTCATCTTGCTGACCCAGCCTTTTCCCGCTTCGAGGGGCCGCGTGGCCAGCATGTGGCAATGCCGGGCGGTCACGCTCAGGGGCCATCCTGACACGTGGGGGAGCGTTGGTCCCAGGCGGCTGAGCCGGGAGGAGATGAGGCAGGTACCCTGCTCCCGGGGACGTGTGGCCCTGGCGGTCGAGCTGTGATCCCGCGAAGGTAGGCGAGTGGACAATCCAGCCTGCTGCGTGATAATGATTTTTCTCACAACCCACACACACAGCTTCATACCTGCACTCCAAATACCAAGAGGAAGGAATGGGCTCTTCTGTAACCCTCGCCGCCCCGCATGTGAAATGGGTCCGATTGGCCACATTCCCACTTGAGGCTGGTCTGCAGGGGACCCAGAGGTTTCTAGAACCCTGCCAGGTCTTTGCGCCTGGAGTCGACTCCGATGTGTGAGGCCAGGACAGGCGAATCTGATGCCATATCCCTCCAGCATCTGGGCCACCTGTCCCACTAGAATCCCGAGAGGCTGTGTGATCAGGATGGTTTCACGTTCCAGCCGCTTCCGTTTCCCTGAGGGGCTCTGGGCAAGTGTCTTAACCTCGCCGAACCTCAGTTTCCCTGCCTGGACATGGGACCAACTCTGGCCTAGCATGTGGCCTCTCTGGTAAGTGCCTTGCACAGTGATTACCATGATGGGCATGGTGTGCATCCCCCAACCCATCCCCAGGGTACAGAGACCAGGACTCGGGGTCCTCCTTCCCTAGCTCCTTTCCCGGGAAAGACAGAGGCTGGGCCTGAGGTGGACATATGCGTACAGGGATTTATCAAGGGATCCTTTTCCCCCATGAGATTGCAGTTTAGCAGAAACCTTTGCAGTTGAAGAAAAGTCAGAGCGTGGGTAGTTGAACTTCAAAGAGGTCTCCAGGGTCCCCTCTGGCGAAGCTCAGCTGTCGTCACTCGTGGGACCAAATGCACGTTTGGGTCTGAGTTACTCTTGGTTTTTGGGGTGCCATCTCTTGTGCACCAGCGGCTTCAGTTTTTACATTCTGTGGGAGCTGGTTTTTTGTTTGTGTTTTTGAGCTTGATTAAAGATTAATTGACATGCGACAAACGTATATAAGCATCAGCCTGTGCAGTCACGGTGGGGATCCTACCAACTGGGACCCTCACCAGGGTTCTCTGGGAAAGAGTTCTGGTGCCATAGGTGTGTGACCGGCGCAGCCCGCGGCTGGCCGTCTGCTCTGACCCAAGCCAGAAAGTGGACCTTTGGGGGCTGTCAAGAATCGCCCTCTGTGGCATGTGCACGGAGCTTTGGCATCAGCGCTGAGTTCTCTGTGCCTGGAGGTCTTTTCTAGAAAAGTCTATCAAGGTATGAAATGACCAGCAGGTGTCTGTTTGGGGTAGAGAGAATTGGTTTCTTCTAGGCAGATGCAAAACAGACCGTTCTGGCAGCCGCCGAAACCTGTCAGTTAGAGTTAGCGCTGGCACACCTCCCCCAGGTAAACAGCGGTGTGCTTTCTGCAACGGACCGGAGATCGAGATCAGTCAGAACTCACCGCTAAAGAGTTTCTAGGTAAAAGTTGTTGATTTGCAAAGGGAGAAACAGATTTTTTTTTAAGTGCAGGAAATGGCTGTGTGGGTGTCAGTGATTGGGCCTCGCGCCTGCGGCGACAGATAGCGGGATCCTGTGCCCCGGGCCCCACCCTTGCCACTTCCTGCAAGTGCAGCCCCGCGTTGCGGTTCCTGCAGCGCCCGGGTGACACCAGCTAGCGCGCCTTCACCACTAACCAGCCAGTCACCTTTAACCTTTCCCCAATTTAATTATTATTACTGCTAATAACCTTTGCACCTTCAGGATAAAACCACGCACACACTGGTGATGTCTTTCTGCCCCTCTTCCCCTTCCCATAATTCTTCCAACACACACAGGACAACGGGAGACCGTTTAACCGGGGTCCTGTTTGGTTCAAGTGATTCTCAAAAAGTAAATAGATAAATAATCATTTCCCCCCTAGAACATGAGTCCCCTCCCACAGCTGTGACTGACTCCACACAGGGTGACTGGCTGTGGGATCTTTCTCTTGGGTGGTTTTCTGGTTGCCGCCCACACTTGGGCCAAGCCCGCTGGCTCGGTGGTCCGCTTGACCGTCCCGGGAGCTGCCACACAGGACTCGGTCAGGGAGGACGCCCCCGGTTCATCCGTGGCGCCAGCCCAGGTGTGTGCTTGGCTCTGAGATGCCAGGCTGGGGGTGAAACCAGGGTGGTCATCCCTGGCCCGTGTGGGTTCCGTCCCCTTGTTTGTTGCACAAGATCCACTCTTAAAATGGCTTCACCAGTTGAGCCGTGCGGTTAGCACCTCAACCTTGAGCTTAACTACTTTAATTCCGTTCCCACGATGATTTCAGAGAGATAATTTGGTGGGTACCTGTGAAGTTCTAGAACGGGACAAAAGCAGTTCACTGCCAGCTCGAGGAGCCTGGAATTATGGCCGTTGCCAGCCAGCCAGGGTTGGGGTACTCCAGGGGAGCCTCAGGCGCCCAGCCTGGTGGAGTCCTCCTTTCCCGCGGGCCACCCCCTGCCCGCCGGGAGCTTCTGTGCCAGGGCTGGGCGGGACCCCTGCCAGCGTGTGCTCGAGAGCTGGCTCCCAGCAGAGGGAGAAAAGCCATTGTCCTCTCAGCCTCTTAACCTGTAAAGTGCCTGGAGATGAATTGCTCTTTGGGGTGAATTTCTGTTCTCAAAGTTGGCAGAGTTCAAAAATAGAAGCATTTGCCTACCTTAGCACACGCCCACCCTCCTGCGCCCGGAATCGAGCGGTGGATTGAGTGGGAGTTGAGTGACGCTCTTGTTGCCTATCGTTCAGCGGGGTGCAAGTGCCCAGGCTTGGGGTTCTGGAGCAGAGGAGTCAGGGCTCAGCCAGCTGGGCTCTGGTGGCGGGGTGTAGCAGGGCCTCGTGTTAGGGTGCAGGCCCAGAGAGTGTGGACTCCCCTCTCTGGTGTCTGCGCATCCGTGTGAACGGACAGCAGCTGCCACCTTGACCCCGGCCCCCTCCCCGGCCGCCAGGGGCTGCCTCGTGTACCTGCCCCCAGGCCTCCTGCAGCCCCTTGGTTCCACCTACAGCAAGGTGAGGGGGCCCAGGACGATGTTCCTTGTGCAGCCCTTGCTGTTCTGATGGGGTGAATGTGGTCCCTCATCTCTCACATTCAGAGCACTGAGTCAACCCCCGGCCGCCGCCATTGTCAGTTGAAAAACAGCACATGTGTGTAATCTGAGTGGGTGGTGGGAACTGGCTGTAAAGGGAGTGAGAGTGGGCGGGTCCCCCATCTACTGCAGGCTCTCTGGCTCCTTTCATGCGGCCCCGACAACGGGAGGGGGCTCCGGGTGGGCTCTGCACCCCCCCTCCAGTGCACAAGTGCCTTCAAACTGGCTTCCAGACCCACCGTGTGGCACCCTGGGGATTTTGTTAAATGTGGGCACGGCGCCTCTCTGCCCGTGCAGTGGTGGCGTTCTGGCAGCATTGGCACTGCTCTATAGGGAGGAACAAAGCCTGGGCCACCGCGGCCCCAGGGCTCTCCCCACCAGGCTGTAGCTAACATATCCCTTGTCCCCCCCCAAGGCACCCTAGGCCCCTCAGAGGGACGAGGCAGGCCAGCACACAGGGCTGATTCAGCAGAGTGTGTTGCAGGCGCAAATCAAAGAACAAATACGATTTTTCAAAAAGCAGAACTGTGAGACCTGCCAGTCTGCATTATTTTGGTTGCAAAGACTGATCTGTGATTTGTAAATTCGTTTATATGTCATGTACCCACTCCCCGTTTTTGCTGCAGAACTAAAGTAGCCCCTGTCAGGTTTCTTATGAATGTCTTAGGAGCTTTTCGTGGAAACCTTGAAAATTGTATTTTTCAGTCCAAAGCATATTTGTCTTTTGAGGACCCTGAAAGTGTGGCTACTTTTCCCCCTTCTCTGCTTTTCCTTCTGACAGTGCGAAGACCCCACATCCAGTGGGCTCCTCAGCCTTGACTACCCTGGGCACCTCACAGAGAATGAAAAACGCATCAGTTCAGGGGGCGCCTGGTGGATAATAGTAAATATTTGTTCAGCTTTTCTCAACAATTCAGAACCAAACCTCATCCTGTTCCCTTCAATGCATTAAGCAGATTTTTCTTAAAATTCGGTAAATATTTTTAGTGGAAAATCTCAAGATTGTGATGGTGGGGACCTCAGATTTTATCTGCCGGCACTGTGCTGCTTGGCACGGCTTTGATCTGCCGGGCTTGCCTTCTCCTCGCGTGTGCATCAGCCACAGCGAGCGGGGCTGGTGTCTGCAGGACTCCTCGCTGGCAAGCCGCTTGGGTGGCCCTGTGGGTCACGTCCTGAGAAATTAGCTCTCCTCGCTCTCCCGCCCCATCCCGCCACAGGGGGACGTCTGTTTTTCACGTGTGTTGGTGAAAAGCGATCTTCTTCAGTAAAAAGTTCCCAAGTGATTATGGATGTGAAAGGTTGTGCTCCGGACAGCCTGCTTTCTCTCTCCCCCCAGTTAAGCTTTGTTGGTGGGTTTAAGGGGGCAGGAGGGGAGGCACCAAGGTGACAAGGAGTGCCTCCTCCCAGCCACAGCTCTCCTGTGTAGTATGACTCTCGGAAGCCTGGCGGTTGTGTAGGCGTCCCCTGTAGTGTAGGACGAGTGACAGTTGTGTAGGCGTCCCCTGTAGTGTAGGACGAGTGACTGTTGTGTAGGCGTCCCCTGTAGTGTAGGACGAGTGACAGTTGTGTAGGCGTCCCCCGTAGTGTAGGACGAGTGACAGTTGTGTGGACGTCCCGTGTTGCAACGAATGGCAGTTTGGGAACGTCCTGTGTTGTGTAGGGTAGTAGCTCAGGTGGGGCAGCTGTCCTGACCACAAACCTTTGTTTTTTATTTTTGTGTTTTGTTGTTTTTGTATTTAAGTCTCATCTACAGAACTGCATTTCCCAACTGCAGCCCTCAATCTTATAAATAGAACGCAGCAAGTATCTGGTTGGGATGAAAACATACACTCAGACTCATGTCTATTTTTGATATTTTCATTCATCCGATTTATTGAGACCCCCCCCCAAAATCACCCAACCCTCTTACTTTTCTTCTAAGTAAAGAATTTCAAGCAAGAGAATCTGGCTTCTTTCAGTGTTCACATTTGTATGTTGAGGGGGGTTTGTGTTCTATCATTCTCTCCACTCACCGCCGCTGCAGGGACCCTCCCGGCAGAGAGCTTCCCGAGAGGCGAGGAGGGAGGGTCGGCACGGGCTTCACCACTGCTGGGTTGCCGGGGGCCTGTGTGGCCTCAGAAAGTTCAGAAGTAGGGGAATAAAAGACATTGCTACCAGGGTGGGGCCGGCCACCGAAGTTTTTTTTAACAGCACACACCGTGGTAAACGATCGGGTTCATATTGTTTTTGCTCAAGGCTGTCCTGTGTGTGGTTTCGGTGCACCGCTGGGGTAGCTGCTGAAACTGCTGCGGTTTGAAGTAAGTCCTATTCTGTCCTATCCTCAACCTTGCGTTCCTCCCTCTGGTCATGAAGACTCCTCTGAGTGATGGAGAGTCTCTCTGGGGGGCGCGGCAGCAGCTTCCAGCCAGCCCCCAGGGCTGGAAGTCACAGGCTCCAGCCTCTGCAGTCACAGCCTCCCCTAGGCTCGGGGCTCCCTTCCCTGGGCAGGTGTCTAGGAATGACAGGCCAGGTATCATCCTGGTTAGCTTTATACCAAAATTAAAAAAAAAAAAGGGTGATCTGTGCTCTCTTCACTGAAACACGCCCCAGTCAAGCTTTTTCCTCACTCTCCGTACCCGGAGCCACGGAAAGGCATAAAGCCGGGCAGCCGGCTTTGCTCGGGGGGCATGGAGGCAGATCGAGTTACTTTGTCCCGTTTGAGATGAGCAACACCTCAGAAAATCGGAAAAAAACCAAAACAATTAAGGGTTAGCAGAAGTGGTTACATAAAAGCAGGAACTAGCCCCAGAATGTTTTAAAAGCGCAGCTGCTAAAAATAAACGGGGGCGCAGAGTGGGAAGTTTGGACCAAGGGCAATCAGGGCGAGGGTTTCTTTGTAAAAAGCCTGTGCTCGCGAGCATCGTGTCAGGCCGATCCGGGGATGCCACCGATTTCGCACGTGCCAGGTCCGATAATTCAGCCTCTGTGCCTGAGCAGAAAAACAGATAACCGAGAAAAAACCGTTTGATTTTCTCCCCCTCACGCCCCCGAAAACAGGAGCAGTTGATGTGCCCTGGTTTCATATTAACACAGTCATGATTTCTAAATAACAACGGTTTCGGCAGCAGAGCAAAACCAGTCCCGGGCTGTGCTTGACATGATTGCCAGTTCTCATCTCCCCGATCATCTCTTTGCTTGTCGGAAACCTCAACTTGACATTCTAGCTGGCTGGATTCTTAACTGCCCCCCACCCCCCACCAAAAACTGATTAAAAAAAAAAATCCCCCAAAGCAGGGGAGGAAGGTCTTCTTAATTGAAAAAGGAAAAAAAAGAAGAGCGCACAAGTGGGCAATGATGTATTTATTTGAACATTTGGACTGTTGTGGTCGCTCTCAGGGCCTGGCTGGGGTCGACTGACCCACTTACCCCCGGCTCAGATGTCTGCCCTTTGTGAGCAACTCCTGCAAGAAGTGCTCCAGGAAGTCAAGCAGCCGTCCACCCTGGACTTGCTGCTGGAACCAGAGGCTGCTCTGGGCCCTGGGCTTTTCAGCCTGTCCCTGGCAACTCTTACTTTTTCTTGGATTTGGATTTTGCTATTTGGTCCATTCTTTTAGTTTCTGATTTTAAAAACATTAGCCTAAGAGTGCACCGATGAATACTTGTCGCCCTTTCTTGCAAAGGAGGGAAGCCAGATGCCTGTATCCCTTCCTGGCTCATCAGTGAGGTTCCCCCAGAGGCCTCAGGCCCCTCAGGATGGCCCCGTGGAGCCTGGGTGGTGGCATCCCGCCCATGAGGACCCCCACCAAGAAGAGGGGGCTGGTATTACTGGCACCTGCAGTGTGCGGAGCCCCACCTACGTGGAGCTGACCCTCAGGTGTGCCGGAGACCAAGACAGGTTGGTGCACGGGAGGTAGACAGGGCAGTGGGGAAGCCTGCAGGGGTGGAGTGAGCCCTGGAGAAGGGTCTTCCAGGGGAAGGGAAAGGCTGTGTCAGGGCCGGGGGAGACTGGCCGGGCTGGACAGTGCAGGGCGGTCAGCATGGTGGAAGTCGCTAGTTGCTATGGGAAGGAGGCCGCGGTGGCCAGGCTGCAGGGACTGTGCCCGCTGAGGTCAGTGTCCCTTCCCTCAGTGTCGCCACCCCTCAGGACCGCGTCTCCCAGGGTGCCCCTGCCAGAGGCACACATTGTACCGGCTCAGTTCGCAGGTGAGGACCCGTCACCGTGGGCCCAGAGAAGGCTGCAGGTGTTTCAGGGCCCCCCCCGCCCCGAGCATAGTTCACTCGGGAACATGTCTGTCCGTCCACGATCAAGCCCCAGTGATGCCGCGGCTTGGGGTTTGGAGAGCGAGGCGGGGTCTGCATCTTGGTGCGCCCTGCAGGGGGACTCTGGTGGGTGTGGAGCACACCTGGGGCGTGGTGCTACTCCACCCTGCAGAAGGAGGCTGCCTGGGGGGACCGAGGAAGCAGGATGGTGGCGGCCAGTGCACACAACTCAGCAGTTCAAGGGGAGGACACTGTTGCCCAGGGGCTGCACGTGCCCACCACGCTGCGCACGGGACATACGAGTGGCGCTGTTAGAGCAGAGAGCTGCAGTCGGGGGTCCTCGGTTTCCTAGTGGGGCCCATAGGGGCAAGCTGTCCTGACCTCTAGGGATTGGAGCTGCGCCGGCCTGGCCTGGCATTGGCAGACCAGTAACGCTTGATTTACGAAAGCAGGCAGCCCATCCCAGGCCGAGCCCGGCTCCGGCAGCCGTGCACAGCCGGTGCTCTATTACCCTGTGAGAGCGTGCTAGGGCCGCCGTAACAAATACCACAGACTGGGTGGCTTAGACAGCCGAAACTGAGCGTCTCGCAGATTTGGAGGCTGCAAGTCCGAGGTCAAGGTGTAGGTAGGGTTGGTTTCTCCTGAGGCCTCTCTGCTTGGCTTGTAGACAGCGTCCTCTCCCCCGTGTCTTCCCGGGGTCTCCGCTCTGTGCATGTCTGTGTCCGACTCTCCTCTGCTTCCAAGATCACCAGTCCTATTGGATTAGGGCCCACTCATAGGACCTCATTCTAATTTAATTACTTCTGCAAAGATCCCGTGTCCAAAGACAGTCACATTCCGAGGTACTGGGCGAGAGGACCTGAACATAGTGAATTGGGGGGTGTTGCGAGGGGAACCAATTCAGCCCATCACAACCCCATTTCATGGATAAGGAAACTGAGGCTGAGAGAGCAAGGCTGAGTGGGGTGGTGGCCGTGCTTTGCACCGTCTTCCAGGGGCCCACACCCCACTCCCTGCCCAGGGCCGAGCTGGGAGGGCTGAACACAGGCATGGGGAGACAGCGGGTCACAGGCGTTTGAGGTGGAGGTGCCATCTGGGCAGAGGGGCTGTCTGAAAAGAAGCCCGGGGTTGGGGGGTCCTGGGGGGGGAGGGCGGTGCCGCTCAGGCCCTGGAGGGCGGTTGGGGGGTGATGTTGGGAAGGGTTCCGTGTGGGCTGTAGGGCCTTCTGGATTCGCCACAGCGGATGCGGGGCCCCAGGGCAGGGCCGGGCACGGTGGAGCTTGCACGTTAGAAAGCTCCGTTCAGCAGAGGGGTCTAAGCAGCGGGCCCTGCCCTAGGCAGCGGGGACACAGCTGAGGACAGCAGGGCCCTCACCCTCGTGGAGCTCACGTTCTGTTGGGAAAGAGAGAAAATATACAGCAAGTGACATAATAACGACGGAGCGTGACGAGGGCTGCAGAGGTGTCTGAGCCAGAAGTGGGGAGGGCGGCCTCTGTGTGTGCGGCACCCACACGAGGAAGAGCGTTCCAGCCTGGGCAGCAGCAAGCGCAGAGGGCTGCGCTGGGCAGGGGCAGGATGGCCGAGGCTGGGGTGTGTATTCCCAGAGCAGCGGGGAGAGCTCGGCAGTGTCGGGTCAGCTCTGCGTTAAAAGGCCACCTTGCTGGGTGCGGACGGCCCATGGGGTGAGAAGCTGAGAGGGTGAGCAGCCAGTGGCTGTCGCAGGGGTGATTCCCAGGGACCCGGGAGAGGTGAGGACCACTTGCCTGAGGTGGTGGTGCGGCCATGTGGACCAGAGCACCCTGCCTCACGCCCACCCTCCCTCCTGCCCAGGGTGCCCCTGGGCTCCGCCTGGCTGCCCACTGCTCGCAGCTGCGCAGCCTGGAGTTGACACGCTGCGGGGCAGGTCTTGCCCGACCCCTCCCGCCAGAGCTGCACGCTCGCCTCTGAAGAGAGGGGAAGGGGTCCGCGGCAACACGGTAGCGCTCTCCGGTCACTGTGGTGCTGGGCCTGGGAGGCCTTGGCTCACCCATCGGCTCGACCCTTGGACCAGGGAGTAGCCTGGTTGTGTAAGGTGGCCTTGGGGGAGGCATTTCTTCAAAGCCAGCACCCAGATCGCCCTGCTCTCTGAAGCCTAGGGGCTGAGGTCCAGGAGGGAGAGGAGGAGGCAGGATAGCCGACAGCAGGGAGAACGTCTCAGGGAGGGGCATTTGGTGCTGGGTGGGGTGGGCCGCCTGAAGTCTGTGGCTCTGTCACAAATAGGAGAGAAGGGACCAGAGGTAGAGAACTCAGCCTGCACAGAAGATGGGTCGTGGGGATCAGCCCCAGGACTTCACCCTGAGAGGCAGTTACCCTGGGGGAGAGAGGCCCTAATTCCTGCTGTGCCGCGGGACTTGGCACCGCCCTTCTGGGGAAGGGCCCCCCACCCCGGGGCTTTGTCGGTGGCTCACCTGGCTTATTGGGCCTCAGGGCTGACTGAACTGATTCGTGGCCACAGGGAGAGGTTGACCGATGTCCCAGCCTACAGCCTCCTCTCCACCCTCCCTTCTTGGTCGGGGTGCATCCTGTCGGAGCCTGGGACAGGCAGTGTGACAGGGAAGGTCAGGCTGCAGTGGGCACACCTTCTGACCCACAGCTCCACCTCCAGAAACGTTTCCTATAAATAAACACACGTGCGTGGGGGTGCTGCTCGTGACAGTGAGAACCTGCAAAGGCCAGGGGTCAGCATTAGGCCACAGGCAAGGGCATAGAGGTGCTCCGCTCTGACCGCAGGAAGCGACAGAGGGCTGGGTGCAGGGCTGCATGTGTCTCAGAGTCCTGGGCAAGCCTCGGGAAGTTAAGACTCTCGGTTTCCTTGAACAAGCGAAAAGAAACCAGCAGCAGCTCTGACGGGAGGGGGCAGCGTGGGGCCTCTGTGTTCCAGCTGTCGGTGGGGGCATCCATGCACTGGCATCCCCCGCCCACCCAGAAGTCCCGATTCAGGTGGGATGGGGTGTGGGGATTTTAACCAGTGCTTCTGGTGGGCTCGGCGCCCATCTCTTCTCCGTGGGCTCTCCCAGGCCGGGACCACGTCACTGGTAACTCGAATTTCTCATGCATGGGTGAAGCTGACAGAGACAGGGTGGCATTTGTACCTTACGGCCACCCAGCTGCTGCGTCGAGTGACAAGTAAATAAACTTGCGTGTCCAGGGGGGGCCTCAGGCCAGGCTCTCACAGGCCCCACACACACTGAGCCCCACTTGCGCAGGCACTGCGGTGCCGGATGCTGAGTGGCCTGGAGTGGGGCGCAGCCCCGTGCAGCCCCGAGGAGCACGCCGTGCACCAGTCACCCAGTCTGACCCCTACCTCTTCGTTCCCACTTCCCAGACAGGAAACTGAGGCCAGCTGGGGCTGAGGGGTTTGTCCTCATCTGGGTCTCAGAACTAAGGGTGACAGAGGCAGGAGTCGTTAGGGACACCTTGAGGCCGTCAGAAATGTGGCCTGGGAAGCAGCGTCAGAGAGGGTGGTTTTGGAGCTGGGCACGGACATGGACGTGCGGGCAGGTGGGGTGGCGGAGGCGAGCAGGGTGAAGAAGGCAGGTGTCCTGGGCTCAGGTGCTACAGGGGTCAGCTGTAGCTCAGGGCCAGGGGCATTCTCTGGACGTGCAGCTGGATGTCCAGGGTCTTCTGTGGAATGTGACCCTCGGCTTTTGGGTTCTTTTTGCGCATTACTTTGAAATTGCAAGAGTAAACATAGGCAGCTCAGTTAACAAATCAGAATCGTGTTAAGTATCCTCGAGCCTCTAGCCCGGGCTTGGACACAGAGCTGCCAGATTGAACGTCTCACCCCCTGGGTTACCCCAGTACCCTGGGCAGCTGTTGGGCAAATGAGTGGCATCAGGCAGGAACCTGGCCTGCAAAACAGGCAGATCCCTGAGGCTCATCACGTGGGCCCCCCGCCCCCTCTTGCCAAGCAGGCCTGGAGAAGGTTCAGGTTCCTAGCGGATTGTTCTGACATATTGGCAGGATTTGTTGGGAGAAGCCACCTGTCCTCAGGCCATACCCCCGAAGCATGGCCTCACAACCTCATTTCCCTCCAATTCTAAACACCTCTCTCCCGCGTCCCCGTGGAGATCTGCCTTGCCGGGACCGGGGCATCCCAGAGCCACCCTCTTGGCAAGAGCCCAGAAAGGCCCAAAGCCTGCCCCTTGGAGCCAAAGGGACAGAAGCGGGAGCTGGAAACGAATTTAAACCCAGGACGGCAGAGTGGGTTTGTCTGGTGAGCTGCCTCCGGACCCTCACGACTAACACGGCTAACTCTGCACACACCACATTGTGAAACTAATCGCCCTGTTTAGTTGCAAGTAATCTCCACCCCCTTTTTTTTAATTGTTGGAAGCTTGCAGTGTATTTTTCTGCTCAGCCATGACTTTTTAAAAACTCAGTGTGATAGTAAATGTGTTGCCATGCTAAAATGAATCACTTTGAAACACGCCTGCATGTGAGCTTTTTAAAGATGATGTAAATTTTAGCTGCGGTGGGAGGGGAGGGGAGGGGGTCATCTGAAGTGGTTTTCTTGTAACGCCCACAAACCATTAAGCCTCCGGGATAAATGGAGAGGAAAGCCAAGATCCACGCAGATTCCCCGGGGTCCGTCCCATGAGCGGCATTCCAGCTCTTTCCAAAGAGGGATAGGGTTTCCCAGGGAGCTGGTGCCCGGCTCTTCAGTCAGGACTCTGTTCTGTCTGTGGTCAGTAACTTGTATTTCTTTTTTTTCTCCTTTTTTTTTTTTTTTTTTTTCTTCTCCTAAACTTTCCAGGTAAAAGTACACCCGTAAGCCAGCTTGGTTCTGCAGACTTTCCCGAGCCCCCCGATCCATTCCAGCCACTCGGGGCTGACAGCAGTGACCCGTTCCAAAATAAAAAGGGGTTTGGGGACCCGTTTAGTGGAAAAGATCCATTTGCTCCCTCCTCTTCAGCTAAACCTTCTAAAGCCTCCTCCTTGGGCTTTGCAGACTTCACCTCTGTAAGTTAAGTTCTCCGCCTCCGCGCCATTCCCTCCCCTCCCTATGCTTTCAGCTTCTTTGGGGTTATTTCTTTTTTGTCTCTTTCGAATGGCAAACCTCCTCCTGGCTCAAGTCTCCCGGTACCTCACACCATCACCCGTGTTATTTATTCTGTACTGCTGCTTTCTGTAAGAAAAACGGTTTCTCAATAAAAAAAAAAGAGCTCTGGTTTGGATACTCTGTGATAAGGGCACGTTTTCTTCCAGCAGGGTGGCCCAGTATGCCTGTTTTTCTGTCCTTCACGGTAGACTCTTTGTATTAGTTCTGTTGCCCAGAGCCTGTTGTGTTCATTGATTTTTTTGGAAGCCACGACATCAGACGCTTCTGAAGTACGAAAACAAGACTGCTAAAGTTACATTCGGGTCTTGCTGTCCTCAAAAAAGTCTTTGTGGGGGAGTTCTGATGGTCCCACCCAGTGCATTTTGGGCAGCAAGTGCGAATTGAAGGACCCAGCCGGATCACATGAAGGGAAAGCAAATTTGATTTTTTAGAACTTTTATTTCAGTTACCAGCTACAATGAAAACTGAAATGCAACCTAGAACAGCCACTCTGAATCCCCTTCCTTTTGCAGGGAGAAACCCCCAAAACTCAGAAAGCCATTAGCAGAGTTAAGTGCCTTTTTCGAAGCTAATCCAGGGATTTTGAAGGTCTGGTTTTGTGTCTTGGTGTGAAAAAAGATTCCAGATTGTAAAACACTGTCACATTAGAGTGTTTTCAGTACCCTCATCAGTACCCAGAGATCTTGTTCTCAGAGAGCTTCAGACGTTGTCTTCCCAGAATCAGTTTCACTGTCTGTTGTGCACCTGTGTTTTTTAAAAGGTTTTCTTCCCTCGATTTTGCAGTTTCCTCGTTCGTTGTGAGATGTGTTGTTTATAGATGCTTCCACTCCTAGAATATCCGTCTTAAAGCACGCTCTGCCGTATCAGTGCCCAGTGAACACCCAGTTCCTTTCAGATCCACCTCGCGCACAGCTGTCGTGGCTTATGGAAATCGCCCAAGACGCCGACACATTCCTGGCTCTTGGCGACCTGTAAATATTTTATGACTGCAGTTAGCGGGGTTGTGCTGACGGCCAGGGCACAGTGTGGATATATATACAAGTGGCAACATTGTTAATAAAAGCCAGAAACAAAACCTGCTTTATCTACAGTTTCTTAGATAGCACTGCCTTTATTTTTCAATGGAAAAACTGAAACACTGATGAAAAAAAATAGAGCTATTCACGCATGACTCAGGTACTCTAGGGTAGGGCGGAAGGGTAAGTGGATTTGAATGGCAATTGGAAGAAATGACTGTTCTCTCTCTGAAATGCACAGTTCTATTTCCTGTGCCCACCCCCCCCCACCCCCAGCTGGTTTTTGGAAAATTTTTTTTTTTTAAACCCCAAGATTTCAAGTTATCATTTGACACATCATTTCTGGTCATTCCAGCACAGTTGTTAACATCGATTTTAAAACACCCCTGGGATTTAATCACCCTCAACTGCAGGTGAGGAATTGGATTCTGCCCAGTTTGCAGCCCTGCTGTTTTACGTTTAAAATCACCTTTCCCGCTTCAGACGCCCCAGTCTTTCCAGGGGAAGTCACCTGACTGGGAGATTCAGCCCACTCTAATGGGATGGGATGCATGGGAGGCAGGACACCTAATTGGTTTGGTTTGTCCCCTCAGTCATACCATGGTCCAAAACATGGTCAAAAGTGTCCCACCTCCAGGGACTCAGGATGTCCTTGCGTTTTCATGGCGTCCGGGGGCTCAGTCCATTGGCCGGTGGTTTCTGTGTTCACTGGACCTCAAAGATACATGCCAACTCAAGGCCAAAGTTGGTTCCTCTGGTCTGTGTACTTCAGCTTCCCTGGGTAAATGCAGAGAGGTCTCTAACTGCCCAGCAGCCTGGCAGCGTTACTCTTTCAGATTGGATGTTCTAAGCGTGCCATCAGGACATGTTGTTACCCGTGCAAAAGCAGCTTGGTCCGTGTTGGAGTTCAGGGACGCCAGTGTCACAGGTGTACTCAATCCCGCCCCCCTCGGCACCCCAGCTCTGCCACTCTGGAACCCTCTCATTTATAAGCCCCCAGTTTCCATCAGTGGGTTACTTGTGCTTGTAGCGGCTCACAGGAACTCTCTGGTATTTCTTTTAAAACAAGCCTTTCTGTCTTAGGTGAACATGTTTACTAGGAAGTAGTATTTAGAGGTGAGCAAAACAGCGCTTTCTTTTGGGAAGTCTGCATTAAGAGCAGAGCAAATATCAGACGGGATCAGTCACGCTTTGCGTCGTCAAACGAGTCGGATGCTTCCCTGGTGGTGCAGTGGTTGAGGGTCTGCCTGCCGATGCAGGGGACACGGGTTCGTGCCCCGGTCCAGGAAGATCCCACATGCCGCGGATCCCACGTGCATTATCCTGCTATCCTTGCGATAGCAGGATAAGCGAGTTAATGGGAAGTGGCTAGAAGCGTCCCCACGCGTGGTGATGGCAGACGGGTGCACACGTCGATCCCTGGGGAGGAAGGGTGCTGGTGCTTCACGTGCCTCTTCAGAGGCCTCTGAACCTCGGATTTCTGTGGAGAGGCCGCCGAAAACAAACCGCTTAGAGTCCGTCAGGCCCCGGCGCGGGAGGTATCTCGGAAGAGCAGAATGCTCGTGCCCAGCCGGGTCTCGGTTCCTCGACGGCACAAGAGTGAAGCAGAAATCGGAGCTTGCCGTTTACCGAGCAGCTCCTGCACCCTCAGGCGGTCCAGATTCGCGCCGGCGTGTAACGCATCCAGGTCAGAGGACAAGAGCGCGGCCCGGTCAAGGTATCTCCACCGGGGCCGGGGGAAGGATTTTCTGCTGCTCCGAGACACAGAAGGAGCCACAGAGAAGCCCCTTCCTCCAGTATCCCTCAGACATCACAGCCCATTGTGCTCCTCAAGTGCAAGCAGACCACGTGCCTGCTGCGAGTCTCCATCCTGGATCCTAAGCTGGCCTCAAACCAGTCCACTCTGAAGGCATCTAGAACGTTCCTGTCAGCACGTTTACTGTGAACACACAGACTCCTTGAGCAGGAGGCACCCGGGCTGAGCAGGCACCGTGGCGTGGGCCCAGCCTGCCCGTCCCTGGCCACGTGACCTCAGCCAATCCCTTGACCCCTCCGGGCCTTGGTTTTCAGCTTTGGTGTGGACCACCCCGGTCATTACTTGTTGGCCCCTATCTGCCCCCTCCTCTGAGCTGGCAAGGGCGAGGCCCCTGTCAGCCCAGCTGTCCCCTCCCGCTGCTGTCAGCAGCACCGCAGTCATTCCCATCAGCATTTGTTGTTTTTTCCTTGTTTTTCTCCTGAAGAGGTGTTGAAAAATTCCCCAAAGAATACGGTGGGGCGGTGGAGGGGGGAGGGCGATTATCTGTGACCAGTGGTGGAAACACGAGGGGCGGGGACTGGCTTTCAGGAGTCCAACTTGGAGACCCATCAGCCCTCTGAGCATTTTTCTGGGCAGTTTCTCTAGAAAACAAGGACCAGCCTTTGTTCCCGGGGACAGCTCCTCTTCGTGCTGACCCTCACCTGCCACTGTCTGACTCCCCAGGCAGGTGGAGAGAGGCCTCCCGGGCTGTCCTGCTTCCTCCTTCTCCTCCTCGGGGCCACATCCAGCTCCAGCGCAGCCTCCCCCCACCCAGCCCTTCCCTGCCCCAGTCCCCGCTGTCGGGCCCTGCCTCACCCGCACACTGGCTGTCAGGTCATGAAACATTGAGAAGCTGCCAACCCCATCGCCCCGTTCGCTTGCCCAGGGAGCCTCCTCAGGAGACTCTTAGCTCCCTTCTGGGGCCTGTCAGCCCCTCGAGGTCCGGCCCCTTCCACCCTGTGCTCTTCTGGCAGCACCAAGTTTGAGCACTTGGCGCCCAAGAGCTGGCACCTCACTGGGGATGGTGCCCAGACCTCCAGGGCCTGTCCTGTGCCCTCAACTCTGCAGTTACAGCTGACCACTGCCATCCCCACTGCCCCCCGAACCAGGGAGGAGGTCCAGAGTCCCGAGGGCCCGGGCTCTGCAGCCACCTGCACCTCCACCCCCAGGCCTCAGTGTTCTCAGCTGTCAGCCCACCTCCTGGGTTGCCACTCAGACTGTGTGTGTGTGAAGAAGTAGCCATGAATTCCTGTCTCTGTGCCTTCCGCGGGGCTCCTGGTGGGTCTGCCGGGGCCTCCACAAGAGCCGCTCTCAGGTTGGGATTGTCTGTAGGTCTGTTTGTTCCCGAGTGGCGCCAGGCCCCTCTTTACCTTTGGTGTGTCATCCAGTGCTTAGCAGAGAGCCAGCCAGAGTCAGTGCACGGAAGAGAGACGCTGATCCAGGCAGGCCAGGGGTCCGAATGGGCTGCAGCTCTGCTCGGGGCCAGGGGTGCTGGAGGCCCCTCAACTGGAGGCAGAGTACAGCAACTGGGGGCCTCGGGGGGTTGGGGACCCCCACCAGGGGAAGAGCGTGTGAGGTCTGGCTTTGCTTTTCTTTCCATAGAGCTAAGGTACCCCGAATGGTTTGAATTCACCCATCTCAGGATCAAAACGATTTCTTCCCTTGTTTTAAAAAATGATTCTTTAAAAAGTTGAACCTTTCGGAAAAGGACCCCAAGAATAAAAAACTCCTGGACCAGATGGCGGTGTAAATGCCAGGGCTCCTGTAAACGTCCGAGTACAAGGCGGCTCTGAGCGTCTCCCAGAGCTCCTGGGACTGTGGCTGAGACGGAGATGCTGTGTTTCAGGACCTCATCATCTTGCTTGGCCTCAAGGCCCCTTTACGCGTTTGAGACTCAGAGATCTGTTTGAACCGGAACTCTCCAGCCCCAGCGCCTCTCACCCGGGCATCAAGGCCCGTCGAGGCCCAGGCTCCGTGGGGTTTGCTGTCGCAGCTCCTTGGGGTTCCGCTGACTCTGCTCCCCAGCTGCTTCCAGAGACGCCCCTGCCGTCCCCCGAGAAGAGGCCCCGCGGGCGTGCTGTGGGGGGGAGTCCCTGGAAGTCTCTCAGTGTCCCCGATATCATGCCTGGCTTCCGCCTGCTTCAGGTCCCTGCAGGGACGGGACGGCTGGTTTCTCTGGTGGCAGTTAAGGTCAGACTCAGCCCAGTGTCTCAGTGCATTGACCCCTTCCAGACTGGGGGGCAGGACTGGGGCGTGCGCGTCCCCTCCCCCTCCCCAACCAAGACAAGGGCTTCCGGCGTTTCCTGGTCTTCACCTGCACACCGGGCACCTTCCCGCACACACCCCAGCACTGCGTTTCCCCGCACCCACCCGTCCACCCACGACAGGCCTCCGCCTCCTCGCCCAGCAGCACGCCCCCACCCCTCCCCGCCCCAGCAAGCAGGCAGCCAGCGCCGGGGCCGTGTAACCCACCCTCCGTTTTTCCTTCGCAGTTTGGCAATGAGGAGCAGCAGCTGGCGTGGGCCAAGCGGGAGAGCGAGAAGGCGGAGCAGGAGAGGCTGGCGCGGCTGCGGCGGCAGGAGCAGGAGGACCTCGAGCTGGCCATCGCGCTCAGCAAGGCTGACATGCCCACCGCCTAGGCGCGGGCCCCGTGCTCGCGCCCGCCGGCAGCACGGCGGCGGGCCAGGCTTGCCACAGGCAAGGCCTCGGAAGTCCCTATAGATAGACGCACACTCGGTCTCGGCAGTCCCCGCTTCACGTTGTGACATGTCGCAGCCACTGTTATGTCAAGGGCTCGCTGGTCGGAGGGCCTCGGGCTCTGGGTGGCTCACCCAGGGCACGGAAACACAGCTCATCCCAGTGCAGGAGGCCCGAGGAGACGCCCAAGGATCCATCTCTTCGCTGTGACATCCCCGTCTCCCTCCCGGAACCAGCAGGACGAGCAGAGGAAAGCGCCTGTCTCCTGCCTTTCATCCCCTGCTCACAGCTGGGCAAGTACCAGCGTGCGGGGCGCACCCCACCCCGTCGCCTCCCCGACCTCCCTCTGAGACAGACACCCCGGTGATGTATGCATTCATTGTATAAAATTTAAGTTTGAATGATTAATATAAAATATTTTAATACAAAACACTAGAATTCTTTTTTTTCCTCTCTCTTTTCCACTTAAACGTTGTTTTCCTTGCATTAACATTCACACGTGATGTCACATGAGGCAGACCAGGCAGAGGTGGAAGACCAGGTCGAACGTTCCCGGTTAAATCCTAAGTGTTTGAGCAGAGAAAGCCAGTTTTGGAAGTTTTCAAGGGTCACCCTGTCCCTCGGGATGCAGCGTGCTTCTGAAATGGTGGGCTGTGACCTCACTGCGACTGGGGCAGGTGGCCCTTTGTCCCAGCAGTGCAGTTTGAAACGAGATTCCTGCATACAGTTCACTGGGGCCTTGTCTGGTCTGCACGAGGGGTGAGGCCGGCAGGGTGGTCTCCACAGAGTCAGCACGCGGGGAGAGCTTTCCACCGGGATGCAGCTGAATTCCCCTAGAACCTTCCAGAAGCTTGGACTTAACTGTTGGGACGACCTCAGGAGTTGATGAGGATATCACAGATTTGCCCCCTGCTTTGCTTCTCACGTCCCCAGGGAGACGAGACAGCCCCGGCCAACTTCCCTTGGGTAAAGATGATCAAAACTTGTGAGTCTGAGTGGCCTGAACCTCTGACCTTAAAACCATGCAGGAAGGGGGTGAGACACCATTGCCGGGACTTAATTATTTATATTTTATTTATTTACTTTTGGTTGCGTTGGGTCTTCTTTGCTGCATGTGGGCTTTCTATAGTTGCGGCCAGCGGGGGCTACTCTGCATTGCGGTGCCCGGGCCTTTCATTGCAGGGGCTTCTCTTGTTGCAGAGCACGGGCTCTAGGCACACGGGCTTCAGTAGTTGTGGCGCATGGGCTCAGTAGTTGTGGCTCGGGGGCTCTAGAGCGCAGGCTCAGTAGTTGTGGTGCACGGGCTTAGTTGCTCCATGGCATGTGGGATCTTCCCGGACCAGGGCTTGAACCCGTGTCCCCTGCGCTGGCAGGCATATTCTGAAGCACTGTGCCACCAGGGAAGTCCCCAGTTGCCAGGACTTAAAGAGGCCCATAATGTTCCACATCAGAAGGAGCCTTTACTGGAAATGGCAGGGCACGCACAGGCCCTGTTTCTAGGTATCTGTGGCTCTGGTACCTAGAAACCCTTCTCTTGAAAAATTCCTTTTCAGTGTGTGTTCTGGGTCTCTGGGTCCCAGTCTTACCTTCTCCCCTTCCTTCCCCGGCTAGGGCAGGGCTGTTGACAGCCCCCTACCTACCCCAAATGCTTTATCCCGGCCAGGGAATCATTCTGACAAAGGCACTTACTTGCTTGTTTTTGCATTTTAATAAACTTAATTTTTTTAGACCAGTTTTAGATGTGCAGAGAAATCACAAAGATAATACAAAGAGTTCCCATAAACCCCTCACTATTTCCTCTCTTTTTAACATCTTACCTCAGGCTGGTACATTTGTTATTGAAGGAACCCCATATTGAGATATGATTATTAACTAAAGTCCACACCTGATTCATATCTCCTCAGTTTTTTCCCTAATACCCTTTTTCTGTCCCAGGATCTCACGCGGCATTTGGTTGTCGTGTCTCCTTAGGTGCCTCTGGACTGAGTTTCTCAGACTTTCCTTGGTTTCGATGACCTTGACAGTTTTGAGGAGTGGTCAGCTGTCTTGTATGTTGTCCCCCATTGAGATCTGTCCATGTTTTTCTCATGGTTAGCCTGGGGTGACGGGTTTGGGGAGGACCTCAGGGGTGAAACGCCCTTCTCATCACATCGTATGGAGTCCATGTCATCAATCGGATTCATCACCATTGATGTTGACCTGCATTACCTGAGGATGGATTGCTTTCGAAAGACAGTTTTTCAGACCCAGGTATGTAGTTTCACAGTCTTGCATCAGACCGATACTCTGTGAGATTGAAAGTAAACCATAAACTGGTGTTTACGACAGATTTAGGGGAATGTAGAGATCAACCAGGACAACCCAAGCCCTTGGTAGTCTTTCTGAGGTCCTGGAGTGGGTGGGCTTCCTCGGTGCCCGTGGAAGGGCCTTGCCTCTCTGCCGTGACGTGGGTCTGGGACCTGGTGCCTGGTGCCGAGGCCTGTGGGCTTCCTAGCCTCTGACGTGCCCCTAATCCTCTCTGGAAGAGCTAGCGGCTCCGGGAACGTGGCTGGAGGTGATCCCTAAGGCTTTTTCTTCCTGCAGTGGAACCATCAGAATAAATCCGAAAGCCCCATGCTGCGTACCCCTACAATTATATCCCTTTGGGGAAGGCACTGACCACGTCACCTCTCTCCGAGGTGGTCACAGGTCCCCATTTGAGCATGTGACCCACACTCTATATTTGGTGAAAACCTCCCGGTTTTCAGAGCATTCAACGTCTGTTATTTTGTTCTACCTCAGAACAACCTTGTAGGTGAGGAGGGTGTGGTGTTAGCCCATTTTCCTGATGGGAAAACTGAGGCTCACTGTCTGCAGTCATTTGCCCAGAGCCCCAAAGCCAGCCAGTGGCTGTAGCTCAGCGTTTTGCTGATCTTTAAAAGATGTATTTCTTGTTGCCTGCTACTTCCTTACATAGCCATTGTACCTAGAAAAGGTACAGAAATTGTCTTTTTGTGTCTTAGAAATGGAAGACCATGCATTGAATTAAGAGCTCTCATCCAAGGGGATGAGATGGGCTTTCGGGCATCTGTGAACCCCTGAATGCACATTTGTGAATCTTTCTTTTTTGGGGGGGGCAGAGGGTATCCATGACTTTTTTATCTGATTTTTAGAGCATCCCAGAACCCTCCCTCAAAAAAAGTTACCAGCCAGTTTTATCAATTTTGTTTATCTTCTCAAAGAACCAGCTTTTAGTTTCATTGATCTTTGCTATTGTTTTCTTCATCTGTGCATTTCTGCTCTGATCTTTATGATTTCCTTCTACTAACTTTAGGTTTTGTTTGTTCTTCTTTCTCTAGTTGCTTTAGGTGTAAGGTTAGGTTGTTTATTTGAGAGTTTTCTTGTTGCTGGAGGTGAGATTGTATTGCTATAAAATTCCCTCTTAGAACTGCTTTTGCTGTGTCCTGTAAGTTTTGTATCGCCGTGTTTTCGTTTTCATTTGTCTCTGGGTATTTTTTTATTTCCTCTTTGATTTCTTCAGCGTTCCATTGGTTGTTTAGTAGCATATTGTTTAACCGCCATGTGCTTGTGTTTTTTACAGGTTTTTTTTTTCCTGTAATTGATTTCTAATCTCATAGTGTTGTGGTTGGAAAAGATGCTTGATATGATTTCAATTTTCTTAAATTTACCAAGGCTTGATTTGTGGTCCAAGATGTGATCTATCCTGGCGAATGTTCCTTGTGCACTTGAGAAGAAAGTGTATTCAGCTGCTTTCGGATGGAATGTCCTATAGATATCAGTTAAATCCATCCAGTCTAATGTGTCATTTAAGGCTGTGTTTCCTTATTAATTTACTGTTTGGATGATCTGTCTATCGGTGTAAGTGGGGTGTTAAAGTCCCCCCCGCAGACAGTTTTAAATCCTGTTTCCTTTTCCCCAGACACACACACACACACACACACACACACACACACACACACACACACACACCTGCTGTGTAAATAACCAGCCTCAAATCCACCAATCCATTTACACTCCCATGGGTTCTCTCAGCCTCTTCCTTGGCAGAGAACATTCACACCCTTTCCTGAAAAACAGAGTATCGAGTTTGAAAAAATGTATCGTGAAAAATCTCCAAGCATAATAGCAGCAAGAAGAGTACAATAAACCCCCAAATACCCATCACCCGGCGTCACTGTCCTCCGAATTTTGCCACCTTCGCTTCACCCATCCATCCCCTTCTTCCTTTCCTTCTCTCCGCGAACGTGCTTTAAAGCAATTCAGTGATGACGTCACTTCACCCTTCCACGGTCAAGTGCACATGGCCAAGACATGTGAGACCTTTTCACATACTGCCAGGCTATTATCACACCTAACAAAATTAAGAGTAACACCCTCCCTCCACCAATCTCATCTTTCAGATGAGTGGCAACCTGTGATTTTGCAGCGTCATTGATTTACTGCCCGGGTGCTTGAAAGTCTCTGTCCCCTTAGGACGGCTCCCACCTGTGGCAGCTGGTTCCCAACCCCCTTCACGGTCCAGCGACCCAGCTCTGGCTGCAGTTGGACCAGAACCCAAAGGTCCCGGATACCTGGTCTGAGCAGCATTTTGCAAAAGGATGATTGATTTTCTGCAAACTTGCTCCAAGTAAATGAAATCACATCTTCAAAGCCAATTTCATTTAAAAGGACATTCTAGTTCTGGAACAGTGGTGGAGAGCTATTTTTAAAACAGGAAGCGTCTGAGCAACAAAGAACCTGCCTCTTGAAATAATGGAGTAAATATTTCTGCCCCCTTATCAGATCTGGTGCCTTTGAAACATGGTCCTTTTTTTTTTTTTTCCCAAAATTTTCCCCAGTAAAGGTTACCAGAGGCTGTACAAATTGTATCATGAGCTTTTGTTGGAAAAACATAGAGGGAAATGGAAATGTGATCCTTATCACGAGCATATTCCAAAGAAATTACGTGATGTGGGCTTGCATGGTTGGAGTTGTGTTTATGTGTAGTGGGTCTTTAAATATCTCGCTTTGATTTGCTTTCTGGTGGCCGTGCTGTGTGGTCTCTGCTTCGTGACCTTGGGCCCCTTACCTCAGTTTCCTCATTTGGCTGAGGACGTTGGACTAGATGACTGATGAAGACCTTTCTAGCTCTAGAATACTTAATATGATTGTTCAAATCTCTAGAAACACATATTTTAGGATCTCAAGTAACATAAAAGAAGGAAATGGAATAGATGTCATCCTGTCAGTTTCATCTTTATTGAAAATATTTTGTCCACATGTAGACAACCATAGTGTATTATAATCATCAGACTTGCTAAGAGACTAGTAAGTTCTAATAAGGTATTCCCACCACTCAAAAGAAATAATTATCTAATGTGATAGAGGTGCTAATTGCTACTATGGCGATCATATTAAAATATAGAAATGTATCAAATCAACGTGTTATACACCTTAAATTTACCCAATGTTAAATGTCAAATATATTTCAAAATTTTTTCTAAATAAAAATAAATATTTTCCATGCATAAAATTTGTAAACATATCCCAACAAAGGTGTCATTAAAAATAAATAGGTAAGTAACTGACTGAAATAAAATATTTGCAATGCCTATATCTGACAAAGGATTTGTATTCAGAATATATAAATCACTCCTACAAACAACTCATATAAAAAAGGGCCAAAGACTTAAAAAGACATTTCACAAAGGAAGATGTGCGTAGGGCAAATAAGCTTAAGTGCTCACCGATAATAGTGACTTAGGAAATGCAGACTAAAGCCACATGATATACTATATAGGTGGTTACAATTTAAAAGATTGACAGCATTAAATATTGATGAGAATGTAAAACAACCAGGAATTTCATACACTGCTGGTGGGAGTGTAAAAAAAAATTTGTTTTAATGTTTTGCCCACTCTTGATAACCATTTGATAGGTAAGGGAGAAATATTAATTTAAGTAGTACTAGTTGAATATGATATAGTATAATCTCATGTAATGTAATATATAAATATAAATCATTAGTATAATTATATCAATATCAATTATATAATTGTATGTATCTTATAAACTTTAAAAAAACTAGTATAAGAAACACTAGTTTAATACGTGAACAATTCTGTGAACTTCCAGTGGCTTTTCTATGCTAACCTTCAACGAAGGGGAGGGAGAGCCCTTTCCAAGGACTAGAAGCCTAAGGACTTTTGAGATAGTGGTCTGCTACGAATATTGTTTCTTCGTACTAAAGACAAAGGGCAGAGTTTCCACTCCAAGAGCCAAAAAAAGACCCAAGACAAGATGCAGCCATTGTTTTACCGCAAACATACTTTTTAAAGGAAGTAGGGATCCCGGTTCTAAGAGAACAAAGTGGTTAGGCCAGAACTCCGATTCCTTTCCGGTTCTAGATCCTGGGATAAGAACCGTATGGCTTCTCTTCCCCTGAGGGAGACCACAGAAGACACAAAGTTACGAAGAGGCCATGGATGTGTTGGAAGGGGCACAGACTTGGAGTCAGGCAGACTCGGTGTAAACCCAGCTCCTCTCTTAGTAGTGGGGTGAGCTTGGGGTGCTGATTTCACCTCTGGTGTCATTTTTCCTCATCTGTAAAGTGGAGATGATAATATCTATCTCTCAGGGCTTTTGTGAGAACCCACAGCAGAGTTCCCAGAACATTCTATAATCAGAACAGTAGTAGTTGTTGTTTTGTTTTTGATTTTTTTTTATTACTGTGGTTTTTAAAAAACCATATAACATACAATTTACCATCTCAACCACTTTTAAGTGTACAGTTCAGTAGTGTTAAGTACATTCCCATTGTTGTGCAACAGCTCTCTAGAACATTTTCATCTTGCAGAACTGAAACTCTGTACCTATGGAACGACACCTCCCCGATTCTCCCTCCCCACAGCCAGTAGTAGCGGGTTTTGTTATTACTGAGTCAGATGGTTATTATTAAATCTATGGCTGCTGTGGTAGTGATTGCTTTGCACTTTGAGAGCAGGGCATACATATCCTAGTTCTACTACCCAGGAGCATGCGGAGAGGTAACTCTGTCTGTACTAAATTAGCTACTACATTATTCCTTCTTATTATGGGAGTCTCGTTCTAAAGGAAATAGTGTTGGGTTGAGGAAGACATGAGGCCCAGCCCTGCCATTAACTTTCTGTATGATTCTGTGGTCTTACGAGAGAAGGGGGCTCGAGTGTACTGAGTGCCTTGTACAGACCAAGTCCATTATCAGCCACCATTCAGGAAAATGGCGGTCTTGTCTGAAACCAAGATGTTACTTTTAATCCAGAGGCTTAGCCAGGGGACTTTCCACGCAAGGGGGACCAGATGCCATGGCCCTTCTGTGGCACTACAGGACTGTATCATGAGCTTGTCGCCACTTCAACAGTGGCTATTTTTATAGCTGATGATGAGACTTACTGGAAATGGCTTGGCATTCTTGCGTAGAAAGCTCCCGCACTTACATCTGAGGAGTTGGAATGCATGAGTCCTGGTATGAGCCCTGGACCAAGACATTCCCACAGAGCAGATCACTTCCAGCCCAGGAGAAATTCCAGGGATGCTCAGCCTTCCTGAGGACCCGTTCTCTTAGGACACCTGTTTGACGCCACAGAGCCATCATCCTCTCTCCGGTATCATGGTCCTCTGACCCTCAAGGCTTACTCCAGGCTTACCTCACCTCTCGTACCTGGCCCTCCCGGGAAAGAAATACATCTGCCCGAGAGAGGAAGAGAATTCCACCGTTTTCCATTCCCCATTCCACTTTCTTGATTTGTACGCTCTTCCCAGGTGCACCCCCCCTGCCCCCAAGCATTGACTGGGCCAAGGAAGATGGTTCATTTGATGGAGGAAGTGATGGGAACCTGATTTTCAGCTGGGGGTGTGGACCTTCTTTCAGACATAGAATGCATCACCCATAGCAGTGCTGTCTCTGTCCCCCAGGCCTATGTGCAGCTCCAGAGAAGACCCTGCGGGTGGCATTTTTGAATATCTTGTCTTTAGGGCCTTTGACACATTTCCAGAAATTCTTTTCCTCTATTTTTGACAGCATCTCTCACATCCACACCAACCCTTTCGAACCCTGTTTTCGCACACGCTGTCTTGCTGACACTGCACCCCGATCCCTAGGGCAGTGCCACATGTATTCCTTGAACTAAAATTCTTCTTTGGAAGCATGGCTGAGCAAACAAGCAGGCATTTTCCATCAGTCATGGGCTGGGTCAGCTCCCCACAAAACAGACTAAGAGTCTCCATGGGCTTGTGCACTTTCTTGTGGGCTTCAGGGACCCGGGACAGACGGGAGATTTTGCAAGGCACCTATAAGGGTTGAAGTCAGGCAGTGAGACTCAGGAAGCTACCCTCATCTGACTTTCACCGAGGGCCTGTGGTGGCTGTGAAACTGGATCTAGAAAATTCCTCCCGCTTGCAATTGGTTAAATGACAGCAGTGCCCATTCTCACCAAATCACCTCCCTCCAATTACCTGAGAGGCTCCAGTTACTCTGTTCAAGTCCCGAGGCCTGGGCACTCTTTCCTACTGTTTGTCGTTTGTAACTTTCTCCTAGGAGCCTTGGAGAACCATACAAAGTCGATTTGCTATATTTCTTCAAGAACCTGATGCACGCAAATGCATTTGTGTTTCCAGAAACAGGAGATGCGGCCAGCAGCCAATTCTACTTTGCGTCTGATTTAATTCAGCACACTTTTCACTGTCACTTATGTTGTTCTAGACCAGGGGACAGCAAACTTTCTGTAAGGGGCCGGGTAGTAAATATTTTGGCTTTTAAGGCCATACAGTGTCTGTTGCAATGACTCAAGCCTGCCATTATAGTACAGAAGCAGCCATTGAGTAGTTGTCAATGAATGCGTGTGGCTGTGTACCAATAAAGCTTTATTACAAAAGCAGATTTACAAAAGCAGCTGGAGGGCCATATTCAGCCCTCAAGCCATAGTTTGCCACGGCCAGATATAGGGCCTGAGCTGGGTACTGGAAAGGCAGTGGTGAGCCAGACAGTTTCTCTGCCCCCACTGAGCTCCAGCTGAATTAATTTTTTCATTAGGGCTGAACAGTTTCTGATTCCTGTGTAATTTGATTTTTAGCTCTCTCTGGGGTGCAGGTGGCATTACTTGGAAGAATAAAAATTAAATGCTACATTGTTTGCAACATTGTTAAACCAGAAGTCCCCTCCCAGTTTTCCCATAGAACCAATATATTTAAAGGAAATTATGTGAAATTCACAGAAGGAATGGCTCCTTCTGTGAATCTAATGATAGTGTCAAGGTCATTCCATTTCTTCCATCCCTCATGCTCTATATTCGGGGCCCTCTTTCCTATCTTGGCTCAAGGCTGGCAAATGCTCAGGCTGTAAGGAATTTTTTTTTTTAACCATAAAATGGGAAATCCATCGTTTTCCTGAAAATCACTCATGTATGCAGTTATACACAGTGCTAGCACTCTATATAGTATAACGTAATGAAAATGGAAAAGAAGGTTTGAACGTTCACCCTTCCTGTGTGTCCGTTGTTAGTATAATGAGTGAATGTTACCATCATCCAAGCAGATGTGAAATTACTGTTTGGGAGTCCAAGAGGCTGCAGGTTCGTTTTTTGTTGTTACTCTGATTTTCCTACTTATTTGCTTATTTATTAAACTGTTGTAGAATACACATAACTTAAAATTCACCATCCCAGCCATTTTTAAGAGCACAGTTCAGTGGTATTAAGTACCTTCACGTTATTGTACAACCATCACCACCATTCACCTCCAGAACGTTTTCATCTTCCCCAACTGAAACTGTCCCCATGAAACACTAACTTCCCATCGCCCTCCCCCAACCCCTGGCACCCCACCCTTCTACTTTCTGGAGGTGACTGCTCTGGACCTCACATAAATGGAATCGTGCGGTATTTGTCCTTTTGTGACGGGCTTATTTCACTTAGCATAATGTCCTCAGGTTTCATCCATGTCGTAGTATATGTCAGAATGTCCTTCCTTTTTAAGGCTGAATAATATTCCATCGTATAGAGGTATGTACATTGTGCACGTCGTATGCACCTTGTGTGTATGTATATACGATGTTTTGTTATCTGTGCATCCCTTGATCAATTTTATTTTACTTTGACATTCACGAAAAGAATTTCGTTAAAAATAGCAAAGTTTTGCCATTGAAACCTCTATTCCCAATTGCTTCTTTAGAAATCGTTTTGCTTTTATTGAGGTGAAATTCACGTAACATAAAATTAACCATTTAAAGTATATAATTCAGTGGCATTTAATACATTCACAATGTTGTGCAACCACCACCTCTAGTTCCAGAACATTTCCATCACCCCAAAAAGAGACCCATCCCCAGGAGCAATCACTCCCCACTTCCCTCCCCCAGCCCCTGACAACCACTGATCTTGCTTTCTGTCTCTATGGATTTGCCTGTTCTAGACATTTCATGTAAATGAAATCATACACCACATGGCCTTTCATGTTTGGCTTCTCTCCCTCAGTCTGATGTTTTCAGGGTTCATCAACGTTTGGAGCGTGTGTTGTCAGCGCTTCCTTCCGTTTTACGGCTGAGTAATATTCCATTGTGTGGATGGGCCACATTTCGTTAGTTTATTCATTCTTTGATGGATACTCGGGTTCTTCCTACTTTTTGGCTGTCGTGAATAGTGCTGGCAATGAACATCCCAATTATTTCTTAAACCAACATGCCAACAACGGCAACAACGATAATAAAAATAATTGCCACAACGTTTCTTCCAGGCAAAAATCTTGCAGGGGCCCCTCCCACTCAAAGAGGCACCCCTGAGACGCCCGCTTACACTGCAGAAAGGTCCAGGACGAGGTCACCTGCACTGACGCTCTCCCTGTGCCTTTCCATAGGGTGCCTGAGTCTCCCTGTGCAGAAGTCGGCTCAGTTGCCAGTGACATCAGGACTGTCCCAAGACATGGCAGTCCCCCCACCTCCAGTCCCACCTCCCAGAGGCCAGCAGGAGTAAGCGGAATGAGTGGGCGTGTTCCTTTGGAGTTCTACTGTCTCTCTTTCTTTTTTGGGTCACACCACAAGGCATGCAGGATCTTATTAGTTCCCCGACCAGGGATCGAACTCAGGACCTCGGCAGTGAAAGCACGGAGTCCTAACCACTGGACCACCAGGGAACTCCCTGTCTCTCTCTTAATAACGGCCACCATTCCTTCATTGAGCACCTACTGTGTGCCAGGCATAGGGCAGGCCCCATGCATCAGACAGCAGCTACCAAGACAGCTGCTAAGGACCCCTTTTGACAGGGGAGGAAATGGGGGCCTGGGAGTCACAGGTTGACAGTGATGAACTCAGGAGCACAGCTCAGACCTGTCCAGTGTCCCCAGCCCCTGCCTTGTGACCGGGGCTGCCCCTCCAAGTCATCGGGAGCGCAGATCCTGGCAGGCAGGGCAAAGCCGGCCATGGGCTCCTGCAGTGAACCGCACTGAGGCAGGCAGAGAGTTGGTGGGAACCAGCCGTGCTTAATGGAACAGTCGCCAACTTCTGAGATGAGAAACCCTTCCTTCGACAAACCTCCGTGTGACTCAAAATGAACCGATGAGCCCCCGGCAAGCTGGCCTAAGTCACCCCAGGCCTTGTTGAGGAAATGAGACATCAGGATGTGTTTGAGGTTTGGGGTTCAACGGAAACACACCAGGAATGTGGAGAATTCTGCTTCTGAGAGCTGGGATTGGCACCTCTGGGCATATTTTGAAGCCAAGTGAAAAATGGGGCTGGCTGGACTCCTGATTCCTGGTTTTTCTCCTTGCTTTGAAATATCATAGAACCCAGAGGCCACAGACAGGGGGTTTGGCCAAGGAGTGTGTCTTTCGGTCTTGGGACAGTCCCCAAAAGGCCAACTCGGGGTCAAGGTTGAAATCAGGGGTGATGGAGGCGGAGGGCAATCAGGATGTCCTGGAGAAGGCAGGATGGCAGCCTCTCGAACAGCGAACAGCATCTGGCATTCGGCGGGTGCAGAACTATTTCCTGAATGACCCTGACAGTTTAGAGCCGCGTGTCTCAAAGTGTGGCTGAGCCAGCCCCTGGGGCGCTGCACACATGGCAACTTCTGGGCACTGCCCAAGACCCACCAGATAAGATTCAATCCCCCATGGAGGATGGAGGGGAGGAAACGGCAGAGGCTGAGCTCCCACAGTACGTGTGTCGGAGGGAACTTGACTCTGATTTACTTTTCTGAGCAGCCCAGGGGGAAGCTCTGGCTCCCAGAGATTGGGCAGAGGCAAACCCCAGAGCTGGGGTGACCCGGGCTGTCAGACCCCAAGTCCTGTCTACACTGCATGCTGCACACTCCCCCGCATTAGCGTCGGCACCGACTCCTGGAGTTGGTCAGGAATCCTGCTACCCCAGGAGAGCCTGAATTTGGGGTTTGGTTGCGTATGAGGACCCCGGGAACAGAGCCACTGCATCTGCTCGTGGTGCTGACTCCTTCTCAGCCAGGCCCCCCCGGTCATGCGGCACCCCTCACTCCTGGCTGCTCAGGCCCCATCGGATGGGGGTGCCAGATACCCATGCAGGTGCCCCCGCCCCAGAGGTCGGGCCCACATGGTGGGGAGAAGAGGTTTTGCTGGGGGAGTCAGGGCAGTCTTCCCAGAGGAGGTGACGCTTGAGCTAAGCCTTGAAGGATGGACTGTCCCTCCATGGATACATAGGAAGGGCTTTTTGGCATAAGGAACAGCCTCTGCAAAGATGTGGGGTTGGGGAGGAGCAAGAGTGAGTCGGATCGGGGCGGGGGGGTGGTGCTCGGAGATTAAGGTGAAAGGTGGAGAGTGACGTGGGAGAAGCAGAGGCTCAGAGGAGAGAGACTGCTGACCATTAAGGACCAGAATGCAGAGTGAAGGAGTCTCCAGCATGTTCTAAACAAGCAAGGGAGGAGGCTGTCTGGACGGCTGGGGCAGGCTCTCAGAAGCAACCCCCCAGCGCACCCCACTGGAGCCACGAGGTGAGCTGCCCTTGGGGGTTCGGGGGTCACCCGCGCGCATCAGGGCAGGCTCCCATTCTGGAGGCCACGACCCCATGGGAACCACAAGAAATCCCCAAGGGACACCCGGAGACCTCACGGACCCGCCCTCCCCCCAAGATCTGCAGATGAATCCTGGGTGCACGCAGGCCCCCAAGCAAAGCCAGATCTGCGCCCCACCTCCCCCCAGCCTCAGAGCTGCCCCCAGCCTCGGCCCCGGAACCAATCTCCTGCCTCTGGGATTTGCTGGTTCGATCTTGGAGGTAATTCTGTACTATTATTACTAAATTTCCACGTATTTCCGGGTTTGCCAGCTTTCTCTCCGGGGTTTCTAATTTCATTCCATTGTTGTCGAAGAACATACTTGGTATTATCTCAAGCCGCTTCAATTTGTTGAGGTTGGTTGGTGGCCCATCCTGGGGAATGTTCATGTGTATTTTGCCGCTGTTGGGTGGAGTGTTCTAGATGTGTCTGTTCAGTCTAGTTGGTTTCCAGACTCCCTCTGTTAAAAAAAAAAAAAAAAAGTGGTGGAGGGGAGGGAAAAATAGAAAGGCTTGTCAATAGAATGTTCTGTTCATCTTGTTCTAGGTTAAAATGGAGCAGGTCCTGGCAAGCAGGTGCACTCAGCCAGCGTGTCCACTCCCGTGGCTCAAGGTGGACAAGGGACCAGGAGGCCTGGCTGACCTGTCCCCACTGTACGGCCTCTGCTGCTTTGGAGTGAGGGTGGATGACGTCAGCCCAGCTCAGGCCCTGGCCCAGTGGAGGGTCTCTTGATCTGGCCTCCAGGGGTCTGTGTTCCCTCCCGAGAAGGCTGTCCCGGGTAGTCCAGGCCTGGTGGGGCCGGGTGCTGGCTGCAAGCAGAGCAGCCTGTAGGCTGAGCGGGCGGACGGGCGTGCCGGGTGTGAGCGGCACCTCGACCGCAGGCCTGTCCGGCTCCTGGGGAACCTCTGCCTCTCTGCACAGCCCATGCTGCTGCAAAACCCCGATTTCCGGGCGACCCCGAAGCTATGCTGCTGGCAGCGCTCCCTCCCCTTTTCTGTTGCCCCCATTTCACAGAGGAGGAAACCGAGGCCCAGAGAGTGGCTGGTTGGAGCTAGCAGTGGCGAGCTGGTGCAGAAGGGACATCCAAACACTGAGAGATTTGCAGATGCTCGGCCTGAGCCTGCAGCTCCTGGGTGAGCTGTTCAGAAAAGAAAAACACTTCCGACTTTCTGAGAGGCAGCGCATAAAGCTTTCAAAAGAAAACAAGGGATCCAGCAATTCTACTTCTGGGTCGATCCCCGAAAGCAGGGTCTCAGAAACATGTCTGCATACCCGTGTTCATGGCAGCTTTACCCACAACAGCCAAAAGGTGGAAGCAGCCCAAGTATCTATCAAGGGATGAATAAACAAACAAATGTGGGTTATCCACGCAATGGAATATTATTCAGCCTTAAAAAGGAAGGAAGTTCTGACATTTAACAGTGTAGATAAACCTTGAGGACATTATGCTGAGTGCAATAAACCAGTCACAAAAGGACAAATACTGTAGGTCTCCGCTTACGTGAGGTCCCTAAGGGAGTCAGATTCGTAGAGACAGAAGGTAGAGTGGTGGGTGCCAGGGCCTGGGGGAAGGGGCTGGGCAGTGAGTGTTCAATGGGGCCAGAGTTTCAGTTTGAGAAGATGAACAAGTTCTGGAGATGGATGGTGGTGATGCCTGCCCAACAGTGTGAGGGTACTTGAGGCCACGGAACTGTAGGTACACTTGATACTGGGCAAAATGGTTCATTTTAGGTTATGTGTATTTTACGACCATGACAAAAGAAAGAAAACAAGAGATGGAAGGGAAGAGAATAGGGAAATGGAGGCGACACAGCCTAGAGAAAGTACTCAGGCCTGGAGCGGGGTCTTGGCGGGGTACCTGTCCCCATCCTCCCAGGGCTGTGTCCCCCCCAGAACAGTGAGGTTGTCTCCCTTGGTTGGTCCCAGCCAGGGCCTGGCCTCCGCCCCCAGGGAACCCCAAGTCAGAACCAGCCTCCAGGTTCTGGGGTGAGAAATGCTTAAGGAACCCAGAGAAGGGTAGAGAAGGGTGTGGGACCTCAGAGGAGAAAGGGGTGCCTTCACAGGCATGGGTCATGGTGGAAGAACCGTGTTATAGGGCTTGAGAGAGCGCAAAGCTGATGGTCACCCCTGTGCCCTCCTGTGCTCTCCTGAAAGCCCCATATGTGGGGTCTCCCTCCACTCCACTCCCTCCCAGGTGGGCCAATCCATGAGCCCCAACATTGGAGGCAGGATAGATAGGGGTCCCATGAGGCTGAATGAGCTGTGCTCTCCCAGGAGGCCCAGCCAAGGCCCTGGGATTTGTGGAGGAGAGGGGTGAGGCGGGTGTGGGGCACAGAGCCTTCTGAGACAGGATGGTCACAGGGTCTCAGCCGTGGGGAGTCTGGGTAAGGATTTGGGAGACAGAACTCCAGGGAGCTCTGGCTTTTCCTGCTGTGTGACCTCGGGCAGTTTCCTCCCCTTTTCTGAGCCTCCCCATGCACTGCTCACCTCCCTGGCACATTGAAGAGTTCATCTGCACCCCCGGACGCCCCGCCCACCGCCGAGTTCCACCTGCTTGGGTACCGTTTGCCAACGTGCAGTCAGACCTGGAGGAGCCCATTCATCTGAAAGAAGTGGCTGAGTGTGGTCCAGTGGGAGGAGGACATTGAGTCCTCCATCCCAGGGAGGGGCTAAGGTCAGCTGGATGGATGGTCAGGGCCTTGAAGGACAAGGAGCAGCTGGCCAGCATTTCTGGCTGAGTGAACAGCAAGTGCAAAGGCCCTGAGGCAGGTCTGGAGGGCATGTCTTTTTATGCCCAGAGCCACAAATGGCCATAAATGTAACCCTGCTCCACCCTTACGCTCCTCCAAAAAAAAAAGAATTAAAACCGGTGGAGGATGGGGTGTTGAGATTTGCCTCCTCTCTCAGCCTCCCTCATGAACCAGAGTGAACCTGGCCTTCTGCGAGTGCACAGCTAAGGGAAAACCCCTACCTTCAGAGTGGGAGTCCTAGCATCGGTGTATGACTCTGGGAAACACCTCTGGGCCTCAGTTTCCTCTTCTACAAGAGGAGAGATGACGTCTCTGAGGGGTTTTCCCAGGCACGGCTTAAGAAGCAAAGGTGATGGGAATTGAGATTCCAGGGACAGCTTCTTTCACCCCCTGTGGGGTGAGGGCCAGCAGGGCCCCAGCCCCTTGTCTGGTGGCCTCCTGCCTTTCACCTGAGGATCTGGTTTCTGGCTTTGAGGCTGCAGAGATTCTCCCAGTGCAGCTATGGGAAGAATCCAGGGAACAGCATCTCAGGTCTAGGGAACAGCATGTCCAAAGGCCCTGAGGCAGCACTGAAGGGGAGCATGTCTGCTGGACAGTAAGGAGAACAGTGTGGCTGAGTGCACACAGAGACATGAAGGAGAGGTGGGCAGGAGGAGGTGGGGCTCCCCAGACCACAATGAAATCTTTGGATTTATTCTAGAATGATAGTGGCCTACTATAGGATACCATCTGATTTTGTTGGGAAGACAAAATTGTCCCCAGTATGTGGTCCATGTAGAGGAGCCATTGCCCTGGGTGTTTTCAGGTGGAGAAACAGAGGGTCAGAGAGACCCAGGGACTGTCTACTGCAGAGACATCCAGATGGAGAAAAACTTTCATTTTAGGAAGCCTCAGGTTCAAAGCTCAGCTCCATTATGTGGACAGTGGCCTCGTCTCCCCAGGCCTCCATTTTCCTACCTGTAAAATGGGCACAAATGCCTGGAAAACACTCATCACAGGGTCTGACTCATAGAAATCTCTCTCCCTACCTCATGCCTACGGAGACTCCCAAGCCTTTTTTAAAAAAAAATCATCATAAGATGTACATAACATAAAATTTACCATTTTAACCATTTTTAAGTATTAGATTCAGTGCTATTAATTTTATTCACACTGTTATGCAACCATGCTAACTAACTATGTCCAAAACTTTTTCATCACCTCACACAGAAACCCTGTCCCCATTAAACATTAACTCCCTGGTCCTCTCCCCCAACCCCTGGCACCCACCCTTCTACTTCCTGTCTCTGTGGATTTAGCTGCTCTAGGACCTCACATATTATTCAGGATAATGTTTTTGAGGTTCATCTACCTGGTAGCTGTGTTCGTGCTTCTTTCCCGTTTATGGTTTAGTTAATATTCTGTTCCATGGATGTGTCACCTTTTGTCTATCCACTCATCAGTTGATGGCCATGTGTGTTGTTTCCCCCTTTTGGTGGCTGGGAATCCCGCTGCTGTGAACACTGATGTACAAGCATCTGTCTGAGTCCTTGTTTTTAATTCTTTGGGGTCTACACCTAGGAGTGGGAGCTTTTGGGGGGAACTTCTTCCTTCCGGCCTCCTTTTGTTTCTTATTACAACATCTCAGGGAACTCCATTCACCTAGCCAGGCTGCCCCCCGACACCTGTGTTTCCTGACCCCATTTCTCCCTGCCCAAGATTTTCCCGGAAAGTGAGTTTTCCGGGATATTCAGACGGAAGCCTCGAAGGAGCTCACTGGGGCTTCCAGGAACCCCCAGACTGTGTGCGTGGAAGAAAACAAGGCGAGCTTGATGCAGTTTAGCATGTAGATGTTTCCAGGCATGGGTAGGAGCTGTGACGTCAAGATTGGACCAACCTGAGTTGGAGCCCTCACTCCACCACCTACACCCACACCGGGCAAGGGGCTAGCCTTCCTCTCTCCGCACCAGATTTCTGCATTTGGAAAATGAGGGTGGCTATTCCACTCCCCCAAACCCCCCAGCTTGGTGGGAAGGTTGAAAGAGAGAATTTGTATTAAGTGCCCGGGATGAAAGCACCTGCCCCAGCCTGAAGCTCAGCTCAAGTTCACGCTGGGTTAGTCATTCAACAAACTTTTGTTGACAGTGGCTGTGGTTGAAGAGGCAAGGCTGAGTCACTTCTGAGTCACTCCTGCTTCCCCAGGACTCAGATCAGTGCTGAGGAATTGGGAGCATTTGCTGAATGAATGAGTGGAGGAGAGAGAGAGAGAGAGAGAGAGAGAGAGAATGAGACAGAGGTGGAGAGAAGGAAAGGGAGAGAGATTGAGAGAAAGATTATCTATCATCTATCCATCCTATCTATCCATCCATCCATCTATCTTTCTATCTATCTATCTATCTATCTATCATCTATCTATCTATCCATCCGTCAGTCCGTCCATCTATCTAGAGACACAGACAGATGGTGGGTAGCAAGACTTGAAATTCACACACACCAATCTCACAGGAGAGACTCACCCTGCAGTCCACACCCCAGTGCTGGGCACTCATCTCCCGTCTGTCATTCCATCCCCGCAGCACCACCCTCACCTCCCAGCCAAAGAAACAGGCCCGCAAGGCAGAGCTGAGGGCTTCCATGGGAAAGAATGGTTTTGCCTAAGCAGTGGTACTCACTGTGGGCGATTCTGCACCCTCCCCCTCCAAGGGACACTTAGAGACATTTTTGTTGTCACAACTGCAGGACTGCAGGGCTGGGGGTGCTACTGGCATCTCCTGGGTCGAGACCAGAAATGCTGCTGAACACCCTACAATGTGCAGGACAGTCCCCCAGAGTAAAGAAGGATGCGGCCTCAGATGTCAGCAGTGTCGAGATTGAGAAACCCTGTATGAATTATTTGGAAAAAAATTTATGTAGCTTCGTAGCTCACACTGCACACCAGAAGAAATTCCCGATGGGTTAGATGGTATAAACCAGGCTGATCCCTCAGTGTTTGTGTTACCTCTTCTCTCCCTCCCACTCAGTTTCTGTATTTAAATACGTGCAGCATCCTAGCACCTCAGGTCAGATAGTTAACAGATGCAAAGTGTCTCACATGTCCACAGAACTCCCTAACCCAGTGGTTCTCAAACTGGAGTGAACCTGCTTTCAGGGGACACTGGCAGTGTCTGGAGATATTTTTGGTTGTCACAACTCGGGGGCGTAGGTGCTGCTGGTATCGAGTGGGTGGAGGCCAGGGATGCTGCTAACGTCCTACAGTGCACGGGGCAGCATCTACCACCGAGGATGATCCAGCCCCGATGTTGATGATCATGGGGTTGAGAAACCCCTGTGCTTGTCACACACCAGCTCAGCGTGGGTCCAGGCTATCAGAGACACCTGGTGCTGGTGCCTTTGAGAGCCATTCATCTCTGGCTTGCTGCCTTGAAACTCCCCAGGGTGTGGCTAAGCCTGGGTGCTAGCTCAGCTTTGCTGAAGGGGTAGGTGCTGAGTCAGGCATGGGCTGGGACTCACCTGACCCTCTGAAGGCTCTCCCTCCCCCCACTTCACACCACATCATTCTAGGATGCCTGGGGCTCCCTGACATACAGGAAACTCCTAGTAGAAAAACACCTCCTGTATCTTTCCCCCATCACTGGAGTCACTCTTGGGAGAGCATTTTGGCAATGCCCAAAGTCCTCCAAAACTGTCATCCTTTCCAACCCTGGGGGACAATCTGAAATGTGGCCCAGTGTGTACACACAGATGCCCAGCGCTTGTTTGCATAAGCAACTTCTGGCACGTCCAAATGTTATATTATGCAGCCATTTAAAATAATAAAAACATATTGTGGAGGAAAATATATGGAAAAATGGTTATAACTTTTCCTGGAAAAAAAAAAGAGGATACAGTGAGAGTCACAGCCATGCAAAAACAATTCAACCACTGACCAGAAACCCCTTCCTCCAAAAAACTTTGACGAAAATTGGGTTGTAGAATGCAGGGCAAAAAATTTTTTTTCTGCTTTGATATTTTATATTTTCTCAAGTGGACACCAGGAAGGAATAGTGTTCTGTGTCTTGTCACAAGGATGGGGACAGGGCCCAGCAGTGAGGTTTTATTCATACTTTTCTCTGGGTGGCATCTGTCATGGAAACTTGCGTCCTGGGATGGCGCCCCCTCCTTGCTAGTAAAAGGGATGAATGATGATCTTTTAGGAACTCGAGCAGGTGTTTCAGCCGCGGCACTAACGGCACTGAGACCGAATGGTTCTCTGTGGAGGGGGCTACCTTGTGCCTTCTACGATGTTTCTGCAGCATCCCTGGCTCCCGCCCACTAGATGCTAGCAGCATCCCCCAGTTGTGAAAACCCCAAATATCTCAAGACTGGGTTGCAACTGGCTGAGAACCACCCATCCAGAAGCTATTTGAAGGAAGTCAACATTTGGGTTTCAGAAAGGGGCAGAGAAAACGATGAGGGAGTGTTTCTGCATTAATCAGTGCATGCCAGCTCTTTGCCGGCCCCGTGTCTTGCTGAAACGTGTCTTGCTGAAACGCACTGCTGCGTAGGAGCCTGACACTTTCTATTGTATCAGTTGGAGGCACTCAGGAAACAGAAACTCAGCAGCTTCAGTCCCCTTACAAGTGGCCTCTCATTGGATTCAGAGGCCTCTGGGAGGTGTTTTCGAGCAAGCCAGAAACATGGCTTTACCCGTGCGTTTAAAAACTCAACGAGAAAGACTGGAGGACCGTACCAAAAACTTATTTAAAATCTCTTGCGAGTCTTCTACTCCTACTGCCTCTGAAACCAGCTCTGAGCAAAGAGGGGCGTTTCCACGGATTGAGGGGGCCGGTGCTCTGCTCTGGAATCGTTTTTTGCAAAACCTGCAGAGAGAGGGTACAGAGGCTCACACACACGCACACTCACACACCCCATCGCCAGCGGAAGTGGGCCCAGGCTCTTTACGCGAGAAAGATGCATCAGATTGTCATCTCCCATTTCTGCTTTTTGTGGATTACCAAACGCTCTCAGCTGTTTCCAGGGCTGCCGTCAGGGGTAGGGGGTGGGGAGGAAGGATGAAGAGAGGGAGGAAGGGAGGAAATCCCAGCCTCTGTCGCAATAGGGCAAGAGTGTTTTAAAACAGGCGCTGCTTACAAGCTATTTTCACTTTCTGGAAAGAACTTATGCAATTGTTAGTGGCCATGGTTACCCACCCAGGGCCCCCAGAAGGGGGAAGAGGAGGGGGAACCTGCCAGGGAGAGGCACCTCCTCGCCTGATTGAGGTATTCAGGGTGCTGTACAGGGGTCCTCCCTTGCTCACGAGGTACATTTCTGGAGTGGCCGCCTCCAGCCAGCAAGGCTGGGGCTCTGATGTGACTCCACACAAGGGCAGCTGCAGGGGAGGGTCTTATAACCCTCCACCACCAGCAACAGGTGAGTTGTTGCAGAAATCCCTCTAGTGGGATTCAGGGACCCCTGGGAGGCAGCCAGACCAGGCTGGCACCCTGACACCACTGTTCCATAGCTACCTCTCTGGGCCTCTGCTCAACTGGAAAAGCGTACTCACCATCCATGACCCTCAAACGTGGATTTCATTTTTTTCTAACAGGATGGGGAACTCATCTTAAAAATAATAAAAAAAAATTCTGCTAAAAGGCAAGACTAGTGAAAGGCAAAACAGGTCAGAAACTCAGCATTTTGCCCCTTCTGAAGGAAAAAAAAAAAAAAAGTCTGCACACTACAGAAGTTTGGCTAAAACCTCAGAAGCTTCCAAAAGGAGGTAAGGCTTTTTTCAGCCCAGGGGAGGCCACGTCAGTGGGACCAGCAGTTTCTCCAGCTCTGGGGAAAAAGAGGCAATTTATGGCTCAGGGAACAACCTTAAAATAACTCTCCCTCAGTCCTAAAAGGCAGTGTTTAAATTTATAGAAAAACCCACAGGTTCCTGGCAGCTGGGGGCTGCAGCTGGCAACCCCAGATGCTGGCCAGGGCAGGACCCACTTCACCCTGCCTCTGCCAGGCTGCCCTCCATCAAAGCTGCCCGTTCCCCCCAGCCCCTCCCAAGTGTCCCAAGCCCCCAGCTTCCAAGCAGCCAGACCAGTGCTGTGATTTTTTTCAAAAGATGCAAAACTTTTTTTTTTAATTAAAAAACAGCAAAATCTTATAAAAATGAACCAGGCAGTCAAAATGCCCACCTGTCTTCCTATTTACAGTAATACAATATCTGTCACAGTCATTATGTACAATATTATAAAAAATGTTGCACAGTACAAATTAAGGCTGTATTTTTCACGAGGCATCAAGCCTCGATCCTCTAGTGTAGACCCGGCAGGGGGGAAGACGACACTTAATTATTGCACCATTTTGAAAACAAAACTCGTCAAGGAGGATTGTGGTCTTCTCCCACCGGGCCTTCAGTCTCTGATGGGGGCCGGGCGTCGCCGTCGTCGTCGTGGGGGGAGCCCCCTCGGTGGCCACGCTGTGCCCGGCCCGGTCCTCTGGGCCCAATAAATACCAGTCACAGTTTGGAAGGGGGCCGTGCCCGGCGCGTGGGACCCGCCACGGCCGCGCGCGGGTGGGCGGGGGGCGTCCAGGCTACATGTGCCGCTTCATGTGCAGAGCCAGGTGGTCCGAGCGTGAGAAGGCACGGTCGCACAGGTGGCACTGGAAGGGCCGGTGGCCCGTGTGCTTGCGGTAGTGGCGCGTGAGTTCGTCGGATCGCGCAAACTTCCAGCCGCAGCCGTCCCAGTTGCAGTGATAGGGCTTTTCGCCTGCAGGGAGGGGGCGAGAGCCGGCCTTAGTTTCCCTCCCGCCTGTGGCTCTGATACTCACAGACACTCACCCTGATTAGTGGCTACTCGGGCGCGCACAACCTACCCCTAACCAGCTCTCTGAAGGGCGCCCGCTATGTTTTGAACCTCTAGGGATCCTAGGCACGTTATCTCCCATTCCCGGGTCTCCTGATCCTCACTCCCCAGGGGTCCTAAGCGCGCACAGTCCGCTCTGCAGTGTCTTTCAGCCACGCCCCCGGGGGGCTCCTAAGCTTGCACCTTCCCCCCCCACGACAGTCTGAGACATAGCATCCCCCTAGGTTTCGTAAGTGTGCATGCCTGCCCAAAGTACCGAGCCACATTCCCAGGAGGGTCCTAAGCGCGCGCCCCGTCCCCAGGGTCCGGAGCCACGCCCCCAGCCAAGCCCCAGGGGGCTAAGACCTTGCCCCCTCCCCAACCTCTGGGCCACGCCCTCTGGGGGGGGCTCCTAAGCACGCCCTTCCTCCAGCTCCCCCCGCATTGGTCCCCAGCCCGTGCTCGCTGCCCACCTGTATGCGTGCGCAGGTGCGCCTTGAGGTGGGAGCTCTTGGTATAGGTCTTGCCGCAGCCCGCGTAACTGCAGGTGTGCGTGGCGGTGCGTTTGCGCGGCCAGGAGCGCCGGCCGCGCTTGGGCTTGGCCTCCAGCAGCTCCAGCGGAGACGCGGGCGGCGTGAGGAGACCTCGGGCGGCTGGCGGCGCCAAGCCCAGAGCTGCGGCGGCGGCCGCCGCGTCGTCGAAGAGGCCGAAGGCCGCGGGCGCCGGCGGCGCGTAATGCAGGCCGGGCCCGGGCGCGCCGAAGCCGGGGCCACCGAAGGGAGGCGGGAAGGGGGCGCGCGCGCCGGGCGCGGGGAGGCGCGCGGGGCCGTCTGGGCTGAGCGGTGGCGTGTCGGGCGGTGGTGGGGGGCGGCCCCCGGGGCCTCGCATGCACGCAGCTGCCGGGCCCGGGGCACCCTCGCGCTTGAGGCCCCGAGGTCCGCGGGCCAGGCCCGGCGCGCAGCCGTAGCCGCCGCCGCCGTCTGCCTCGGGGGGTTCGGCTTTCACCAGGCGGCCCGGCGGCGCCAGCAGGAAGCGACCGTGCAGCGCTGGCCCCGGCGGCACGTCCAGCTCGGGCCGCAGTAGCTCGGACACCAAACCGCCCGCGGGGGCGCCGTAGGGAGGAGGGGCGCCGGGCTCAGTGTAGTAGAACGCAGGCGGCGGGGGCGGCGGCGGCGGCGGCTCCGGGGCGGACTCAGCGCCCAGGCCGTCCAGCCCCATGGACAGGATGAAGTCCAGCACGCTGTTGAGGTCGTCGTCCGTGCCGCCTGCCTCGGGCTCTGCGCGCGGCCAGCGCTGCGGGTGACAGAGCGATAGGCGCGGGCGTGAGCGCGCGGTGGGGCCGGGGATCGCTGCCCGCTGCCTGCGTTCTACTACCCTAAGCCCGCTGTCCCTGCCGCCTGCGTTCTACTACCCCGCAGCCCACGTTCTACTACCCTGAGCCAGCCGCCCCCGCCGCCCGCGGTCCCTGCCGCCCTCACCTCCTGCAGGCCGCGCTCCCGGCACGGGCTGGCGAAAGTGGAGAAGGACGGTAGGATGGGCTCGCTCAGCGCCATGGCTGGGACCCGGGGCTGACGCGGATTCGGGACACCGGTGAGTGGCTGCCCGGAGCCGGGCTGGTCGGGACGCGGGCGGGTGGGGACGACTCTGCGGGCAGCGGCCGGGCCCGCCCAAGCCTTATAGGCGCGGCGCGCGCGGGGGCCGGGCCAAGGCGGCGGCGGCGGAAACGCGTCCCGGATGGGGACGAGCTCCGGGCGCAGCCTAAATTTAGCCGCGGTATATAAGCCGGCGGGCGGCGGCGGCAGTGGCCACTGAGGCCGCCAGGGCCCTGAGCGGCCGGCTCGGCCCATCGTGCGCAGCTAGGCGGCGCCCCCGGCCCGGGCCCGCCCCCGCCTGTCTCCCCGGCGACGGCGTCAACACACGCTCCACAACAGCAGCGTGACGCTCAGGGATCCCCGGGGCACCCCGTGGGCTCCCGCCTGCGGGAGCACAGGGAGGACCTGGAGCGGGGGCGGCATCCGGGGCCTGCAGGGATCCCTGATGGATGGGGAGATGGGCCCCCGCAGCCACAGAGGGGTCCACAGAATCCTAGGTGGATGCGGTTAACTGGGTCCCGCGAGCTCAGAGTGGCTTTCCGCGGACTCAGCTCCTCATTTTCTGCGAACCCACCAAGCCTGATCCACTGTTATGCCCACCACTCTGTCAAAAACCTTGCATGATGACAGCAAGAAATGTTAAGTCTTTGAGACGCTCTCCCTCAAGGAAGCCCTTCAGGGCGGGGAAACTGAGGCTTAGGAGGTGCTGGGAGACGCTTGAGGTCCTACAGCTGCCAGCAGGCCTGGTGCCTTTACTGACTCACGTAAGCGAGGAGACTCATGACAACGAATCTAACAACACAGACCCAGCACCAGAGGGGCCACAGGGAACAAGCCATCCCTGTGAGCATGTAAACACCCGCCACCCCCCCCCCCCACCAGATGCCCCACACCAGGCATGGGGCCTGCCAGGAACGGACTGTTACTCCTGCTGTTACTGTGTGCTGGCCTTGTGTGGGCACCGGGAACACGTTTGCCAACAGGCAGACAAATCCCCTTACCCTTGGGGCTTTCACTGTAGTGGGGGATGGGGGCGGAGAAGTGAAATAAACAACTATATTGGGGAAGGCAGGGGAGGGAGATGGGTAGTGAGTGTGTGTGGGAGGGGAGAAAGAGGATGGTGGAATTTTGAACCCATCTCCCAGGAGGAGATGTGTGAATCAAGACCTGGGGAAAAGGGGAGCCAAGTGGGTATCAGAGGGAGAGCATCTCATGGTGTAACCTGGAGCCAGTATCCAGCCCTGGTCTCTTGATCCCAGAACCCATGTTCAGGCCTGGAGGTGTCCATGGTCAGCCACAGTCCCACGGCCAGGTGGTAAGGGGTGCAGGCAGCTCCTGACCTGGAAGCCTTCCCTGGGGGCCAGGAGGGTTTTGTCACTGACAGCATCTGGACCCCCGCAGCCCAGGGACACTGCAGGGGGTCGCCTTGCCATCACAGAGGCACCAAGAGACCACTCTGGGGTCCACAGTCCTGGACCCTCCCAGCTGGAAGGAGCCTCAGAGGTGTGCCATCTCATCGTGATTCATCAGATTGTGGGTTAGGCAAACACTTGTTGATAAGCCCTATTTGCCAGGTGTGGGGCACCCAGAGGTGCTTCAGTCCCAAGCACAGTTGCTGGGGTGGTAGTAGTGCAGGGATCCCCTCTGCAGCTTTCCCGGGCTGCTGGAGATTTCAACTTGAGCTCCAAGATGCTTCCTGCGGCTGCCACTGTGATGGTTGAGAGTCAGCCTCGGCCACTGACCACTCTCTGTGTGACCGTGAGCAAGTGGCTCTGCCTCTCTGGGCTCACTTCCTAATCTTGAGAAATGCAGAATATAATAGTACCTTACCCCAAAGGGATATCATGAGGGTCACGCGGGTGCTTTCTCTTTGGTGGAAATGTTGACGATATCCTGTGAGCTCACTCAAGTGCTGGTTAGATGAGCTTTGCTCACTGTCATTCCGTTCTCTGGGCCTCAGTGTCCCTGAATGAGAACGAGGGGAAGTTGAAGGGAATCAAATTTGTTTCCCAGGATGTATAATTCTCAGTCAGTTGCGGACCTCTGCTTCAATGGCGCCTGGGGCCTCCCCTCAGCCTCAGCTAGCTCCTGCCGCTCTCTCCAGCCCATCCCCGTCCCTTCCTATTCTGTTTCCTTGCCAGTTCTGGAACACACCAAGCACATTCCTCCCTCCAGGCTTTGTACTTGCTGTGCCTTCCACCAAGCGTTCAGTCCTCTCACTTTCCACTAGCCTGGCTCAGGCTTATCTCCCGCCCCCTCCCCCCTAAACTAATGAACTTTATTTTTATAGAGCAGCAACAGGTTTACAGAAAAAAATGATCAGAAAGTACAAAGAGTTCCCATATATCCCCTCCCAAGGCACAGTTTCCCCTATTATTAACGTCTTGCTTTAGCGTGATAACCTTTGTTACATATTGATACATTATTATCCAGCCAATGTCGATACATTATTATTAACTCAAGCCCACAGTTTACTTTAGGGTTCACTCTTTGTGTTGGACATTCTGTGGGTTTCAACAAATGCATAGTGACATGTATCTGCTGTTACATCATATAGAACTATATAGAACTGTTTTCACTGCCCTAAAAATCCCTCCCTCCCTCCCTTCTAAGTCCTGGTTAGGTTCCGTAGTTTTACCTTTTGCAGAATGTCACAGAGCTGGAACCACACCATATGTAGCTTTTTCAGAGTCTTCTTTCACTTAGCAGTATGCATTTAAGATTCCTCCATGTCTTTTGGTGGCTTGATAGCTCCTTTCTTTTTATCAGGGAGTAATATTCCATGGTATGGATGTACCACAGTTTGTCCATTCAACTATTGAAGGACATCTTGGTTGCTCCCGGTTTGGGGCCATCGAGTTGCTATTGAATAGGCATTGAATATGGCTGCTATAAACATTCATGTGCAGGTTTTTGCCTGGACATAAGTTTTCAAATTAATTGGATAAATACCTAGGAACACAATTGATGGAATGTAGGATAAGACTCTGTTTAGCTTAGTAAGAGACCACCAAACTGTCTTCCAAAGTAGCTGTACCACCAGCGATGAACAAATGAGAGTTCCTGTTGCTCCACATCCTCGTCAGCATTTAGTGGTGTTGGTTTTTTATATTTCAGCCATGCTAATAGGTGTTTGGTGGTATCTCATTGTTGTTTTAATTTGCAATCCCCTGATGATATCTGATGTGGAGCCCCTTTTCATATGCTTGTTTGCCATCTGTATATTTTCTTTGGTGAGGGGTCTGTTCAGATCTTTGGCCCAGTTTTTAACTGGGTTTTTTATTTTCTTATTGGACTTTAAGAATCCTTTGTATATTTTGGACACGAGTCCTTTACCTGGTAGGTGTTTTGCAAAGATTTTCTCCCCGTCTGTGGCTTGTCTTTTGATTCTCTTAACGGTGCCTTTTGCAGAACAGAAGTTTTTCATTTTAATGAAGCCCAGCTTATCAGTTTTTCCTTTCACAGACTGTGCTCTTGGTCTCGTATCTAAAAAGTCAGTGCCAAACCCAAGGTCATCTCGATTTTCCCCTATGTTGTCATCTAGAAGATTTACAGTTTTGCATTTTACATTGAAGTGAATGATCCATTTTGAGTTAATTTTGTTGTTGTTGTTTGGCTGGTTTTTTGTTTTGTTTTGTTTTGTTGCACGTGGATACCCAGTGGTTCCAGCACACTTTGTTGAAAAGGCTGTGTCCTCAGCTCATCTGACTGTGCGTTTCAGTGTGAATGTGGGCTCTCCAGGCTCCACCCCCACCCACTGGGCCCACAAATAGTACCCTTCCCCAGGCCATATAGTTCCTTCCTCCACCCCCTCTTTTCTGTTGTTGTTGTTCTGCGGCACTTTTCACCACTGGTCATTATTTTTATCTACCCGTTTGCTTTTCTTCTGTCTCCACCACAAATAGTGTATGAATCACAGGGAGGATGGGAGCCAGGTCTATATTGGATCCATTATGTTCTTCAAGCCCAGTTCAGCACACAGTAGGCGCTCAATAAACGTTCACCAGAGGGATGAACAAGCAAATGAATAGCTACATCTCTTGAGGCTCTTCAGAGGAACTTCTGCAGGTGGCTCTCTGCTCCTGTGGGATTGTCTACACTCTCTCCTCCTCACCCAGCCTCCTGTGCACCTTCTTTGTCACCACGGGTGGTAATAAGTTGAATGTGTCCCCAAAAGATATGTCCATGTCCTCACTCCTGGTACCTGTGAATGTGACTTTAATTGCAAAGAGGGTCTTTGCAGATGTAATTAGGGGTATCAAAATGAGATCATCCTGGGTTAGGATGGGTCCTATATCCAATGATAAGTGTCCTTATAAGAGAAAGGACACAGAGATACAAATGTAGAGAAGGCCATGTGAAGATGGGGACAGAGATTGGAGCTTTTGTTGCCATAAGCCAAGGAACACCAAAGATTGCCTGGGGTTGCCAGAGGCCAGGAAGGAGGCCTGGGACGGATTTTCCCTCGGAGCCTCATCAGAAGGAACCAACACTATTGACACCTTAATTTCAGGCTTCTGGCCCCCAGAACTTAAAGAGGATACATTTCTGTTCTCTTAAGCCACCGAGTTTGTGTCACTTTGTGGCGGCAGCCCCAGGAAGCTCATACCGTCATGGTAACCAGCTCTTCTGCCTGCCTGCCTGCCTGCCTGGTTCCCTCTTCAGAAAGGGAGCCCCTCAAAGGCAGGGGCCTCCCTTGATTCATCTCTGTGTCCCCCAGGCCCAGCTGTGGACCTGGTGTTGAAACAAACGTGATGTGAGGATGCTGGCCACCCACCAAGGACCTCCCGGGGTAGCGTGAGACACTCCAGCAGAGCACCCGGGGAATGTAACCAGTTACACAGAGCCACGAATGAGTGTAAAGAACGTGGGCTTCAGTTGCCACTTTAGCTGTGTGTCCTTAGGCACATCACACAACCTCTCTGAGCGTCAGTTTCATTGTGAGATATGAGTATTTACTGCCTGATTATAGGCATGGATGAATGAGCCAGATAGAGGGTCTCAGGCAGAGGGAGAGGCTTGGCACAGAGGGGTTCGGAGCATGGCACCTCTCAGGCTGTGGTCCTGTCTCCCTGCTGTCCAGGCTGCACCCACCTGTGTGGGTATGTGTCTTTGTGACGTCTCAGGTGATGATGCTATTGGAGAAAGAGCTCTGGACTCGAAGTCAAGTCCCAGCGCTACCTCTTTCAAGCTGGGCAACTTACTCTTGGCCAAGCTTCCAAGCAGCCTGTCCCACTGCTAAGCGGGGGAGAATAAGGCACATGTCCAAGGATTACATGGTCAGTAAGCAAACTGGTGATGCTGAAGAACGCTGTGGGCACCCTTCTCCCTGTCATGGCTAAGTTCCTAAAGGGTAGGGACTGACTCTGTGTTCATGCCCTGCCAGCCCCCCTCTCCCAGTTGGGAACTTTATGCCTCTTGATGGTGATGCCCTCGTTCTCATCTCTTTCCCAAGGTCTCCCATCCTCTCCTAACAGCCCAACATGAATAATCTAACCTGAGGGGGCAGATAGTTTCCCTCCAATCCATTGGTAATGTTTTGAGCGATGTGTTCGCACAGATTCTGAGATTACATCCTGGCTCAATGCTGGAAAAGAGTACTGTGATTGATTAGTGATGTCTCTCCATGACTGATTGGTGATGTCTGTCACTGGTGGAGCCTTGTTGGAGTAGTATGCATGCAGCTTTACATTTACCATCTCTTGTCAGGCTGTCTTTAAGGACCCAGGAAACTTGCAAATCAGAGGTCTTGAGCCTGAACAAAAAATAAATGTTGAGCTCCCTCTCCATGTTCTGCTGGACATGGAGAGGAAGGTAAAAAAGTACACAGCTCCGTTTCTGCCCACAGAGAGCTTACAATCTCCTTTAACCGGGTCCTGGCCATTTCTAGTATCCTTTACTTCTTTCCACTTTTCTTCTAGAGTCTAGACCATCTCTCCCTTTACTAGCTGTTCCGCCCCAAATAGCTATTGTGTGCACTTGGCCCAGCTCCCAAGAGCAAGCACTCAGGAATTCTACAGAAAACACGTCACTTAAAATACAGCTGAGCTTCCAAGACTAATTGTGAATGCTCTAGAGGAATTACAGTCACATGACAGCAGCAACTGCACGATGACTCCCAGCTGGGGCAGTCGGGGTATTTCTGCTTAAGTTTGCATAAGTTCTTTGCAGCGTGTTGCCAAACTTAGCTCCCCATGTTGCAAAGATGTTTGGCAGCTTGGTGTTTCTCCAGGATGGGAAGTGATGCAGGCAGGGGTGCTCCTGCAAGTGGGCTTTTTTCTGAAGGTCACCACCTTGCCACTGCCGTGCTTGTGGCCAAGGTCCAATGAGAAAGGGCACTTCCCAATTTGCCTCCCTGTCTCTGAGATTTTCTTACTGTTTATGAACAATTAAGTAGTGAGCATGTAGGGAAGGTGCAGAATTGCATGTGGTTGATGACCGATGGATTCCTATGGGGACCCCTCATCATCTCCTCACCAGCCAGACCATGACTATCTCAGTCTCATTGATGCAGGGACATGAGAGGTGGAGGAACATTTATGAAGCACCTACTGTACGAAGAGTAGCCCCTGCTCGCCGCAACTAGAGAAAGCCCGCGCAGCAACGAAGACACAAGGCAGCCAAAAAATAAATAAATACATTTTTTAAAAGCACCTACTGTATGCCAGGTCCTGCATTGAAGAGTTGTATGTGTTTTCTCATTTAATCCTCACAGCAGGTCTGTTTAGTGTGATGAGCAATGAACAGAATGGGGGTGCTCAGCCAGAACCCCAGGTCAGATCCTGGCCCTGGCACTTATATCTCAGTAACTTTGAATGAAGGGCCTTCTCTTTTTGAACCTTTGTTCCTGTCCCATCGAAGGAGCATGAGAATGCCTTGTCACCTGTTGATGAAGATAAGAGACACCCCGTGTAAAGAACTTTTCCTAGAAGAGGCCCTCTGATCCTGGAAGCTGTTTTTATTTGCCTAAATCAAGGGCTGGCACATCCTGACTTGTGGCTTTTTACAAAATATATGTATGAAAATGTCAATAGTATTGCTCTTTTTTTTTTTTGCGGTACGCGGGCCTCTCACTGTTGTGGCCTCTCCCGTTGCGGAGCACAGGCTCCGGACGCGCAGGCTCAGCGGCCATGGCTCACGGGCCCAGCCGCTCTGCGGCATGTGGGATCCTCCCGGACCGGGGCACGATCCCGTGTCCCCTGCATCGGCAGGCGGACTCTGAACCACTGCGCCACCAGGGAAGCCCGGTATTACTCTTTTTTTAAAAAAAATTATTTTATTGAAGTATAGTTGACTTACAATGTTGTGTTAATTTCTGCTGTACAGCAAAGTGTTCTTAATATTTCACGTATACTCCAACGTTAATTATATATGTGTGCATAATTTTTATGGAGGTGAAATTCATATAGTAAAAAAATTAACCATTTTAAAGTGAAAAATTCAGAGGCATTTAGGACATTCTCGGTATTGTGCAACCATCACCTCTATATAGTTCCAGAATATTTCCATCCCCCACAAAGGAAACTCCATCCCCGTCAGCACTCACTCCCCATCCCCTCCTCCCTCAGCCCCTGGTAACTGCGAATCCACTCTCTGTCTCTATAGATTTGCTTATTCTAGATATTTCTTCTAAAGGGAACCGCACACTATGTGACCAAAACAGCTTTTGTTTGGCCAATAGCTAAGCATGTCTTCTTCCTTTATGAATGTTTGGGAAAAAACCCCAAAAGAATACTATTTCATACATGAACATTCTATGAAAATCAAATTTCGGTGTCCATAAATACGTTTTCTTGGCATGCAGCCACGCCCATTCATGGAGGTATTGAGACCATGCACAGAAAGAGACTGGATGGTCATATGCAGAAATACTGAATCTCTGGCCCAAAGCTTAGAGAAGTTGATTCCATATGGAGAAGCCAGCAGAGCTACTTTTGGACTCCAGAGTCTGAGCTGGGCTCCCAAACAATCACTGCCTCTCAGTATGCATTTAATAGACCTTTCTGGAATTCTTATTACTGAGCAGGTGCTGGAGAGTGAGCCGTCATCCAGAGTAAGCTGGTCTTTGCCCCTACTTAGCTTCCAGGTGTTAAATCAATAACTAGCCAAATAGATATGGGGGTGAATCTGAAGACATCCTTTAGGTCAGTGGTTTGGACATTCACCATCAAGGGATGTCTCGACACCTGGTTGTAAAGGTACAGTTTATTAGTGATGACTGACGAGAACTTTTTCTGTTTTTGCTTAGGTTTTTGTTACATGTTGGCCATAGCATCTGGGCTAGGGGCTGCTTTTTTGTTTTATTTTTACTTGAAAAATTTTAGTTTTATTTAGATTTAAAATTATTAAGTTTTGATTTATTTATTTTTATTTTATTAAAATTTTTGCTTTATTTAGATTTAAAATTTTTAAATCTTATTTATTTTTTATTTAAAAAATTTTTAGTTTAAAAAATTTTAAAGTTTGGGAGCTCCCTGGTGGCCTAGTGGTTAGGATTCCTGGCTTTCACTACTGTGGCCTGGGTTCAATCCCTGGTCGGGAAACTGAGATCCCGCAAGCCATGTGGCACAGCCAAAAAAAAAAAAAAAAAAAAAAATTAAAGTTTTATTTAGATTTAATTTTTTATTTTAAAATTTTAATTTTATTTAGGTTTTTAAAAATTTAATTTTATTTCTATTTATAGTGGGATCATTTGCATACTGTGAAATTTCCAAGTGGTGCAACCATCACTACAGTCCAGATTTAGAACTTTTCCATCAACCCAAGGAAATCCCTCCTGTCCCATTTTCAGTCCATCCCCACTTCCACCCCCAGCCCCAGTCAACCACTGATGTGCTGAGTCTGTAGATTTGCCTTTTCTGGATATTTCATATAAATGCAGTCACACAGTGTGGTCCTTTGCATCTGGTTTCTTTGACTCTGCATAACTTGAGGCAGCGTGTACCAGTCACTGGTTCCTTTTCATTGCTGAATCGTATTCCATCTTACGTATGGACCACAACTTTGTCACCCCTTCACCTATTGATGGACTGAGTGATACTGTGTTGTCCATGTCACTTCTTGGAGCCCAGTAACAATCCCACACACATAACTTAGAAAAGGCAGTCATGTCCTTTCCCACCTTGAGTGCCCTGGCCTCCCCTCCCCTCATTGGCCTGGGAGTCCAGCACTGTTGCCTGTAAGGTCACCCCTTTGGGAAGCTGGTCAGACCTGTAGGCCTCCCTGCCACACCCTGCCAGGAGGAGGAGGCTGGCGTTCTGCCCTCCAAGACACCTTTGTGTTCTGCACTCATGTGCCCGGCGTAGCCATATGTGTGACCTGGTAGGGGGAGAAGGAAAGGCCTGGGGGCTGGGGCAACAGTGACTAAGGTTGAGCCCCACATTGTTGGCACCTGGGGGACCCGCTTCCTCACACAGTCCCCCTGACCTGCCTGCCTTCTGACTTCAAGGAAGGTTTGATTCTCGCTTATATGGACGACAAGCCTGCACAGAGCCTCCCCTCCCCAGGGATCGTGGCCTGTTGTCACACAACTTGCTTTGGTTTCCTGTCATCAGCCAGAGGAGCTGGCTTTGGCATTGACCTCATTTGAATCTCTCTCTGCTCCTTCTGTGGTGAATGGCCTCAGGGACATTGCTTCACCCTGCTGACCTGCAATGCTGTAATCAGGGTGGAAAATAATAACAACATGATTAAGTTATTATATGTTATTATGTCATTATTATATATTGTTAATAATGATAGGCACTCGACAGGTTGGCCGGTGATCTACAAGGGATGAATTGCTTAAGGACCCCGTTTAACATTGTTAAAAGTTTATTTGTAAATCTCCACGTCTTCTGTTTGGGGACAAGGTATTTCTGGATGCCTGGAACCGTTTCTCTGGAAAACAAAGGAGCATATATATTGTTCGGATCCACTTATTTTTTCACTTTCAATTTTTTTTAATCGAGGTGAAATTCAGAAAACAAAAAGATAATCACTTAAAGTGTACCAACTCAGTGGTATTAAGTACATTCAAAATGTTGTACGAACATCCACTCTAGCTAGTTCCAGAACATTTCCGTGACCCCAAAAGGAGACCTTGTACCCATTAGTGGTCACTCCCCATTACTCCCTCCCTCCCCCAGTCCCTGACCGCCATCAGTCTTCTCTCTGTCTCTATAGATTTGCCTGTTCTGGACGTTTCATATAAATGGAATCATTCACTAAGTGGCCTTTGGTGTCTGGCTTCTTTCACTCAGCATCATGTTTTCAAAATTTGTCCACGTTGTAGCAGCCCTTTTTATGGCTGAATAATATTCCAAGATGTGGAGGGACCACGTTTTGTTTATCCACTCATCTGTCGATAGACATTTGGGCCGTTTCCACCTTTTGGCAGTTGTGTCTAGTGCTGCTGTGAACATTGGTGTACAAGTATTCGTTTGAGTCCCTGTTTTCAGCTCTTTGGGGTCTATACCTGGGAGTGGAATGGCTCGGTCTTACGATAACTTTAGGTTTAACTTTTGGGGGAGCCACCTAATCAGATCCACTTTGAAAAGGCTCTCCTGGGCTGGAGACAGTGCTGGGTCTTCTAGCTTTGACCCCACCCCCTGCCTCCAGGATATTTATTCTTCTGATGACATTTATTCAAGCCTCTATAGCACCATCTCATTTCCTCCTTCCAGACCCCGTGATTTGGCTTTCTCTGTTGCACACTTTCTCTCTCCTCCTGTTCCAGTAACACAAGGCTTCTCCCACTTCCCACTGGGAGCCAAGCCACAGGCTGGATGAGTGACGTTGCAGCTTTAACAGGGTGGACCTCACCTGGATGGTGTAATAAACCCCCTTTACAGATGAGCAAACTGAGGCTTACTGCCTCAGGGTTTGGGATCCCTATACCATCACACCAGCCCCCTCTCATTCCCGGTTCTTCAACGTCTTTGCAGTTTTGCTCCTTGACCCTGGGCAAATGCTGACACGTGGTCCCTGTACTACAAAGGCTTTTCTGGTTGAATTTTGGGGGAGGACGTTAAGAAAAAAAAACTTAAAGAGAGACAGGTCCTGATGGGAAAATATCCACGGTATCACGGGGTCAGTGGTGTCCCCACTAAAAGATATGCCTACCTCCTAACCTCTCACATCTGTGACTGTGATTTCTTAGAAATAGGGTCTTTCCAGATGTGATCGAGTGAAAGCTCCCGAGATGAGGTCATCCTGGATTTAGGATGGGCTCTAAGTTCAGGGACAGTTGTCCTTACAGGGAAAGAGAAGGGGAAACAGACAGAGAATGGAAGGCTGTGTGAAGATGGAGGAAGATATGCGAGTGACGCAGCCACAAGCCAAGGAACGCTGAGGGTTGCTGGCAGCCTCCAGAAGCTGGGAGAGAGATGGGGCCGATTCCCTCCCTCAGAACCTCCGGAAGGAACCAACCCTGCCCACACCTTTATCTCAGACCTCTGGCCTCCAGGACTGTGAGACAAAACATTTGTTTTATGTAAAGCCACCCGGTTTGCGGTCATTTGTTAAAGCAGCCACAGGAAACTCATATGCATGGACAGGAGGAGTGAGCTGGGGTCTCTGCATGCTGGGTCCGGGCTGAACATGGCTGAAATCCTGGGCCCATGAGGGAGCAAGGTATGCCCACAGACAGCCAGGGTGTAGCAAGATAAATGCCATGAAAGAGGTGCAGTTATTATTGTTCTCATCACCATTATTAGTATTGAGTCATTATTCATCTCCGTGATATGGGGCGCTCATTACCCCCTCGACTCCAGCCCATCCCTCCATTCTGCGACCCAGTTAATGGAACACCCTTCTTTTGCTGAGGCTAGAGCTCCCAGATCAAACACTGGACGCCCAGTGAAGTTTGAATTTCAGATAGATGAGGAAAGATGTTTTCGCATTAAGTATGTTCCTGTTTAACTGCCTTCCTCTTCCATTCTTAGCTTAAAGCTGTTGTATTTACAAATAACCTTTTAATTGTGGAATTGACAAATCTGATGGCAGAAACGCTGCGAAGAGCATATTCAGAGCTCCCCGTGTCTCCTTGGCCCAGTTTCCCTGAAAGTTAACGTCTTACGAGAGGACCGGGCATTTGTCAAAGCTGAGAAATTAACACTGGGCGGTGCTGTTTGATGCTGCACTCCAGACTTTATTGGATGTCCCCACTTCAGCCACAGATGTCCTCTTTCGGTTCCAGATCCCATACTACATTTAGTCATCACCTTGCCCCAGTCTCCTCTAGCCTGTGACAGTTTTGCAGACTTTGTTTTCCTCATGACCTTGATAGTCTGGTAGAGTGCTGGCTGGCTATCTCCTAGGACCACTGAATGTACCCCACCCCAATCTGTTTTTTTTTTTAATATTTATTTATTCATTTTTTTTGGCTGCACTGTGTCTTAGTTGCGGCACATGGGATCTTTTGTTGCAGCATGCGTACTTCTTAGCTGTAGCAGGCGAACTCTTAGTTGCGGCATGTATGCAGGATCTAGTTCCCCGACCAGGACGCCCTGCATTGGGAGCGTGGAGTTTACCCACTGGACCACCAGGGATGTCTCCCCTCCATCTGGGTTTGTCTGATGTTTTCTTGTGATTAGATGGGGGATATCTGGGGAGAGGACCACAAAGGTGACGGGTCCTCCATATCATACCATCCCAGGGGTACCTGATGTCTGCATGACTTTTCACTGTGATGTGAACGCTGCGCTTCATGCTCAGGGGCACCACGAACATTCCCTAGACATCTTCAGGAACCAGACTGAGTTTTGGTTCCTTGAAAGCAGAAGACAGCGATAGCACGTACTGGGCACCAGGCCAGGCCCTGGGATGCATCCCCTTCACGCTGCTGGAAGATGGATTTTAATGGGAGAACATGGATGTAGAAGAACTTCTCCAACTGCAGAGCCTGGAATCCTGAAATGGTCCTCTTATCTTTTTCCCAAACAGTTTCCCGATATGCACACTTTACAGCCCCAGTAAGCGATAAGAGAGGCAGCCGCTTTTGAGAGGTTTGCCTGAAGCATGTTCCTCTAACTTACAGCCTAAAGAACATCAACTGAGCCATTTTAACTCTCAGAGTTGATTTAATCTGCACAGCAGCTCCATGATGTTATCCAAGTCATCCGGGGAGAACGGAGGCTCAGAGAGGCTAAGGTATCTCCTGAAGATCACACAGCAGCTCGGGTCTGCTTACACCCACCAACTCTGCTCCCTATTGCAAGAAGCCTCAGTAGTTAAGTTGCATCTCCCCTAGAATATGTTCTTAAAAGGAGGGGGTGGGGCAGGCCAGCGTGAGAACTGGGTTAGTTACAGGGGCCTGTAAGCAGGATTTTCCAACACGAGCACTGCTGACATTTGGGACCGGATGATTCTCTGTGGTGGGGCTGTCCTGTGCATTTTAGGATGTTGAGTAGCATCCCTGGTCTCCACCCATCAGATGCCAGTGATAGCATCCCCCAGTTGTGACAACCAAAAATGTCTCCAAGTTTTCCCCAGGGGGTCAGAGGAGAGATGCTCTGTGTAAGCATAGGAGGCGAGGTTGCTCCTCAGAGCTGTGATTTGCATTTCTAGCAAACTCCAGAGCCCTGCTGGGTGGTCAGACCCCTTCCCAGCTCTGGGAAGGAAACCTCCCTCCATCATCCCCGTCACTGGCTGGCTTGGAAGACGTCGGACATTTGCGATTTAATAAGAAAAGTCTAAGCTCCCCTGACTCAGGGGAGCCTTGTGCTCAGCGATCTGTACTGTTTACACCAAACAATGACTTACGCACGGCAGAAAGCTGGTGATATGCCGGTATGTGCAGAGCAAGAAAAACCAGAGGGGCTGTCAGCTCTCCTGGCCTGACTCATGTGTTGCCATGCTGGGAGCGCGGCCAAGTCCTGACTCACGGCAATGTCATACCTGTGCCCTCAACCCAGGGATGGCACCCCTCTGAGAAAATATTGGCTAAACCCACGGCAATTGGGCTTGGCTGTATCCTTGCTTGCAACACCTAGGGTGTGAAGGGGTGTGGGACCCATGGTGGCCTTGCACCCTTGGTAGCCCCGGGCTGTTTGTAGGAGGAAGGTTGAGTCAGCCGTGGAGGTTGGTGCCAGGCCGAGACCCCTGGAGAAAGAGTGAAGGAGCGAGCAGAATTTCAGATATGCACCTTCTGGTTCTGTGTATTCATTTTTGTTTTTAACTTTTTTAACAAACTGAGGTGAAATTCCTACCACATAAAACTAACCTGTCTTAGTCCTGCTCTAACAAACTACCATAGACTGGGTGACTTAGAAACGATAGAAATTTATTTCTCAAAGTTCTGGAGGTTGCCAAGTTCGAGATCAAGATGCCGGCTGATTTATTTCACTCGGCATGATGTTTTCAGAGTTCATCCACATTGGCACATGAATCAGGGTTTCATTCCTTTTCGAAGCAGGATAATATTCCATTGTGTGGATGGACCACATTTTGTTTTTCCATTCGTCAGTTGATGGCATTGTATATTTGGGCTATTGTGAGTAGTACTTTTGGACAGCAGTAGTATAAATTTATTTTATTTATTTATTTGTGGCTGCGTTGGGTCTTCGTTGCTGTGCGTGGGCTTTCTCTAGTTGTGGCGAGTGGGGGCTACTCTTCCTCGTGGTGCGCAGGCTTCTCATTGCCGTGGCTTCTCTTGTTGCCGGGCACGGGCTCTAAGCGTGCGGGCTTCAATAGTTGTGGAACACAGGCTCAGTAGTTGTGGCACATGGGCTTAGTTGCTCCACGGCATGTGGGATCTTCCCGGACCAGGGCTTGAACTCATGTCCCCTGCACCAGCAGGCAGATTCTTAACCACTGCACCAGCAGGGAAGTCCCAGTAGTGCTGTTTGAGTATTGTTTGAACACCTGTTTTCAATTCTTTGGGGTCTATACTTAGGAGTGGAATTGCTGGGTCATGTGGTAATTCTATGTTTAACCTTTTGAGGAACCGCCAAAGCGTTTTCCTCGGTGGCTACAGCATTTCACATTCCCACCAGCAGTGCACAAGGGTTTTGATTTCTCCACACTAACATTTGTTATTTTCCTTCTTTTTTGGCCAAGCCAGTGGGTTTGATTTGCATCCATTTATCTGCTCTGTGCAGACTCTGTCCCAAGCATTGCGGGGGGTGGGGGTGGGAGCAGTCCCCTGGCCTGGAAGAATTTGCAGGGACACATGAAAAAGTGGGAGCATATGTTACTTCACCAGGCAGAGGGGCATCCAGGAAGACTTCCTGGAGGGGGTGGTAGATAGCAATGGGTTAGGCCAAGCATCTCTAACTATGGCCCACGGGCTGGCCGCCTGTTTTTACAAATACACTTTTATTGGAACCCATCCACTCTCACTCATTTACACGTTGCCTATGTCTGTTTGCACTACAATGGCAGAATTGAGTCATTTCAAGAAAATGTATGACTAGGAAAGATAAAAATGTTTACGTCAGGCTCTTTATAGAAAAAGTTTGCAGGCTTTTGGGTCAGGCCAAGGAGGAGCAGTGTGTGCATCGCCCAGACTCATGTGGAGATGGTGTGTTGGGGAACCGTGTTCTAGGTTTTCTGTCTGGCTGGGGTGTTCAGTGCCTGAGGGGAGCGTGAGAGATGAGGCCGGGGAGTGGGGGGACTCTAGGGGTAATTGTCTCCTATGCTGAGCTGAGGAGGTTGACAGTGGGGCCCGTGCTGGCTCTACTCTCTGTTTTCTCATCCTTCTCTGGGCCGGGAGGCTGGCCTCTGACGCATTGATGGCTCCTTGTTCGGTTTGGTCAGTAGGAGGTCCCTGAGGGGCACTAAGGGCAGGAGGGAAGTGGTTTGGGGAAATGATCCTCTGGGGTCCCTCCTGCCAGGAGGCTCTGCAGGGGCTTCATCTCCTGCTGAAGGCCACACTCCCCTCCCCAGCACACAGTGCCTGCCCTTCCCTCACCCCTGCTGCCTTGGGGTAGTAACAGCCCCCCAGCGTTGCTCATCCTGGGTGCTGGACCAGCCCTGCTGGCTTCCCAAACCCTGAGTTTTTGCCCATTCTCCCCAGTCACCCAGGTGAACATCCGGCTGAGCTGTGTCCTAGGGGATGCAGGGACCTACTTCCCCGTAGAAGGATTCTCTCCCTTTCTTTTTATAGTGGATGAAAACAACAAAACTTATTTTTTATGGGCTCTTTGTGCCCCCCACACCGCCAAATTCATCTGTTGAAATCCTAACCGACAATGTGACGGAATTAGGAGGTGGGGCCTTTGGGAGGTGATTAGGTCATAAGGGTGGAGCTGTCATGAATGGGATTAGTGCCCTTATAAAAGAGACCCCAGAGAGCTCCCTCACCCCTTCTGCTAAGTGAGGATACAGTATATACTGTGTTGATATATATATCAATATTTATCATCTGCATCTAGGAATCAGGCTTGTGCCAGAACCCAACCATGCTGGCACCTTGATCTCAGACTTCCAGCCTCCAGAGCTGTTGTTTACAAGCCACCCAGGCTATGGTATTCTGTGACAGCAGCCTATGCTGATTAAGGCAGTCTGTATTATCTCCCTGTTTCTACAAGTCAGGAGCCCAGCACAGAGTAGCTGGTCCTCTGCTCAGTGTCCCACAAAGCGGTAATCAAGATGTTGGCCAGGGTGGGAGTCTCACCTGAGTCTCACCTCCAAGCTCCCTGGGTGTTGGCAGAACCCAGTTCCTTGTGGTTGTAGGACTGAGGCCCTCGGCTCCTTGAGGCTGCCTATCCTCTCCATCAAGCTTCCTTAAGGCCCACAGCATTGCAGCTCTCTACTGCTTCCAATTTCTGACTTCTAGATGCTCTTTTTTTAAAAAAAATATGTTTCTTCAAGTTTCTTCATTTTTCTTCAAAAAATGTTTCTTCAGCTACTTAGTTTAATTTTGGGTTATCCAACATTGTTTTTTAAAAAATTGTGATAAAATACACATAAGAGAAATTACCATTTTAATCCTGCCTTTTTTGCTTCCTTTGCTTATTTTAAATTGAAGTATAATTGATTTACAGTGTTGTGTTAGTTTCAGGTGTACAGCAATGTGGTTCAATTAATATGTGTGTGTGTATATATATATATATATATATATATATATACATGCATATATGCATACACACACATACATGTACACACGCACACACACATATATATATATTCTTTTTCAGATACTTTCCCCTTATAGGTTATTACAAAATATTGAGTATAGCCCTTTTTAAGTGTACACTTAAGTGGCATTAAGTATATTCACATTGTTATGCAACCATCACCACCATTCATCTCCAGAACCTTTTCATTTTCCCCAGCTGAAACGCTATCCTCACTAAACACTGACTCCCCATTCTCCCCTCCCCCAACCCCTGGCAACTACCATTCTACTTTCTGTCTATGAACCTGACTACCCGAGGAACCTCATGAAAGTATTTGTCCTTTTGTAACTGGCTTATTACACTTAATAATGTCCTCAAGGTTTATCCATGTCACATGTGTCAGAATTTCATTCCTTTCGTGGCTGACGAATATTCCATTGTACGGATATACCACATTTTTTACCCATTTATCTGTTGATGGTACTTGGGTTGCTTCCACTATCCAACACACTTAAAAAATTTTTTTTGATTAAAAATATTGTGGTTAAAAAATGACATAACCTAGGGACTTCCATGGTGGCACGGTGTTTAAGAATCTGCCTGCCAATGCAGGGGTGCAGGGGACAGGGGTTCGAGCCCTGGTCTGGGAAGACCTCACATGCTGCGGAGCAGCTAAGCCCACGTGCCACAACTACTGAAGCCCGCGTGCCTAGAGCCCGTGCTCCGCAACAAGAGAAGCCACTGCAGTGAGAAGCCCGCGAACCGCAATAAAGAGTAGCCCCCGCTCTCTGCAACTAGAGAAAGCCCGCGTGCAGCAACAAAGACCCAACACAGCCAAAAATTAATTAATTAACTTAAAAAAGACATAACCTAAAATTTACCGTCAGACCCTCGATTATGTCAGGACCACGCAGGATAACCTCCCTTTAGATGGACTCGAAATCAAATGATTTGGGACCTTAATTGCATCTTCAAAAATCCCTTCACTTTGGCCCTACAATGTAACCTAATTAAGGGAGTGACATCTCAACTATTCACTGGTCCCACACGTAAGCACGGTAGTATACCAGGCAGGAGTCTTGGGAATCTGAATCCCGCTTACCATGCGCTCTACCGCTTGCCATTGCCCATGGGTGGTTATGAAGGGATGGCTCAGGAGGCCCGTGGGTGGAACTGGGGGTGGGAGACCCTTGTCCCTCATCAGAAACACACTGCCCCATCCTTCCAAATAAAGACAACCTGCATTGAGATGGTGAAAGCCCTTTGTCCCCTGGGCTGTGGGCCTCAATGCCCTAGATGATCAGCCTGGATGACGAGACTCCCCAGGCAGGAATGGAGGGACCACATTCGTGTGCAAGTCCTCTGTCCCCATACACAGTGGAGACGTCTGTTCACTTCTGAGACCTTTTGGAGGTGACTGGCCCCTGGCTTTTGTCCTCACTGGGGTCCAAGGGGATCCCTCGGAAAGGTTTTCAACGGGCTGGCTGGCTGACTGCCAGAAGCTTTTACCAAGCTTATTGATTTGTGGCGACAGAGGACTTTTTGCAGACAATCCGAGGGTTGAGTCCCCATGACTCATGTTGTCCTGGGCACCCGGAGGCTGTGTACCGAAGGTGGCAGCTCTCAGGCAAGGCCGCTTGCGTGCATGCGCCTCCCAGACACACCTGGTTGAGTCACCGGGGAAACCAGTGGGCAGTGAGGCTGGCCGGAGGGGTTCCGTGCGACTCGTGAGCTCCTTCAGGGATCGGTATCCCACTTTTGGGTCCACTTTGGGGTCCTTGGGGAAGTCACTGAGTCTCTTTTCCACACCTGCCAAATGGGGTTTCGGGATGGGTGGATCGCCAGGTGAAGGCTGTAAAGCGCCTGGCGCATAGGGAGCTCTCGCCCACGGTGGCCACTGTCATTGATGACAGCTCCTCCTGGGCAGGGAGGTGGCCCCTGTGAGCACAGGTCCCTTCAGACCTCCTCTCTCCACCACCATCCACCCTTTCACAGCCTGTAAGACCAGGACAAAGCCTCGTCTTTCCTCTGCAAAATCTCTCCACCCATCCAGAGTTAGAACCATTTGCTTTTTCTTCCCAGACAGGGCAGGGTTCCCTGGGTCATGGGGCTGGCAGAATTCTGAGCACCAGCACCGATCCTGGGTAGAAGGTTCTGCTGAAGCCTTCTGCTATACCTTCCAGCTTGTGCTGCATCCTGCGGGGCTGCCTGGCCAGTGAACTTGTAGGAGGAGTGAGGTCTGAGCCACTGCTGCCCCTTAGTGCATGCACTAGGTGCTCAATAAATGCCTGTCTGGTCTTTTCAATGAAGGTAAAACTTGCATGCGGCTGAGTGCACTAATCTGAAATGTACGCGCAGTGGATTTCACTGAAGTGACTGTCACCTAGATCAAAATGTGGGAGCATCCAGTGCCCCCAAGGCTCCCTCTGCCAGTGAGGGAAATTTTGCCTCTGACCTCTGTCCCCGGACATGAGTTTCACCAGCTGTTGATCTTACTGGTGGAACTCACTGTGGAATCACCATTATGGCCTCTTTCACATTTGGTTTCTTTCCTCAGTTTTGTGCCCACGGGGTTCCACATTCTGTATGTAGCGGGCCTTTCCCCCCCCATCGGTGTATAGTATCCCATTAAATGAATATACTACAGTTCATTCATTGATGACATTTGGGTTCTTTTCTCATTTCCTCCCGCCCTCTCTCCCTCCCTCCCTCCCTCCTTCCCTCTCTCTCTCTCTTTCTTCCTTTCTGGCCACTGTCAGTAATGCGGCTATGTTTTTAGTGTGGACATATGGATTTATTTCTTTAAGGGTATATACCTAGCAGTGGCATCACAGGGTCACAGCTTTGGTAGATACTGGCAAATGGTTTTCCAAAGTGGCTGGACCAATTTATTACTCTTGAAAGCGAAACAACCACCCCGAGGAGAGAGCGCAGCTCCCTAAAAAGCATGGCCCACAGAGTCAGCAAAAAGAAAATCCTGGACATGAAACTTGGACCCGATTTGAGAGCATCTCCCAGAGTGGGTTGTGGGGGCGGGGCACGGCCAGCAGGTAAGCGACTAATACTTGGGTTGGATTTTGTGAAATGAGACATCCCTGCCACCTCCAATCTGGAGAACGCTTGTCACGCCCACTTTACACATTTCTCAGGTCCCGATTCCGACCGTCACCAACCCTCACGTCCACGGGGGATGGTCTTTAAGGCAAATACTGAAAATATCGAATGTAGCTTCAGACAGATTTAGCTTTGGGTTCTACTGCTGCCGGATTCAGCCATGCGTGACTTTGCTGGGGGCCAGTCGCCTGCCCTCTCTGTGCCTTGGGTTTCCTCTTCTGTAAAATGGGAAAGGCGTTCGGGGCATGGTGGAACTCCCAAGGGCGCTAGGAAGATTAAGGAGACACTGATAGAAAGTGACTTAAAAATCCTGGCTCACTGTGGGCGGCCAACAGATGTGCCTGGGTCTCAGCTGCCGGTGGCTGGTGGAAAAAGATTCCTTTCCTTTCCTCGGAAGATTTGTGACCGTTTACAAGCACTCAGCCTTGCCAGCAGAGTTCACATAGGCACTGGGCCTCCCAGCCCCATCCACATTCCCCTTCTCACTCCGGTGGGGGGAGTCAGGGATCCCGGCCAGGGCATCACTTTCCCTTCTCGTGTCTGCCTGCTGCCAGCACAGCCCTCTGCCCCGAAAGCTCGCTGCCTGGGCCGTTGGATGTGCTTGCAGGGGCCAGTGGCATAGACTCTGTGTTATGTAAGTTCTGAGGTGAGTTTTGGAAAACTCCACCCTCTCCCACCACCACCTTTTTTTTTTTTCTTTTTTTTCCCCTCGAGGTTTTCCAGTGTCACCCAAACACCCAGCTCTGGGAGTTGAGGTGGGCTGGAGGGGAGCAGTTGTTTACATGTCTTGGTGAGAACAGTGTGTCTGAAGGCCAGGGCAAGATGTGTGCGAGTGCTTTCGACTGGGGAAAAACAAATGTGATTTGAGAAATTAAAAAAAAAAAAAAAAGAAGAGGAAAAATGAAATGGAAAACAACTGCTCGCAGAACTGGAACTTTGAGGCACGGCCCCAACTGTAGGATTTCGAACGATCTGGGGAAGAATGTTCTGGAATACTCCAGGAGGCTCTTGTGCTCCTGGCAGGCTGATGGCTCGTGCCCCTCACCCTCCACACCACATCACTCGGGCCGCTCCGGACGGACGGACGTGCCGAGGAGGACAAACAGCTGCTTCTTTTCCAGGGGTTGCAAGCCTGCGTCCCCAGGCGCTTAAAAATAGCCATGGTTTCTTGCAGACCTGAGTCTAACAATCAGGGTTTTCTTCTGATGTAAAAACTTTTCCACCGTAAGGGCAGTTTTTTGAAAATATGTGTAGTGAGAGAGAGTTTTGCTTTTTTTTTTTCCTCCCAGGAGTAGTTGTGAAGGCTTGAGTTTAAAATGGCCAGTCCAGTGTCATGTTGTCGTGTGTGTGTGTGTGTGTGTGTGTGTGTGTGTGTGTGTGTGTGTGTGTGTGTGTTTGAGGCTTAGGATTGATGGAGGGGAGAAGGAAACTAATATTGAAGACCTACTATGTGCCAGGCCCTGTGTGGAGCTCCCTGGGTCCTCAGGACTAAGAGACCCATTCGTATTTCCACCACTTTATGGGGGGGGGGAGGGGGAACTGAGGCACAACGGATCCTCTGCTGAGCCAGGAGTTCGACTGTTTGATTTTGAAGCCTCTGATCCTGACCCAGGCTTGTTCCCCTGTATGAGCCTCAGAGGGTCCAGGAACCCCCCGACACTGAAGGCAAGCTGCTGACATATTTATGTAAAATGAATGGTCTCCAACTTTCATCACCCGGGAGCCCAGGACATCAAAAAGATACAAAACTACCCCTCCAAAAAAGGTTTTTGAGAGAACCACGGCCTAGAGCTTGGGTCAAGTTGCTTCTCTTTTCCGGGCCTCAGTTTTGATATTTGAGAAATGGATTGTATCTCCTGGTACATGCCGGATATGTGGTCCTGAGCCCCTCCCCACATCCCACCAGATGTTGATGTGTCCACGGGCGAGGAGGCTTTTTCCCACCTTCGTAGTGCAGACGTGTAACGAGATCACCTTGATCTTGGCAGGAGAAGCTCAGGGCTGACTTCTGACTTCTGGGGGCCTGAGGCACGTTTGCTTTTGCCTTACGTTTCTACCTGGCTGAGGGGACCAACTGTCACAAAATGACCAGGTCGTCAGATTTAGCAAATAAAACACGAGGTGCCCAGTTAAATTTGAGATTCAGATAACACATGTTTTAGCATAAATATGTACCAAGTATCGCTTGGAATGGGACATACTTCCTCCATTTTAAACAAAAGTTAAAGAATTGAATGATTTCCATAGGACTTAAAAATTTCATTTTCACCCTCTGAAGTAAGAAAAAATAAAACTTTTTTTTTCTGCCCTAAAATAATGTTTTTTCTTTTGATGTTAAAGAAATCAAGACATTTCTGTGGACTCCTAAAAGTACCAGACCTCCTATTCCTGATGTATCAGCTGGTCCTGGAGAAAGTGGCCTTCCCTTAAGCCCACGTCCCCTGAGTGGAAAGTGACCACGGGGTTTCCCTTATGTGATACTGCCCGGCATCTCCCAAGCCTCGGGTCAGTGCAGGGCCCAGAACCAGGTTCTGGGAAAAATCGAGGGGGAGAAGTGTTGCCTGTTCAGGCTGATCTGCCCCTCGCAGAGACGCTTCCGGTCCAGACGGGCTCCCTTTGAATATGAGGAAGCATGAATCAGACCTCGGTGGCCTGGCAGGCAAGCGCCAGTGAGGTGTCTTTTCAAGGGGCCACCTGAGTGTTCACCCCTTTGCTCACTGGCCTTCTGGTGGCCTGGGGTTTGGGGACAAATTTAGATCATTTGCCATCTGACCGAAATGGACCTTCAAAGATTTCCCAGGGTCTTAACAAATTCTTTGTCACCAGAACTTTCTCGAGGAACCGGTAGAGGACGGGAGACATCTCGGCGGCTCAGGCCCCAGCTGGGTTTTACTGAGACAAACCAGGTGGATCAGACATTTGGGGTCCAAAAGGCCTGGAGTTGCCTTTGATTTCTGCCTGGCTATGATTTCGGAGATTTCTGCCTGGTTGTGAAAAACAAACTGTAACAAAAGCCCGTCGCCAGATTGAGCAAATGAAAGGTAGGATACCCAGTTAAATTGGCATTTCAGATAAACAGCGATTTTAAAAGTATAAGTATATCCCAAATTTTGCATGGAATGGGATATACTAAAAAGTTATCCACTGTTTACCTGAAATTCAAATTTAACGGGTGTCCTGTGTTTTATCCTGGGACCCTGCAGGGCAAGAGAGAAAACTCAGGGAGAGGCGGGGATGGGGGCGCACCCATCCTAGCTTGAGGTCCTAGTGGGTGCCAGGTCACCGACGTCATCTCCTTACATCGTCATCACAGCCAGTGCACAGATGAGGAAGCTGAGAGTGGAGGGAAGTTGGTGCAGAATGAGGGCATTTCCTGGTGGGCAGCTGCAGGTATGCCCCCAGGAGCATGAAGAATTCAGGCTTAATCCTGCCAGGGTCAAAATGGGGCAGGACTCCTCAAAAAGTTAAACGTAGCATTACCGCTTGACATAGCTATTCCGTTCCTGGGGACCTACCCCCCCGGAATTGAAAACAGATGTTTACACGAATACTTGCACACGCATGTCCACAGTAGCACTAGTCAGCATCGCCAAAAGAAACAGAGGAATTCCCTGGTGGTCCAGTGGTTAGGGCTCCATGCTCCCACTGCAGGAGGCATGGGTTCTATCCCTGGTCGGGGAGCTAAGATCCTGCATACCTCAAGGTGCAGCCAAAAAATAAATAAGGTAGAGATAACCCGGATGTCCATCGATAGATGAATGGATAAACAAAGTGTGATCCAACCATACAATGGAATATTACTCAGCCATACAAAGGAATGATTCATGCTACAATGTGCATAAACCTCAAATAAACCTGAGTGGAAGGAAGCCCAGACACAAAAGGTTATATAGGATTCCACTTACTTGAAATACCCAGAACATAAAAATCCATAGAGACAGGAAGTAGATTGGTGGTTGCCAGGGCCTGATGGAGGGGGGGATGGGGAGTGACTGCAGATGGGGACGGGGTCTCCTTTTGGGGGTGATAGAAGTGTTCAGGAACTAGATAAAGGTGCTGGTTGCCCAACACTGCAAATGTACTAAATGCCACTGAATCACACATTTGAAAACTGTTAAAATGGTAAATGTTATGCGTATTTTACCACAATTTAAAAAAAATATCGGGCAGGGGCTGGTTAGGAGGAGACTTGGGCTACCATCAGGCCCGTGGCCAGAGTCCCAGAAGAGTTGCGAACAGGGACCCTCTTTGGTTGGATAACTGCTGCCAGGAGCTGTGCCGGATACGGCTGTCAGGTCCCATTGAATGCTGGGGAGCAGGGACCCCTGGGGTGCCCCCTTTACAGAAGTGGCAACTGAGGCCCATGAAGTCAAGGAGCTTGCACAGGGACTCAGCATGGCCAGCTGGGATTGCAATGTGGGCCTGTGTGGCCTCGAGCCCAGGAGTTCGTTCCAGGGAAAGCCATCTGCAGGCTGAGGGTGCTGAGTCACCGCTGGGGGTGGGACCACAAGATCCATCATGGGACGTTAGGGAGGGAGGGGGCGAACGGCTCCTCCTCTGACAGCCCCAAGGCAGGCAGCCTCACGGTCTGTGCCGCCCACCCCAGGCGGGCCCAGCACGCCGGGGCCAACAGAAGATCAGAAAAGAGCTCGAATCCCAGTAATCAGGAGGTGCTTTGGTTAAAAGCCCGGTTCTTGGAGCCAGGTAGCTGACCCTGTTGGGCTGGGGGTGGGGCTTCACCCCTCTGAGGCTCAGTTTCCCCTCTGAACCTACCCCTCTCCCCCGTGGGTCAGCGGAGCATTCGCAGAAGGTGCTGCTCTATGGAGGCTGGTGCAGCGTTGAGCTCAACCCCTGGAGAGTTCACCAGCCTCCGGGGCATCTCGCCAGGGATGTGAAACCCATCCCCCAGGGGCCTGGACATCTACTTATTTGTTTAATTGAGAAACTCGAGTCACAGAGAAGACGTAGGCTCGATCGGAAATGTTTGAACAGGACCAAAGTCAGCCCACCCTGCTGGGAAGTGGGGACCAGGGGCAGGCACACACAGGGTGCTCTGACTAGGTGATTTACGACAATCGATCGATTGACGATTGATAATCCTTTCTCTGATGAAAGAAAACGAGGCAGCAGAACTGGTCATCTTGTTCTTGGAAGAGAGAGTGGTTCCCTGATGGGCAGAACTGAGCAGAAAAGCACTGCATTCCACGAGAAGGAGCGTTAGAGACAGACAGAGAGAGTGAGAAGGAGAGGGATAAAGAGAGAGAGAGGGGGACCCTGAGACTGGTTAATAGAATTCAGCCTTTGGGATTCTTTGAATTGAAGCCCTGATGGGATGCAAGTCTTCACTTGACAGATGCGGAAACTGAGGCCGGGAGGGGGTACCAGTCCCCTCCGTTCACCATCACCCAGGCCTGTTGGCCTGCCACAGCCCTCAGCTTCACTGATGCCCCCGATCACTTTCCCGCGTCCCCCAGCCCACAAGTCCCCTTTGGCCAGTTAAAAATAGCTGGTGGAGGACTACGGTGACTTCTGAAAGGGGCCTCAGAACCCAGGCGGCGGCGATGTGCTAGCGGCAGCCACACAGGGTACAAAGGCGCCTTCAGGGGAACTGGCGCGTCTGGATCAGATTTCTGGAGAGCAAACGTTTCTTTCATTTCCCTGAGCCCCGGCAGGGATCTGTCCTAACGGCAGAAGAAAACATCCCCTGGAAGGGAACAGGATCTCATTTGGGGTGTGAGGGTGCGGGGGGAGCCCCAGGGCACTACTGAACGGTGGCACTTAGGGAAGCTCCCAGCACACCCCGCAGCAGCCCCCCATTTAGGGTAAGTTGGGAGGACTTCCCTCTCCTCCAGTTTTATGAAAGCGTCTGTGTAGAACTGGCATTCTGTCTTTCCTAAACCTTTGGGGAAATTTACCAGTGACGCCATCCTGACCTGGCTTTCTACCTGGGAAGGTTCTCCACCACCCCATCAACTTCTTCCGTGGATACAGGGCTATCCTGGTGATCCATTTCCTCTTGAGTGAGTTTGGGGAATTTGTGTCTTTCAAAGAATTTGTCTGTGTCATCTGAGCCATTGAACTGATTGGAATCAAGTTGTTTATAATGTGCCCTTGTGATCCTTTTAATACGTGTAGGATCTGTCCTGGGGTCCCCTCTCTCCTTCCTGACATTGGTCATTTGTGCCTTATTTTCCTGATCTATGTGGCTCAGTCCAGGATGAGAAGCCCCAAACCCTGGTGTTGAGTTTGTCCCAAAATTCGGGCAGTAGTGGGCTTTGTTGTCCTCGCTGTTCTGATGGCAATGACATCGGAGGCCCTTATGGAAAGGCAACCCCGCCCAGCTCAAAGCACAGGAAGCCTTCCTATGTAAGGGTGATGACGGTCCATCTTCTGACTCTGCCCTCCGAACTCCCAAAGTTTAACTTCTAAGCATAGACCAGATAGAACATGAGCCCCAAAGTCTGGAAAACCCTGGCTCAAATCCGTTACTTTTCGTCAGGGCTGGGATAGGGTAAGGCAAGTGAGGCATCCAGGTGCAAAATTTAAGGAGGTGTCCGTCAGCAGGCTTGTGGAAGGCAAGGCTGGAAAAAACTCCCCGAGACAACTTGGCCACGTGGTCTTGGGTTACCGTGACAACACATGATGCTACTCCTCCCTTGCTGCATCTGTGAAGAGGGGGAGGGGATGGTACTAGAGCTGATGCGTGGGTTAAATGAGATAATATATGGACGCCACGCCCAGGGAAGTAAAAGCCCTGGAAATAATGATAAGAATTCATAATAATTACTCAGCCTCCTAGGGCCTCTCTTCTAAGTGTTTAGTGCTTACAACAATGCAGGAACTATTGTTTGTTCCATTTTACAGATGAGAAGACTGAGACCCAGAGCTGGTGGCAGAGGCAGGATTTGAACCCTGGCCGTCAGGCCCCCAGCCTGTGTGCACTTTGTGCGTCATCGCTGTGCACATCCGAAATCACAGCTCCACCCGAGTTCCTCTCCCCCGATAGCGCCTGGGTTTGCATCCTTGGCTGGAGAAAAGTGATTTAAAACAGGAACACCCACGGTGGCCCTGACTCTGCCTGAGTTCTGGAAGCGGGGCAGCCTCGGGACTCTGAACTTGGCTGGCGTTTTCCCCCAGCCCCGGGGCCCAGGGACGGGGATTTGGCCTGTCTTAGGCCCCAAACCACCTGCTCAGCCCAGCATCCAGCCAGCCTGCGTGCGAGTGAGGGAGAGAGGGGACCCTCCGCTGTCTTTATATACCGGGGTTATTTTTAACCCGGCCTTCCAGAACATTACGGAGCTTCCTCTCTCCGATTCGCAGGAAGCCCTACTTGGCCGTGTTTCCTGCTAACACGCGGCCCCGAGATTGCTGAGAACAACAGGCCCAAGACTGCTCGGCTCCGGGAAAAAAAAACCTGGCTCCCTTTCAAAGCCCTGACAAAACTCTTTCAGAGCTCTGCGCTCCCGCCAGCCTGAGCATGGCCCCCACGGCGCTGACAAATTGGTCGAGACCATGCCCAGGGCTCGCAGGCAGGGGCCCCCGACTACATCATCCCTTCCCAAGGTGGGAAAAAAGTGTGTGCCCTCCCTCCACCCCCAACTGGATAGACAAATACCTGCATTGGTGGATTTTTTTATGCTTCTGTTTTTTATTTTCTTCCATGTATTTTTATTGAGACGAAATTCACGTAACAGAAAATTAGTCATGTTAAAGTGGAAAATTTGGTGGCATTGGGTACATTCACCATGTTATGCAACCACCATCTCTGATTCCAAAACATTTTCATCACTCCAAAATAAAACCTGGTCCCCGTGAGCAGTCACTCCCCATTCCCCCTGCCCCAGCCCCTGGCAACCACTAATCTGCTGTCTGTTTCTATGGATTTGTCTGCTCTGGACATTTCATATAGATGGAATCATTCACTGTGTGGCTTTTAGTGTCTGCCTTCTCTCACGTAGCATCGTGTTCTCAAGGTTCATCCACACTGCAGGATGAATCAGCACTTTATTCTTTTTCATGGCTGAGTAGTATTCCATTGTATGGATGCCCCCATGTTTTCTTTCTCCACTCCATCGTTGATGGATGGATTTTGCTTTCCAACATATGTTGAAGGCTTGGGTTTGGAAGAAATTTTTTTTGTCAATGTCGTGTCACTTTCCTCTTGGAAACGTTGCTGTTTGCTGCAGAGCAATTCATCTATGATGTCTGCACTTTGGCGGAAGGTGTGGAGAAAACGTGGTTCTGGACAGAGGCATCTTAACCCTTCTGTTCTGGTTTGACCTTTTCTTCCTGTGGTCTTCTGTGTGCAGCGATGGTTTCTCATGGGGAGGCAGTGGGGTGTGGTGGGCAGCCAGGACCTGATTCAATCCAGCCTCCTTCACTTACCAGCCACGTGATGCTGGACAAAGCCCTATGGTTCTCTTAAAGCCTAAAACCTTTGTACTCTGACATCGGCCCCCAGTATCCAGAGAAACTTGGCTCCAGCGGGGCCCTCTCTTTTACAAATGTGGAAACTGAGGCTTGGAGAGGGTGTGTGACTTGCCCAGGGTCTCACAGGTACAAGAAGCGCTGGGGATGCAGCCCCAGCCCCAGCCTAAACTTGGGTGGGCTCGTCTCCTGGTTGGGCTTGGGAATCCCTGCAAGCAGCCCCTCCCCTGTCCCTCCTGGTCTCCTTTCTTTGGCCACAGCCCTCAGAGAAGCCACTGCCTCCTTCTCTGATCTCTCTTGTCATCACCTCCTGGGGTCACCCATCCTGTTTGTGGCTTTGTCTCAGATGGGATCTCGTCACCACGTCCAAAGACATTTGCCTGAGTCCGTGGTTCTTACCTGGGGGAAATTCTGCACTCCAGGGGATATCTGGCCATGTCTGGGGACATTTTTGGTTGTCACAACTGGGGTTAGAGGGTGCTATTGGTTTTGAGTGGGTAGAGACCAGGGAAGCTGCTCAACAGCTTACAGTGCACGGGACACCCCCCCACCCACAGGGGATGATGGATTCCAAATGTCGATAGTGCTGAAGGCGAGAACACTGCCTTGACATGAGAGACCTTGTTTGCTGTCTGTTATTCTATCATCTATCATCAATCTATCTATCAATTACCTATTTGTCATCTATCGATCATCAATCAATCATCTATCGATTATCTATTGACCATCCATCTAATAATCTGGTGTCTATCAGTTATCTGTCTATATCTATCTACCACATCTTGTATCATCTATCAATTATCTGTCTATCTATCTATCTATCTATCTGTCTATCTATTATCTATCTATGTATCTACCTGCCTATCACAGAGAATGATCCAGTCCCAAATGTCAGCAGTGCCGAGAAACCCCAACCCAGTGAAGGCTCGGATGTCTGTAACAGAACGGGCAAGGTCCTTTCTGGGCTGGGTCCTTCTCACCTCCCACCGCCTTTGATCCTCCTATAGCCCTGTGAGGTGGGATCCTTTATCCCCAGGTGAGGAAACTGGGACCCAGGAAGGTTAGGAGTCTCATGTGAGAAGCGGAGCTCAGGCTTCATTCTGAGGGCACTAGGGAGCCATGAGAGGTGTTAGAGCAAGGGAGGGAACCGGTTGAGTCTGCATGTTGGGGAGATGCCTCTGGGGCCAGGATGTGGTCTTGACTGAGACAGGGAGCTTAGAGGGGACCCCTGTGGGAGAGCTGAAGGACTCCCAGAAGGAGGGGGCGATCCAAGTGGGGTTCAGGAGAGCTACGGGGGAGAGAGAGAGAGAGAAAAGGGCAAGGGTGTTTCTGTAAAGCCAGCTGCAGGCTGTGGCCGCAGAAGGGAGGGGGCCAGATTCATTGGGCTCCCCCAGGTGAAGATGGGGGAAGGATGGCCATCTTCTGGGGGGCCAGCCATGGACTCCCCAGCTTGTCACTGGATAAACATTCATCAACATTATTTCTAGGCCAGATATGGTTCAGTGGGGACACAGACTTCAGGGAGGACCTGGCATGGGAAACTCCAGTCTGAGGAAGACAGCTGGACACAGACACAGTCCTATGGGGTCAAGGCTGGGCAGAGGGAAGGACCCAGTGCTGGGGGCACCCAGAGGGGGAGCAGGGCCTCTGCCTGGGACTGGGGAGCAGGCCAGGCTGCAAAGGGGAAATGATATATAGGTTCAGGCAAATGGGGGAAGGGTGTTCCAAGCAAAGGACACAGCAGAGGCAAAGATCCAGAGGTGAGACTTTGGCAGATTTGGGAAACAGGAGGAGTGGTGTGTTGGAGGGAAATGTAGGGAGGTGAGGCTGGGTTATAAAAGATGGTAAAGCGAGTTGGAGGCGGTATGATGGGCAGTTATGGGGATTAGATGCTCTCTCTTGCCACCCACCCCCATCCCATCCTAGCACCCTACAGGTGGCAGCAGCTTTGGTTGGGAGCCTCCTCTTTTTTTTTTTTAAATTTATTTTTGGCTGTGTTGGGTCTTCATTGCTGCGCCCAGGCTTCTTCTAGTTGCGGCGAGCAGGGGCTACTCTTCGTTGCGGTGCGCGGGCTTCTCACTGTGGTGGCTTCTCTTGTTGCGGAACATGGGCTCTAGGCGCGCAGGCTTCAGTAGTTGTGGCACGTGGGCTCAGTAGTTGTGGATTGAGGGCTCTAGAGCTCAGGCTCAGTAGTTGTGGCGCACAGGCTTAGTTGCTCCGTGGCATGTGGGATCTTCCCGGACCAGGGATCGAACCCATGTCCCCTGCACTGGCAGGCGGATTCTTAACCACTGCGCCACCAGGGAAGCCCGGGAGCCTCATCTTAATAAGAACGAGGGACCCTTAGCTCAGGGCGAGTTTAAAAGTTGCATCTCAATTTATATCCTAGGCAACTTCCAAGCCTGCAGCTATTTCTTGTCGCCCTAGTTTGGGTCTGCTGCCCTGGACACCTAACCCTTTGTATCTGGCTCCACCAGCCTGACTGGTAACCCGCTTCCCAGCACTGAACTTAGCCATCCAGCTTCGCGCCACCCCCTGTTGAGCCCTGTGTCATAGTACGGGCTACTGAAGTCACGCAGGAAACCCTCAGACTTTGGGTTGCGTGAGGCTGGGACCCCTGGGAAGTCTCGGCTCCATCCAGGCCGTGCCTGAGGGGCCCTGAGTCTGGGGAGAAAGAGGACACGGACACCCCAGCCTGTGTGGTCAGGGCTGGACCTGAGGGAGGGACGGGACATGGGGAGGGGGAAGCAAAATGGAATCTGACATGTGGAGTTAAAATGGGGGGACAGAGTGGGGTTCTTCTTGCAGGGGAACAGCATGTGCAAAGACCCAGAGAGCTGAGGCAGCCTGGGGCCCGCTAGGGGGTGAAGATGCCCAGGGCCAGCTCAGGCAGGGCCAGGAAGCTATGCCTGGGGACTGGGAGCCTGGACCTGACCTAAAGGCAAGGGGGTTCCTTGTAATCTGGGGACCGTCCATGGCGGGGAGTGGGGATGGGTGTCCGCTGAGCTGGAGGGTTCTTGCTGCTTTCGCTTAGAAGAGCTGCGAGCATCTTCTGGTTTCTCGCTTCCGTGGCCCTCCAAGCAGTGGCTTGTCCAAAGGTGGAGCATTTTACCTCGCGGTGGACGCTCGCAGCAGCCCCACCCCTCCCCCGCCTCCTGCACCCACTCACTCATTCCTTTATTCATTGACTCAGTCATTCCTTCGCTGTCCCTGGGGAGCCTGGCACTCAGCCTGCTTTGGTCCCCCGGGACCCCGGGCTCACCTTCCAGAGCACACGCATCCTCACCCGGTTCTGCCTCGTGGGCAAGTCCCCCTTGAGTCTGCGTTCTACCGGCCATTCTGTCTGGGCTTCACACATTGTTATTCCCAGCGCCAACCTGTATGGGGTGGCCCAGGGGTCTGCAAACTATAGCCCGGGGGCCAAATCCTGCCTGCCGCCTGCGGTTGTAAAGCCTGTGAGACGAGAATGTTTGCTTTCCTTTCTTTTTTAACTTGGGGTAAAATGTGCATAACATAAAAGTTACCGTTGTCACCATTTTAAAATGTACAGTTCAGTAGCGTCAAGTACATTCACATTGTTGTGCAGCTACCATCACCACCATCCATCCCCAGAACTTTGTCATCTTCCCAAACTGAAACTCTGTCCACGTTAAACCCTAACTCCGCATTCCCCCTCCCCCAGTCCCTGGCGCCCACCATTCTACTTCCTGCCTCTATGAATCTGACTCCTCTAGGGACCTCATATAAGTGAGATCATACAGTATTTGTCGTTTTGTGACTGGCTTCTTTCATTTAGCATAATATCCTCAAAATTCATCCATGTGTCAGAATTTCCTTCCTTTTTGTGGCTGAATAATATTGCATTGTATGGATGGACCATACTTTGCTTATCCATTCATCCATCAATGGACATTTGGGTTGTTTCCACCTTCGGCTATTGTGTGTTTTCTTTTTATAACAGCTTTACTAAGATATAGCTCACATCTCATACAATTTCACCCACTTAGGATGTACAGTTCCACGATTTTTGGTATATTCACAGAGCTGTGCATCCGTCACCACAAGTAGAATATTTTCATAACCCTGAAAGAAACCCGCATCCCTTAACTGTCACCCCCTGATAAGAATGGCATTTACATTTTTTAATAGTTGAAAAACTACGGAAAGAAGAATACTATTTTGTGACATGGGAAAGTTCTACAGAAATTCAAATCGTGTCCATAAATAAAGTTTTATTGGCACCTGGCCCTGCCCATTGGTGTACATCTTTTTTTTTTTTTTTTAAGTTTTATTCCTTCACCCACAACATGATCGTACTACCTCCTCTCTCTCTTTTTTTTTCCGGCCTTGTGGCATGTGGGATCTTAGTTCCCCGACCAGGAATAGAAGCCATGTCCCCTGCATTGGAAGCACAGAGTCTGGACTGCCAGGAAAGTCCCTGCTGTACATCTTGTCTGTGGCTGCTCTCAAGCTACAATGGCAGAGTTGAGTGGTTTCAGCAGAGACTGAACAGTTCACAAAGCTGAGCATCTGTACCATGTGTACCTTGGCAGGAAAAGTTTGCGGACCCTGCAATTTCTCCTCACCTCGTCATCCGGGCTCCCATCCAGCTGAGCCCCCTCCATCTCGCCCGGAGATGCCAGCACCAGCCTCTTGTTTCCTCCCCTGATGGATCATACTGCAGTAGAGTGTGAGCATCACTCCTTCAAGGTGTGGCCTGTAAACATCACTGAGGATGGCGTGTTTAGATCTAAGTTCAAATATCCCCTCCAATGGCCCCTTTAGTTCAGGAGCTCTCAGCCTCAGCACCATTGACTTCTGGGGCTGGATCCTTCTCTGTGCTGGGGGCCGTCCTGTGCATTGTAGGGTGTTGAACAGCACCCCTGGTCTCCGCCCACCAGATGCCAGTAGCACCCACCCCCCACCAATAAAACCAAAAATGTCTCCCGACATTGCCCAATGTTCCCTGGAGGTTAAAATCGCCTTCCCCTTCTGTCTGACCCCACCTATCCTGGTTTGGTAGGTGGCAGAAAGGGAGTGGGAGACCTACCCCTCCTCCCATGGACAGACCAAGGGATAGACTTTTCACACCTAACACCTCTCCCACCCTTCAGCACCCTCCTGTGAGATGTGAATTACTCGCCCCTTTAGCAGATGGGTAAACTGAGGTGCGGTGAGGGAAGCCAGTAACCTGTCCTTCTGCTCCCTGCCCCCTCAGGCTTTCTCCGGACAGCAGAAATTACAGCCCTCAGAGCCCCAAATAGCTCCTTTCTCTCTCCCTTCAAGGCAGTCGCTGAACACACTGGCTTGTGGTTCAGACTCCAAAGCTGCAGGGGTGAAATAAGAGATTCAAATCTTGTCCGCTGGAGATCATAAACTTCAAAGAAGGCAAAGGGATCTGGTCCCTGATGATGGGGGCCTGATTGTGTTTGCCCGCTGCCTTGGGGAACCACAAAAAGTGTCTGATGGGGAGAGTCAAAATGAGCCCCTGAATGGGGGGCTGGTGAACCCCCTGGGCTGTTCTGCTCAGTGAGTTCAGAAGGAGGTTCCTACAGACTTTTCGGTGAGAATGTGGGACCCTGAGATGGCACTGGGTGCAGCCCATTTGTAGGCATGGCTTAGAGGTCTCCTCCTCCAGGAAGCCTCCAGGAATGCATTCCTTCCATCCTCACATAGTCCCCTTTACAAAACTCCTCAGGGTCAGGGAAGCCATCCCTGGGCCCTGATGGCTCCTCACCAACTGGCCAGACAAGATGTCGAGGTGAGGGGGCCCCAAGATGGGTGTGGAGGCTCAGGCTGGTGGAGCTTTGCAGTTTCTCTGCATTTTCAGAAAATAGAAGGTGAGTTAAGCCGGTCATTTTCAATTCTGCCTGAACATTCAAGTGCCCCCAGGGAGACTTTAAGATCTATGATCCCACCACCTGAACCCAGAGAACACAGTTAACATCACCAGCAATGGGACAAGCCAAGGTCGGGTGCTTCGCAATACGAGGCACCAGGGAGAACCAGCATGACTCCTGCAGATCCTGCCCCAAGACACACAACTGAGCTGGTCACCAGGAACCAGCAGGCCAGCCCGCCAGGGGATGTGCTGCAGAATAACTGCCTGGACTCTGCAAAAATGTCAAATGTGAAAGACACAAGAAGGCTGAGAAACTGCTCCTGATAAGGGAGGCAAGAAAGACATGAGAACAAAAGACAGCAGGTGAGTCTGTCCTGGATCCTAAATGAGGAAAGAAAAAGTTGCCATTAAAAGACTAAGACATTTAAAAAAAAAAAAAGCTTAGTCTTTTTGTGCAGCCATAACACAATACCAGAGACTGGGTGGTTTATAAACACATTTATTTCTCACAGTTCTGGAGGCTGCAAGTCCAAGTTCAAGGTATGGGCTGATTTGGCAACTGGTGAGGGTCTGCTGGTTCATAGATGCTGCCTTTTCACTGTGTCCTCACATGGCGGAAGGGGTGAGGGAGCCCTCTGTGGTCTCTTTTACAAGGGCACTAATCCCATTTGCTGGAGCTCCACCCTCATGACCTAATCACCTCCCAAAGGCCCCACCTCCTTGATACCACCACATTGGGTGTTAGAATCTTAACCTATGAATTTGGGGAGGACAAACATTCAGACCATTGTGGGCAGTGGGGTTCATTTGACTACAAAATGTAAATTAGATCACGCTATTTCTCAATGAAAAATTTGGAGAGTGTGACATTTGTCCTGGAGTTGTGTGAGAATCTCCTGGTTCTCAGGATAGGCAAGCAGAAGAACTTAGGGATTATGGAGCGTGATGTCAACAGTGTATTCCCAAATCGTTCAAAAATGATATTATATTGCTATGAACTGAATACTTGTACCCCGCTCAAATTCACGTGCTAAAGTCCTAACTCCCTGTACCTCAGAATATGACTGTATTTGAAGGTAGAGTCTTATTTATTTTATTGTATTTATTTATTTTTGGCTGCGTTGGGTCTTCGTTGCTTTCTTCTAGTTGTGGTGAGCAGGGCCCTCTCTTTGTTGCAGTGCACAGGCTTCTCATTGCAGTGGCTTATCTTGTTGCAGAGCATGGGCTCTAGAGGCGCAGGCTCAGTAGTTGTGGCGCACGGGCTTAATTGCTCCGCGGCATGTGGGATCTTCCTGGACCAGGGCTCGAACCTGTGTCCCCTGCATTGGCAGGCAGATTGTTTCTTAACCACTGCACCACCAGGGAAGCCCAGAGGTAGGGTCTTTAAAGAGCTGATTAAGTTAAAATGAGGCCATACAATGGGCCGTAACCGGATCTGACTGGTGTCCTTATATGAAGAGGAAACTGACACAAAGAGACACAAGGGATAAGTGTATATATGGAGAAAAGACCCTGCAAAGAAGCAATAAGAAGGTGGCCATCTGCAAGCCAAGGAGAGAGGCCTCAGGAGAAACCAACCTGCTGACACCTTGATCTTGGACTTCCAGTGAGGAAATTAATTTCTGTTATTTAAGACACCCAGTCTTAAAATGGCTGTTATGACAGCTGGAGTAGACTAATACAATATTTATAAATATATACATTTTTCACCTGTATATGTAATATATACTATATATACAAATTTTATATCATTTGTATCAATTACATATATACACATATGTATAAGCATATATACATATATATACTTTATATTTATATATATAAAGAGAGAGAGGGAATGTGATAAATTGTTAGCAGCTTGTGGGTCTGGGCGCAGGGTATGTATTATTCTAGCAACTTTCCTGTAGGTTTCACATTTTTCAAAATAAATGTTGCAAAAACGCGAAAGAGAGCCTTGGTTCCTGGCCTCAACAAGCCCACTGAAGTCAGATCCTTGGGCATGGGTGGGGCACCAGGATTTTTGAAAGTGGCACCCCAGCTTCAGAACTGGGGTTTGTGGTGATGTGGAAGCATCATGGTTGCAACAGGGGGACCGGGGCAAGGGCCCTTCTCTGAGGGCCGATGGGGGTGGTGAGGCCATGGGAGAGCATAGGCTGCAGGCCCCTTCTCCACTCCCCTCTCCCACCTTGGCGACCTCATGTCCATTTATTTCTCTGTGCGGTCTCCTGAGTTGCCCCTCATAGAGCAGTGTTGGCTCCATTTTGCTTAATTGGAAGTTACAGGCCTGGTGGCCATACGCTGAGGTGCCTCTCATGCCTGAGGGCAAAAAAACCCCGTTCCCATTAGCAGTCACTCCACGTTCCCCTCCTCTGCCCCTGGCATCCACCAGTCTGCTTTCTTTCTCTGTGGATTTGCCTGTGCTGGACATTTCATATAAATGGGATCACATACTCTGTGGCCTTTCATGTCTGGCTTTTATCACTCAGCGTAACATTTTTCGAGGTCCGTATGTGTTTAGTATATATCAGTGCTTCGTTCCTTTTTATGGCTGACCAAACACATTATTTTTTAAAATCAGGGCTTTGCTTATAGAAATGCAAAATGCTATATTTGTCAAACATCAGACGCTGTTTTGTTTTTTTTTTATCCCCTCCACAAATAGCTCAAAATCGACTCAAGCTACCAAACGTCACACACTCCCAATGTTTAACCACAAGCCCACGGGTCTCCTGTGGAAGGGGTTCGGGGCTCAGGCATCCTTGGATGGCCCCCATGGGAATAACGTTTTAATTAAAAAGGCTTACAATGACAGACTCGAAATGTAAACTCCCAGGCAGCGAAGGCCCGGGCCATGCCTGACATTCCAGGCCAGCCTCCTTGGAGCCCCAGCAGCCGCAGAAGTCCCCAAGCCGAGCCAGGAATAGTTCTGCCTTTTATTTGGAAAGAGAATTACAGGGCTTGCAGCCTAGCCCCAAGCTTGCTGCTTCGAAGCTGTATTTTTGAACACGACCATAACCGCACACTTGCCTTCGATGGTCCGTGCCAGGCTAAATGCTGCCAGCTGCTTAGACGCTCGGCTCAAGGCTCTAAACACAGGTTCTTTTTTATTCCCATTTTAAGGTCTACCCGACTATTTCTGTGCAAAAACAGATTGAAAATCTCACTGGCTCGGGAGCCTCTGGCAGCTACCAAGGCCGCCCTGTTGTCTCTGCTCCCCGCAAGTGGATCTCGGGTCTGCCTCGTCCACGGGGATTTGCCTACCTGGAGGAGCTGTCCCTGGGTTCCCCAAATCCTCCCCTCCTCATCTCAAGCCTGGGGAGGGTGGGACTCTGGGATCAACAGGCTCACTGGCTAGGTTAAGAGGGGTGATTCCTGGAAGGAGAACCAGAAAAAGCAGGATGCATGATGGGAAGGAAAACGTTCATGTGGTCACAGTGGATGAGCCAAGATTTGAACTTGGGTCCTAGTTAGGTGAGAGTCACAGGGTTAAAAAATGTTGAGCCCTTGCTGGTGGGAGTGTACGATGGTGTAGTGGCTGAATTCTGGTGGGTCCTCCAAAAGTTAAACACAGACTTACCAGCAATTCCAGTCCTACCCCAAAGAATTGAAAACAAGTGTTCCAATAAAAACTTGTACATTCGTGTTCATAGCAGCACTAGTCACAATTGCCGAAAGGTGGAAACAACACGAATGTCCATCAAAGGATGAGTGGATAAACAAAATGCGGGTCCATCCACACAATGGAATGTTACTCGGTCATAAAAAGGAACGAAACACTGACATGCTACTATGTGGATGAATCTTGAAAACATCATGCTGATTGAAAGAAGCCAGACACAAAAGGCCACATGTTGTGTGATCCCATCTATATGAAATGTCCAGAACAGGCAAATCTATAGACACAGAAAGTAGATTAGTGGTTGCCAGGGGCTGGGGGACGGGGAGATGGGGAGTGACTTCTAATGGGTACAGGGTCTCTTTTGGGGGTGATGAAAATTTTCTAGAACTGGGTGGTGAACTAGAGATGATTGCTACACAACCTTTTAAATGTACAAAATGCTACTGAATTGTTTACTTTAAAATGGTTAATTTTATGTTATGTGAATTTCATTGCAATTAAAAAAACAAGCAACTCAGCTCTACCCTTGGGTTCAAGGAAAGGAAGTGTTCAGGAGCAGGTGGGGGAGATAACGGCATATCAGCAACGCCTGTGAGAAAAACTTCGGGGTTCTGTTGGGTTGATATGACTCAGTAGGGGGAGGGGGTGGGGCCTGGGATGCGGAGAGTCTCTGCCACATCAACAGAGGTATAGGGTCCAGAAAGAGGGAGGTGGGTTCCCTGGCCAGACCACAGCCAAGGAGTTGGGCTCAAATCTGGGGAGGAGAGGCAAGGACAAAGTGCAGATTTGAGGAGGGGCTCAGTAGGGCTGAGAAAATTTGAAAGCCCATCCCTTCGAGGAGAAATAGTGCAGCATGAACTCTAGAGCTGGGCTAATTACATTAAAATCCCAGCTCTGCCACTTACCAGCTGTGTGACCTTGGGCAAGCCACTTAACCTCTCTGAGCCTCAGTTTCCTAAGATGTGAAATGGGTTTAAGAATAGTATCTGTTTCATAGCAGGTTGTGAGAATTCAGCGCCTTGGGGTAACAGCGTTATTCCCGGCAGAGGGAACTGCACATGGAAAGCTGTGGAGATGTGAAGCCATGAGGGAGAGTGGTGAACAGTGAGCAGATCTGGAGAGAGGCTGGGTTTCTGCCTCAGAGACACCCAGCACACAGTAGGTGATCAGATGGCTTCAGGTGCCTGCCCTTACCTGGAGGAAACTAGCCATTTCCCTCCTCTTTGCTTCAGGCTGGCCCCCAGGAGTTAAAGGCCCCCAGTTCTAGCCTAAAGAAGTTATACAAATGGGCAAGAAGCACATGAAAAGGATGCTCAACATCACTAATCATCAGGGAAATGCAAATCAAAACCACAAAGAGCTACCACCTCACACCCATGAGGGCGGCTCCTAACGAAAACACAGAAAATAACAAATGTTTTCGAGGATGTCGAGAAATTGGAACACTTGTGCACTGTTAGTGGGAAAGTAACATGGTGCAGCTGCTGTGGAAAAGAGTACAGGAGCTCCTCAAAAAATTAAAAATAGAATTACCTTATGATCCAGCAAGCTCACTTCTGGGTAGATCCCCCAAAGAATTGAAATCGGGGTCTCAAAGAGATCCTTGTACACTCATGTTCACAGCAACATTTTCCACAAGAGCTAAAAGGTGGAAGCAACCCAAGTGTCCAGCAATGGATGAATGAATAAGCAAAATGTGGTCTATCCATACAATGGAATACTATTCAGCCTTAAAAAGGAAGGAAACTGTCCCGTGCTACGTGGATGAACCTTGAAGACACGCTGAGTAAAATGAGCCAGTAACAAAGGGACAAGTATGCATGATTCCACTTATATGAGGTCCCTAGAGCAAATTCATAGAGACAGAAAGTAGAATGGTAGTTGCCAGGGGCTGGAGGAGGGGGAATGGGGAGTTAGCGTTTAATCGGGACAGGGCTTCAGTTTTGCAAGATGAAGAGTTCTTGGAGAAGGATGGTGGTGATGGTTACACAACGAAGTGAATATACTCAGGGCCACTGTGCTGTGCTTTTAAAAATGGTTAAGATGGGGCTTCCCTGGTAGCGCAGTGGTTGAGAGTCCGCCTGCCGATGCAGGGGACTACAGGTTCGTGCCCCGGTCCGGGAAGATCCCACATGCCGCGGAGCCGTGAGCCATGGCCGCTGGGCCTGCGCGTCCGGAGCCTGTGCTCCGCGACGGGAGAGGCCACAACAGTGAGAGGCCCGCGTACCGAAAAAAAAAAAAAAAAAAGGTTAAGATGGTGAATTTTATGTTACGGGTATTTTACCACAAATTTTACTACCATTTGAAAAAAACCACACATTCTGAGATGTGTCTGTAACAGAATAGATAATTGATTTATACCTGGGGTGGGGCTCGCTGGGTGATGCTGGGTGAACATCTCACTCTTTGGGTGCCTGTTTCCTCCGGTGCAAACTGGGGATATGAGGCCACCCTCTGGCGTCATTAGGAAGGTCAAGATGTCATGTGGGGAAGCCAGATGGGGATGGGAAGGGGTCCTACCCATCCGCAGGGTCCCGCTTGGGAAACCAAATCCTGCATGTTCCGTTTTGGCTGAGGGAGCACCATGCCTGCACTTTATTCCACAGAAAGATGCCAAGGACTTCGAGCAACCGTCAAACTAAAACTTGCTGGTGTTTGTCCCGTGCCTGCCAAGTGCCTGGCTGGCACTGCATCTGCCCATTTTACAGAAGAGGAAACTGAGGCTCAGAGGGGTGAAGTGACTTGCTCAGATCACATAGCAGGATGTGGCCGGGGTGGGATTAGAAGCCCTAATTTGCCTGACCTCAAGCCGTGGAGGCCCTGAAAAACAGCGAAGGGGCTCCTTGTGATGGTTTAGAGACACGGGCAGCGCTGGTTTCTTCTGACACAACAGACCACAGTTGGTTGAAGAGAGTTCTGTTCTAGCTGTGCAGCTCTTCCATAAATGCAAAATGTATTGATTTTCTTCAATATGATGGAGAGGGGGGTGAAAGTGCTCTTTTAAAATGTGCTGCCTAAATGCTATTGTGGGGAGGGGGTCATCCCCGATGAGATCCTGGAAGAGCAAAGGGAGACCTGGAGAAAATCTGAAAAAGGTCTGGAGTTTGACAAACAGCATTGTCCCAAGGTTAATCTCTCTGCACCGCAGACGTGGAAGAAAATGGCTTTGTGGAGGCTGAGGGAAGGGGAGACAGAACTCTTTGTACCATCATTGCACCTTTTCTGAAACAATAATCTGGATGATCTAAAATTATCCAAAATAAAAACTTCCTTTTTATTAAATCAACGTAATTTCGGCCCAGATGGGGATGTGTCTGCGGGGGAGCCTTCTGCTTTGGGCTGGAGAGGACACAGAGCCCTTTGTCCCCATCGAGAATCGGTGACCTTGGGTCAGATGGCCTTGGTTCGCCAGACTTGGGCCTGTGGCCACCCTGGGGCCAAGAGGATTGGAGGGAGAAGCAGCCTTGGGGACATGAGGGACAGGTGCCCAACACTTTCTTTTTCTCCCCGCCTCCTCCGGGTCATTGGAAAGTCCTGTTGGCCCTGCCCCCAAAATGTATCCTCATTTTGTTCCTTCCCTCCACTGCCCTGCACCACCCAGCCTCCATCACTGCTCCAAGCCACCCCTCTGGCCTCCCCACCCTCGTCTCCCTCCTTCTCTCCCTCCATCACTCTGTTCCAGCCACACTGGTCTCCCTGCCCAGGACTGCTCCACCTCAGGGCCTTTGCACCGGCTGTTCCCTCTGCCCAGAAGACCCTCCCCCCAGGAGGCCATATAGCTCTTCCTCTAACTTCCTTCAGTTCTGTGCTCTGGTGTCACCTGGGAGCAGTCGCCCTTAGTCACCTTGAATCAACAGTCCCCTCTCCTTGTTTGCTGCCTTGCTTTATCACCTGTCTCCCGGGCCAGATCCTCAGTTCCAGGAGTACAGAGGACATTGGTTACAGCTTTACTGTGGTACAGTGGCTATACAATGAGCTGCACTTAGTTAAATCATGTCATTGGATGACTTTCGGTAAAACTGCGTGCCCACAATGGAATTGGTGAACAGGTTTATCCCTGCAAGTCTCCTGGGTCCCCTGGTAATCCCTCCTTCCTCTCCCAACACCCACCTTCATCCCAGGCATCCACAATCTGCTCTCTGTGACTATAGCTTCGTTTGTGCTTGCTAGAATTTCACATAAATGAAATCATCCAAGAGGTGCTTTCCTGTCTGGCTTTTTTCACTCAGTATCACAATCCTGAGCTCCCTGCAGGCCATCACATGTATTTGCGGTCCGTTTCTTCTCATGGTGGAGGAGGGTTCTGTGGTGTGGACAGACACAGTTTCTCCATTTACTGTTTGGGAATCTGGGTTGTTGCCATTCTTGACAATTATGAATAAAGCTGCTATGAACATTCCTAAGAACATGTGTTTTCATTTCTCTTAAGTAAATACCTAGGCGTGGAATGATGAGGTCAAATTGTATGTATGTGTCTAACGCTTTTTTTTTTTTAAAAGGAGGTGAAATTTGCATGACATGAAATTAACAGTTTTCAAGTGAACAGTTCAGTGCATTCAGTATATCCACAATGTTGTGCAACATCATCTCTATTTAATTCTAGAACATTTCCATCACCCCAAGATGTTTAACCTTTTAAAATTGCCAGGCTGTTTTCCAAAGTGGTTGTACTCTTTCACATTCCCTCTGCAGCGTTTGAGCGTTCCAGCTGATCCACGCCCTGAGAGTCAGCGTTTTTATCTGCCTGTTTTACCCAGAGCCAGCCCAGGCTCAAGCAGGTGCTAAAATATTTGTTGAATATGTGAACAGATGAACCACCGTGATGACTGCTGGGGTGGCTTCTGAAATGCACGGATGGGACCTGGACTAAATCCGCTGAGTGTTGAGGAGGGAGACACCCCCTGAAGTTCGGAGACCCTGGGGCATCTGAGTCATGGTACAGCTCCTATGTGCTGATCACCAAACAGTCCTCAGCTCATCTGCAGCACAAGTCCCATTTTACAGAGGGGGAAACTGAGGCTCCGAGAGCACCTGGAGGATGCTGCATTAGCAAGGACTCTGCAAGGGCCCCAGGGACAAGGCAAGAAGGCTCAGTCTGCACTGAGGCCGGATAAGAGTGGTTGGCCTGGTTTCAGGGGACTTGGTTTGAACCCCAGCTCTGCTGCTGCTGCTGTGTGAGCCCGGGCAGGGCAGCCACTGCTCTGATCTCCCCTTTCCTCTTCCATGAAGGATTTATTGAGGGTCTTGTGCACGTGGAGGTCATAGCTGTGCACGTGGAGGTCATAACTAGGACACTTGGTCCCATTAAGTCAAATTCTAAGAAGTGAGACACTTGGTCCCATCAAGTCAAATTCTAGGAGGTGAGACCAAGGAGGAGGGGCAAGCTGGGATACCATCAGGGCTCATTTGTTTCTATTTTTTTAACTAGCAAATATCCAATATCCCTGGTTTTCCTATACATATAGTATCAATATATAATTACCTAAACGAATATTTATGAATATATAAATATTTACAGTAAGTCCCCTACATACGAACAAGCTCTGTTCTGAGAGCACGTTTGTAAGTCCAATTTGTTCATAAGTCCAACAAAGTTAGCCTAGGTACCCAACTAACACAACTGGCTGTACTGTACTGTAATAGGTTTATAACACTTTTCACACAAATAATACGTAAAAAGCAAACACAAAAAATAAAGAAAACATTTTTAATCTTACATTACAATACCTTGAAAAGTACAGTAGTACCAGCTACATCACCGTTGCTTTTACGCTTGCTTCTGGACATCCTGGGCTTGAAATAAAGATACTGTACTACTGTGTATGCTACTGTACAGTAAAGTACACAAAAGCACAACTACTTGTAGAGGACACACACACGTGACAATGTACCCCAGACACGTGAACTAATTTACATGATTGGACATGCGAACGCACGTTCACATCTTTGAAAGTTCGCAACTTGAAGGTTTGTATGTAGGGGAACTATATGTAAATATACAGTTATATAATAAATATAAATATATTTACTGTATATAGATATATTTACTTATATATTTATATAAATATTTACACATTTACGTATCAATATTTTATATATTTATATATTTAATATAATTTACTATGTTACATGCAGATATATGCAGTCAATCCTCATTATCTGCAGATTCCATATTTGCGAATTCTCCAACTTGCTAGAATTTATTTGTAACACCCAAATCAATTCGCGGACACACACAGAGCGACAACAAGTTTGAGTTGCCAAGTGCAGGGTCCCATCTGAGGTGGGACAAGGCGACACTCTGCCTTCCTGTTCCAGCTCTCAGACTGTAAACAGGCATCCTTTTCATGATCTTTTTAGTGTCACAGTTTCCCCACTTCTGTGCTTTTCTTTGGTGATCTTGCTGTTTAAATAGGCCCCCAAGTGTAGTGCTGAAGTGCTATCTGGTGTTCCTAAGAGCAAAAAGGCTGGGATGCACTGCTGGGGAGAAATACATGTTCCTTCCTTCAGGCGTGAGTTCTGCACAATATATATTAAACAAACTGTCTTTAAACAGAAACACACAGAAAACAAGGTTATATATTGACTGGTTGATGAAAATGTTGTCACCAGAGGCTCGCAGGAAACTAACCCTGTATTTCCTTTCGGGTGAATGGTCCAGTATTGGCTAATTCAGTGTTTTTGGTGGATAATGAGAATTGACTACACACACACACACAATATGTAGACATATATAAATATATGTAAATATACTATAATATGCAAATGTGTAATATATGTAAAGCGATTACATATAAATATATATTTATGTTTATACAGACATTTAAAATATATATATATATATTTTTTTTACAGTTGGTTTGTTTGAATCCTGTTCCAAGCCAACGTGCAGGGACCTAGAGTCTCTCATACAGAGTGAAGTGAGTCAGAAAGAGAAAAACAAATATCATATATTAAGGCATATATGTGGAATCTAGAAAAATGGTACAGGTGAACCTATTTGCAGGTCAAGAATAGAGACTCGACATAGAGAACGGATGTGTGGGCACAGGGGGAGGAAAGCGGGGAATGAACTAGGAGATTGGGATTGACATATATACACTACTGTGTGTAAAACAGATAGTGGGAACCTGCTGTATAGCCCAGGGAGCTCAGCTCGGTGTTCTGTGGTGACCTAGATGGGTGGAATTGGGGGGTGGGAGGGAGGTCCAAGAGGGAGGGGATAGATGTATACATATAGCTGATTCACTTCGTTGTACAGCAGAAACTAACATTGTAAAGCAACTGTGCCCCAATTAAAAAGAAAGAAATGTCTTTTTCGTCTCTTTAACTTATAGCTTTTCCGCCCTCCTTTTCTTTTCCTCTTTACCTTTTATTTGTTGAGGAGCTGGGGTCACACGCGTGTCCTGTAGTTTCCCCAAATCTGGATTTTGCTGCTGGCGTCCCTACATGTTGCTCACTTTGCTGTGACTCAAGGTTGATGTTCCGGCGCGTTGACCCCCTTGAGACACAGGACGGGTTACTGAGCTCCATGCCATCAGAGGGACCCCGCGTCGTCACGTCCTGTCCTCGCAGCCTCCAACGACCTCTGCCTGGAGCCACGACCTCTGAGGGGGCTGCATTTGGGGCTGGAGAGCTGTCCTTCTAAAGCCAGGTATCCGTCTGGGACTGGGGTTAGGACAGCGACGTGGAATCCCACCCCTGCTGGGTCAGACTCGTCTTTACTTAGAACAGGGATACTTTGTTCATCATGGGTATTTTTACACGCATTTTGATTTTCAAAAAGATCGCATTACACGTTATTTATCTTGAAGATGGAGTTTTTTGGAGCACCCTGAGCCCCCCACCTCCCTCCTCTGGGTCCCCTGACTTTGATCCTCATCTGCATGTGAGAATGATAATAATATCTCCTCCCCCCGCAGGGTTGGAGTGAGGCTGAAAGGAACCCACAGGCAAGAGAGTGTTTTTGGCCCCCTCACCCCAGGACGAGGTGGCCCTGGAAGGAAAGTGGTTCAAGGAGGGAAGCTGAAAAAGAAGAGGGTCAGCTGGTCACTGGGCAGCGGGGGTGGAGGACAGAGGAGCTGGGCATATTCCTGCCCTCCCTGGCTCTGTTGCTGCACCTGTAGCTTGAGGTGGCAGCCCCATTCTTCTGCCTCCCTCTCTGCCTACAGACTTCAGGTTTCCAAAAACTGACATCCCCTGGTTCTCTGAGTTTCCTGAACACCTACTATGTGCTGAGCTCAGTCCCCGACCCTGGGGACGCAGCAGTGAACAGGACAGGTCCAGTCCTGCATGATGGAGCTGACATTCCAGGGGGATCAAGTCTGATGATTTGATTACAGGTCATGATAGACGGGGAATTGCATTAAACAGGGTGCTGAGAGAGGGGAAATCTGGGGGCTACTTTAGTCACTAAGGGAGGCCCAAGGGGCCCTCTTCGAGGAGGTGACATATGAGTTGAAGCCTGAAGGAGGTGAGGGAATACGCTGCGTGAGGATCTGGGGGAAGGATGCTTTGGACAGAGGGCATGGCATGTGCAAAGGTCCTGGGGTAGGGAGCAAGCTGGGCTTTTGAGGAGCCATGGGGCTGCAGAGTGTGTGGCCCAGGCAGGGAGGAGGTGGGGGTGGGGAGGTGGGCAGAGGTTTGCCAGAAACTTCAGGGAACCAGGAGATCAGTTCAGGGATAACATGCGAATCAGGCTTTCAGATGTAATTTCTCATAGCATCTGCCTTTCTGGGGCCCTTTGGCTGTGTCTGCCTCTGAAGCACTCTCCCTCTCCGACCCTGCATGCCTCTTATCTTGGAGCTGTGTATTGGGAAACAGAATTATCTCCCCTGGCTTTGGAACAGGCTATAAATGCTCAGGGGTGGACTGAGGGAGGCAGTGAGCACTATGCCCGGTCGCTCCAGGTTTCAGATGTGTGTGTGTTGGGAGGGAGGGTGTAGGAACCATGGCAGAGCCCTAGGAACCCCCAACCTGGCCCAGATGGGCATGGGCATCCTGGAGGCCTTCTTGGAAGCAGCGTCCAAATGGAGGCCTGTTCCCAAGCAGCCGTATAGGGTAGGGTCTTGCTAAATTCTGTATCCCGGGCCCCTGCCTGGAGCTCTGGTTGGCCTTGAGAGGCCCAGCGTTTTTACATCCCCACTCTCCCTCCTTGCAGGTCCCTGAACCACCAGGAAGAGAGCTCCTGGTGACGGCACACAAAGGCCTGGAGGGAAGGGTTCTTTTCCATTTTTTTTTTTTTTCCCCCGTCTTGGGACTCTCTGAAGGCAGGGGCAGGGCCAGGGCAGAACTTGGGGAGGTCCCGAGGGTCCTGCTCCTCAAACTTTGCCTCTTGGAGGTGGGAGGTGGGGGTGGGATGGGGTTGGACCCAACCTGACCCTCCCCTCAAAGCAGAGAATTTCTTTGAGGTTTCAGGGTGTATTTTGAAAACTTCTCTGAAGTTTTCACTCAACCCCTTGACATTTTCTTGTTAACTTTGCTATAAAACCACATGCAGTTTTCTATTGAATCTGTGTGTACACTTCCCCCAGACTCAGTTCTCTCATTATTTAATGAATAGTCACTGAATCCATGATGGGCACCGGGGATGGTCGAAGTCCCTTCCCATATGGGGCTCTCGGGCCAGCAGGAGGCGAATGATATCAGTAAATAGACACCAAATACAATTCCAGGTACTGAGATGCTCAGAAGCAGGAAGGCCAGAGGGAGAGAGGGCACATTCATGCCTGTGACTGAAGGAGGCAGGAGGGCTTCTCCCAGGAGGCGAGAGAGGCCAGAGGGAACAGCCAGTGCAAAGACCCTGCCCCTCACAGCCATCCCACGTGGCGGGCAATTTTAATCCCATTGCTCAGGTGAAGAAACTGAGGCTCAGCTATCCTGGTGGACCCTCCAGGGGATTAGTGGCAAAGCTGGCTCAGATTTTGGACCCTTGTTTCTAGGAGGAGGGTCTGGACTGGGCCTCCCTCCTGACCTGTCCCAGATTCATCCTGGGAGGTCCTGCCTCCATAGAACACTCACAAGGATGCCAGGCAGGGGGATGCAGGTGGGGGTGGGGTGGGGAAAAGGAGGGCCAGGCCATGCCAGGAGCCGGGGGGAAGCCAGGCACCTGCGAGCAGACAGACAGACAGGCAGGCAGCAGCCCACAGAAGAATTGGCTCAGCAGGTAGACAGGTAGCAAATGCATGGAAACCCCAGGCGGGCCTGGCGTCAAGGGCAGGCGGGAGGCCTGGTGATTGATGCCACATCTGAGGGGCAGCCCCTGGCACCCGCCAGAGGAGGGGCAGGAACAGCTGGGGCAGTTGGGGTTCCCAGTGGAGGTTCACCTGGTCCCGGCTTGGGTGACGGGGAGCTCACTACCTCCCTCCTTCAGCATCCCTCAAGACACTTCTTACCAGGAGGTTCAGCTCTGTGTCCTGCATTTTCCACCTCCAAGGAAGAAAAGATCTCCTTTGTGCTTAAGTTTTGTTGAGATATAAATGCACATACCATGTAATTCAATCATTTAAAGTATCCAATTCAATGGTTTCTAGTATATTCACAGAGTCGTGCAACCATCATCACTGTCCGTTTTAGAACATTTTCATCACCTCAGGAAGCAACCCCGTACCCTTTAGCTATCACCTCACTATTTCTCCGCGTCCCCACCCCCGGCCCTAAGCAACCACTAATCTACTTTCCATCCACATGGATTTTCCATTTCTTGGTGGTGTCACCGGTCCAGCTCCCTCCAGCCTGTCCCAAGTGGTCTCACTTTATCCTCACACCACCCCCACGGGGTGAGTGCTACCACTATGCCCATTTCACAGATGAGAAAACCGAGGCTCAGAGAGTGCAAGCTGTGTGGGGATTTGAACTCTCACCTCCCCCCGCCCCGTCCCTGGCTTAAGTTGTGTGAAGTCCCCACTGCCCTCGAGATAAGGCCCAGCTCATTAACCTCAACTTGCCAGGTGGTCCTCTCCTCCAAGCCTTTGCCCATGTGAGTCCTTCTGCCTGGAGTGCCCTCCCCACCTTCTGCAACTAACCCTCACTCACTCCCCCAAGACCCCCTTCCAGCATCCCTTCCACCAGGAAGCCTCCCGGAGGCCCTGGCATAGCTGTTCTCCCCCTCTCCCCAGCCCTGCCCCGTGGCTGTGAGACCAGGAGACATCTGGCTGAAAATCTTAAAAATAAGTCCTGTAAACTAGTCATTGGATGCATTAAAGGCTCTAATCAGCCGGGATCACGATGCGGGGCCTGATAACCCGGCTGTTTTGTACCAGCTGCCCTGTGATGACATGGGCCAACTCTTCTGAGAAGTGTGCGCATGGAGAGGCCCCAAAACCACCCTCCCCCCACTGCTGATAGCAGATAACATCCCCTGAGCTGTGGTTTTCGCAGCCATCAGACTTGTGGTGCCAGATCGACCGAGCAGAGCGAGATCAAAACAGTATCTGGGCCCGGCCGTGGTCAGGAGTGAAGGGCAGCGCGTGGGGCGCTCGGGGATGCGAGGGTCAGGCAGGGGCCCCCAGTGCCCGATGAAAGCAGTGGGTTAGTATTATGCACAGTGGGGTTTTTTCCATCCATTTCACACTGGAGAAATTGAAGTCCGATGGGTCCTCGTGCCGCATTCCCTGGGTCTATCTTGGCCAAGTAGGCGTCCCGATGGGTCTCAAACACCCTTTGCTTCATAGAAGGGGTTCAGGAGTGCTGGAATGAACTGCCGTCAGGCCTGGGGCTGCCCGGGGGAAATGTGTGGAGCGTCTTAGGGGTTGGCAGCAAGTGCCAGCAGCTCCAGTTCCTCTGCCTAGGATGGTGGCCTATTTTCTGTCACACGATCAAGTCTCTGCAAAGGGGCAGCACGTGGGGGGCAGTTCAGTCTTCCTGGGTTCAGGTTTCAGGCTCGCAGTTGTTGGCCAAGGACTCGGGTCCTAGAGAGGCCAACTCAGCTGGGCTCTGCTGGAGACACAGCCTTGGCTCCAGAATGCACCCATGCTGTTCCACGCCGTTTCACACTGTTCCATCTTCCTCAGGAAAGCACACGCAGACTCAAATTCACTGCACCCTGGGGCTTCCAAGGGCAGGTCTGAAGGCCCTGAAGTTCCAAAGGCAGGGCTGGGTCTGTGGTACATCCATCCACTTTCAGCAAATATTTTCCAAACAGCTGTATCATGCTGCAGCATACCTGACCTAGGTATGTCCACAGGCATGTTTAGGATAAAATCCAAACCCTTTTGTTGAGGCCCACAAGGCCCTGTGGTCTGGCCCCTGACACCCTCTGACCCCACCTTCTCCCATTCTCAACACACCAGCCCCCCTCCTGTGCCAGGATCACTGGGCACTGTCTGTCTCTGGGCCTTTTCACTGGCTGTTCCTTCTGCCAAGAATCCTGTTCCCTCTGGCTCACTCCCTCACCTCCTGCAGGTCTGAGCTCAAACAAGGAGGCCTTCCTTGACTTTCCCAGCTGAAATAACCCTCCTAGCCCCACCCATCTCCTTAACTTGATTCACTTTTCTGTACCACAAAGATTTTTCCTGATGTTATGTCGCACGTTTATATACTTACTGTTTCTTTCTCCATTGGCAGGTATCTTGTCTGTCTTGTTCACTGCTGTACCCCAGCCAGGCATGCTGCATCTGCATAATAAATAGCTGTGAACGGATGGATACGGTCAAGGGGAGGTGTGTGGGGGGGGCTGATTTGGGTTGGGGGAGGTTGCTGGAACCTCTCTGAGCTGACACTGGATATGAGGCTTGAAGAGTTTGCTCCTGGGGAAGTCGGCCCAGGAGTGGCCCAGGACAGGGACAGAGCAATCGGGAGCTGCAAGGCGAAGGGGTAGCCAGAGTCCCCAGGCTTTGCTTGGGTCCCAGGTTCTGAGATTATTCTTTTTCTGTTCCCCCCATAGGATCTGGGGGTTGATGTGTGTTCATGTCCAGCTAACTCTTTAAATAAACTTTCTATTTTGGAATAATCTTAGGCTTCCAGACAAGTCGTACAGGCCGTACCCTGTAGCCCTCCTCCCAACCTCCCCCATCAACATTTGACATTTTCACGGTACCTTTGCCAAATTGAAGGAATGAATGTTGGTGTGTTTACGTTACTATTAACAAAATGCCAGACTTTATTTGAACATCACCAACTTTTCCACTGGTGCCTTTTTTCTGTTCCAGGATCCCACATTGCATTTAGTTGCTGGGCTGTTTTAAAAATATAGATTCTTTTTTTTTTTTTTCTTTGCAGTACGTGGGCCTCTCACTGTTGTGGCCTCTCCCGTTGCGGAGCACAGGCTCCGGACGCACAGGCTCAGCGGCCATGACTCACGGGTGCAGCTGCTCCACGGCATGTGGGATCTTCCCGGACCGGGGCACGAACCCGCGTCCCCTGCATCGGCAGGCGGACTCTCAACCACTGCGCCACCAGGGAAGCCCCTAAAAATATGGATTCTATGTATTGGAAACCCAGCTGTGAAACTGGAAAAGGCTTGAATGGGGGGCTGGGTGGTGACTGTGGACCTCTGTGAGGCTGTCCCTGAGCAGGAGGTCCCCAAGGTCAAGGGCATGCTGAGGGGAAGCCAGGGGAAAGTTGAGGCTCCATCTGGGAAAGAATCTGCTAACCCTGGGAGCTGATTCTGGGGCGAGGGTCCCACCAGGTTGCCCCATGGGTAGTGAGCGCCCTGTCATGGGGGCATGTAAGGAGGTTCTGTTTGGGTTCCTAGAGATTTTATGGAGACCTCTGGTCTGTGCAGGAAAGTTGGATGGGATGAGCAAGTCTCTGATTCCTACTTGAGGCAAATTCCCTGGAGCACATCTGCCCTGTTCTTGTGATCCACCCACATTTCTCTTTGCCTTCAAGTCTGAGGAGATGAGTTTTCATGCTGTGCAAGCAGGTCCTCCTCTCTGAGCATGTGTCTCTGTCTGTAAAATAGGGGCTTCCACTTCTCACACACTAGGATGACTATCTTCAAAAAGACAAAAACGGGCTTCCCTGGTGGCGCAGTGGTTGAGAGTCCGCCTGCCGATGCAGGGGACACGGGTTTGTGCCCCGGTCCGGGAAGATCCCACATGCCGCGGAGCGGCTGGGCCCGTGAGCCATGGCCGCTGAGCCTGCGCGTCCGGAGCCTGTGCTCCGCAACGGGAGAGGCCACAACAGAGAGAGGCCCGCGTACCGCAAAAAAACAAAAACAATCAAGAGTTGGTGAGGTTGTGGAGAAGTTGGAACCCTCCTAAACCTAAACCGGTTTAGTCGCCTGGAGAAGGATTTGGCGGTTCCTCAAAGCTAAACATCGAGTTACCATATGACCCAGCAATTCCCCTTCTAGGTACAGACCCAGGAGAAGTGAAAACACGTGTCCACACAAGAGCTTGCGCACACATCCATCCGCACCAGCACTAGTCACGGTCGCCAAATGTGGAAACAACCAAATGCCAGTTGACGGCTGAGTCCCTAAACAGAAAGTGGTCCATCCGTACAATAGAATATTATTCAGCCATAAAGAGGAATGAAGCTCTCATACATGTGGATGTGGATGAACCTCGAAAACATCATGCTGAGTGGAAGAAGCCAATGCGAAAGGCCACATAGCGTGCCGTCCCATTTATATGTAATATCCAAACAGGCAAACCCACGGAGACAGCAAGCAGATTCGTGGTTGTCAGGGGCTGGGGGTTGCGGGGGGCGGAGGAGAAGAGACTACTGATAGGGAGAGGGGTTCCTTTGGGGGTCGTGAAAATGTTCTGGAATTAGATAGAGGTGATGATTGCACCACATGGTGCATGTGCTAAAAACCACTATATCGTACACTTTAAAAGGGTTGACGTGGTGAATTTTATGTTATGTAAATTTTATCTTGATTAAAAATATCAGAGCTAGCCTCTACGACCACCCCTAAAGCGGGGGAGTTGTTGGGGGCACAGGTACTGTCCCCTCCCCTCTCCCTTTGGACCCTCAGAGCAGGGTGGGTGCTGGCAGCCCACCCAGTGAGGGTGCCCCAGTGCCCACTGACGCTCCTGCCCACCACGCCCAGGTGGCAGCTACTCAGGCTAGGGTGATAAAGGGGGAAGTGGGGCTTTTCGTGGTTCCAGGGCCCCTGGATTTGCATCGGCCACTTTTACATAAAAATCTTTCCAGGCTGTGCCCAGCGGGCCCTGAAGCCGGCCATGGGGTCGGTGGGCTGTGCACCGGGGGCGAACTTGCTGGAAGCTTCTGCAATACCCAGTCCGACCTGCTGGTTCCTGTTTTGGGGGAATGTTATCACTGCTGGCTTCTTAGAAAGAGCCCGAGGTGGGGGGAGCCTGCCAGCCCCCAGTGAGTCCTGGCATCACCTTTGCCCTCTCTTTCCCTGGGGTGGGGGGCAGACAGGAGCTCTATCCGGGGGTCGGCAGGGGCACAAGGCCGGGGGTTGGGGGGTGGTGATGACAGGGGCCATTTACCAAGCACTGCCTGTGTCCCTGGCTGTCTGTGTGCTGTGGGTCATCTCCTGGGACCCCCATAAAATGTGTTTCCCCCAGACCCATAGTTCAGTTGAGAACACGGGGGTTCATAGAGGTGTGATGATCAGACTGAAGCCAGGCTGGGGTTCGAGCTGCTGGCCTGGGGTCAAGCCCAGGCCGATAAAACTCCCGTTTCGATAAGCTGGGGGGATGACCTGCCACAGTTTACTCAGGCAACAAATATTTACCGAGCTCCTCCTGGTGCCAAGGTCTGGGCTGGGAGCCGGAAATTTGATGGGCAGTAAGCCGGCAAGGTCTTACCCTCCCAATGGCCGATGGCCAGGGAACAGATGAGAGAAAGTCAAATGAGTAAGGTGATATCAGAGAGCATGGTAGGGGGACGGAGGTGGGTCCCAGAGCCACAGGGAGGGCCTGAGCAAGGGAGGTGGGCAGGGGGGTCTTGATGGTGACGGCTTGCGTGCTCTGCGCGAGGTGGGTGTCCCCTGACAGGCGTCTCTTCCATTGCCCTCTCTTTCCTGCTTTGGTTTCACCCCCTCGAGCCTGAATTTGCATTATTGGGACATTTCTTCTTTTTAAAACTCCTACCTTCTGCCTTCTCTGCAGAGTCTCTCTTGGTGCAGCCTGGAGGGTACCGCTCCTGTCCCAACGGACCCCCATAAACAAAGGATTTCTTCCTCGGCTTCGGGTTTCTCAGAAAAACTGCCTCCGCGGTCCCGGGTTATGAAATGCACCCTGAGCTGACCAGGAAGACCCTGTGGGACTCACTGCCTACCGAGTGCCCCCTGCAACAGGACCGGAAAGGACCCCTCATAACTTTCCTGGGTCCCCATTTTACCGATGAGGACCCAGAGGCCAGTGAGCTCAGACTGGGACTCGAACCCGGGATGGCTGCCTCTTGGGCGCAACGATCCTTCCTACCCTGAGGCGCACGGGGCATCAGACCGGAAAGACAGAGACCCTGGGAGAGTCAGGCAGGCTCACGTTGCACCTCCACCGTTAACATGTAGCCAAGTAGCCTGGCCTTGCTGGGCATCAGTTTCCCCCTCTGGCAAATGGGCTGAGCGTTCCCCCCTCGCTCCATCATAAACGCTCCTGCTTGTGGCTTCAGTGGCCTTTGCATACGTCCACCCCGTGTTGTCAGCCTCCCCTTAAACCCCTCGATGGCATAGCTTTGGTTTCAGGATAACGTCCATGCTCTTCGCTGTGGCTTTTGAGGCTGTATGTGGCCAGTCCCTGCCCCCCACCCCGGACCCGGGTCTCTGCCAGATCCTCAGACACATGAGGCTCCCCCAGGACCCCAGGCCTTTGCACTTGCTCTTCCTGCCTCCATCCATGCCTCTGAACCTCAACCAGTTATTGCCTACTTACCTGTCAGTCTCAGCCTGACGTCAAACTGCCTTCTTTCCTTTTCTGCTTTTTAAATGTTTTCTTCAAGTGTAACATATAGACAGAAAAGTGCCTAAATCCTAAGTCTATGGCTCGATAACTTTTCACAAAGTAGACACACCTGTGTAACCAGCACCCAGCTCAAGAAACAGAGCATTCCCAGCCCTAACCCTTCCTGCCAAACTTCCTGGTGGGCTCAACAGTTTTGAATTGATGATTAATGATTACATGAGGGGCCCTCTGTCTCTGATGTGGCTGTCCAATAAGCTGCCGGGTCCTTGGGCTGCATTAATAGAGGTATAGACTCTAGAACAAGGGAGGTGATTTCTCTCCCCATTCTGGGTTGATCAGAGCAGGCAGGCAGCTCCCCCTGCCACTCTGAAATAGGACAGACGGACAGCGGGTTCAGTGAAAACCACCGTGGTACGTATGTGTGTGTGTATACACTTCAGAGCGGTGCCCTGGGAGAAGGCACTGGAGGCTTTAAGGCATTTAACTTAGAGAAGGACAGACCCAAGTCCCTGTCACCTCATCCGGGTGGTTCCATGGCAGAGCAAGGCAGGGTGCAGGTCCGCTCTGAAGGAGGCGCGGGTTCCAGGCTACTTTGATGGTAGTGAGCATCCCGTCAGGAGAACGATGGCAGCCTGATGCCCAGGGCAGCAAGGAGAGCAGGAGCTCATTACTACAGGCTGCCCAAGACAGAGATAGTCTAACGCCTTCCCTCACACCAGGCCCTGTAGAGAGGAGGGGGAGGGGGAGGACTCCAGGGGACCTGTGGCCATGCTGAGACCTTTCTCAGGCGGGGAGATGGAAGCCCAGAACCTGCCCAAGCTCATTGGGCCAAAACTGGCTTTCCAGGCACAGGCCGGCCTTGGAGCTCCGGCTTTGGGTGGAGTTCAGGTCAGGTTATATCTGGCATGGCCGTTCCCTTTCGCCGGCTGCAGCTGCCCCGGGTGGGGGCCGCTGGGCACGCTCCACCACCTGCACTGGCAAGCGGCCGCAGGTGCTGGGCCGGCCACTTTACATAACCACGCTTGGTCTCCCCTGCCTTGCTCGCTGTCCTGCCCCCTCGCCTCTCACCAGGAAAGGGCCAGGGGTCTGAGAGCAGGCGCCGACTCCGAGCCCCAGTGAACTCTTGAGTATTTTTATTTCACTTCTGCGTTTCACTTTTACTGGTCTTGGGCGAAATGTGCGTGCTAGTCAGACCCCAAGCAGTAGCTATTGGGTTAGGGACGGTTCTGTTCTATGTCGACCAGGCTGGGGATGGGGGAGCACACAGACCTGGGTTTGAATCCCACCCCTGCCACTGGCTGGCTGTGTGGCCTCTGGAGCTACACTCAGCCCCTCTAAGCCTCCTGAGAGGTGCATGGGGTGTGGGAAGAGACCTCGGGCCTGGGTTCTGATGCGACCCTGCCTCTGGCCTGCTGTGTAGCCTCAAGCAAGTCCCTTCCCCTCTCTGGGCCTCAATTTTCTCTTCTGTAAAATGGGAATAACTACAGCCACATCCTTGGAATGTTGTCTCTCTGATCCAGCACTTCTTCAGGGTCTGGCTGGGTGCTTGTGCAGGAGAGGTGAGGCATCCTGGAGAGTGTGGACCAGTGGCATGTCCTTGAACTTGAGAAGCTTGAGCTATAAGGATCTCACCATGTGGCTAGTTTAAAATGCAGATTCCTGGGCACTTCCCAGGGTCAGGAGGGGGCGGGTTGGCCCTCAGGTGTCAGCAGGCGCCACATCAGACCGAGAAACTTTAGGAAAGGCTCTGGGACCCGAGTTTGTGTTGCCCGGGACAGGACCGAGGAGGGCTGTGGGGAGGGGAAAACCGAGGGCCAGAGAGGTGAAGTCATTCACGCTGGGTCGCTCAGCCGGCAAGTGGCTGCACTGGGATTGAATGGCGAGTCGCACACACAGGCCCTGGCACCTCCAGCGAGCCTGGCGCTGGGGCGCGCTCTGCTCTGAGCACCCAGGTGTTCACGTTCCATCGGCCTCAGGGCCAGCGGGAGCTGCCGAGGAATGTGAAGCTTCAAGCTTCCCCCGGGAACAACTGGCAGCCCGGTCGGGGTTTATATAGTGGCTCCCAAAATATCTGGCCGCAGATAGGCTGAGGCAGGCGAGGGCGCGGCTGGCCAATGCCGTGGCTTCCTGTCCTGCCAAGATGTTTCCTGCCGATAGCCAGGCCCAGTGGCCTTATCTATGACCCTGGGGCCGCCAGAAGGACAGCACCCCCTACCAGGGGACAGGCTGTTCTGGCCCGGGGAAGGGGCTGCAGGGACCCAGGAGAAGGTCAGAGAAAGCAGCAGCCCTCTGAGGGTGGTGGGTAGTCAGGTCAACTCACGCGTTTGGGGAAGGAGCGTTGTACTCGGAGCCCAACTGCCCCAGGGTTGAGTTGCGGCTTTGGGGCTAAATGACTGTGTGACTCTCGGGAGCTGGGTCCCTCTCAAAGTCACCCTCATCCATCAAGTGGGGATAGCGGTGTCTCCATTTTCATTTAACATCCCCCACCCTGGCCCCCCAGCCTGGACCTCAAGGAGCCCCAAGTCTGGGGGAGACAGAGCTGGACACAGATCCCGTCCCCAACCCTGCAGCATCAGGGCTTGGCTAGAAGGAGGGTGGAGGCTGGAGGAATTCAGGTGTCTGTCTAGGGTGGCTGCCTGGAGGAAGGACGCCACAGCTGGGGTTCAGTGGGTATGTAGGAGCCCATCAAGCAGAAGACATGGAAGGGATGACCAGGCTGAGGGAACAGTGTGTGAGAATGCTTGGAGTCAAAGTGACACTCTCCCCATTTCACAGCGAAGGAAGCTGAGATTCCAAGAGGAAGTGATTCCATGGCTCTTCCTCCTGTACCTGCTGCCGAGCTCCTGGGAGGAGACATGTTCCCTCTCAGTGGAGACCCTGGGACATGGGGGACTTTTTTTAAAAAATTCAAATTTGATTTTACTGCAGCCCAAACAGTACAATTAACTATACATAAATACACTATATATATATATGTTACGTATATGCACACACATTTTAAGTTACAGGAAATAACAAAGTGAATAAAATTTTCTAGGAAATAACGTTTATTGTGGTAGATGGTGTTAAAGTTACAGTTGCGTACAGCCATAACTCAACATCCTTAATTTGGTGTAAGTGTGACACATTTTCTTGCCTTCCTGCGTCCTGCTGAGTCACCGTACCTACTGCTTTATTAAACTGATACGCTGATATTAAACATTACTCATTTCACTTATACTCTGATTCTAAAAAGGGGTTTTCACCTCTGACTCTCACCAGCTCCACCATGGTCCTCCCGGACCTGGTGGCCAAGGCTAGGGGGTCTGATGGGAGCAGCAGGGAGGGACTGGGGTCAAAGATGAGTCTCAAGGTTCCAGCTGGGGTCTGAGACAGGGTCACTGGCCCTGCCTCTGTCTTACCCTGTGGCTTCAGGGAGGTTGTCCACACCTCCCTGCCCTTGGAGGGAGGGGCCGAGATGCCCCAGAGCACCAGCATCCCTGGACTCTTTACCCAGGACAACCCAGTTCCTGCCTGCTCACCCCATCCCCCCCCTCGCTGGCTCAGGTTGGAGATTTTGTGCACAACGCAGGGAGGGTCGATGGGGTGAGAGGTGAGGGAACTGCTGGTTTTCATCCCCTCTTTCATGGTTTTCAAGACGCGTGAGCAAACTATGAAACTTTGTTCTATGAATCCGTGCTGCCTCCATGGGGCCTGAGCCACTTGGGTCTCCTGGTGGGAGGACTCAAAACTGTGGGGCAGAGGGACTCAGACAAATACATGTACATGAATATTCACAACAGCATTTTCACAGAAGCCGAAAAGTGGAGAGAAACCAAATGCCCATTGATGGGTGAAAGCTAAACAAAATGTGGTCCATAATACAAGGAAATATTAGCCCTAAAAATGAATGAAGCCTGACACACGCTACAACGGGGATGAACCTCAAATGTGTCACACTGAGTGAGAGAAGCCAGACGCAGAAGACCACCTAGCGCATGACCCCGTTTATATGAAATGTCCCAAGAGGCAAATCCATCGGGGCAGGAAGCAGACAAGCAGTTTCAGGGACTGGGGGAGGGGGGACAGGGAGGGACTGCTCATGGGCACAGGGTTCCCTTTTGGGGTGATGAAAGTGATCTACAATTAGATACTGCTGGTGCTTGCACAACTTTGTAAAGGCACAAAGGGCCCCTGAACTGTTCGCTTTAAGATGGCTCATTTTATGTCATGTGAATTTCACCTCCATTAGAAAAACGATTTTTAAACTGTGTGGCAGTGTCCTGGGGCTTGTTTCTGGGTGGTTTCAAAATTTCAAATGGTGAAGCCTTTGCTATCATCTGGTTTTCTTAGCTGATGGGCTCCCCCATTATGCAGTCAGTGCTCCTAGGAAGACCTGCTACTGGAGCTGGGGTGATGGTGGTCCTGCCTCTGCCGTTCTGATGTCCATGCTGATGAAACACCTGAGTGCCTTAGCTCTGCCAGCCTGTTGGACCCTCAGCTGCACAGGCCCCCTAGCCCCGAGTCCCCTCACAGAATCCTCCCTGAGAGGCAAGGGCCACTGTGAGCCCATTTCCCAGATGATGTATTGAGGCTCAGATGCTCTTGGTTACCCAGCCAGCAAGTAGCCGAGCCCCAGTCTCACTCAGGTCTGGCTGGCTCCAACGCCGTGTGCTCGGCACCTCGCAGGTCCTCGCTGTTGGGTCTAGGACCCCTCCCTCCTCAAGCGGTGGCATGGTGGGTGCTGCAATGTGACTGCACGCCTCCACACACACCCACTCGCGTGGCTGGGCTTCTGTCGCTCCAGGCCTTCTGGGAAGCCGCGCCAGGTGCAACCTGTTTCTCTTAGAAGGGAGCAGAGCCAGGAGGAGGATGGGAAATGCTCTCAGCGTCTGAGTGCAGGCAGGGTGGGAGATGGGCTGTGCAGGAACTGCTGAGGGGCTGGGAACGTTCTGGGCTATGTGGAGAGGCGGGCAGCCTGTGGTTTTGGGAACTGGGACAAGCCAGCCCCTGCTGGTTGACACTAGGCACAGGACTCCCGCTCTCCAGCCTGTTTTCTTCTATGAAATGGGCTTTATAAGAGCCACTGCCTCTCAGAGCAGATCTGAGGGATGGATGAGACAATTGAGGGGTCTAGCCCTGCTTGGCAGGCGGAAGTTGGGACAGGAAGGACTGTTCAGGTCCTGGATGGGACGACTGAGAAACACTCTGGGTTTAAAAACAAACAGCCAACAGTATGGCAGTTCCTCAGAAAAATTGAAAATAGATTGCGACAGACGAATGGATGAGCAAAACGTGTTATATATGTATGATGGAATATTATTCAACCTTTAAAAGGAAGGAAATTCTGACACCTGCTACAGCAGGGATGAACCTGGAGGACATGATGCTGAGCGAAAGAAGCCAGTCGCAAAAGGACACATACTGTGTGATCCCACTTATGTGAGGTCCCTAAAGCAGTCAAATTTGTAGAGACAGGAAGTAGAATGGGAGTTGCCAGGGACGGAGGGAAATGGGGAGGTTAGTGTTTAATGGGGACAGAGTTTCAGTTTTGCAAGATGAAAAATTCTGGAGATGGACAGTGGTGATGGTTGCACAACAGTGTGAATGTACTTAATGCCACTGAACTGTGCTCTTAAAAATGGCTCAGATGGTGAATTTTAAGATATGTGTATTTTACCACAATTTAAAAAAAGAAGCAAACAGCCCGATGATCCCTCCTGGTGGAGCAGCTCTGGGCTCAGACTGCACTAGATGAAGTTACCAGGTTTTTCCCTCTGACTAGAGGACCCCCAAACCATCTGCCTGCCAAGCTCCAGCTCATCGTCAAATGTCCCCTCCTCCAGGCAGCCCTCCTTGATCTCCCAAGTAGATTCTAGCTCTGCTATTGGGCACCCCTCAGCCCTTTCTCTGGCTCACCCCTGACCTCTCTGAGATGGAGTGTCTGCATCCGGCTCAGTCAAGGGGTGAGGCTGAGCCGATGAGAAGCTGGGGAGTGGGGAGCTCTGCTTTGATGTTGGGAGAGTGTGGAGGCAGTAGCAGGGGAGAGAGGCTTAGAGGACCAAGACCTTTTGCTCAGTAGGCATTGTTGACTGTCCCTCCCACACCTGCCATGTGCCCTGAGGAGCCCCCAGTGTGGGGGACAGAGCAGGACACAGAGTGTGTGGTCAGGACTGGGCAGGGGCTGAGAGGCAGAGAGGGACCTTTGACACCGGCTCAGTGACACTGGAACCTGGCCTGGCCCCGTGGAGGGAGCTGGGGGCCCGGGGGAGAGAGAGGTGCAGAAAGGATTGTCCCTCAAAGGCTGGCCTGGAGAGGGTGCGTGTGTGTTGTAGGCACACGTGTACGTGTGTATCTTTCTGTGTATCTGTGTCTGTTGTAGGCGTGTGTCTCTGTGTGTCTGTTGTGTGTGTAGTTGTGTTGCGTGCGTAAATCTGTTCACGCTTTGTGTCTCTGCGTGCTTAGGCACGCGTGCGTGATGCACCCATGTGTGTGCGCGCGCACGTGGCTATGTGGCATTTTTGAGGAACTGAATCCCCTGCTCGGATGTGTTTTCTGCCCAGAGGGTATGGGAGGCCCCTGCATGCCGTCATCCCCGCCACAGCCTCGCTACCCCACAGCCCCAGGTCCCCAAGCCTTCTCGGCTCTCTGGCCACACCCCAAATCCGACCTCTTCTCTCCATCACCCAACACCCCTGGCCTCCCCACCCCCCTCCTGCCTGGGTTCTCCTCTCTCCCATCGGCCGCCAGGGGAAGCTGTGAAAACCTAAACCTCTCTGTGGCTCCCCATCCCCTTCTCTGGGGGGTCCTGGTTTTTGTTCTTCTCTCCCTGCCACGCCTGGCTGGCTGCGTCCTGCCCGTCCCAGGCCTCAGCCTCTACACTGAGTTCCCTGGGTTGCCTTTCCACCCCACGCCAGGCCGGGGCCTCCCTGCCCTCATGCAGCTCCCGACATGCCGTGGTGGAGATATCTGTTGCCCCTAACTCATGCCCCCGAGGGGAGGGGTTTTGTTTTGTGTGGTTCAGTTGCCTCCTTGCATTGAGAACGTGGCCTGGTACTCAGCAGGTTCTCAATAAATATCTGAATGAATGAGGGTGGGAGGAGGGGCTGGAGAGGTCAGAGGAACCAGATGCAGCAGGGACTTGCTTGAGGGCCTGGTCAGGGGACTAAAGCTAAGAAGTCGGCCAAACGACACCTAAGAGGGGCAACGCGTGGTCTTAGAAGCACGTGGTGTGAGTTGGACAAGAGACAAACGCCAGGGATGGTGGCACATCCAGGACAGCTGGGCCCATCCAGTGGAGATGCAGGGGCTTAGGCTAGGTGGGTGCTGGAGGGGAGGGGAGAAGTGGGGGAGCTGAGATTCAGGAGGTGGAAAAGGTGGGAGCATCAATGATCCATGTGGGGGAGATGAGCCTCGATTTCCCGTTTGTGCTTTGGAATAGCTAGGATGGCGCTCACTGAGGCAGGAGAGGCCCCCGGGGTAAGGAGGAGAAGTAGAGTGTTGGGTCCTTCGGAGGGTCCTTAACTCTGTGGCCATTTCCTGGGAGGCAGGAGGACCTGGAGACCTTGTCTCAAGATAAAGCCGAGAAAGAGGAACCACTGAGGGGATGGAGACGAAACCACGGTTAGAAAACACAGAGGGGGATGGCGGCCCAGAAGCCGAGGGCAGAGGGGGCCGCTCAAAAAGGTGGGTGTGGTCAGCACCCCACTGGTTCCTCAGTGGGGAGCTTGGCACAGAATCCGGTGGGTGCAAAGTCCAGTTGCAGTGGGGTTGGAACATGCACGAACCACAGCCCTACCAGCAGGGCTGAAATGGAAAAGTCTGATAACACGAAGTGCTGACGAGGATGTGGAGCAAATGGAATCGTAGCTCACCTCTGTGGGAGGTAAAATGGTACAGCCACCTTGGAAGACTGTTTTGCAGTGTCTGCCGAACATAGATCCCCCCTCCCCTATAACCCAGACATTCCACCCCTGGGTATTCATCCACAAGAGATGAAAACATACAGTAGCCACAGGACCTGGGCACACCTGCTTAGAGAAGCTCTGGACACAAGCCGAACGCCCATCAACAGAACTGGCCAAACAAATCGCTGTACAGTTGTGCTGTGGAATAGTATACAGCAAGGAAAAATGATGGAGGATGTAGGTGAATCTTGCGGGTACGATGATGAGCAAAAGCAGCGAGATCAAAAGCAGGACACACTGTGTGAGTCTGTGTACCTGAAGTTCAAGAACAGACAAAATGAACCAGTGGTGTTAGCCAATAGGATAGTAGTTCCTTCTGGGAGGTGGCACGAGGGAGCCTGCCTGGGGGAGGGAGCGGTGTTATGTTATGGGTCAATTTGAACATACACAGAGGTAAAAACGCATCAGGCTACACACCTCAGATCTGAGTATTTGGCACAAATTGCTGTGTGTTTTATCTCAATCCAAAGGTGAATATATACAGTCACAAAAAACACTTTGGGAAGCACTTGAAATACATGAGATTTGGTGGGGTAGGGAGGCTGGGCAGTGATCACTGAAAAGAACTTGACAGAAAATTCCAGGCACGGTATTCCCAGTTTGGCCAGGAGTCATGGCCTTTTAGTCTTATAAAAACCAGTGAAATTCCTAAAAAAAAAAACGAAACATGGGATTACTGTATGATCCAGGAATTCCACCCTTAGGTATATACCCAAAAGAACTGAAGGAAGGGATGAAAATAGATATTTTTACACCTATGTTTATAGGAGAATTATTATTATTATTTTTTTTTTCGGTACGCGGGCCTCTCACCGCTGTGACCTCTCCCATTGCGGAGCACAGGCTCTGGACGTGCAGGCTCAGCAGCCATGGCTCACGGGCCCAGCCACTCCGTGGCATGTGGGATCCTCCCGGACCGGGGCATGAACCCGTGTCCCCTGCATCAGCAGGCGGACTCTCAACCACTGCACCACCAGGGAAGCCCCAGGAGAATTATTCACATTAGCCAAAAGATGGAAACAACTCAGGTGTCCATCTACAGATGAGTGGCTATACAAAATTTGGTAAATCCACCCAATGGAATATTATTCAGCCATAAAAAGGAATGAAGCATGGATACATGCTACAACATGGATGAATCTTGAAAACATCATGCTGGGTGAAAGCAGCCAGACACAAAAGACCACACAGCACGTGATTCCATTTACATGAAACGTCCAGAACAGGCAAATCCACAGATACAGAAAGCAGATTGGTAGTTACCAGGGACTGAGGGAGGGGGATGGGGAGCGACTGCTCATGGGGACGGGTTTCCCTTGAGGTGATGAAAATTTCTGAAATTAGATAGAGGTGGTGGTTGCACAGTATTGTGAATGCGCTAGATTCTGTGGAATTGCCCACTTCAAAATGGTTATGTAAATTGTTATATGTTATGTGAACGTCACCTCAACTAAAGAAACAAGAGTGAATTGGCGACACCAGGGCCTTGCACCTTCTAAAAGGATCTTGGCCCCTAGAGAGGGCAACTGAGTAGTTCCTACATGGTTGACAACAACCTAGAACTTCCTTTCTTCTAACAAAATGGCATGTAGAAGCCCCATGTGGACATGGAAACAGGCCCAGAGAGGGTGGGGAGTCTGCTCGAGGTCACACAGCAAGGGGAGCCAGTCTGTGGGGCTCGGCTTTGGACTGGGGTTCCCGGCTGAGCTTGAGCAAGGGACAGACCCAGTTCCCCATCTGTTGAATGGCTGGAAGGAAGTGGGTGAAGGGGTGCCCTGTCTGCTCTCCCCCAGGAGGCCCCTGTCCTGACCCCAGGGGGCAGCACTGTGTGTAGGGGACCTGCCCAGTCCTGGTGCCCTGAGGACTGCTCCAGCCTGTCTTTGGGCCTCAGTTTCCCCAAGTGTTCAGGGGGGCTGCAGGGCTCAGGCAGGTACTGGGCCATCTGCTGTGAGCTAAGATTCCCTGAGTCTGGGAGGGTCAGACTGACTCCTTGGTGGCCCTAACTTGATCCTTTTAGCCAGGACAGGCTGGCCAGTGGGGATCACAGGCACCACCCGAGCTCAGGGCCCCCAGTGCCCCTGTCCTCCTTCCAACCACAGTTTCCCTAGCTTCTTCTGGCGGGGGCTGAGAGAGCACAGCTGAGTAATCTGGGAGCATTCGGAACCTGAGAACTTCCATGACATTTCTGAGCCTCAGTTTCTACATCTGTCACGGTCAGGCTGAATGAGAATCCCCCAGGAAGGATAACATGTGTCTGGGGCACCCCCATGTTCAGAGAGGGCCTGATCTCCCCATCCCCATGCCTGTCCCACACACCTTTCTCTGTGGCCTTGGACCCAAGTCCCCAAGCATTTATTTCTGACCCGTGGGCGCCCCCTGGTGGCCACGACTGGCAGAGCCTTGTGGGCATGTCCACAGGTCCCAGTCCCAGCCTAGCACTGCCCTGGACCCTGGGGACACAGCAGTGACAAACCAAACAGGGGACCCTTCCCTTGGGGGGCTTCTAGGCAGATAGGGGACACGGGAAATGTGGAACAAAGAACAATTGTATGTATGGACAAGCTGGCCTGGCTCGGGGAAGGCGAGATTTGAATTGAGATGTAAGTGTCAGGAAGGAGGCAGCCGAGGTGGAAGTATCTGCGAGTGCAAAGGCTCCGAGGTGGGAACAAGCTTGGGGCACAGAGGTGGGGGTGGCGGGAACAAAGGGGAGGAGGGCGAGAGTGGAGGCCTGAGATCAGACACTCAGGCAAGGAGGGAGGGTTTTACTCTGAGGGCACTGGGAGCTATGGTAGGATTTTGAGTGAGGGTGGGACAATCTTTATTAACAGTGATGTTGGGCTGTCACAAAAACACTGATGATAATTTAACATGTATGCAGCACTGACCAGAAGAAATAAAGCTTGCCAATGCAATCAAGGCCCATGGTCCCCAGCTCAGCCCTGGGTGTTCCTCTCCCTGCCCCAGAGGGTACCTCTGTCTAGAATTTGGAGTTAGTCTTTCCCGTATACCAGCGGTCCCCAACCTTTTTGGCACCAGGGACTGGTTTCGTGGAAGACAATTTTTCCACGGGCCCGGGGGTGTGTGGATGGTTTTAGGATGATTCAAGCGCATTACGTTTATTGGGCACTTTATTTCTATAATTATTACATTGTAATATATAATGAAATAATTATACAGCTCACCATAATGCAGAATCAGTGGGAGCCCTGAGCTTGTTTTCCTGCAGCTAGATAGATGGTCCCATCTGGGGGTGATGGGAGACAGTGACACCCGAAGTGTGTTGCTTATATCTAGCCTGCTCTGTAAGATGCAAGTTCATTGTCACTTGCCACTCACTGACAGGGTTTTGATATGAGTCTGCGTGCAATTGATTTATTATGGTCTCTGTGCAGTCAAACCTCTCTGCTAATGATGATCTGTATTTGCAGCCGCTCCCCAGTGCTGGCATCACTGCCTCAGCTCCACCTCGGATCATCGGGCATTAGATTCTCATAAGGAGAGTACAACCTAGATCCCTCCCGTGCACAGTTCACAGTAGGGTTCTCGCTCCTATGAGAATCTAAGGCTGCCACTGATCTGACAGGAGGCAGAGCTCAGGCGGCAGTGTGAGCGATGGGGAGCGGCTGTAAATACAGATGAAGCTTTGCTCACTCACCCGCCCCTCACCTCCTGCCGTGCAGCCTGGTTCCTAACAGGTTGGGGACCCCTGCCTTACACAATTTTATATTTTATTATATTCTATGTGACCATAGATGTCGAAGTGTTGTTTTATGTGATTTTAAACTTTGTATAAATAAGGGGGGGGGGAACATCCTCCTGCAGTTTGCTCATTTCATTAACAAGGTTTATATATTTTTAGCTATTCGTTTTTCAGTTTATTTTTAAACTTTGAAAAACTGAGGCATAACACGTGCACATAAAGGGTTTAAAGTGCATGTCTTCAGTGCATGTGACTTACACGTGTGTAAGCAGCACGCAGGTCACAATGTAGAGCTTTCCCATCATTCCAGAAGGTTCCCTCCAATCAGCAGCCTCCTGGTCCCAGCAGCAGCTGCTTTCGCGTGTGCCTGTGATCCGTTCTGTGGTGGCGTGGGGAGAGCCCTTCTGCTTTTTTTGTCGCTGTATAATATTCCATTGTGTGGCTCATCTATGCCTTGTGTTTCTAGGCTGGGGCTATCATGTGTCAGGCTGCTGTGAACGTTTGAGCCCCTGTCTTTTCGTGGCATGTGTGCTCAGTTCTCTTGGGTGAACACCGAGAGGTAGAACTGTAGAGTCGCAGCCTGGGCCAATGGTCAGCTTTGGGAGAGACCACTGGGCGTAGCTGAGAGATGTGGCCGTGTCAGCATCCCCAGCCCTGGGCCATTCACTGAGTGAGCAGAGTGTGTGCCTGGATAAATTGACAGCTGTTCTGCCATCATCCCACCAGCTCCCATTTGGTTATTTCCCATTGTTAGCTCTTCCAGAGCTATGGTGAGTGTTCTTGGACCGTTTGTGCTTGTGTGAGGGGTATACAGGGGAATTGTGATGGAATTTGGGCCAGGGCCATAAGACAATGACATTGTTACTTTAGCCTCTAATTTAAAATCCAGCATTTCTGAGGCGGGGCTGTGAAATCATAGGGGGCTTAGGGGGGCATTGATTACTGGCCCTTCCTGCGGGCTGTGTGCCTGTGCCAGAGAAAGCCTTTCCTTCTGTGCTTGTCTACTAGGATCTCCGAGAGGGGCGCTTTCTGATGTTTGATGGTAAGTGGGGATCGTTTATGATGGGGAAGTAGCTTCCTTCTATCCCTACACCTGTTTCTATTAGAAAAGTCTGCTGTGTCTTAAGCGTTCCTTTCCCAAATTTACTGATGTGGCTCAGTTTGCTGGTGGGATGAGTTATGGGGATCAAGTGTACTCTGGAACCCATATCCTTCCTGGAATAAACCTTGCTTAGTCAGAGCATGTTGTAATATTGACTTGCCGCTCAATTCTGGTTGCTGATATTTTGTTTAGAAGTTTTGCTTCTAAAGTAAGGCTCATCTACAGTTTCCTCTTTTTCCCCCCATCTTTTTTTTTTTTTTTTTTTTTTTTTTGCGGTACGCTGGCCTCTCACTGTTGTGGCCTCTCCCGTTGCGGAGCACAGGCTCTGGACGCGCAGGCTCAGCGGCCATGGCTCACGGGACCAGCCGCTCCGTGGCATGTGGGATCTTCCCGGACTAGGGCACAAACCCGTGTCCCCTGCATCGGCAGGCAGACTCTCAGCCACTGCGCCACCAGGGAAGCCCTTCCCCCGTATCTTTAAAAAAAATTATTTATTTGTTTGTTTTTATTTTTGGCTGCGTTGGGTCTTCGTTGCTGTGCACGGGCTTTCTCTAGTTGCGGCGAGAGGGGGCTACTCTTCGTTGCGGTACGCGGGCTTCTCATTGTCGTGGCTTCTCTTGTTTGCGGAGCACGGGCTCTAGGCGCGCAGGCTTCAGTAGTTGTGGCACGTGGGCTCACTAGTTGTGGCTCGCGGACTCTTGAGCACAGGTTCAGAAGTTGTGGCACACGGACTTAGTTGCTCCACGGCATGTGGGATCTTCCCGGGCCAGGGCTTGAACCCGTGTCCCTCGCATTGGCAGGCAGATTCTTAACCACTGCGCCAGCAGGGAAGCCCCTTTTCCCCTATCTTTAACTGGTCTGGGTATTCAAGTGCTGGCTGCTTCAAAAACTGAATTGGGGAGTTTTCCACCATTTTGATTGCCTGGAATTAGAGTCATCTGATTTGTAATACATTAAACTGGGGGAATTATAATATCATACTGTAAAGTACATGAAATAGAAATGTACAGTTTAACAGAGTTATGAGGCAAACATCTGTGTTACCACCATCCACTCAAGAAACAGAGTACGGGCAGCATCCCAACCCACACTCCCCTGGTCCTTCTCCTCTCCTCCCCCTCCCCCAGGTAGCCCTGTTCTGACTTAACCTTCATCTGGCTTTTTAGAGTTTTTCCCTTCCTCTGGAAGCATCACTCAAGAATATAGTTTAGTTTAAGCCTGTTTTTGAACTTCATCCCAAAGGAATCACACTGTTTATGTTGTGTGTCTGAATCACTATCGATTAAGTAGGTCTTGATGCCCAGCTAAGAAAGCCATCCCATCTTATTCTTCTTCAAGATTCTTTATTATTCTTGGCCCTTTGATCTTCCATGTACATTTTAGAATTCGCTTGTCAAGTTCCACAAAAACCTGACTGGGATTTTGATGAAGAATGCATTTAAGCTATAATTCAATTTGAGGAGGGTATTAGTTTCTTATTGCTGCGGTAACAAATTACCACCAAGTTAAAACAACACAAATTTATTAACGTAACAGTTCTGGAGGTCAGAAGTCTGGAATGGGTCGCACCATGCTAAAAGCAAGGTGTCAGCAGGGCTGTATTCCTTCTGGGGGTTCCAGCGGAGAATCTGTTTCCTCACCTTTGCCAGCTTCTAGAGGCTGCCTGTGTCCTTGGCTCACGGCCCCGTCCTGCATCTTCAAAGCCAGCAACAATGGGCTGAGTCCTTCACACACTGCAGCTTTCTGGTTCTTCCTCTTCTGTCACTTTCTTCCACATTTAAGGACTATTGTGATTACATTGAGCCCATCCAGGTTATTCAGGGTAATCTCCCTCTTAAGGTCAGATGATTAGCAACCTTAATCCCATTTGCAAACTTAACACCCCTCTGCCATGTAACTTAACATATTCATAGGTTTGGGGGATTAGAATGTGGACATCTTTGGTGGGCATTATTCTGCCTACCACAAGGAGTACTGGCATCTTTGATACTGCGACTCTATAATCATGGTATTTTAAAAATTTAATCCTAGGTACTTCATTTTTTTGACACTATTGTCAATATCGGTAGTTTGCTCAAGAGTTGTTTATTCTTTTAAATCATAAATGAATGTTTAATTTTTTCAAATACTTTACCTGTACCTACCTACTGAAATGATCACATATGTTTCCCTCCCTTACTCCTTTTAAGATAGTGGATTGGTTTTCCAGTATTAAACCAATTTTGCCATCCCAGGATTTAACCCAATTTAGTCACAATGTTATGTCCTTTCTATACATTGCCAACTCCACCCCCCCCCCACCTCCTGGAATTTTATTTAGGATTTTCACATCTATGGTCATCAGTGAGATTGGTCTATAATTTTCTTGTCTCAGATTGTTTCATGGACATGCTTGATTTCCTAAAATGAGTAAGGAAATGTTTCTTATTTTTCTATTCTTTGGGCAGAGTTTGTGAAATTCTTCTTTTTTTTTTTCTTTAATGTTTGGTAAAACTTTCCCAATAAAGTCATCTGGATCTGGAGTTTTGACTAGTTTAATTTCTTTAGTAGTTATAGAACAATTCAGATTTTTCATTTCTTTTGAGTCAGTTTTTTTCCCCTCTAGGAATTTGTCCAAGTTATCTAAAATTTTCAAGTTTGCTGGCATAAAGTTGTTCATAATACCCCTTTATCCAGTACTCCTTGCCCATATGGTATCTTCAGGTGGATTAGAAAAAGACAGTCCTCTTCGAGATGGATGAAGCTCTGGGCCAGGCACACAGCTTGGTAGACAGAAAGTGGGCTGAGTGACTTTGTGAAGTGGCACTTGCCTTGTTCTCATCTTTTTAATGTTTCAAAAGCTACAGTAATGTCTTTTTTCCCCCCATTTCCAATAATAGCTATTAGTGCCTTTTATTCATCTTGCTCAAAATTTCCAGCAGTTTTTCAATTTCATTCATCTTTTAAAATAGCTGACTTGTTGATTCTTTTTATTTGAATGTTTGTTTTCTATTTCCTTCATATCTACTCTTTATTATTTCCTATCTATACTCTTAGGTTTATTTTGTTCTTTTCCTAAATTCTGGAGACAGATGCTTAGCTCTTTATTTTCAGTCTTTCTTTTATAATATATATTTTATCAATATATATAATTTTGTATTACATATTACATATATTGCATATATTTTAATATCTAGTATTAATACACTTAAGGCTACAAATTTCCTTCAAAATGCTACTTTAGCTGCATTGCACAAGTTTTTAAATAAGTATTTTCATTATCTCTCAGTTCAAGATAATTTTCCAAAATTTAATTATTTCCTAAAAATTAATTTCCCTAAAATTTCCGAAAATATAATTTTCCTAAAATTTCTTCCTTGATCAGTGGGTTATTTAGAACTGGTTTCCAAAATATGGAGATTTTTCTTATTATTGTTTTAAAATTGATTCCTAACTAAATAACATTTTGGTAAAGGGACTAACTATTTCCTTCAACCTTGCTTTATAACCCAGTGTGTGCTTCAAAGAAAAATGTATTTTGTAGTTGCTGAATACAATGTTCTACATATACAGGCCCATTAGGTCAAATTTATTATTTGTATAGTTCAAATATTCTGTATCTTTACTGACTTTTTTGGTTTACTTGTTCTATCAACTGCTGAGAGAGATGAATTTAAATTGCTCATTATTACTGTGGATTTAACTATCTCTCCTGGTAGTTGTGTCAAATTTTGCTTTATGTATTTTGAGGTCATGTTATTAGGGTCACACAAATTAAAAATATTTTTATCTCCTGATGAAATGAATCTTTTATTATTATTATAATAATATGTCCCACTTTATCTCCAGCAATGATTTTGCCTTAAAGCATATGTTGTCTAATATTAATATAACAATTCCAGCTTTCTTATGGCATTTCTATGGTTATTTTCCCCATCTGTTATATATGTTTTAAAATTAATTAATTAATTAATTTTATCTTTGGCTGCGTTGGGTCTTCGTTGCTGCGTGTAGCCTTTCTCTGGTTGTGGCGAGTGGGGGCTACTCTTTGTTGCAGTGCACAGGCTCTAGGCTCGTGGGCTTCAGTAGTTGCAGCACACAGGCTCAGTGGTTGTGGCGCATGGGCTTAGTTGCTCCGCGGTATGTGGGATCTTCCCGGACCAGGGCTCGAACCCGTGTACCCTGCATTGTCGGGCGGATTCTTAACCACTGCGCCACCAGGGACGTACCCATCCTGTTATTTTTTAACTTTCTGTATTTTAATGGTTTTTATGTGTCTCTTATAAATAACATAGAGTTGAAATTTTTAAAAATCCAGTTTGGCAAACTGACCTTTAGCTGGAGTGTATAGTCCATTTACATTTAATGTAATAATTGATATCACACTTAAATCTAGATTTAAATCTACCCTATTAATTTACTTTCTATTTTTACCCTTTCTATGTTCCTTTTTATCCCCCCTCTGGCCTCTCTGGCCTCCTTTTAGGTTGTCTGTGAGTTTTTAAAAAAATCATTGTCTTCCCTCTGAACATTTGGAAGTTACAATTCTGCTTTTATTACTGTAGTGATTCCTTTAGAAGTTATAATGCATGCTTTTCAAAATGCAGATTTCATCGATGTTTTTTACTTTTGTCCCACACAATCGTGGACTTGGAACACTCTAACTCCACTTACTCCCTGAGGACTTTTTTTTTTCTGTTGTACATTTTAATTCTATCACTTTTTTTAACTCCAGGAAACGTTATTATTGTTTTATGCAACCTATGTTTGTTTAAGTTTTCCCATGTATTCTCTCCTTCTTTATTCTTTATTCCTTCTTACATCTTGACCTTCCATCTGGGATCACTTTCTTTTTGCCCGAAGCAATATAATTTAGAATTTTCTTTAGTGTGAGTTGGCTGCTGCTGGCAAACTCATACAGGCTTTGTCTGAAAAAGTTTTTATTTCAACCTCATTCTTGAAATATTTTTGTTGGGTTGGCAGTTTTCTTTCAGCACGTTGAAAATGTCATTTTGCTTTCATCTGGTTTCCTTTGTTGCTGATGAAAAGTAGGCTGTTTACCTTGTCACACTTTTGAAGTTAATGTGTTTTCCACCCCTAGCTGCTTTACAGATTCGTTGTCTTTTTTTTCTTTATAAATTTTACTGAAGTGTAACATATATACAGAAGAGTGAACAATCATAAATGCTTGATGAATTTTCAAAAGTGAGAACACCATGTAACCTGCATTCAGATTAAAAAAATAATCTCTGGTATTTTCTAATTTCCATTACATATTCTTCTTTAATTACACATGGTAATTTAGAAGTGTTCTTAAAAACTATATTTGGGCTCAGTGACGTGGCGGGGGGGGCGCAGGCCCAGGGCGTGGCGGTCACAGCAGCGGCGGCGGAGCTAGAGCAGAGTGGAGCCACCACGGGGGCCCGGCTGAGCACGTTGGGCCACGTGGTCCTCTCCCCAGTCTGGTTCCTGTACAGCCTGCTCATGAAGCTGTTCCAAAGCTCCACTCCCGCCATCACCCTCGAGAACCTGGACATCAAGTACCTGCTGCGGCTGATTGACAAGGAGGTCATCAGCCTTGACACCTGATGGTTCCACTTTGCTCTACCGTCGCCCCAGCACATCCTGGGCCTCCCCTTAGGGCTAGCACATCTACCTCTCGGCTTGAATCAATGGGAACCTGGTCATTCTGCCCTACATGCCTGTCTCCAGCGATGACAAGGGCTTTGTGGACCTGGTCATCAAGGTTTACTTCAAAGACACTCACCCCAAGTTTCCCGCTGGTGGGATGTCCCAGATGTCCCAGTACCTGTAAAGCATGAAGATTGGAGGCACCACTGAGTTCCGAGACCCAAATGGGCTGCCGGTCTACCAGGGCAAAGGAAAGTTTGCCATCTGTGCAGACAAGAAATCCAACCCTGTCATCAAGACGGTGAAGTCTGTGGGCATGTTTGCGGGAGGAACGGGCATCGCCCCAATGCTATAGGTGATCCGCGCCATCATGAAGGACAGGGATGATCACACCATGTGCCACCTGCGCTTTGCCAACCAGACTGAGAAGGACCTCCTGCTGCGGCTGGAGCTGGAGGAACTGAAGAACGAACATTCTGAGTGCTTCAAGCTCTGGTACATGGTGGACAGTGCCCCTGAAGCTTGGGACTACAGCCAGGGCTTCGTGAACGAGGAGATGATCTGGGACCACCTTCCACCCCTGGAGGAGGAGCCACTGGTGCTGATGTGCGGACCCCCGTGCATGATCCAGTATGCCTGCCTGCCCAATCTGGACAGCGTGGGCCACCCCAAGGAGCGCTCCTTCGCCTTCTGATGGGCGGGCCCGGGCTGGCTCCGCCCCACACTCACCGTGCCCTGTCTGCACCCACCCCTCCCGCTGTTGTCTGTTAACACCACTCTCCCCCACATCTCCTGCTGCGGCCGGGTTCAGCCTGGTCTGCCCGTTCCTGGGAGGGCACCCCGCTGGGCTGGTCCCCAAGGGGCCCCTTTGGGAGCAGGGCTCTGTTACAGTTGGGCCGCTGTCAGCCACCTTTAGGGCAGATTCCTGTCTGGGCCTCACTGGAGATGCCCTTCCCCACCACTTCCTGGCAGGGGCTGCTGGGTGAGAGGCTGCCTCGACCCCAGGGTACAGCAGGCCCGGCCAGCAGGGAGTTGCGCTCTCCCTGGAGCTGGAGTAGGAGGAGGGGGCTGGCCGAGGGCCCTTCCAGCTGGCACATGGGCCCTCCCAAAGCCTCAGCATTTCCCCCAAACACCCAAACGTTCGGGCAGCTTTGGAAGCTCCAAGCAGTCGACCTCTGATTGACCAGCTTGGGGTCCCGGGCTGCCAGCCGTAATGGCAGAGCTAAGACGATGTATTTATCCCTCTGTCCCAGACCCCCATTCTGCTGCCCTCACCCCAGATGGGGGAGATTTTTAGCAGAGCCTCTTGTCTGAGGGATATTCTCAGTGGCCTCGACGTTGCCTTTAGACCACAGCGTGTCGGCCTCTTGCATATCGGCTTTTTAGAGTCATTTATGAGCAAATTGAAGTAAAACTTTGCTAATTTGGAAAAAAAAAGAAAACTAATTATATTTGTAAATATTTTAAAGAAATTCATTTGTTGTTGATTTCTAACTTAATTCTCTTGAGAATTCCTTAGAGAATGTGGACTCTAATACCAAGAATTCTTAGGAATTTGTGAAAAGTGTTTCAAGGTCTAGTACACTTTTTTTTTTTTTGGCCTTAAGTCTATTTGGTCTGATATTAATATAACTACATGAGGTTTATTTTGGTATTGGTTAGCATTATTTTCCTTTTAACTGTGTTGTGTACTTATATTTCAGGTGTATACTTCACAAACAGGATATAGCTGGATTTTGTATCTTAAACTAGCAGGTTTGCTTCGTGTACATTTATTGTGATTCCTAACATTTGGATTTATTTCTACAATCTTATTTTGCGGTTTCTATGGCACAGTAGGAAAAGTTGTGCAGTTTTAAGTGTTATTATTAAAAGATTCTTAGGACACCTTGTATTTATCCCGCTTTTTCATGCTCCTCTCTCCTTTCCTGTTGGTTTGTTAAAATTTTCTTTAAACCGTTTCCCAACCACTGGTTTGGAAGTTATACAAGGATATATAGCTTTTTTAGACTTTAGTCCATCTTCTTCCCAAACAGTAAAAAGGCCTTGGGAGGTATGGATGCCAACTGCCTATCTATTTTGCAGGATGCTGTCCGGAATTTTAGTTGTAACTTATGTTACTACTCAGACATTATTAACTCATCACTACCACTGCTTTATATAGTCAATGACAGTTTAGATATTCCCAATGTTTTCCAAGCTTTTTCAGCAATCTTCCTCAAGTCTCTTTCCTTCCTCCTGCATTGAATCCTTTTTTGTTGTTGTTGTTGTTGGCGGTGTTGGGTCTTCGTTGCTGTGCACGGGCTTTCTCTAGTTGTGGAGAGCAGGTGGCTACTCTTTGTTGCGGTGTGCGGGCTTCTCATTTTGTGGTGGCTTCTCTTCTTGTGGAGCACGGGCTCTAGGTGCATGGGCTTCAGTAGTTGCAGCACACAGGATTCAGCAGTTGTGGCGCATGGGCTTAGTTGCTCTGCAGCATGTGGGATCGTCCCAGACCAGGGCTCAAACCCATGTCCCCTGCATTGGCAGGCAGATTCTTAACCACTGAGCCATCAGGGAAGTCCTGAATCTCCTTCTTCTTGTACGCCAAGTTGCTTCGTGAGGGTCTGCTATTGTTAAACTTTTAATTTTGTTCTTTTGCTGGGCACAGAATTGGTCATCACAGACTAGTCATCTTCTCTTAGCATTTGAGCCTATTCTTTTTTTTTTTTTTTTTTTTTTTTTTTTTGCGGTACGCGGGCCTCTCCTGTTGCGGAGCACAGGCTCCAGACGCGCAGGCTCAGCGGCCATGGCTCACAGGCCTAGCCGCTCCGCGGCATGTGGGATCTTCCCGGACGGGGGCACGAACCCGTGTCCCCTGCATCGGCAGGCGGACTCTCAACCACTGCGCCACCAGGGAAGCCCTTGAGCCTATTCTTTATCTTCTGACTTCCATTCTTGCAGTTGTGAAACCAGCTCTCAGCCTAATTGCTTTTTTCTTTTTTGTGTGTGTTGTGTGTTTTTATCTTCTTTGCATTGCTTTTTGTGATCTTCACTGAGTCTCTAATGTTCTGCATTTTGACTGTGATGTTTCTCAGTTTTAGACAGATTTATTTATCCTGATTTGGCCTCAATGGTTTCCTGAATCTGAGAATGTAAAGATTTTACATGTAAAATGTTTAATTTTGGAAAATTCTGGTCATTGTCTCTTTGTATATTGTGGCTCCGGAGGGTCTTCTGGAGGGAGGCCACCAGGGCTTGCTGCAGATGTGGGCATGCGAGTGAGGGGTGGGGCATTAAGGGTGCCTGCAAGGGCTTTGGCCTGAGCCCTGGGCCAGGGCAACGTCCTTTACTCCACACGGTAGAAGGCCAAGCTTCCACTCAGGCTGATGCCCACTAGACCTCCAAGGAGGAGCTGGGTGATATGGGAGAGGGAGAAGAAAACACAGTCCTTGAATGTAAGAGGGTGTGGGGCAGGCAGGGCCATCAGCGTTGGAGGGACAGTGGGTGCAGGTGCCTGCAGTGGGAACACAAGCTCCTCCTGCCCATGTGCCCACCATGATCCCCTCTATGGACCAGGCAGCGGTTCTCAGACTCCAGTGCGTGCACGAATCACATGTAGAGCCTGTTAACTGGTCTCCTGGGCCCCATCCCGAGACTCTGCCTCAGCAGGTCAGGGTGGGCCTGTGAACCTGCATTTGTAGTGAGCTCGAAGGGGACGCTGATGTTGCTGGTACCAGGACCACACTCTAAGGAAGACCACTGGGCTGGGAAGGGATGGGGGCAAGCTGTTGGTGATCTGAGGGTTGGGGGTTGTAACAGTCATCTCCGATGAGAGGGATCCATTTTGCTCATGTGCTCTCCTCTGTGTGGCCCCCCTGGAAGGGGTGGCCCTGGTGGCCCAGCGCAATGGCTCTGCCGTCCCATTGCCTGTTCCCGTCTTCCCTGGGGGATGTAGGGGCACTGGGAGCTGGTGACACCACACGGAGCCACACATAGGTTGGTCATCCATGGGGAGTCAGTACCACGCTGCATCAGATGGAAGGCAGGCAGCATGTGTAACTGATGGAATTTAATGTACTCATGACACAAACACAGACAGGGTTGAAGGGGGTGGTGTCCAAGCACGGATGTGGATGACCCGTGCGCCCCACCCTCTGAGGCCAGGGGCCCTTCCTGGACCCCACCTCCCCTGGGGGGACAAACACTGATGTGGCTGAGTGACAGCATCGTGTGGCACAGGCTGGCCCTCAGAAGGCGCCTCTGTTGAAGCCTATGCGTCCAGGCCAAGGAGCCTCCAAGGAACAGCCATCAGCTGCAGCCTCCGATCAAAGTGCCAGGTTCTGGCCCGATGTGGGAAGGCGACCCAGCGTCAGCCTCGCTGGGGAGGAGGGCGAGGAACGGGGAGGTCCTGTCCTCGCTAAGTGCTGCCTGAGCGCTTCAGGATGAGGGGCAGGAGGCGTGGACAGTGAAGTTCACGTAAACAGCAACGGACCAAGACAAAAATCCAGGAACACTCAATAAACCTACAACGTTCAACAGAATGGCAACAAAACGGTGGCCCTGCCAGCCCGGCCAGACAGTGGTCTGGCGAGCGTTTCCCAATCTTTTCGTGACTAGGAGCTAAACAGCACAGAAGGCTGTATTTGATCTCTGGAGGGAAAGATTTCTTTCCTTCCCTTCAAACTGACTCGGGGGCAAAGAGACGAGACTTCTTGAAGATAAGCCTCTTCTGGGAAAAGGGACTTGGGGGATGAGAGTGGCGACAGCACAGCAGGTGCGCCTGGAGGAGGAGGGGCCCCTGGGTGGAGCCGGGAGGGTGGCTGGTGTCCAGGGGAGCCCTTCCTTCCGGCAGGCTTGGCAGGTGCTTCCTCCCGGTGCTTCCACCAGGAGCCCCAGTGCCGGGCCGGGAGCGTTGGCCACCGTGGCCCCTCACTGGGTCCGGAGCTGGTAATCTAGGAGTGAGGAGGAGGCGTCTGTTGTCTGCTCTGCACCCTGGACCCACCTGCCCCGACCCTGGGGCTGCTCCGTGAGCACCACCCTGGAGACAGCAGCATGCCCACCAGGGACCTTTCCAGCACCCCCCCGACCTGCCCCACGGGTGGGCCGCACGCACCTCCGTTCTGAGTGATGTAACGAACCCACGGTAGGGCCTGGTAGCCGCTCTTCTCGATGATCTTCAGGTAGCGCACCTGGGGCACAGGTACCAGGGCCCTAAGCATGCACACACCCCCATCCCCCTTCCTGGTCCCCGCTTAGTCATTCCTCCCGGGGCCAGGCTGTGACCAGGAGGGCGAGGGAGGGGGCAAAGGGCCTTGATCTGTCTGAACCTCTCTGAGGCTGAGGGAGGGTGGAGGTACTTCTAGAAGATGCGGCAAAGAGCCAGATGTGCGCTCTCGGGCACAGCCCTCCAGCAGATTCCTGGAGAAGGGGTCCCGTCCAGGGTTCTCTTCCCCATGCAGGTCTTCTGCGGAGGTGCCCAGGAAAACGGGTCCCATGGTGGCAAGGGCGTGGATGCTAGAGGCTCAAACTCTAGTTTTGGGGACTGAATGCGTCTCTGAGCTTGGAGCTCAAGCACAGGTCAGGTCTGGGTAAACAACCGTGGGCCTCTTTCCATTAGGGCCGGGCTGCCCTCGGAGACAGGCAGAGCCAGGAGCACCGCGGAGCCCCAGGACAAGCCAATTAGCACCCTTTTCTAACTGGCTGCACAGATGTCTGTCACCTGCAACCCTCTGAGCCTGGACTGACACCTGGTCCCGGTCCCTGTGAGGCCCCCCTGGGCCTGTCCATGTCTGCTCTGGGGCCCTGGCAGCCCTGGCCGCATGTACCTGGATGCCGGAGGTAGTGAAGTAGGGGATCTCAAACTTGACACTGATCGGGGGCTTGCCCTCCTTGTCCTCCGCCTCCACGCTGGGCAGGCCGAAGTGGGCCCGCATCAGGTACTCCTTGCCACCCTGGGGGAGAACACCAGGGTGGAGGTGGTCAGGCTGAGGCCCCGGGCAAGCTCGGCCAACAGCTGCCCCTGGAGAATGCCAGGCTGCTGGCTCGGCCACCAACCTCCTCCTGTGTGACCTGCAGTCACCCAGTGCCTTGGCTTCTCCAAAACACTCATACTTGTCCTCCAGGCCTCACAGGCTGCCCCCACCAGCCCCGCTGGGGAAAACTGCTGAATTCTGAGGAGGAAGAGAAAATTTCACAAGTTGCCAGGCACAGAAGCCTAGCTGCTTCAAGGAAAATAAGACCAACAGGCCTTGGGAGGGAAGAACAGAGAGGGAGAGCGAGCACACAGCGCAGATGTGGGCTGCCGTGGGACAAGGGCCCCTATCTGCCCAGGCCAGAGTCCAAGTGAACACCCCCAGAGCCCAGTGTCAGGAAGGTGTGTGAAAGCAAGAGGGACATGTCAAAATGAAGAAAAGGGAACAGGGAGAGGCAACAAAAATAAGAGACCAAGGTTGGGGGCTGACTGATGAGCTGGCCCTGGGTCTTGCCCCCAAAGGGCGTGGCTCTGGCCCTGGAAGCTGAGCAATGACTCCAGAGATGGTGCTTGGAGCAGGGCCAGGAATGACTGGAACCCTCCTCTTGGCCACGAGGAGTCAGGAGTCTTGGCCTGGTTGTCCAAGCGCCCGGTGAGCCTCACCCAGAACAGCAGGGAGGAGTGGGGAGCATAGCTCTCATTACACCCGGGACATGGAGGGTTTTGATCCCCATGCCTCTGGCAACAGCAGTCACAGCAGTCACTGCCGACCAGAGCTACTTCTGCATGCCTCGGGCAGGGCAGGGCAGGAGAGAGCCATGCCTCCCCAGGGCTGAGCTCATGCTCCCCCCACCCCGGGATGAAGTGAGTGGTCAGTCTCTGCTCATCAGTGCAGGAATGTGGACTCTGCCTGACTCGGTGCTATGTGCTGAGTGCAGATTCTGGGACAACGAGGGGAGAATAATGTGGTCTCAGCAATAGACGAAGCAGGCAGCAAAGGAACAAAATCAGCTCCATCAGCCTGTGTATGAAACAACAACCTGACCAAAAATCTGAGCCTTATAAAAACAAAGTGGAGGGACTTCCCTGGTGGCGCAGTGGTTAAGAATCCGCCTGCCAATGCAGGGGACACGGGTTCGAGCCCTGGTCCGGGAAGATCCCACATGCCACGGAGCAACTAAGCCTGTGCGCCACAACTACTGAGCCTGCGCTCTAGAGGCCGTGAGCCACAACTACTGAGCCAGTGCTCCTAGAGCCCGTGCTCCGCAACGAGAAGCCACCTCAGAGAGAAACCCGCTCACGGCAACAAAAAGTAGCCCCCGCTCTCAACAACTAGAGAAAGCATGTGCGCAGCAACAAAGACCCAACACAGCCAAAAATAAATTAATTAATTTTTTTAAAAAAAGAATCTGCCTGCCAATGCAGGGGTCACGGGTTCAATCCCTGTCCCGGGAAGATCCCACACGCCACGGAGCAACTAAGCCCATGCGCTGCAACTACTGAGCCTGTGCTCTAGAGCCCGCAAGCCACAACTGATGAAGCCTGTGTGCTCTAGGGCCCATGTACTGCAACTACTGAGCCTGCATGCTGCAACTACTGAAGCCCACGTGCCTAGAGCCCGTGCTCCGTAACAAGAGAAGCCATCGCAACAAGAAGCCTGCACACCACAACAAAGAGTAGCCCCCGCTCGCTGCAACTAGAGAAAGCCCGCACACAGCAACGAAGACCCAAACGCAGTCCAAAAAAAAAAAAAAAAAAAAGGTTAAGAGTAGTAATTAAAGAAAAAGCAAAGTGGAAAATGAAAGCAAAACAATATGCAGAGAGGCTGGCCCTCTCTGGGGGGGGGTGGAAGTCTGCAAGCCTACCTTGTGTCAGTCATGTCCATGTACATGGGTTTACTTCTCCTATTAATGAGAAAGACTTAGAGGTTGGCTCACAGACCAAAACCCAACTCCACACTGTAAAAGCAGAGTGAGAAAGGCTAAACCAGTAGAAAGAATGGGTGAAGGCATGCCAGCCAAAGTCAAACAAAATAGAGCAGGGCTGCTGCCACAGCGGAGAATTCAGGGCAAAGAATTACAGGTGCAGAGGATGATAGTCCACATCCTAAAGGCTATTCCTACGATCCATAGGGAGGATACAATAGATAGGAGTATCTATGCACCAAATAACATGGCAGCAACTTTTGTTAAGCAGATGCTACAAGAGAGGAGAAGAGAACCAGAGGAAGGCAGAGCTGGCCCAGCTCTCTGTCTGACTGATGCTGTCATGGCATCATGGCAGACCTCATGGCACATGTGTCAAATTCTCTACCCCAATAACAGAGGCCCTATCTTCTTCTCAACTACATATGGGATATTCACAAACTTTGACCTTCTATTAGTGCACAATGAACACTTCAATAAATTCTAAAAGTAGAAACAGCATGAATAACATTCTCTGGTCTCAAAGCACCAAATTTATAGTGAAGACAAAATGGAAAAAAACCCTTGACCAGGAAATTCAAACAAGACAAAACAAAACAAAAAAACACTCTCCATTCAATTACAGAATTTCTAGATAATATCAAACATTACATGCCAGATCTATGGGCTATACAGCTAAGGCAGGGTTCAGAGGAACATCTGTGGCTTAAATATTCATTTATATCAATACAAATTTTAAAACAAAATAATCAAATTAAAATACAGAACTTGAAAACTAGAGCAAAGAAAGGATGAAGAAACTCAAATTAAAGACTTATAAAACTGAAAACTATTACAACAAATAAACTAAAAAGTGAATCTGGAAAAAAAATACGCAAACTACCAGGTAACCTTATCAAGGAAAAAAGAAGGCACAAGTATGCAAAATAAGATATAACAAGGGAGAAGTAATTGTCATAAGAGAAGGGGAAAAAAAGACACCAATTTTCTACAACTCTGTGTAGACAAATTTGAAAACCTGGTTAGGATGGATAATTTTGTAGGAAAATACAATTTACCTAAACTGACTCCAACAGAAATAGAAACTCTAAATGGTCTAATTTCCACAGATGAGGTAGAGAAAGTAACAGAGATACAGATGGTCACACAGCCAAATTCTACCAATCCTCTCAAGGCAAGACGATCTCAAGGCTACTTAAACTGTTCTGCATCATGGAAAAGGGAGACAAAAAAATAATGAAATGGGTACAATATTGATACCTGATAGAGACTGTACCAAAAAAAAGAAAAAATAAATCTCAGTTATGGATCTCAATGTAAAAATCCTACATACGATGTTAACCAACAGGATTAATAGCACATTAAAGAGAAAACAGATCATGATCAAGTGGGGTTTGCCAGAATGCATGGATGGTTCAAGATCCATCCTATATTAATATAGGAACTTACAGACACTGAAGAGGCGTTTGGGTAAATTCGTTGGCCATTTGTGCTAAAAACACAGTAAAGGGGACTTCCCTGGTGGCACAGTGGTTAGGACTCTGCGCTCCCAATACAGGGGGCCCAGGTTTGATCCCTGGTCAGGGAACTAGATCCCACATGCATGCAGCAACTAACAGTTTGCACGCAGCAAATAAGAGTTCGCATGACACAACTAAGGAGCCTGTGTGCTACAACTAAGGAGCCTGCCTGCCCCAACTAAGACCCAGCACAACCAAATAAAAATAAATATTAAAAAAATAAAATAAAATAAAAAATAAAAACACAGTAAAGTAGGACTGAAGTGAATTGTAGCCCAAAGCAGCAACACACTTAAGAGGGGAAACCCTGCCAGCTCCAGCTGGGGGCAAAGCCAGGAGGCTGCTCTCTCCACCGCCATTTACAGGCAATGGAGATAGTAAGTGAAGCAGTGAGACGCCAGAAGCTATAAGGTGCCCAAGAATGGGAGAGGAAAAGGGGAAACTGCATCTGGCTGCAAACAGTGTGGAAGAATATCTAAAAACCCATGAGAATTGAAAGAAAAACTACCACAAACAAAAAATTTAGTAAGGTACCAGGACACAAAATTACCACACAAATGTTAGCAACCTGTTGTAAGACACAATGGAAGAGAAGACCCCAGTTACCAAAATATCAATTTAAAAATTATCTTAATGAGAAATATGCAAAACCAGAAGAGATCTTTGGGGTGTCCTGGAGGCAAGGAGTGTTCTGTGGCTTTTATCCGGTTCAGTTGTGTTCACTCTGAGGAAATTCACTGAGTTGTACACATATCACTTGTTACTTTTCTGCATGTTATATTTAAATAAAAGTACCTTTAAAAACAACGGGAGAGGCCATATGAGGTATATATAAGGTAAGCATCAAAACATTCCCAAAAGGCACAAAGGTGAGAGTGGGGCAAGGCTATTGATAGGATAATTCGGCCTCAAAAAGGTGTTAATCCTTCCCAATTAACTTACAAATTTAGTGCAAACAAACTGATTCTAAAATTTATGAGAAAAATGAAACAAGCAAGAGTTGCCAGGAAACAGATAAGCAGTGAGGTTGTGGGGAGTTACGGTAGGGGTAGGGTTGGCCCTACCAGATGTTAAAACATAGAATAAAGTTAAAATGTGGCCTTGTGGCACGGAGAGACAGACAAGAGGATGCTCAAAAAGAGACCTCATGCCGCATGAAAATTTGATTTTTGAAAAACACGGCATTTCAAACCACTGGGGAAAAGATGGGACTTTTTAGTGAATGAGGTTAGGAAACTGGATAGCCATGTGGGAAAAGATAAAGCTGGATCTGTATGTCACCCATTTACCAGACTGTGCTCCAAAAGGACCTAAAGCCTAAGGTGAAAAATACTACTGTACTCGTTCTAGAAGCAAACATGGGTGAATTGCTTTATAGCCTGGAATGGGGAAGCCTTTCAAATCATGACTTAAAATCCAAACACAATAAAAGAAAGACTGAGAAATGTGACTACATTAAACAACAATTAAAAGAAGAAGCAATCAAAAAGGTTACACAGCAAAAAACACCAGAAGCAAAGTCAAAAGACAAACACCAAACACTGAGAAACACCATTTGCAACTGATATCAAAGAAAAGGTACTAATCTTGCCCATGTGTAAACAGCTTTTGGAAACTAAGAAGAAAATGAGCAAACTTGACAGAGAAGTGAGCAAGAGACAGCTACTATAGTTTCCCGAGAAAGAAGCGCAAACAGTCCTCTGAGACGTGAAAAAGTGCTCCATCTTGTTTCTCATGAGAAGGGCGATGGGCCGCACCCCGAGTCGGCGCAGCCGCTTACCCATCTTCCGGTCCCAAGGCACTCGTCACACAAACCCAGACTCAAGTGCTCAAAATCCTGAACACGAGCCAGGTGGCTATACCAGCCTGGGGGCCGGGGCAGGAAGTGCTCTACCTTCCTGGAGCTGGTGCTGGATTCCCGTGAGGCCCTGGCCCCAAGGCAGTCTGTTCCCCAGGAGGGATGTTGAGCTCTAAACAGGAGTGTCAGAGGGAGAAAGGAGGAGGGAGAGAGGGACCCCTGCCGTGACTCTGAAGACAGGCTGGTTCACACACAAGAGGAAGGTGGAGTGCCCCCCTACCCTGGGCCCCAGCCCCACCCCTGCCCCAGCCAGGCTGAGCCGAGCAGGCCTCTGCCCATGCCTGTCTGGAGGGGGTGCCCCGCCGAGAAGGGTGCTCACCGGGAAGGACTTGATGGACCACACAATCTCACTGTTCTCGGGGACCCACTTGACGCTCCCCACTGTCGTCTTGAACTTGGGTGAGTCGGCATCGTTGGGCACAGGGATGTGGATCTCCACGTTGTTGGCTGTTGACCGCCGCTTGAACTGGCTCTTGGCCTGGAGACGAGGCCAATGTGGCCAAGGTTGCGGTGGGCGAAGGTGAGACAGCCTGGCTCCCACCCAGCCTGCTCCCACAAGGGCCACATGCCCCTTGGCCTGGCCTCTGGGAGTCCCACTCCCAGCACTGAGCTGACCCCCACGCCCTCTCCCACCCCCTGAGGTCTTCCTTAAGCTCAACTTTGGACGGTCAGTCTCTGCCCTCCTGTCCCCTTGGTCTTTGGGACTCCCGATCCCTCCCTCTGGCCCTGGCCTCCAGGGAGAAGGTCTGTGTGACCAGGGCTGGCCTGGGCTAGGTGAGGTCACTGAGTGGCAGAAGTGCTCCACCTGGACACTTGGTCACAGGCCACTGCCATGGTGGCCGCACACAAGATCTGGGCAGTGTGTCCTCTCTGTGCCCAAGGCCCCGGACAGGCCAGAGATACCAGAAGGCCTGCACTAGGCGGGGGAGCCCAAATGCCCCCTCTTATGCCCCACACGCCTGGCTGATGCTGCGTGCAGGATGCACACACACCTTGATCATGTACTCGATGCGGCTGTGGGAATGCTTTTCAATCACAGACTCGATCCAGATCAAGGGCTTGACCTGTCGGGGAGAGTGAAGATGGCGCTCACAACCAGTCGTTTTACAAAGCCCTGTTTCACAGAGGGGAAACTGAGGGCAAGGGACCACAGGGCCAGGTGTGAGCCCAGCACACTGCTGCTCGGGGCTCCACAGCTGGTGCCAGGATGGGTCAGAGCATTAGAGAAAATGCAGAAAACATCACCGAGGACGCTCTGGTGGGGAATGCCTGGGAAAGGGGCAGTGGTGTCAAAGGGGTCTGGCCCCTCAGTTCAGAAAGTTCAGAGCCTTGCATTGTCAAACAGGCTCCTTGGAGCCCAGGCTGCTCATGGGGAGCTGTGCCCATCCTGGGCATCACCTCACAAGACGTGAGACTCGCTGTGGACGGGGACGGCTCCCAGCCAGCAGGGAAGAGGAGGGAGGCTGCCCCAGGGGAGGAGCAGGGGCGGGGGCCTGGGGGCCCTCTTGGCTGGCGGCTGGTGCACTCACATGGGTGTTGAGGCGGTAGGACATGAGCTCAAACTCGCCATCGGGTGGGATGAAGGAGATGGTGCGGTCGTTCTCAAAGCGAGAGAGCCGCACACACTGGTGGAACTTCACGTCCTCCAGCTCCACGGACTTGCTTTTGCCACCTGAGGGGAGGTGGGGGTGAGGGCGGGACAGTCCCTAGGCCCCCCAGGCCACTCTCTCAGCAATGCTCCCACTGTCTAGGGTTCACTCCTGACACAGCAGAGCAGAGCTGCCCCCAGATCTGTGAGAGTATCTTGGGCCACGAACACCAAGGGGGCCGGCTTCTGAGGCAGCCACGCCCCATCTCTCCTCACCCCGCTGGAAGCCCCATTACGTCCCAAGATTGGGCTGAGGACAGGGCTAGTAGGCCTAGTTCACAATGAGTCCCCAGCCAGAGTTGCTGCCTGGGACATGTTTGCTGAATGATTAACAGACCCCACTGGAGGTGCTCGGCGATGGCTTGGGGCTCCCTGAGGGCGCCGGTCCTGTCATCCCTGGGGTCCTGTCTTGGTTTCCCAGCCCAGAGAGGCTGTGTGGGTTGAGCTCAGTCCTGAGAGGGGAGCTGCTCTGATGGGCTAACGTCAGAGAGGCCCTCACTAGCGATGCTGCAGACGTAATTATGACAACAAGCGCCACTGCTCCGGCCGCCGGTGGACCTGTGGTTGGCGGGGAGGCTGGTGGTCCAGTTTGCAAACACGGAGCCCCAGCCACCCTGGGCTCCTGAGGCCGCTCTGGCCATGCCCCACCATGGGAAGTGCTACATCCAGGCCAGGCAGCGCATGCTCGAACCACTGTGTGTGGCTTTTGAACAGCCCAGACCCAACGCCAGAGGTGAGGGCAGAAACTGGGTCTGGGAGGGGAGAGCGAGCCCGCAGTACCTTCCAGTAGGGTGGAGTTGCGGACCTGTTGTATGATGCTACATGTGCTTTGGCACCTAAGGTGCTCACCTGCACCTCTGGCCCTCGGAGCAACAAGGGGGCTTGACTTGAGTATTTTCACTCTCCCATGTCCTCTAAGTCCAGGTGTTAGTTTATTCGTTTTCACAGTTCTTGTAAACAACGTGAAAATGTTTCTAAGCCAAGTGCTTGAGATGAACTTGTTGTTCATCACGCAGGTGAACAGTCCCTCAGCTGCCCCAGGGGTGAAACCTGGGCCCCGGTGGCATACTCACGGCCCGTGTTGTCGAAGAGAACCTTGTCGTTGAGGCCCAGGCGCAGCTCAGGCATGCCCGACAGGAAGACCCGCATCTTGATGGAGCCCACAATCTCACTGCGTAGGACGTTACCGTTGGCACTGACCTAGGGGGTGGCGAGGAGGGGGTGAGGGGAGGCCCCACGCACCGGTCACTGTCCCCCAACCACGCTGTGTGACCCTCCTGGCCACTCCCATTCTCGAAGCCCTTCTCGCTGTCCCCTGAGTTGGGGAGGCAGGGCCAGGCCAGGCCAGGGAGGCAGACACTTACAGGTCCCGCCTTCTAGTCCTCAGGCCACACTAGGCTCCTCCCTCGCAGATGGGCCAGGTGATACTGTGCCTGGAATCCTCTCTGAGGGCTCTACTCTAAGTTGCTCTTGGGATGCCTGGGGCAGACCTGGTGGCTTGAGGCCGTGTGCTCGGCTGGCCTGGGCAGGGACTCTACCAGGTCTGCTCATCTGCTGGGAGCAGGCCAGACTGACTTTCCTGGAAATCTGTTTCTCCATGTGGGGCCTGGCAAAGTCCCTAGGGCTTGTTGAAGACGGAGCTTCCTGGACCCTGCTCCCAGGGCTGCCCTGATGTCTGATAACCACCGATCCAAAATAACAATACACGTAAGCAAATACAATCACAGCTACAACACTGACTGAGCAGCTCCTCCTCAACAGGGCGGGGCTGTGACTTGGGCTACCTTTTAACTCCTGTGCAAACCGGAAGGCATCTGAGAGTGCAACTAAAAATCACAGCAGGACGATGGGCAAACCCGGAGACTGTCCTCAGGGGGCCAGGCTGCTGGAGCACCTCTCCTTGGGCCCATTTTAGAGACGAGGACACTGAGGCACAGAGAGGATGCCACACGCCGAGGGCACAGAGTGGCTGGCAGAGGTGCTGGGGCCACAGCCTGGACCACCACCCCGTAGTGCCATTCTGCATGAGGCCACATCCACACCAGCAAGTGAAACAGAGGACTACAAACTCAGAGGCCCTAGGGCCATATGGGCCGTTCCTTGGAGGGCCTGAGTTTCCGATTTCTGCAGAGAAGCAGGAAAATCTGTCCTGTCTTTCACTCAGATGTCTGCAAGTAACACGTGCACACATGAAAGCCCTTCGCATCTGAGGGAAGTGGAGAACTGAGGCGCCATGTGGACGATGACCCCGAGAAAGGCACAAAACAGGACAGAAGGCCCTGCGGGGTGTGGCTCCGTCACTTCCCGTCGCTCACTATGCTCTGACCATGCTGGCCTCTCACTGTCCTCGCCTCATCAGGCAGCAACCTGACCCCACAGCACACAGAAGCTGCTTCCTCCTCTGCCTCTTGCCAGCCCTGTCTGCCTGTCCATCCATCCTGTCCACGCTCGGGTGAGGGGTCATGTCAGGCTGCTCACTGCTGGGTCCAGCACGAGGACAGTGCCTGGGGCAGCGGGCACTCGGCGAGCCCGTGCAGACATGGCCCTTCGCCCCTGGGCTCTGGGCAGCTGGCACTACCACCTGCCTTACTCTGCGGGTCCTCCGTGTTCCCCCCCAACAGTCTGCCCTTAGACCCCCTTCTCTGGGGGGCTATCTCCCCTTGGGGAGTTGGGACTGCACCACCCTCTATAGCTGAATGATGCGAAAGAAGGCTCAGGAAGTGGAGACAAAAGCCATGCAGCCTCTAAGGCTAATCCTGGCCACCTGGGCAGCAACCAGGACGGTGCTGAGGCGTGACTGGCAGCCCAAAGCTGGTGCCTTCCCCAGGGTGGGCATGGAGGAGATGTTTGCCGGGGGATCGGCTGCCTAATTATACTAGTACAACAAGATTTTCAGAACCTGGAGGCCAATGTTGACTCTGAAGGCCGCCAGTTCTGCAATCAGACTTAGGAAGGTGTGTTCCAACATGACTGGGATGTCCATACCTGCCTCTTGCTGCCCCTCGTATGGAAGAACAGGGGTCCTTGGGCAGTGCCATGTGTAGGGACACACTGCGGCTGGGACGCCCCTGAACTCCCAGCACTTTCCCAGGCAGTTGTTTATAAGCTGCTCCCTGGGATTGCTTCTCCACCTTAGGACACCCTACAGCCATGTTCTGGGCTCAGTAAACAATTCAGACGAAGGTCCTCAGGCAGGAGGGGAATGCAGTGAGTGAGGCCACTGTCTTGCCTCATGGCTTAGTAAGTAAGAGAGCAAATACGTTTATATTCAGTCCACTGGGAGAATCTTTTTGAAAAGCACTGTTACTTAGCAATTGCATGTCTGGGAACTCGGCCCTCCAGAAATCCTGCCCAGATAAGGGAGATGCCCAAACACACATCTGAGGATGAGCAATCATGCTCATTTCTGCACTGGCTGTAACAGTCAGAAATGGGCACACCTAAGTGGCCCACATGACTGGACTGGCCCAGCCAATCCTTGTCTGCCCAAGTCATGGGAGTGAGGCCCTCTCCCGAGAGGTGACAGGCAGGCTGCAGGTGACATGGGACTGGCCTGCATCACCCTTTCTCTACCACTGACTACAGCTATAAAACCTGGGCAGGATGCATGGGCAACTACTGGAAGACTGAAAAGGTGGATCTGGGAGGAGCCGACTGAATGAGCAGTCCTCCCTACCCCCCTACCCATGTGAAAGTGCAGCAGAAACCTGAAAGTGGAACCAAGAAGTACGGTGCAGTCAGAGCTTGTGGAAGCCTCTGGCTCTAGCTCCAGGGCCAGAAGGGGAACTCCTGCCGCTCAGAAGGAGTATGGAAATCCCTCATTTACCCCCTTTTCTCTGTTTTCTCACGTCCCAGGCCCTAGGCAATTCAGCTGCCTTTCCGAGAGGGTGGGGCAAACCCAGGATTTCAGCCCAAGTGCAGACAAGCGCTAGAGTAGGGATCCAGAGCCCCGAGTTTTTGGCCACAGAACCAAAAAGGGAAGCCCCCAGCCAGAAAGCACCAGGTAGAGAGCAGAGAGTGAAAGGTTCAGGTAAGCAACCTCATGAAGTTGTTTATGTCTCCAGATCTCTCTAGAACCAGGCATGCATGGATATAATCCTAATTAGCACGCCAAAGACATCAAGAACCAAACTCTCCCCAGTCCCTGATGGACCACTGGGCAGTGCATATTTGGCATAGATTTAAATAGCAAAGGGCACAAAGGCTTTGAAAACTGAACCGATTCTCATGGCCCATAGACTGGGGGTTGAAACTTGTGGCCTGAACCTAACCAGGACAATTGTCAGCTAAAACAAACAAAATCAACATTTTCTGTATAATTTAAATAAGACCTAGAATCTTACCCCAGGATATAATCTAAAATTACTCAGCATACAAAGAACCACGAAAATTTCAGCTCACATGGAAAATACAATCAACAGACACCAACGATGATATGGATATTGGGATTATCTGACAAAGACATTAAATAGCTAGGATAAAAACTGCAAACACTCTTGCAACAAATGTCAAACTAGAAAGTCTTGGGAAAGAAACAAGACTATAAGAAGAAGAATCAAATGGAAATTTTAGAACTGAAAAATACAATAACAAAAAAATCACTGAATGAGCTTAATAGCAGAATGGAGATAACATAGGAAATGGTCAGTGAACTTGAAAGCAGATCAATAGGACTTATCCAATCTAAACAACAGAGAGAAAAAAAAGATGGAATAGAATGAACAGAGCCTCAGAGACCCTTGGGACAATAACAAAATGTCTAACATTTATGTCACTAAACGAGAAAGAGTGAAATGGTGAAAACATATTTTAAGAAATAATGGATGAAAACATCCCGAGTTTGGTAAAGTACATTTGTAAATCTACAGATCCAAGAAGCTGAACAAGCCCCAAACATTAGGAATCCAAAGATATCCATACCTAGACACATCATAAGCTATCTGCTGAACACTAAAGACAAAGAAAAAATGTGGAAAACAGCCAGAGAAAAACAACACATTACCTACAGGGGAATACCGATTCGAGTGACTGTGGATTTTCATCAGAAACCATGGAGTCCAGAAGGAAGTGACACAACATTTTTAAGGTACTAAAAGAGAACTGTTAACCCAGAATTTGATATCCAGTGACAATATCCTTTTGGAATGAAGATGAAATAAAGACATTCTCAGATGAAGGAAAATGAAGGGAATCTGTAGCCAGTAGGCCTGTTTTGAAAGAATTGCTAAAAGAATCTTTTTAGATGGAACTGAAATTGTACCAGAAGGAAACCTGGAAAATTGGAAATGAGGGGAGAGCAACAGAAATAGTAAATATCTGGGTAAATATGGTCGAGAGTCTTCTTTTTCTCCTCTTGAGTTCTTTAAAGTATGTTTGACAATCGAAAGCAAAAATTTTAACACTGTCTGATATGGTTTTCAATGTATATAGATGAATATACAGGACAACTCTATGATGGGGCAGTAAAGTTTCTAAATTCCAATTGAAGCTGTAAAATATTAACTCTAAGTAGAGTATTTTATAGCAACCACTAAAATAACTATACGAAGAAAAAAAAGATAGAGTGAAGAAACAAAATGGAACACTACAAATGTTCAAAAAGATCACAGAAAGATAGGAAAAGGAAACAAAGGAATGAAAAACAGAAGGCAAGTAATAAAGTGGTATATTTTAATCCAAGCAAATTAACAGTTACAGTAAGTATAAATGCTCTAAATATATAAAAGACAGAGACTGTCAGAATGGATTTAAAAAATGACTCAATTATATGTTTTCTACAAGATATGGCACAGGTAAGTTAAAAGTAAAAGGATTAAAAAAAAAGGAGTAAAAGGATAGAAAGACATACACCATGTAAACACTAATCAAAAGAATTCTGGAGTGACAATATTGATAGCAAAACAGACCTCAGAGCAAAAAAATTATCAGGAATAAAGAGGGACATTATATAATGATAAAGGGGTCAGTTCACCAAGAAAACAGAAGAATCCTAAATCCATTTGCACCTAATAACAGAACTTCAAAATATGTGAAGCAAAGACACAGACAAATTCACAATTTATAGCTGGAGATTTTAATGCTCCTCAGTAACAGGTAGAACCAGTAGACAGAAAATTAGCAAGAATTGCTAGAAGAATTGAACAATGCCATTAACCAACTGGATTTAATTGGTATTTACAGAACACTCTCTCCAACAAGAGCAGAATATACATTTTTTTCAAGGGTACATGGAACATTCACCAAGATAGATCATATTCTGGATCATTAAAACAGACCTTAACAAACTTTAAAGAATTGACAGTATATAAACTATATTCTCAGACAATAATAGAATTAAATTAAAAATCAATGACAGGGACTTCCCTGGTGGTCCAGTGGTAAAGAATCCTCCTTACAATGCCGGGGACGTGGGTTCGATCCCTAGTCAGGGAACTAAGATCCCACGTGCCACAGGGCAAATAAGCCCACGTGCCACAACTACTGAGCTTGTGCGCCTCAACTAGAGAGCCTGTGTGCCTCAAACTACAGAGCTCACGTGCTCTGGAACTTGCGCACCACAACTACAGAGCCCATGCACCCTGGAGCCTGGGCGCCACAACTAGAGAAGAGAAAACCTGCACGCCACAGTAGAGAGAAGCCCGTGCGCCACAATGAAGATCCCACATGCTGCAACTAAGACCTGATGCAGCCAAAAATAAATCATAAAAAATATATATAAATAAATAATAAATAAATCTTTTAAAAAAATCAATGACAATGAGATAACAGAAAAACCTGCAAACATTTAGAAATTAAACAACACTTTTATTAAATAAGCCATGGGTCAAAAAGAAAGTCTCAAGGGAAATTTGAAAATATTTTGAACAAAAATGAAAATCCAACATATCAGTGTAGGATACAGCTAAAGTAGTGCTTAGAGACAAATTTATAGCATTAAATGTTTATATTAGAAAAGAAGAAAGTTTCAAATTAGTATCTTTAGTTTCCACTTTAAGAAACTAGAAAAAGAAGAGCAAAATAAGCCAAAATCATGAGGAAGAAAATATTAGAGATAAGACCAGAAATCACTGTGACTGAAAACAGAAAAATAATAGAGGAAATCAATGAAATCAAAAGTTGATTCTTTGTGAAAATCAATAAAACAGATAAACCTCTCATAAGATTGACAAAGAGAAAGGAAAGAACATAAATTACCAATGTCGGAAATGAAAGAGAGTGTATCAGTACAGACCCTGTACACATGAAAAAGGTAATAAGGGAATACTATAAACAACACTGTGCATAGAAACTCAGTGACTTAGATGAAATAGATCAATTTCTTAAAAACAGCAAACTACCAAAACTCACTCGAGATGAAACAGAAAATCCAAATAATCCTATAACCATTAAATAATTGAAATTCGTACTGAAAAATAAATCTCCAGGCTCAGATAGTTTTGCAGGTGAATTCTACCAAATAAAATTAAAAATAAGCAATTTACAATGGCTTCCAAAAAATGAAATACTTAGGTATAAATCTAACAAAAAATTTGTACATGGTAAAAACTAGAAAATGCTGATGAAAGAAATCAAAGATGACCTAAATATATAGAGAGAGACATACTGCACTCATGGATTGTGAGACTTAATATACTAAAGATATCAAATCTCCCCAAATTGATTAATAGAGTTATTTAACACAACACCAATCAAAATCCCAGACAAGCTGATTCTAAAACTCTACACAAAGGAACTAAAGAGCTGAACAATTTTGAAAAAGAAGAATGTTGTGAGAGTCACATTATCTGATTTTCAGACTTACTATAAAGTTACAGTTATCAAGACAGTGTGGTTATTGGTGAAGGAACAGATATACAGATCGATGGAAAAGAACAGAGTCCAGAAATAGAGTTGCACAATATGGCCAATTGTTCTTTGACAAAAATGCAAAAGCAATTCAATGGAAAAAGGATAATATTTTCCAAAATGATTTTATAACAAATGAAAAAAAATGTTCAATATGCAAAAAAATGGATATATGCCTCACACCTCAAATAAAATTTAAGTCAAAAATATCATAGATCTAAATGTAAAACTATAAAACTTCTAGAAGAAAATTTAGGAGAAAATCCATGTGACCTTGGGTTTGACAATGAGTTCTCAGACATGGCACCAAAAGCTTAATCAATTTAAAAAGCTGACATTTGGACTTTCTCAAAATTAAAAACTTTTGCTCCGTGAAAGACAATGCCAATAGAATGAAAAGAAAAGTGACAGACTAGGAGAAAATATTTGCAAATCACACATGTGACAGAAGACTTTATCCAGAATATATAAAGAACTTTCAAAACTCAACAATCAGAAAACAAACAACTCAAAAATGATCAGAAGGTATGAAGAGACACTTCTCCAAAGAGCATAATGATGCCAAAGAAGCACATAGAAAGATGCTCAACATCATTAACCATTAGGGAAATGCACATTAAAGCCATGGTGAGACACCTATTAGGATGACAGAAATAAAAATGTTGATCAAGGATGTGGAGCAACCGGAACTCTCATCTGCTACTGGTGAAAATGCAAAAATGTTAACAGCCACTCTGGAAAACAGTTTGGCAGTTTCTTACACAGTTAAACATACACTTACCATATGACCCAGCAATCCCACTGCAGGGTATCTGCCGTAGAGAGATGAAAACTTCTGTCCACACATAAACCTATACATGAAATGTTTATAGCAACTCTTTTAACAACTGCCAAACGTTGGAAACAACCCAGATGTCCTTTGATGGGTGAATGGATAAACATACTGTAGTTCAACATATAAAATAAACAAATATAAGAAGAAATAAACTTTTGATAACAGAGTAACTTGGATGAATCTCAAAGGCGTTATACTGAAAGAAGCTAGATTCAAAGTGACACACACTGTATGATTCCACTCATACAACAATCTCAAAAAGACAGAACTATAGTGATGAAGACCAGATCAGCAGTTGCCAGGGGTTGGGAACAGGCAGGAGGGTGTGACTACCAAGAGGCAGCATCCAGGGAGGTTTCTGAGGTGATGGAGTTTGTTCTGATTCCTGGTTATGATAATGGGTACACAAATCTGTACATGTGCTAAAATTCATAGAAAATATGGTCAATTACCAAATAGTCACTTAAAAAATAAAATTAAAAAACAAACGAACATACACAAAACAGTAAAAACCAAAAAACCCGAAAAACAAGTCACAGGAGAACTACATCTTATGTTCTCAGTTTCACAGAAAAACAATGTATGTCTGTATATCTACAGCACGAGGTCCCAAAGGATGACAATGAATCCTTAAGCGATGTGGCCTTTCTGATTACAAAGCCCTTCACTTTCAAAGTCTATACACTGCTTTTTTTTTTTTTTAATGATGTGCATGCATTCACTCTAAATAAGAACAGAAACTAATGAAGATAAAACAAGCTCACATTGCAATGAGCAGCCCAACCTGAATCCCGCTGATCTGCTATCACACAGAAACTACCTGTTTCTCAGGGCCTTGCTAGTTTTAAAAGTAGAGCTGCTTTTATTTCCAATCATGGAGAAGATAAAATTTAAAAAAAAGAAAAGGAAGCCTACCAGGAGATTGACGGACTCAATGACGTCCAAGAACACCTCGTTCTTCCGGTACTTGATGCCCTCAGAGCGCCAGGACACTGCGTTGGTGACGGTGGCTGGGGGCCGTGGGGCCCCTGTTTCCAACTTGTGGCCTTCCTGAGTTATGTACCTGTGGGCCCGGGCTCACAGTTAAGCAGCTCAGGCACAGACATTCTTCAAAACAGCCCCTCCCTGTAGCAGGCGCCAGGAAAGGCAGGCTCTGGTTTCACCTGAGGCTGTTTAACACAAGAATATCTTACGATTTCCAAAGCCTCCAACAAACTCTTCAGTTACAGTGAGTGCAGAGTGGTCACTTTTAGGGAGCCAAGGAGACAGCGTTGGTGAGGAAAACAAGAAGTGGGCATGAAGTGCTTCCCCTGCTGGGGGTGCAGAAGGGACCAACCTCCTAGGGGTGTAACCTGGTGACCCTGATTCCACTTGGGGAACAACAGATGTGAGATGTGCTGAAGTTCATGTGGCTTCTCTGAGTGTCCCTCTGCTCCCCTGTAAAATGGGAAGACAGCACCCCTGATTGTGAATGGAGTGAAAAAAGCGCTTGCACAGGGCCTGGTTCACAGGAAGTGCTTAATCCACGGTGACTGTTACTTGATGGGCAGGATTCCAAAGGAGGGAGATTTTTCATCATAGCTTCATTTATGACAATAAAAACAAAGGCAGGTGACTCCCTAATAACAAGCCATTTAGCACACTTCTGTGGATGGAAATGAAGACCTCGCAACAGGAAAAATGCTCATGCTACGCACGGATGCTGCGTGGAAAAAGGACCCACAACTGTCCCAGTGACTTAGTAAACTTCTGGTGCGGCTGGAGACAGGGCAGGGGGACCAACAACATGAACATACGTTTGCTTCCTCCACCTCCAAACCTGCTGACGACATCAATGTTGTGACATCACCCAGGAGGGGCCTGACCCCTGCCCCCCATCCCCGGGCCCCATCCCACCCACTCACTCCTGCAGGATCTTGCTGTCTGTGGTCTGGGGGTAGCCGAAGTCCATGAGCTCATCCAGCAGCTCGTAGATGATGACGAAGTTGTCGCGGATACTCTCCTCTTCCAGCTCCTTGAAATATTCCGAAAATACCTGTGGTGTTGCGTGGGGGGCAGATCGTTGAGAGGAAGGATGAGGACGGGATGAACGCTTGCACAAGTTCATTTGCCCTTCGTGCCCTGAGGCCCCTGCTAACAGCCCTTTTGTCCACGAGCTGCATTTGCCCGTTTCCCAGAGTGCTATGGACGAGGCCTTGGGCTCAGGAATGTGGGCAGGAGGACAGCAGTGGCCGCCTATGAGGCAGGAACCAGGCTGGGGGAGTACAGGCGTCAGGCCTGGTCAGAAGCCCCACCCCAGCGGGCCCACTCTCCTCCCCTCCCTGACAGACACTCCCAGGCCTGGGGCCCCTTCCCATCTTCTCTTTAATCCTGACTGTAACTATCACCCTTTGCCTCTGAGCCAGGAGTGACTCAGGTGAGGGACAAGAACCACTGTGGAGGGGACAAGTGGCTCTTCCAGCCTCCTCTGGCCTCCCTGAACTCCAGTCTGTACAGCTGTGCCTGCAGACGAATCTGCCCCATTTCAACAGAAAATTAAGAGGATCAAAGCAGGGATGCCAAAGGAGACAAAGGGAAGAGGAGCTTGGTCGAAGCTCTTTCATGAGCACAAACACTGAAGCAGAAAGGCAATGCCACACACTTCAGGGAGGAGAACCTTCCTCCTTCCCGCTTCCCCGTCTCCACACCCCAGGACTGCAACCGCTGGGCCTCTCCTCTGAAATCACAGGCAGCGCAGCCCGGCCTGCAACAGCTCTGGAATGCAGGCCTACTCCTCAGCCTGCACCCAGGGCCTCCCCGGGGGACATGCTGCTCTCCTGCCCCCATGTCCTCACTGCCCACACCAGCCTGTTCCCCAGCGTCTGGCGTAGATGGCTCCTGATCGGGCTGCACAGGGCATCATCTGAGGGATGAAAGCTTTCCTGGGCCCACCCCAGGCCTCCTGGGCCCATCGCCCGCTTTCTTCAACCCCACAGCCCCCACTTTGGCCGCGCCCCTCCATCTGTCTCCTGGAAATCGGCCTGGCCTCCCAGCTGCCTTCAAGTGCTTTTTCTACTCAGCAGCCAGAGATGATCTTACCTCGAACCAGGTCTTGTCAGTCTCCTGCTTAGTGCCCTCCACCATCTCTCGCGAGACTTGGAATGAAATCTGAACTCCTCGCTAGGCCCTGTACATCCCGCCCCTGCCCACCCCGCCCATCCCTATGGTCTAGCCCTGTCACCTTGCTGATAGCAGCCCCACACTCTGTCCCGAGCACACTGGCCCACCTGATGTTCCCTGACTGCACCACGTGCACTCCCCCGCCAGGGCCTTTGCATGTGCTGCTCTCTGCCTCCCCAGCTGTCAGCTGGGCCTGCTGTGTGTCACCTCTCTCCAAGGTAGGGCCTCAGGCCTCTGTGTTTAGGCCCCGCCCCCACAAGATTCCGAACAGAACTTGGCTCCGCCCTCCTCCTGCTTTTCCCACCTTCCTAATCTCTGACTCATCTGGTTACCCTCCACCCTTCCGCAGCCAGCTAGGGGGCATACCTGTCCCTCTTGGAGTCACGGCGCACCTGGCCTGAGCCCCACCTCCCGTTCGCTTTCCTCTCTTCACCAGGCAGAGGGGCAACTAAGGCCACAGAATCCCACTCACGGATCACGTGGAGCTCCCCCATCTCACTTCTGGGGTTCCAGCTCCAAACTCCCTAGGGATGCTGCAGCCCTCGGGAGGCTGGTATGGGGAGGCACACTGCAGTGCCAGGGTGACGGATTCCCCTGTGGCTCAACTCACCTGCACCACCTTGTAGAGGAAGGAGAACACCAGTGACACGCACGCGTTCTTCTTAGAGGTGGCGACCACTGCATGGCGGCTGCAGTCAAGGAGCGGTCAGAGGCCTGGGCTGCCACCCCACAGACCCCAGTTCACTGCATGTTTTGGAGCCACCCCAAGCCATGACTCGGCCCTCAGCGGGTTTCCGACCTCCTGGTCTGAGCTGGGCCTGGGACACAGCAGTTACAGCCAGAGGAGGTCCCGGCTCCCAGGGAGCGCTCAGCTGACAGAGGGGCAGCAGGGGGCACAGGGAACCCACCCCAGCTGCTGGGTAGCGGGGGCTGCCCTGAGGAGGTGATGCCTGAGCTGAGGGCTGAAGCCCAGGGTGTGGTAGAGGGCACTTCAGGTGGGACGAGCAGCCTGGGGCAGGAGGAGGTAGTGTGGGTCATCCAGGAGCGGAAAGCAGGAGCACAGTCGGCCCTTCTCCAAAGCCCATCGCTTACGTGACCCTCCTGAGGTCCAGGGCTCCCCAGGCAGGCTCCGGCGGAAGCAGCCGGGGCCAATTCTAGCTCAAGCCTTTCTTTGAGCCTTTGCCCCTGAAGCAAACCTTTTGAATGAAGCCTCCATTTTCTCACTAGTATGATGGGGGCCTGAGAGTGGATTTACTGAGGTGATGTATGTAAAGTGTCTGGCACACTTCCTCTGATGGGCGGGGGGGGGACGGCGGGGGGGGCGGGGTATGTCCTCACCTCTTGGGGTCAGTGTATACTGGGCACTTCCTGTTCCTCTTTCCTTAAAGGGCCTCAAGCCACGCAGGGAGGCCAGTTCCTGTGCACTGCGCCCTGGCCATTCACAAGCCTGTGCCACTCCAGTGCCAAGCTGTGAGCTCTGGGAGGGAGAAAGGGACTGCCTCTACCTCACTTCCTGCCTCAGCTGGCCCAGCGCAGGGCCCCAGGACATGGAGCTGGGCCAGTCAAAGGAGTGCTGGCTTCCCACCTCTAGTCCGGGCAACATGCCATCCAGGTGCTCTCTAAGGAGGGGCAGAGGGCACCTCTGACCCTCATGGCTGGGCCTTGCTGGAAACTGCCACCTGACAATGGAACTCAGGCTGGAACTCAGGCAGGGTGTGCTGGGCACTGGCACCCAGAGGGGCAAGCCCTCGATGTCTCCTCCCTGGCTGCCCATGCGTGAGACACTGGGGCCCAACTGGAAACTGGTCTGACGGCTCCTGCTGCGCTGACACAACTGCCCCTCCCTCTTCTCCATACCCGGGCAACCACTGCCCAGACCCAGGGCAGCTTCCAAGATAGCCAACTCTTGGCTCACAGGCCACCTACCATACTCTACAGAGCTGCCCCTGAGGCCTTCCAGAGAGGTGTGAAGAAACAGAGGCACGATGAAGGGAGCCAGACCTCAGGGCACTGGGTGAAGGTCCCAGGCCAACACCTCCCGCCCTGTAACATGTACACAAATCACTAGGGATGGCCTTGCTACAATGCAGATTCTGACCCAGCAAGGCTGCATGGCATCTGGGATTCTGCATTTCCAAAAGGCTCCCAGGGGATGCTCGGGCCCGTGGACCACACCTGCACTAGCGAGGTCCTGTGTGTCTCCATGAACACGGGAAAGGGGAGAGAACCCATGTCTGCTGGGTGTGATGCATCTGCACCAGCTCAACGGACCCTAACAGTCCTGCTCGCACCGGACTGTGGGAAGGTGAGGACTTGCCCCCAGTCACATAGCTACTGGAGCTTGGGTCTGAACAGGGCTGTGTGCGGCAAAGCCACGCCCTTCTTGCAGCAGTGCGGATACCAGAATGTGCCTGACCAAAGCCATGGGGGGCTGGTCAGACCTCACGGATGGAAACTGGCTCAGCCAGGTCTCCACATGAGCCTGAGCACGGGGGGCTCTGAGATCTGGGCAGGGTTGGGAGGAATCTCTCCCCTCCTCTGTATCCCACCACCCTTCATGATCCAGGCCACCGCCCTGCCCACCTCCGCCTCCCCACCCCGCCCTATGGCCACTTCTGATCCCTGAAGTCTGGCATCCACTCAGCAGCCAGAGACTTTCAGAAAATGCAAACGTGCCCGTGTCACCCCTCTGCCTGAAACCTTCCGAAGACTTCCCAACACACTTAAGGTGATTTCCTATGAGGCCTTGCAGTGCACACCCTGCTGACCACTTGGGCCCTGCTCCTACCATGCAACCCCCTCCAGGGCTCGTCACCCCCCACTACAGCTTCGGAATGAGACTTCGCCTGGGCTAGTGCTCCTCGTGCCGGCCAACTCCCGTGGCTGGCAGACACCTGGCCTTCCTGCAGGTCTCCTCCAGGATGTCACTTCCTCAGGGAACCCTTCCTGGCTCCCTGGACCTCTGTCACACTGGTCATCCTTGGGCAGCAGGGAGCTCCAGAAAGACAGGGCTGTGCCTCATGCGCCCCACTGGCCTGAGCCAGCCCTGGGTCGGCTGGGTCAGGGGCCGGCAGCCCTCAGTTGCACGTGTGTGTGAATGCACACACATGTCCACACGGGGCCCCCTGGGAGCCCCCTAGCCAAGGGATACGATACAGGTTGTTGTGCTTGATCCACATGAAGCGGACTCCCCCATGGGCCAGGATAGGTGACAGCATCCCCTCCTCCTCTTTCTCCATCAGGATGGGCATGAAGTGCTCCACCTCCGACATGTCCACGTCACCGCGGTAGTTCCGGCAGATGAGCACCTGGGTGGAGGTGGAAGACGGGGAAGACACTTTCACCTTGAGTTCCACCAGCTGGATGGCTGGGGTGGCGGGTGAGACGCACCAGCTTCCTTCCCTCCAGGGACCCCAAACACACCTGTCCATCAAAGGGCCATCTGATCTCCATCCCCCAGGGGATTCCTCAAGGAAAGCATTTCGCCAAGTGAACTTCCACAGGGGCCAGTGGGAATCTTCCCAGAGGGAGCGTGGAGGGGGGCTATGGGGCAAGAGTCCAGGACCGCGTCACTCGGGAGATGCCAGGTTAAACAATGTCCCATAGGCTCTCATTGCAGATCTTCTCAGAGCCTTTCTGTGCTAATGAGCCCTGCTCTTCTGTCTGTGTCAGGAGAGGGACACTGCTAAGTGTTCACATCTACCAGAACCTGCCTGTGGCCTGAAGAGAAGCTCTTCTCCTCATCTCTCTCTCACGGCCTGTGGGTTTGGATGTGAAGCATCACTGCCGATAGGAAAGGAAAATGGGACAACCACTGTGGTAAAGTTTGACAGGTTCTCAGAAACTTCTAATCCAGCTTATAACCCAGCCATTACTCTCTTAGGTATTCACCCAAGAGAAAGGAACCATACGTCCACATGAAGATGCATGCATGGATGTTCACAGCAGCTTATTTTAAATAGACTCAGGCTGGCGAGAATGCCAACGTCTTCAACAGGTGAATGGAGACATAAACTGTCCAGCCACACCATGGAACACTCCTCAGCTATGAAAAGGAATGACTACTGACACTGGCAACAGCATGAGAGAATCTCAGGATCACTGAGCCGAGTGAAAGAAACCAGACAATGAAGAACATATCTACGTGATTCCACTGAAATAAATAAATCCTGGGAAATGGTAACAGAAAACACATCAGTGGCTGCCTGGGGACAGGCTGGATACAGACGGGTGTGAGGAAGCTTTAGGGGGTGATAGAATATGTGTTTATGGTTTCCTGGGTATACACAATGACTGAACTCATCAAACTATATGCTTTAAATAAACACAGTCTGTTACATGGAAGTTACACCTCCCTGAAGGAATGAAAAAGGAGGTGTGAAGCTATGCCATTCTGAGCAAGGCCCCATTTGGAGATGCCGCCTAGAGCTGCTGCCACTCTTGTGTGTCCATGAGGACAGCTGGCAGTATAACTCAGTCATATGCTGAGAATGACACCACAGAGCTGACCAGCCTGGGAGCCGCCTGCCTCAGAACCTGTAGTTTCATAAGATACATTGTCTTACTGTTACAAGCCAGAGAGAGAGAGACAGAGAGACAGAGAGAGAGAGAGAGAGAGAGAGAGAGAGAGAGCGCGCGCGCAGGCGAGTGAGCAGGCGAGAGAGAACCTTCCTTTTCTAGTTTCTCCTTTGTGGCCTATGGGCAAGGGACCCTGTGCCCTCACTGCTGTTCAGAAGGCCTCTTAGAGACTCAGCACCCAGTGGGTGAGCTTATGGGTACCTGGACCAGGCCCTGGCACAGGGATTCCCACATACCCTCTCATATATTCTTTGCCAGGAGTATATATTGCCTCATATACTCCCCCCACCATGAAGCAGGACTGATATTTTTAAAGAGATGGACAGTGATGTCCAGAGAGGTGGCACCACCTGCCTGAGGTCACACAGCGAACAAAGGTGAGCCAGGATTCTAACCCCACTTCTCACTCCCTTCAGGGCCACTTCTGCTTGATAAATATTGCTTTCCTGGGCTTCCCAAGCCCACCTTCTACCCCATGTATCCAATTTTGGGGGATGCCACAGGCATGGAGTCCCCGGGCCCCCAGTGTGTTCAAAGGAAAGAGCAGGGAGCAATTTATTTTGCTCACCTTCATCACCAAGGCTGCAGAGAGGTCCACTCATTCATACCGTCTACCATACATCATGCTGGGCCTGGAGACACAGGGGTGACCAAGACAAACAGGGTCCCTGCACTGAGACAGCTGGTCAGGGGGAAATGAGAGACTCTGCAAGGGTATGACCTTCAAACTGAGGCCTGAGGGGACAGGCAGGATAGAAGCAGAGGGACCAGTGTGGCTAAAGCCATGGGGTTAAGGGTGCAGCCCATGTGGGCACACCTAGGAGCACTGGTTAGGTAGAGTAGGGGCAGCCTCGGAGCTCAGGCTGCAGGTCAGGACAAAGGCAGGAGACAGGACAGATTGGAGGGAGGCAGGCAACGAGGGGACAATCCTCAACCCTTGGTGCTGATCCTGACCCCACAATTCCTTCCTCGCAGACAGTGAGACAGGCATTCTTAAACAGAATCAGATCAGATTGCTTCTTGTTTAAACTGCTGCTACCCCAGCCTCCCCTCATACAGAACAAACTGCAAGTCCATCCCCATGGCATGTCTTCACAGCCCCTCCAATGCCTCTCCATCCATGCTCCCCAGACTCACCCCATTCCAGCCATCCTGGTCAGCACCCTAGCTCTCTCTAAGCAATCTACATTTGCTCCTGCCTCAGGGACTTTGCACTTGCAGTTCCCTCTGCCCAGAATGCCCTGGCCTAGATCTTCTCGGTTCTTAGACCTGAGCTCAGATGGCACCTCCTCCAAGAAGTCTTCCCTGCTCACCCTGGCTAAGATCATATCCTGCCCCTTTCCACTCCCAAGCCCACTTCACCTTCACTGCCCACATCACCACTGCATTATATATTCATATCCTCATTTATCATCTGTCGCTTCTACCAGAGTCTAACACTCCCTGAGAACAGTGACCACTTTCGTCTCGTTTACGGCTGTGTCCCAGCACCCACAACAGAGCCTGGCCCATAGTAGCTGCTCAGTGAAGTCTGTGCAGTGAACATGGCAGTGAGGAAAAGGAGGCCAGGATAATGCCCATGTCTCCAATGTGGGCAGCTGCATGGATAGTGATGTCAATCACTGAGATGGGGAGAGAGAGCAGGGCTGGCAGGCGGCAGGGAGCTCATCTGGGGAAATGCCAAGTTTGCGGTGGCCGTGAGACCTCCAAGGTGTCCTGGAGGCCTGTGGATCTCCAGATAAGTGCTCTGGACTTTGGAACAAATTTGAGAGTCATTGGCACAGTGACATAAATCAAAGTCTGCCTCAAGGAGAGCAACAGTACGGGAGGCACGCCAGGCCCAAGCACGAGGAGCTGACGTCCAAGGGGAGGGCAGAAGATGAGGGGCAGCAGTCAGTGAGAGAAACGGGGAAAACAGAGAGCACAGCAACCTCGAGGCCAACAGAAGCCTGCTGAGGAGGAGCATAGTAGTGGTGTCAGAAGCTGCAAAGAAGCAAGAAAGATAAGGGCAGAGAGATATCCATGGAGGGCTTTCTATCAGCTGAATGTGGCCCCGCTGGTTTCCTTGGTGATCAGAGGCTCTGGCTGGCAGGCAGATATGCGGTTGTGAATTTCCTGACTTTATTTTTTATTAAATGAAGTCTGCGCAGAAGGCAAACTTTCAAAACATGAGGTCCATGGGGAGTGGAATAATAAATGGTGTGATGGTCACTGAGGATGGGAGGCAAACCCACAGCTGCCTCAGGAGCTTCCTGAAAGGCACGTATAATCATACTTCTTCCAGGCTATTGTCTCCTATGGTGGCTGTTCCTTCTTGGGATCAAAGTGGTTCCCTCTGTCCTGCTCTCCCATCTGGACATCCTCAACACCCACGGCCCTCTTGGTATCATCCTCCAGGCTCCAGCATTACCCAGGACTTTTGGCTTGCCAGCGCCAGCGGGCCCACTGTGACACCTCCTCGTTCACCTGACTGCCACCTGGTCACCTTCCCAGCTCTGGCATCTCCCTCCTCCAGGAAGCCTTCGTAAACACTTCTCCTCCCGCCAGCCCAAACTGAGGCTGGGTAACTGCATTACCTGGGGCCTTGTCCTTGTGGCTAATGGGATCTGACCATTTGGATCCATGTGTCTGCTTGGATCTGTCAGCTTCCATGCACCTCCCCTACCGGAGCTCAAGGTCCGTGGGGACTAACATGGCCTGTGGACCATGGGTGGTGCTGAGCCTGCCTGGTGTGTCTGCTCACCGAGTTCACACACTCGCCCTAGGTCATGCAGCTGAGCAGCAGAGACAGGTTTTGAGCTCAGCCCTAACTCCTCAGTCACAGAGCGATGGTCCGTACTGGAATTGGTGCCTACTAGGTGCTCATGAAATGTTTGCTGAAGAAATGAGTGATCTGAGTAGGCAGCCTGTAGGACCTCTGGTGACACAGTGGCCAGGGAGGAAACAAGAACACGTGCTACAAAGACTTGGGGAACACTGCACCCTCCCAGCCCCTGGTGTGCCCTGTGTCTTTCTTTGCCTCCAAGAAGGTTGAAGAAGGGAGCCTAGTACTGGGTCTCACTAGCTGTTGACTTTGGGTGGCATCCAAGGCAGGCAACCCACTTAAGGGACTCTGGGAAAGTGCTGGGGGTGGGGAATGGAGCAGCAAGGGACAGTCACTTCACCTCTTCACTCCCTGCTGCTTCTGAGCTAACTCCTGCCCACTTCACCTAGGCCCGACACCGGTGTTTCTTTCACTCACTGATGTGGGGCTTGTTTAATATTGTTGGTTCTGCCCTATTCTTGTTACTCCCCAATGCAAGAGGTCTCTTGGCTTCTAGCTGGGATGGACTTGGGGGAAGGCAGCAGGTCACTTCTGAAAAGTTTTGAGATCCCTCCTTTATGAAGCTTTCCCAAAAACCCCTGGGAAAGGCACCCAAGGCCTAGTTATGTCCAATTCCTCCTTCATGTCTCAGCCGGGTTTGTCACTCCCCCTGGGCAGCCCTTCCTGACCCCCAGCAGAGGCTGACTCTCCCTATTATATCATCACTGCTCCACCACTGCAATTTATATTTATTTGTGCTTTTTGAGATCAGTGTCCCTCTACCACCAGATTTTGAGCTCCAGAAGGACAGGGACTGATTTCTGATTTTGCTCCCCAAAGGCAGCCCAAAGCTTAGCACCCTGCCTGGCACTTAGTAGGTGCTCCTCAAATATCAGCTGAATGAACAATTGATTCTGGGTTCAACTCCTAGACCTGCCACTTCTCTGTGACCGGTGTGACCTTGGGCAGATTGCATCGCCTCTCTGTGCCTCAGTTTCTCCCTCTGTTAAATGGCACTCCCACCACCCACTTCACCTGACCCTTGTAACTCAATGTCACAGTGAACGTTAAGAAATCCCTACAGGGACTGGCACAGAAAAATCGCTGAATAAACATAAGCTGCTGCGCTCCCAGAGGGCGGGACTGGCCCGAGGGCACACTGTCCCCGCAACGCCTCACCACCTCTGGTCAAGGGTCGTGCAGCCCCTCGGCGCCAGGCCTGGCTTCCAAGCGGGCTGCGGCCAGCGCTCCCCGGCCCCCACGGAGGCCTGGGCCGCCAGCCCACAGGGGTGGGGGATGAGGGTCTTGCAGCCGGTTACCTGGCAACGGCGGCAGCCCACTGCGTTATCTAGCAACGAGGCAGGGCTAACGCGGACCTAAGACCTCTTCCTGGATACTTAGCAACAGGGTGGAGGCCTCAGGTTCTGCCAAACGGCTTCCTTGCCTAAAACCAGGATGGCTCCCATTGGCCGGTTAACTAGCAACAGGGTGGGTCCCCATGGGGCGAGGCCCCCGCCAGTTGCCTGGCAACGCGGAAGGTGGGGCGCCCTCGGTACCTTGCCCTTCAGGTCCAGCACGTAGACGGCACTGGCGGACATGGTGGCTGCGGAAAGCCTCGGCACTGGCCGAGGGCGGCGGCGACAGCGGGGACTGCCAGGCGGTGAGCCAGGCCGGGTGCGCCCCGCGACAGTTCGTTTCCACTTCCGGTCCGGGGAACCTCGCGCGGACCGTTATGTCCGGCCGGGAACGAGCTGCCAAGAATGCGCCGGCGCAGGGCGCAGGGCGCGCAGGCGCAGTAAGTCCAATGCGCCCTAACTTCCCGTTCCTCCCTCAAGCATCCCGGAAGTAAGCCGAGAGGGGCGGGGCGGGGCGGGGCCGGGCCGACTGAGGCAGGGCACTCTAGCTGCCTGACTGGGCGAAGCCCCTGCAGCTGAAAACCCTACTTTGTGGGCCAAGTTAGGTAAGAGATCCTTGTGGTTGAACCCACCTGGGGCCCAGCCGTATGGAACTCATAGCCTGGTGGGGAAGTCGAAAACAAATATACAGTCACCAACTGTGATACCCTTTATAGGGAGGGGTAAGGTGGTGGTTACTTGGAAAGAAGTTAAACTCTCTGGCAATTGAGCCGTAGCAACAGTCAGTTCCTGTCACCTGTCAGTGTCAACGTTTGTCAGTGGACAAGTGTTTCAGTTTATTGCCTGAAATGATCTCCTGAAAGCCACACCCCACTGAACCTAGGCAAAAAGCAGGTGATTTATTTCTGTAGTTAGTGGTCACTGTGGGTAATGCAAACTGTGACCCTAATTAATCTAATTGAATTATATCTCATTTGCTTTTATGAATACTCGGCCTTTGGAGAAATGCCTGCATTCTGTCCCAATGAACCATCACAGTGCCCTGGGCCCAGTCCTGCAGTATCAGAACCATTTACCCAGGCTGCTTGCCTCTCTCTTCTTTTATCTTCTCTACTACCTCCACTTGGGGTTTTCAAAGACAGTTTTTGCAACTCTGTGGTTATACATCCTCTACTTGGGGTAGAGATGTAAATGCAAGAAAATCCAGAGAAGAAAACTGGAATCTTTAAAGGTTATCAAGTGAATCCTGGGCTGGAAGAATTCTTCCACAAAGCAGCCAACTGAGGCTTTTTGACATCAACTCTCTCTCAAGAAATCCTACCGTGCCTAGCCTCATACCTTGCCCAATTTACTGCAGTGTTTTAGAAAAACATGTCTTTTTTCTAACTACAAAACTGTACATCTCACTGAAGGAAAACTGAGGAAATGCCAAAAAGCATAAGGCAAAAAGAAAAGCCACCCAGGAGAGGCAACCCTTTCCATTATGGAGGATTTCTTTTCAGGCTTGCTGTGGGCATTTTAAATGTTTAATACAGTATCGGGGGGCTAGGAGGACAAAAGTCTTTTGAGGAAACAAAGACTTCCAAGTGCCAACAGTACTGTCACAGTAAACACTGTTTACACATAAGTTACTTGTAACCTCCTTTTCTCCATATGCGAAGGAATTTGAATCATATCTGAATTTCATTCTTGGCAGTTAATGTATAAGTCAGATTTGACCTCTGTGACGTCTCCGAAAAGACCATACTGATTGTGCTAGACCAGAGTTTTTCAAACTTTGCTGCATGCTGGGGTCACCTGGGGAGCTCTGAAAAATCTCATGACGGAACCCCACCCCAGGTAGCATCAGTAGTTCTTAATGCTCCCCAGGAGAGCCTAACTTACAGATTTTGAGAACCACTGTGGTAGACTGTAAGTGATGGCCCTCAATAAACCACATCTTGTGATGTTCGTGCCCTGTGTAATTCCCTCCCAGAGTGGGTCTGGCAATGACTTGTGTTGGTGATGGAACAGGTTATGTAAAGGGAGATTCTGGAGGATGGTCTGGCCCCAGGCAAGTCAATGTAACTTACACACGAACTAAACTACACCTCGTGGAGCAGAACCATCCAGCTGAATGAGCATGGTCAATACACAGAATTGTGAGAGAGAAATTCCACTGTTTTCAGTCACTCAGTTTTGGAGCGATCTGATGGGCAGGGAGAATTGGAGTAGCTGTCTTCCCCACTACTGAAGCAGGCTTTTCACAGCGCCACCGCATCATGCTCACAGACCCCAACTGCTGACTCATGGATGGCAAAGGCCTGAAAGTGCCTTTCTACCAGTCAGTGGGGGAATCCACTGCAAGGAGCCATGCTAACCAGAGAGTATGTCACCTCCTTTAGGTGGGTTGCAAACCCCAGGTGGAAACACATGTCATCTAATTTTCTCCAAATTGAGGGAGAATAGTTGTTTTGTGGTACGCACATTCTTTGTGTGTGATAATCCTAAAGGCAGTGTTTCTAGTGGTAGTCAAACAGCCTGTAATTATGATACTCAGACTCACAGTTAATAACTTTTTTTTGTTTTATTCTGCATTTCACATATGACAGTCCCAAACCCAACACATGGTTTTGTTTTCTGCCTTTCTTATTCTCTCCGCACCTATGTCAACACATTTTTTCCCAACAGCATATGCAATCTGATCCTTATCTGGTGGGTATACAGAGGCCTTCAAAGATCCTGGCTCTCCAGCACGGGAACCTGAGTCCTTCCTTTTGACTACACTCACGTCTGTCTGTGCTGGGGGTCTGCCTCGGTCCCATCACCCTCGAGATGTCCTTAGGCCAGTAACGCCAAACATGTTATGTGCCAACTCTGAACAAATACGGGGGGCTGCTTGGAGCCCAGGGTTGAAGGTAAGATGGCAGGCTGTGCCTGGGTTCCATCACAAAGAATGCTGTGCCTGACTGGCAATGCCTGCCACGGCAACACCCACTAGACATGTCTGGAATGGGGATATATTGGGAGAAGAGGCTACATGCTGGCCACAGGTTTAGAAAGGGACAAGGTGTACGTTCCATCCTTGCCTTAGGTGGTTGTTCTGTTTCCCAGGCTGTGCTGTCTCACTGGCCAGAAGGCTGAGGGGGCAGACTGAAGACCATAGCTGCAAGTGGCTTCCCCAACCCCTGGATGGGAGAGCATAAGCCCCAATCTAGAGGGAGCTTGAAGGGCAGCCTGTGCAGGGCCCTACAGGGGTGTACATGCTGCAGGCCATGCTGGCATTAGCTCCTTGTCCTCTGGAGTCGGTTTCATCCAGGCAAAGCCAGCTGGCTGGCTGTCAAAGAGTCAGATACAACTCGGGGGTAAAACCACTTTTCCATGGCACTTACACAGAAATAACCTTAATCTCTGGATACGCTTTCCAAACTAAAAATGTTTCTCTTCTATGTGCTACTGAGAAATCAAAATAGAGTAAAAGGACGGTCTTATTTTAATCAAGTTCCAGAATGAGGACGTACAGCTTTGAAAAGCACTGTCTCAGCAGATGATGCAAGGATGTGTGTAAAAGAATGTTTCTAGAAAATACCAAAGGCGCCAAATATAACCCCAACTTTGCCTTCTGCTTCTCCTTGATGCCACTCCATACCCCAGGAGGGGAGGCTACTTTGTCCAGCTGACTTTGGGAATGTCATAGTGCTCCGTGAGTGTGTCCAGGTGTCTGTTGAAGTCCTGGAAAAGCCGAGGAGAAAGCCCATGTCAGCACAGACCCAAGCAGGGCACTAGGGATATGCAGCACTGCCCACTCCCACTTCTCCACATCCTGTCTCTCCTCAGTGAGCCCCTTCCTCTCAAAGCCACCCTGCCAGGCATTATAGATGCCTGAACCCTGGTCTTGCCCTTATATGACCCTGGGGAGGTTGGGTAAAGCACCCCCCCCCACCCCCACCAACACTCCAATGGCTCCTCTACCAGGCTCCTAGCCTCTGGGCCCAGCCTGGTCCCTACATGGCTCAGTCTCCCCCACCAGCACATGACTTACCTCTACTCTCTGCTTGTGGGTTTTGGATGCTTTCTTCAGGATCCTTTCCATTTGCTGAAGAGAGGAGAGAAATGGAGGTGAGTCACATGCCTGATGCAGCCCAGGCCAGCACACGATGGAAGAGGAGAGCCCCCAGCCAGCCTGGCTCTCACAGTTAGAATGGCTGGAGGTCTCAGGGTGAACACCTCGCCCCTCCCTCAACTCCACTCAGGTGGGTCCAGCAGGGATGCCTGACCATAACACACCCCGGTGGGAACTCACATCAGCTGCCCTTTGGTCTGAGTGGTGGGAAACGTCCTAGCACTGACTTAAGGAGAGAGACTCCGCTGGGAGCTGTACATGTGCTTCCTGCATCCTTGGGCAACTGACTGCATTCCCAGTTTGCAGAAAAAGAAAGCCTCAGAAGGGGTCTGAGGAAGGATAATAAATGAGGAAGGTAAAGAGCCTGACACAGAGTAGGTGCTTGAGTGACAGGACACAGAGCCAAGAGGGTTACAAGACCCAGATGGCCTTGACAAGTATGATGCTGGAACATGCACCCTGTACCACCATGACCTACCCTCATGCTTAACACCAATTATACCTGGTATGAGGTGAGAGCATGGGATGCAGAGCCACGCAGACCTGGGGCCGCACCTGGCTCCATACTTACTAGCTGGGTGACTGTGGCCGACTCACTTTGGTGCCCACCCCCGCCATGAACCGAGCTGCCTGGTACTGGTGCCCTGGTGCAGTCCTCTGTCGCACTGACTCTGGGTTGGTCCTGTGACACGGTTTACTTAACAGAATGCAGTGCCAGTGCTGGGCTGAAGCTGTAAGGAGACCTAGCAGGTTTTGCCTTGTGTTCTTGGAAGCTAGCCACCATTCGGGAAGTCTGATGACCTTGCTGCAAAGAAAGGACCTGGAGAATGAGATGACATGTGGGGAGGGAGGCCATAGAGGAGCAATGAGGCACCAGACACGTGATGGTGAAGCCATCTTGGATTTCCAGCCCAGATGGGCCTCCAGCCCCAGCTGCCATCTGACTGCACCAGGTTCCAAGGGAGGCCAGCAGAAGAACCAGCCAGCTAAGCCCAGGCAACCCACAGAAGCATGAGATATACTGTAGACTGCCCCTCCCTTTCCCTCCTCTTTCCTTTACTGCCTCTTCATCTCCCTCTATGTCCAGTCAGCTCCCACCTGGCTGACACTCCCTCTCCCTCTGAAGTATCTGCCTTGTCCATCCCTGCCCCTTCCTGCTGCTGTGAGCCCACGTGAGGCCCGTGTCTCCTCACGAGAGGCCACACTGACTTGAGCAGCTGTCACCAATGCCAGGCACTTTGGGGGGCTCTGCCCTCCCTCTTCTCACTCCACGCACCAAGTTCAGAGGGCGTCATGGGTGCTGTTGTAAACCCCACTTCACAGACAAGAGAGAATGAGGACCAGAGTGCACAGTGGGTGATGGGGCTGGAAATGCCAAGCTCTGATCCTTTCCACCAGGCTGGAGCCTTCCTTCCAGCTGTCCAGCCTATAAAGCCCACTGTGCTCAATCCAACACTCTTCCACAAGGGAATCTGCATTTCCCAACTGCACCTCGCTTTGTCCACACCTGCTCCCTTCTCTCTCATCCATCTCATGTACCTCCCTCTCTTCCCCTCTGTTTCTCTCTCTCTCTTCCTGCCCCCCTCTCTCCCTCCGCTGGGTCAAACCAAACCCTCAGGAGGATTTCTGGTATTCATTGCCAACAACGAAAACTTCACCTTGACCTTCTACCCTCCAGCTAGAGGCCCATTTCTCCATTCCCTTTGACAGCAAATCTCCCAAGATTAATTTCTAATCCTTGTCTCCATCTCTGCCTTTCCCTGCCCCCACTTGGATCCACTCTAATCAGCCTTTCCTCCTTCTCATACCAAATGCCAGCTAAGGGCTCTGAGTGCTCACCCGCCTAGACCTCCTGCCAGCATATGACACAATTGATCACGTCTTCCTTCTTGAAACACTTTCTCCACTTGGCTCCTAAGGACACACTCTCTCCTGGTATCCCTCCGTCCTGTGCTCCTTTGCAATTTCTTTTCTGCCACCCTCTGATCACCAGGGGTCAGATCCTAGACCTCCTCTGTCACTATCCTTCCTCAAAGGATCTCATGCAGTCCCCAGAGCAATTCCCCAATGTTGATCTGGGCCCAGACCTTTCCTCTAAACTGCAGATTCAGGTATCGAACTGTCCATGAGAATTCTCCACTTGGGTTTCTAACAGGCACCTCAAATTTAACTTTTAAAACGAAGATCTTGATTCCCCCCACTTTAGAAACCTGCTTTACTTACAGTCCTTCCTGTTTCAGTAAAACAGCACCTTCATTCACCCAGCTTCTCCCACCAAAAATCTTGGTCATCCTTGATTCCTTTTTCCCAGCCCACACCCAGCCCATCAGCTAATCTGGCTGTTCTTCCTTCAAAACCTATCCCAAACCCGATACATTCCATCACCTCCACTATTGCTGCCCTACTCTGAGGGGCCATTATTAGTCACTCTGATGGTTGCATGAGCCTCTCCCCCTCTCCACCCCAACTCCAGCAGTAAAATCCCAGCCCTGCCTCTGACTATAATCTTAAGGAACGGGCTTGAGCGCATTCACTTGTTAAATCCTCACCACCTATAAGGTTGGGACTTGAGTCCCACTTTACAGATGAAGAAATTAAGGTGTGGGAGGTGAGCCAACTTGTCCAGAGTTACACCACCAACAGTGGTAGAGACAGAATGGGACGCACGTCTGTCGTGTCAAAGCCAGTAAGTCTCTCTCTCTCTCTCTCTCTCCTTTTTCTCTCCTATGACTCAATTAGGCCTGGGAGTAACGAGTTAACTTTTTCCTGACGTTACTGGACCAAATCACCAAGACCACCATTAGCGTTTCTCAGCCTGGGCACTACTGATATGTTGGGCCAGATCAATCTTTGCTCTGGGGGACACTGTCTCAAGCCCTTCAGGATGTTGAGCAGCATCCCTGCCCACCCCCGCCTCACCCAAGCTGTAACAAACAAAAATGTCTCTAAACATTGCCAAATGTCTTCTTGGGGGTGGAGGTGGGGGACAAAATGGCCCCCAGTTGAGAACCACTGACCTAGACTGATTATTCCCCCCAAACGTAATGGGCTGAACGTATCTATCCTACGCTGACCTCTCCTACCCTTCGCCACCCAAATTTATTAAGTATTTTATATTAAGAGAAATCATTTTTCAGAGCCTGAACATACAACGTATTTGAAGCCGCCAAAGTCGTCATGGGAACACTTCGTGGTGACCTACAGCGGTAAGTAAGCCCATTTAATGTCAACAGCTAATATCCATTGAGCACTGACTTTATGCCAGACTGAGCGCCATTTGCCCGCGTTACCTCATCCAAAGTTCCATTCCTCTTAGGAGAAAGCATGATCCTGACCCCTACATGTGTGGAAACTGAGGCATCAAGAGGTGAGTCACTGACCAGTGTTACGGGTCAAACGAGCGACAGCGCTGGAATCCAAAGCCGGGTCTCTAGCTCTCCCCTCTGCAGTCCAATCCGGCCAGAATACCTTCTTGTCCTCGGAGCTCCCCCACCGTGGACTCTTACTCTCTTACTCACGCAGCATCTTCTCCCCGGAATTAAGGTCCTCACTGACCGCTTGCCCTCCCCGGAGCGTTCTGGGGTAGACCCTGGTTACGGGTCTCCGGGTCCTGCCTCTGAATCCACCCCAGGAGACCCAGGCCATCGATGCGGGACATCCCTAGGCTTCCCACCCGCCTTACCCGCTTCTCCTGCATCTTCTCGAAGGCCGCCTGGGCCGGTGTCCGCTTGTCCAGGCCGCGCCGCTTCTCCTCCTCGTTCTTTTTGCTTGTTCCCATCGCTTCCAGCAGTTTCGCCTTGTCTTTGTCCTTCTTTTTCTTCTTCCTGGGAGGGGAGACGGGGTAACGGCGGGTCAGAGGGCTACGCTCCGGGGTCTCAGGAAGATGCTCAAAGGGACAGCCTCTCGGGACTCACCGCTTAGTCACTCCGAGCTCTGCCACGCCTTTCAGCTTCAGGGGCGCCTTCTGGACCTGCTCGTAGGCCTCCATGGCGCTCGGCTAACGTCCGGAACGTAAAAAGGCCACACTTCCCGATTTTCACCCGAACGCCCGCCTTCCTTCCTTTTGATTGGCCGATCTAGGCTGTGCGCATGCGTAGTTGCACCTGGACGTGGGCCACACTTCCGGGTTCAGGGCGGGACTTAGAGAGTCAAGCGCGTCCCCACCTTCTGCATCCTGTTTCCTGCCACACTTCCGGCTTTGGCGCCCACTTCCAATTTCCCCCGCCTTGGGCACCTAGATCTGGGAAGCCTTTTTGACAAAGCACCGGTTTCCTAAAACCCAACGTTTTATTGAGTGTTTTGCGCGTTATTTGAATGTTCTGTTCTCCTTTATTGCCATATTTTGAGGATTCAATAGATAACCTAATTTTGTAAGCCTAATAAGTACTCCTTAGTTTTTCAGCTTTTGGTAAATGACGGTAGTATGTGAAATATATGTTCGTGGTATTTAAAATAAAAATCGATTTCATTGAGGTACAATTTATAAAGAGTAAAATGCACCCATTTAAATTGTAGCCTTCCACGAGTGTAGTCACATTTATACACCTATGTAATCACCTTCAGAATCAAGATAAAGAACATTCCTTCACCCCCAAATTCCTTTGTTCCTCTTTACAGTTAATTCTTCCATCCCTTTCCCCAGGTAACTCCAAATTTGTTTTTTCTCACGATAGGTCATAATGGTCTTTTTTTAAAGTTTCATATAGGTGGAATCATAAACCATGTGTTCTCTTGAGTTAGAGTACTTGCACTGGGCATAGTGTGTTTGAGATTCTGCCTGTTGTTGGGTATAACAGTACTGCATTTTTATTGGTAAGTGTTATTCCGTTGTAACTGAGTAGGACCCTTCCTGGAACACACCCTCCCCCACCCACTCACCCACCATGTCTTCTGCCTGCCTCTCGTTTGTAGAAGAGCTTTAGCCTCCTAGGCTGTCCCCAAGTTCCAAAGTGTAAATTTAATCAGAGAAGTGAAACCATGGAGAAAGAAAGGAAGACAAAGTAATAATAGGTCAGCCATTAAATAAAGTCAAGGGGACTTGCCTGGTGGTCCAGTGGCTAAGACTCTGCGCTCCCAATGCAGGGAACCTGGATTCGATCCGTGGTTGGGGAACTAGATCCTGCATGCATGCCGCAACTAAGACTCCGCATGCCGCTACTAAGACCCAGCATAGCCAAAATAAATACTTAAAAAACAAAACCAAAGTCAAGGACATTCAGTTCCTCCTCAAGGGCTACAGATAATATTCTGAGCCATACCCTTTGAGGGTTTCCCCACCAGGTAGAAGAAGTTAACTGTATGCTGACCACAAGCACATAGATCCCAGACCTGTTGGAACCAGAAGATTGACGATGTTGACTCCCAATTGCCTCCTGACCAACCAATCAGAAGAAGGTCCATGAGCTGATCACATACCCCACAATCTCCCTTCCTCACACTGTCATTAAAAATCTTTCCCTGAAAGCCTTTAGGGAGTTCAGGCCTTTTAAGCACTAGCCACCTGGACTCCTTGCTTGGCACCCTGCAATAAACACTACACTTTCCTTCACCACAGTCCAGTGTCAGTAAGTTGGCTTTACTGCACACAAGCAAGCGACCCAAGTTTGGTTCGGTAGCACAATTATATATAAATGTATTCAACTTGCTTATCCACTCCCCTGTGGATAGATATCTGGGTTGTTTCCAGTTCGTGGCTATAATGAACAGAGCTTCTGTGAACGTAGTATATATCTTTGTATGGACATATTTCTCACTTCTCTTGGGCTCACTCCAGATGCCTTTGCTTCTTGAGGTAGAATTGTAGCAAGATTTGGTTTTCCTCAGAATAAAATGTTGATTCTCAGCCACTCTGGCTTTGAGGCTGTGTTAAGAGAAAATAGTTGCAGAAGGTGTACCAAAAAACCTGATCTAATAGTGTCATAACACTTGGGACTCCAGTGAGTTGGGCTTTTAATTCCCTGATATCACAAGTAATTTGTTTGTTGAATAAGCAGAACTATTGTCATAACCAAAACACAGTTCTATCTTTGTTCCCTTCCATTCTTTTAAACATTATATTTTTCAATGTGGATCATCTTCCTCTGCCCTGGATGAAAATGCTGTCAGCCCCATGTCTCTCCTCTCATTTTTTCATGGAACATAGAGGGAACTCACTTTATGTAGTAAATAAGCCTCGAATCAATAAATGGAAAGACCTCAAATGGAGTCACTTATACTAAGTGCCACATCACCAACTGAGACTTAATTACAGTTTTGGCTTTTCCAGAAATGGAATCTCAAAGTAGTCAATCAGGAATTGCCTGGTTAGCACTAGTTAGGTCATCTGCCTGATAGACTCCTACCATCCCCTAAAGAAAAGTAACCTTGCAATAACCAACCAGGTAAGTATCATAAAACATAAAATTTACCATTGTAACCACTTTAAATTGTACCACTCATCAACATTAAATGCATTCACAATGCTGTGTATCTATCTTTTTTCAGATTACAAAAGATATACAAACATTAATTGTGGAATACGTAATAGAAAAAAATACAGAGAAACCCAAAGAAGACAGTAGAAATCGCTCCCATCCAGAAAAAAAAATCTGTTAGTGTTTTGATTTCTATTTCAGTCTATTATTATTTATAATTTAAAAAAATAAAAATGGGATCTTATTCTATACTTGCTTTGTCACTGACCCTTGCCCCATGAGAATACTGTGACTGATTTCATGTATTGAGTTAAAAATTTTATCATTGGGATTTTAACACTGAGAGAAACAGGGAAGAAGCCCCAAATCTCCCATAATCCTTTGCTGACATTAAGATATATGTATAAATCCACATGTTCTGTGTAAGAAAACCACACAGTAAAAAAAATGGTTAAAAGAAAGAAAGAAAAAGGAAAGCGAAAAAGTAGAAGCTTCCCTTCTCACCTCCTTCCAAAGCGATTAACAAGTTCATTTTGATTCTTTGCAGCCCAAAATGTGTATATGCCAACATATATATATGTATGTATATATATATATATATATATATATATATATATATATCTTTGCGATGTTCTTTTATTTCTGCCTTCAGCTTTTCACTTATCAAAATGTCTTGAAGCTCTTTACGAGACAGCAGGTACATTTCCACCCCACCTTCCTCAAAGCTGGATGTCCTGTGGCTGAGTGAAGCCCTCCCCAACCAATGACCACCTAGGTGCCCACAAATCTTATCTGACTTTTGCAAGTGGCCTGAATCTGTAGTAGTGGAATTGCTGAGTCCAAGAGTATGTGCATTTGTGCATTTAAATTTGGACTGCTGTCGCCCAAATTGTGCCAGGGACATTTTTTGGAGGGCATTATGGGGGTGGAGGAGAAAAAAGAAGAGAGAAGCAAGCGCCCCCAAATCTAGAGGGGGTCGACAAAGGAGGGCACGATGCCTGCCTTTTCCCATTCTACCTGCAGGGGGCAGCAAACCACTGCCCAATTCTCCAGCCATAGGCTCAACCTTTGGCGAACCGGAATTGATGAGATCGCCAAGAAAGGAGTGGATGTAAATATATATATAACAGATTCACTTTGTTGTACTCCTGAAACTAACATAACATTGTAAATCAACTGTACCCCAATACAAATTTTAAAAAAAGAAAAAGAAAGAAGGGGCTTCCCTGTGCCAGTGAATGGGGGCGACCAAGTGGCGCCAGCTTACTTGTGGGGCTGTCCACGACAGAATCAACTCCGCAGGGAGGGACAGGAAAGATTCAGGTGTGGACATCTGTCTTCCCCAAGCCAACCCAGCAGCCTTGGAGCTCCTTTTTGGCACTTCCAAGGCTGTGTGCCCTGGAGCAAGTGGTCTGACCTCTCTGAGCTTCTCTTTCCTCTTTTATAAAATGGGAGTGATGATGATGATAACAATAACAGCTAATACTTTATATGGACTCATATGGAGATCATCTAATTTACTCTCACAGCCACCCTATTATGTAAACCATCCTGATTTTATAGGTCGGGAAGCTGAGGCACAGGCATAATCCAACGCACACTGAGTAGTGTTTGATCCTTGCTTTTGTCAACCACTATGAGGCCATCCGCTCAAATTAGATGCATCACTGTTTTATAAACCTTAAGAAAGTGTTTTTCAACCATTTTTCCCCCCTTATTCCCCCCTAAAGAGACCATTTTAATTTAATTTAATTAGAGAAGTTAAATGCTGATGAATAAGATTTTGCCAGGGAGGGTTAAGCTTTGGAGGACCACAAACCACTGAAATATCTAAGATTTTTTTTGTCACCTCCTCCCCGCAAACCAATTTTCACCCCCTTGGGGGCAGTATTACCCCCACTGATAATTTGTGTTCTGAGAGGGAAAATGTGACAAGTGAACTATGACACAATGCTTTTGATCCCTTAAAATGTTTATTTTATATCCTTTTGAAGAGTCTTGAGATTTTCATTATATGCTACTGCTGTGTATACATACAGAGAAAACCAGTGAATCAGTTAAGGCTTCCTAAATGTCTTCATATTCAGAGTATACTCTTCAAAATCACTTTCCAACTCTAGGTTGTCAATGCCTGTGCTTTATCACATCTCCCTCTGAGCCATCAAGGACTCCTGTAAGAAGCATTTCTGTAAGACAATCCACAGTATTTCCAAAGAATAGGGTATGGAAAGGGAAAAAACATAGGGTATGGTGGGAAAACATGGGACATATCGCCTTCCAAGTGATCAAAGCCAATGTTGTTGGTGACATGGTATAGCTCCTGGTATGATGTGATGATGAAACTGAGCAGGACCCTGCAGGGCCTTCCTGGAGACACACCCCATGTCCTCCACCTCTTGTTTGTAGACAAGCTTTAGCCTCCTACGCCTTCCCCAAGTTCCAAAGAGCAAACTTAATCAGAGAAGTGAGAAGGTGCAGAAACAAAAGAAAACAATCAAGTGAGACAAAATAATAATAGTTTAGCCATTAAACAAAGTAAGGGACCTTTGGTTCCTCCTCAAGGTCTATAGATAATATTCTGAGTCATATCCTTGAGTTGTTTTGCAGATACTAAAACCCCTACCAGATGGAAGACGTTAACTGCATGCTGACCACCAGCATGTAGACCCCAGACCGGTTGGAACCAGAAGGTTGATGATTGAGATTCCCCAAACACTGCCCTGCTACCTCACCACCAACCAATCAAAAGGACATACACGAGCTGATCCCGCATCCTATGACCCTCTGCCTCACCTTGCCTTTAAAAACACTTCCCTGAAAGCCATCCGGGAGTTCAGGTCTTTTGAGCATGAGCTGCCCATTCTTCTTGTTTGGCCCTGCATTGGGCACCTTGCAAAAAACACTGAACTTTCCTTCAGCAAGACCTGGTGTCAGTAGATTGGATTTGCTGCATGCAGGCAAGCAGACCCAAGTTTGGTTCAATTACAGTGAAGAAGGGCAAATGAGGTGTTTCCTGTTTTGGGCTATTATGAATAAAATAGCCATTATAGGTTTTTGTGTGAATATAAGTTTTCATTTCTCTGGGGGTTGCCCATGAGTGCAAGTGCCGGGTTGTATGGTAGTTGAATGTATTTTATTTTATTTTATTTATTTTATTTTATTGTGGTAAGAACACTTAACTTGAGATCTACCCTCTTAACAAAGTGTATACTACATTATTGTTGGCTAGAGATACAATGTTGTCCAGCAGATCTCTGGAGCTTATTCATCTTGCATGATTGAAATATTATGCCTATTGATTAGTACGTCTCATTTCCTCCCTCAAGTCCCTGCCAACCTTTTCTACTCTCTGCTTCCAAGAATTTATTTTAGATATCTCATATAAGTGGAATCATGCAGTGTTTGTCTTTCTGTGACCGGTTTATTTCACTTAGCAAACATCCTCAAAGTTCAACCATGTTGTCACATATTGCAGAATTTCCTTCTTTTTACAGGTTGAATAATATTGCACTGTTTATATATATACCACATCTTTATCCATTCATTCATTGATGGACTTTCAGGCTGTTTCCATATTGTGGGTACTGTGAACAGTGCTACAACGGACATAAGAATGCTAACATCTCTTCAAAGTCCTGATTTACATTCTTTTAGATTTATACCCAGAAGTGGGATTGCTGGATCATATGGTAGTTCTATTTTTAATTTTTGAGGAACATCCATACTGTTTTCCACAGAGGCTGCACCATTTTGCATTCCCACCCACAGTGTGCAAGGGTTCCAATTTCTCCACATCACTGCCAACACTTGTTTTTTGTGTGTTTTTGTTTTGTTTTGTTTTTGCAGATGTGAAGTGATATCTCATTGTGGTTTTGATTTGCATTTCCCTGGTGATTAGTGACATGCAGTATTGTTATTATGATTCTGAGTTCTACAGCCTATATTATTTTTTTTTTTTTGGCTGTGTTGGGTCTTCTTTGCTGCACGTGGGCTTTCTCTAGTTGCGGAGAGAGAGGGCTACTTTTCTTGCAGTGTGCAGGTTTCTCATGGCAATGGCTTCTCTTGTTGCGGAGCACAGGCTCTAGGCACACAGTCTTCAGTAGTTACAGCACACGGGCTCAGTAGTTGTGGCTCGCAGGCTCTAGAGCACAGGCTCAGCGGTTGTGGCGCATAAGCTTTGTTGCTCCGTGGCCTGTGGGATCTTCCCAGGCCAGGGATCGAACCTGTGTCCCCTGCATAGGCAGGCAGATTCTTAACCACTGTGCAACCAGGGAAGTCCTATAGCCTATATTATAAGGAGATTTAAAAAGACCTCCTTGTCCCCCATTGCCTCATGGTTGAAGTCCAGGATATACTATAAGGTATTGTTGCATATAGTTTAACATAATAAAGCTGAAATTGATCTATGCCAAGATAAAATTAATTTATTTATACCATGAAAACTGATTTCTTGGAAATGCAAAAAAGAAAAAAATTCCATCATTGGAGCTGGTGTATCAGAGAAGCAGCCTCTAATGGCAGACATGAGCAGCAGCTTAATTAACAGTTATTAATTAACTTAATCATAGTTAGTGCTTGCTGAGCCCCTACATACAGCACTGGCTGGCTTGCTCTCTCTCAACTGTGTGATGCTTGCTCCAGCCTCAGTGCCTTTGCACTTGCTGTTCCCACTGCCAAGGACTCTCTTCTCACACAGCTTACTTCCCACTCACTTCCTTCCAGTCACTACTCATATGTCACCCCAACAGAGGTGCCTTCCCTTCCTAATCTACATAGCTCAACCTCATTTCTATCTATCTCTGCCCTGTTTTATTTTTCTTCTTAGAACTTAGCCCTCCTGACTAATTATGTGTTTATTTGGTTGCTTGCTCACTGGAATGTGAGATCCATGAGATCAGGAACTCATTTTTTTCCACAAATGTATTACCAGGACCTAGGACAGCACCTGGCACACAGTACATGTTCAATCATTAATTGAACATTAATTAATTGGGGGGGGAGTTACATAACCAAATCACAAAGTGTTTGATGGGGTCAGGCATAGGAATTTGGACTTCAACCACGAGGCAATGGGGAACAAGGAGGTCTTTAAAAATTAGTTTTGTTATTGTCTTCATTTAAAAAATGTATTGACAAGCAATAAGATTCACCCTTTTTGTGTACAGTACTATGAGTTTTCACAAATGAATACAGCCATGTCACCAACACTACAATCAAGATATAGAACAGTTCCATCACCCCCCAAATTCCCTTGTTCCTCCTCCCACCTCCCAGCCCCTGGCAACCATTAATATATTTTCTGTTCCTATAGTCTTGTCTTTTTGAGAATGTCACATAAGTGGATGAAATCATCTAGTAGATGTCTTCTTGAATCACTTGAAAGAAGTGAGGCTTCTTTCACTAAGCGTAATGCATTTGAGATCCATTCACATTGTGCATATCAATAGTTCATTCTTTTTTATGGCCAAGTAGTATTCTATCATATGGACAAACCACAGTTTGTTTATCCATTCCCGAGGCGAAGGACATTTGTGTTGTTTCCCGTTTTTGAAGGTTATGAATAAGGCTGCTATAAAAATTTATGTACAAAAAAATTTTTAAGCTGAAATACAATTCACATATCATAAAAGTCACCCTTTAAAGTGCACAATTCAGTCACATTGAGTACGTTCACAATGTTGTGTAACCTTCACCACTATTCAATTCCAGAACATTTTCATCACCTCAAAAAGAAACCCCATACCCATTAGAAGTCACTCCCCATTCCCCCTCCCTCAGCCTCTGGCAACCGTGTATCTATCTTCTGTCTCTGTGGATTTGCCTGTTCTGGGCATTTCATATAAATGGGATCATACAACATGTGACGTTTTGTGTCTGGCTTCTTTCACTCAGCATAATGGTTTTGAGGTTCATCCACGTCATAGCATGAATCAGTGCATCATTCCTTGGTATGACTGGATAATATTCCATTGTATGGATAGACCGCAATTTCTTTATCCATTCACCCATTGATGGCCATTTGGGTTGTTTCTACTTTTCTTTCATGTACAAGTTTTTACGTGGGCATATATTTTCAATTCTCTTCACCTGGGAATAAAAATTGCTGGGTCATATGGTAGCTATAAGTTTAACTTTTTTTTTTTTTTTTTTTTTTTTTTTGCGGTACGCAGGCCTCTCACTGCTATGGCCTCTCCCGTTGCGGAGTACAGGCTCCGGACGCACAAGCTCAGCGGCCATGGCTCACGGGCCCAGCCGCTCCACGGCATGTGGGATCTTCCCGGACCGGGGCACAAACCGTGTCCCCTGCATCGGCAGGCGGACTCTCAACCACTGCGCCACCAGGGAAGCCCTATAAGTTTAACTTTTTAAAGAACTGCCAGACTGTTTCCCAAATCAGCTGCACCATTTTACATTCCCACCAGCAGAGTATGATGTTTCCAATATCTCCACATCCTGGCTAACACCTGTTATTGTCTGTCTTTTTTAGTATAGCCATCCTAGTGGGTGTGAAGTGGTATCTCACTGTGGTTTTGATTTCCATTTACCTAATTACTAGTGATGTCGAGCATCTTTTCACGTGCTTACTGGCCATTTGTATATCTTTTTTGGAGAGATGTCCATTCAAATCCTTTACCCATTTTGTTTTGTTTTAATAGACTTTGGTTTTAGAGAAGTTTTAGGTTCACAGCAAAATTGAGAAGAAGGTATTCAGAGTTTTCCCTTACATCTCCTGCCCCACTCATGCACAGCCTCCCCAGATACCAACATCCTCCACCAGAGTGGCGCATTTGTCACAGGTGATGAACCTACATTGACCCATCATCAGCCAGAGTCCATAGTTTAATTAGAACTTACTCTTCATGTTGTACATTCTGTGGGTTTGGACGAATGTATAACGATGCATAGCCATCATTATAGTATCATACAGAGTAGTTTCACTGCCCTAACAATCCTCTGTGTTTCACCTGTTCCTCCCTCCCTCCCCCCAACACTTGCCCATTTTTTTCTTGGGTTATTTGTCTTTTTGTTGTAAACTTCTAATAGTTCTGTATATAGCTTGGAGACTAGTCCCTTACCAGTTACATGATTTGCAAATATTGTCTCTATTTCATGGGCACGTACAGGTTTTTGTGTGCACATAGGTTTTCATTTCCCCTGGACAAATACCCAGGAGTGGGATTGCTGAGTCATGTGTAAGTGTATGTTTAACTTTATAAAAAACTGCCAACCCATTTTCCATAGTGGCTGTACCATTTTGCATCACACCCTCAATGTATAAGAGTTCCAGTTGCTCCATGTCTTTGTCAACACTTGGTATTGTCAGTTTTTTTCCCCAAAAAAAATCATCTTCAGGGTTTTTTTTTTTTTTTTTTTTTTTTTTTTTTGCGGTATGCGGGCCTCTCACTGTTGTGGCCTCTCCCATTGCGGAGCACAGGCTCCAGACGCGCAGGCTCAGTGGCCATGGCTCACGGGCCCAGCCGCTCCGCGGCATGTGGGATCTTCCCAGACTGGGACACGAACCCGTGTCCCCTGCATTGGCAGGCGGACTCTCAACCACTGCGCCACCAGGGAAGCCCTCAGGGGGGGTTTTAAAGCTTGATCATAGTCATATTTTACAGGATGGCTTCACACACTGGAGCAAAGTATGGATGCTGAGGCAGGGGCCAGAGGAGCCTTGTGGGAGGAACTGCAATGGTCCAGGCCAGGGAGAGTGGGAATGAGGGAAGGGGAAGACTCAAGAGTGATTCAGGGGGCCTGGGGTATGGGGCTGGAAACTGGCTGCGCAGGAGAGGAAAGTGGGAGGAGGCCAGATCCAGAGTGAGAAGGGCAGGGAGTGCCAGGCTGGGAACTTTCAACTCCCAGATTTTCTGCCCAAGAGGATTCTGAGTCTTAATAAGGTTGGGAGCTGCTACATTGTATTTACCCCTTGAGGATGTATGGTGCACATTAACATATTAAAGGCTCTGACAAGTCCTGCAATAAAGAACTCTGGCGTTATTTAACCCAAACTTAGACATTGGATTGCTCTTCTCAAGCCACAGCATCAGCCTCATCCTCATCCCCAATGCATACCTCATCTAGCTTGTTTACCATTATGTGCCTAGAGCTTGCCTGTATCCAGTGGTCAAATATTTTTGGGGGTGTTGTATTAATGATCTCATTAGATCTTCAGAACAACTCTATGAGGTAGGTACTAATATAATTTCCATCTTACAAACGAGGCTCAGAGAGGCCAGATGACTTGCCTAAGGCCACACAGCTAGTGGGTAAAGAGATGGAATTTGACCTGGGGTGTGCTGGCAGCCTCTCCACCACCCTGCCCATCTCTCCAAGGTGCCCCATACCCTCAGTCTCACCTGGTGGTGGCAGGTGTGCTCTCCCCACTGAGGGCTACCCTGTGACCTCCCAAAGCCCTTCTCCTTGCTCTGGTGGCTGTGGACATACTCAGGCTGTTGCCCAGAGAGCTCGGCTGTAACTTGAGCCTCACCCAGGCCGGGGGTGATGTGGAGGGTGGGCAGGTGACAACCAGGGCAGGGAGATTTGCCCAGACACTGGTACACAGCAGCCTGCCGACCGGTGTGGCCCCGAGGAGTTTGGGGGCTTTGGGAGCTTGTCCCAGGGTCCTGGCAGTGGTCTTCACCATGGGCAACAAGCAAACAGTCTTTACTCATGAGCAGCTGGAAGCATATCAGGTAGGCGTGATGGGCCGGACCCTCGGTGGGTTTAGCAGCCTTGGTTTACTGGCCCAAGAAATGGGGACAGCATCTCTTCATCCTGGGTGTGCAGTCAGCAAGCGTTCTGGGGAGGCTCTGTGTGTGGCTTCAGGCAGCGATGGACGTGGGCTTGTGGGAGAGGAAGGAGGCCCCCCACCAGGAAGGGTCTGGGTCAAGCCAACATCTCTCTCCGCAGGACTGCACCTTCTTCACGAGGAAGGAAATCATGAGGTCAGTCTAGGGAGGAGGGAGGAAGAGGTGGAAACTTGCTATACGTTGCTTGATTTGCAATTTGACCACGTTCAATGCTTCATAAGGGTTAAAGCACCAATGGGGGGATTGCGTGCGTGGTCGGTGGATGGATGCAGAGATGGGAAGGCTGAGAAGTCACATCTGGTCCTGTTGTCATGTCTCTAGGCTGACAAGCTTGGGCTTTCTCCCAAAGGTGGCGGGGAGCCATAGAGAGTGTGTGAGCATGGCAGATGAAGATCAGCATGTTAGAAAGATCCCCCTGAGGCCAGTGTGAAGAGGCTGGGAGGCCAGGGGCAGAGTCTAGAGCCAGTTCTGGGCTGTGGGGTTGACATCAATGTTAGAGAGTGAGAAGGTGGCCCCAGGCTGCTGCAGGTCCCTGGTGTGAGCGAGCCAGGCATAGATGGGTATTCTACATCATCACTCATCCCATGGAGCTGTCATCCAGAGGCCCCGACCCATGAACTTGGAGCTGTGAAACTGAAGCTGGCTGGGGTTTAGCTGCAGAGTGATAGGGGCCAAGGCCCCAACTGTGTGGGCACAGGACATCCATTATTGATGGACACACCTTTCACCAGTGAGCCCCATTGTCTGGGTGAGGACAGCTTGCAAGGTCATCCTGGCCATCACGATTGGATTACTGATGGGGAAACTGAGGCTCAGACAAGGGAGGCTGACCCCAGGCCCCTGGGTAGATGGGTAGAGCCCCAAGGAGTTGGAGACTAACATTTTGTCTGCCTCAAGCTTCTCGCTTGTCAGACAGACCTACTGAGGGGAAAGGGGGATGAGGGGAAGAGGGACTTACTCAAGGCCATACAGAAACCCAAACCCAAGCCCAGGCTATTCTCTGAAGGAACCCAGGACTGAAGTTCCAGATATCTCCTCCTCGAGTTCCTAGCCATCGTGTGACCGAGGGGCTCCTGTCCCCCTCAGAGACAGTCCCTAGCAGCCTGGGGACCTCTGACTCATCAAGGATGGTCTCTACAAGGCTACTGCTCAGCATGCCTCAATGATGGTATGGTGTCACCAGGGGAGGGCATTAGGGTGGAGAGCTGGCTCTACCATCTAGGTAGTGTGTATGGCATTTGGTGTTTTGCAAAATGTCTTTCATTTACCCTTTTGAAAAACCTTAATATTAGACTTTTGTGTTTGCTCTGCCCCATTGAGAGAACCCTGCCCCCCATTATGAAGGGAGAGAAGGAAAGTGTGAGGATGTGGGCCGTTAGAGGCCTTGCCAACGATGTCATAATGTCCAGAGATACATAGATTGGCTCAGATTCTCTGAATGCTAAATGTGAATGCTATTTCTCTCCTAGCATGGAGCAATGCTGTTTAATTTTTTGTTCTTTCATCTGCTTACTTCTTATTGACTTTCTCTCGGAGGAGACCCAAAGGCAGTGACAGTGTCTGTTTTGTTCACCATCCGTCTCTGTGCCTGGCACATAGTAGGTACTCAGTAAATACTTGTTGAATGAATGAATGAAAATTTATCACAGTGCCTGGCACACTGTAGGCACTCAATAACTACTTGTTGAAAGAGGGAATGAATGAATGACCTTGCCTTAAACACTCTCCCTTTGTCGACCCCATCTGCTTGGTAAGCTCCTACTCATGCTTCAAAACCCAGCATCAATGCCCCCTCCTCCAGGAAGAATTTCCTCCTCCCTGGCTTGCTTCCTGCACTCTAGTTTTCCCTAGCTCTGGAGTCCTCTCTTTACCTTGGCATTGTCCCCAGGGCGATAAAGGCACCTGTGTCTGGCTTTGTGTGTGTGAGGCTTAGGCCCACGGCTAATGGCTCTTGGGGACTCAGCATCTTTCAGTGTAGAGTAAGCAGCTGCAAGAGTGAGAGAGTAGGGACAAAGCCACACACACCCATCTCCCAGACCTTCTCGTTGTTTCTGTCCCCACACCAGGCTCTTCTATCGCTACCAGGACCTTGCCCCCCAGCTTGTCCCTCTCGACTATACCAGCTACCCTGATGTGAAGGTTCCTTACGAGCTCATTGGCAGCATGCCTGAGCTGAAGGTATGCCTGGGCCATGGGGCAGGCAGGGAAAAAATAGTAGGGATGTCCCTTGCTGCATTCCTATGAGGTGAGTACTGTGATTATTTCCATTTTACATATGAAGAAACTGAAGTTCAGAGAGGTTAAGACACTTGTTCATAATCACACAGCTAGGACATGACATAGACAGGATTTAAACCCTGGGTTGTTGGGAAGATGAGATGAGATAATGCAGGTAAAGGGCTCAGTACAGGGCCTGTGACATGGCAAGTACTCAGGGAACATTAGTTTTTCTTTTCATAGTAGGAGCTATTAAATGTGGGTTCTTCTCAGCTGGTTGTTTGACACATAGTTTGTGACTCTGGAGGGGACTCTTGGGGTGAGGGACTGTGAATAGAGATTATTTTATCACAGGGGACAGAAACTTCATTCAAGAGGGACGGAATGGGTTGGATCATATGAGCAAAAAATGCAGGGAAAGGCTTAGCATCACGTACAGCTGGAACCAGGGTCTCTGAGGATATGCTTGGGAATCTCCCTCCATCTTTCAGTTTCTCCCAGGAAGAGTCTTCAGTCTCAGGAAGCCTGTTCTTTTGAGGTAGTGAATGGAAACACCAGCTGCCTCAGATTTCCTCCCATAAGCTCTGCAACAAGCAGAAATAAGGTTCCTCCACCCCAACTTTTCAGCAACTCTCCCAGGGCAGCCTCTGATTGGCAAGTTTGAGTCATATGCTCATCCCAGAGGCAATCACGGTTGCCAGGTGAATGGAAATCCCTGATTGGCCTCACTCGGGTCATGTGACTGCCTCTGAAGCTGGAAATGGGGTTAACGACACCCAGACCACTGGGGTGGAGATTGGAGTTGCCTGAAGTCTTCTCCAGGGATCATGGGAGGAAGACAGTCTTGGTGAGGGGTACTTGGAGGTTCCCAGGAAGGTGAGTGTTGAGAGGGAAACCATGCGGAGCCCTCCCCCCAAGGTCCTGGTCAGGGATTGGTTCCCTGCTTCCTGTCTCTAGGACAACCCTTTCCGTCAGAGGATCGCCCAGGTCTTCTCCGAGGATGGGGATGGCCACATGACCTTGGACAACTTCTTGGACATGTTTTCTGTGATGAGTGAAATGGCTCCCCGCGACCTCAAAGCCTACTACGCTTTTAAAATTTATGGTGTGTGCGGGGACCCGGGGTGGGGAAACGGGAATGAGATCGGGTCGGGCCAGGGGCTGCCCTGCCATCACAAATGTCTCCCCAAGGGCTCCGAGGCCCTGCGTGGCCCTGTCCTTCACCTCACCCTGGTACCTCCCCACCCCATCCGTTTACTGACTCCATTCCAGCCACAATGGCCTGGCTGTTTCCCCAACACATCAAACTCTTTCTGCCTCTAGGCCTTTGCCTCTGTTGTGCCCTTTCCCCTGGCTTCTTCTTACCTTGAAATTTTGGTGAAAAGTAACCCATGCCCCCGAGTTACTCTCCATGCCACAGCCTATTTCTCTCCTTGCATGGAGCAATGCTGCTTAATTTCTTGTTCATTCATCTGTTCACTCCTTATTGACTTTCTCTCTGAGGAGACACGAGGGCAGTGACAGTGTCTTTTTGGTTCACCATCTGTCTCTGTGCCTGGCACATAGTAGGTACTCAGTAAATACTTGCTGAATGAATGAATGAATGAAAATTTATCACAGTGCCTGGCACACAGCAGGCACTCAATAAATACTTATTGAAAGAGGGAATGAATAACAATTATCACACACCTGACACGTAGTAGGTGCTCAATAAATACTTGAGTGAATGAATGACCTCCCAGCAGGTCCCTGCCCAATTCCAAAGCAAGATCCAGATAAAACCCTAGGGTCTTGGGTTCCCTCCAGTGGCTCAGTTTCCTCCTCTGTAAGACAGGGAAAAGATGTGCCCATGACTGGCCCAGCCTGCCTGCCCCTGTGTCCCCTCACCACCACAGCTCCACCTGTTCTGCTGCGCAGACTTTAACAACGATGACTACATCTGTGTGTGGGACCTGGAGCAGACGGTGACCAAGCTAACGCGGGGAGAGCTGAGCGCTGAGGAGGTGAGCCTGGTGTGTGAGAAGGTGCTGGATGAGGCCGACGGGGACCGCGACGGGCGACTGTCCCTGGAAGACTTCCAGAACATGATCCTGCGGGCGCCGGACTTCCTCAGGTGACATTCCTCTCCACCCTGCACAATCCGTTCCCATGTATGAGAGAGGCTCTTATGGAAAGGGTTCATAGACCCCCTTTGTGAAAATCCCTCTGTTCATTCATTTGTGACCTTGGGGAACTTTCCCGACCTCCCTAGCCTCAGTCCCTGTGTCTTTAAAATGGGGATAATTAGAGACCTTGTGAACACCTCCTCTGGGTGGACACAGCTCTTTGGGTGAGTGGAATATGGTTGGACTTCAGCCCTCAGTTGCTTGAACATTTTGTAGTGAACAGACTGTACCATAGCACTTGGCAGCCCTGGGGAGAATCAGTGCTTCCACTGTAGGGCGGATAGCATGGGTTAAATGAGTTAATACAGGGGTTGGCCCACCACCTGTTTTTTGTGAGCTAAGAATGGTTTTTACATTTTTAAATGGTTGGGGGAGAAAATAAAAGAATAATCATACTCCACGACACATGAAAGCCGTAGGAAATTCAAATTTCCGTGTCTATTGCTAGTTTTATTGGCGCGCAGCCTGCCTGTTTGTGTACATAGCGTCTACGGCTGCTTTTGAGCTACATGGTGGTGCTGAGTCATTGTGCAAAGCTGGAAATATCAACTATTTGGCCCTTTGCCGAGAAAAGTTGAGTGACCTCTGAGCTAGTACACGCAAAGAATTTAGAGCAGTGCCTGGCATACAGTAGGTGCTCAGTAACTGCTTTATGGTTGCTGTTGTGGCTGTTATCATTGGTGGTATCCTTTCATGACAAGAGGGCCTCCTTCCTCTACCCTGGATAAGCAAGGATGGTCTCCCGCCACGGAGACACGAATAATGACACCAGGATGAATCCCTTGCTACTAATTGAGCACCTACTGTATGTCCCGCCCTGTACATTGGGCTCTTTTTAGCCCTTATTACAGCACAGTGAAGGAGGGACAGCTTATCCCCATTTTACAGGGGAGTAAACTGAGGCCCAGAGAGGGGTAGCCGCGCACTTAGAGTCTGGGGCAGAGCCAGGATGTACACTCTGATCCAAAGTGATGTGCTCTCAACCCCTGTGGGGGTCAGGAAGGCCACGGCCTGGGGTTTATTGAGGGGGTCTATCTCTCCCCCACCCACTGCGGCTCCTTGCATGCCTCGGGGACTCCTGGCGGGAGTGTTGGGGAGAAGGACGAAGGAAGGGTACCCTCTGCCTGCTGACAGACTCCCTTTCTCTTTGCACCCAGCACCTTCCACATCCGCATCTGAGGGTACTGCGGAGGAGCCGGGCCAGAGGAAGGCAGGGCGACCCCTCATCTCAATGTAGAATCTGGTCTCCCTGGGCTCCGGGAATAAACACACATCACTGAGTCACAGCTGCTCTGAAAACATGTTTCCCAACTTTAACCTGGCAGACAGGAGGGAGGCAGCCAAGGATCTAACCTCTGTCCTCACTGTGTGATCCTGGGTGTGGCTGCACCCTCTCTGGGCCACAATCTCCCCATTTGTACAAGGAAAGGGGTGACTTCTGGATGTCTCTCCACCGAGAGGGCTGGAAGTGCCTCACTGTGGGTCTCGGTGGGCGGAGGCGAGGTGTGGAGATCAGGCCCATGCTGTCCCAGCTCAGGGCCTCCCAAGGCCCAACCCTCGACTGCTCAAGTTGCCTTTTCTCCCCTCAATCCCCGAATTCCTCAAGGGGACTAAAGCTTCACCTCCTCACTGATTCATTAGAATCGCCAGAGGAGGCCTCTGGAGAGGGTGTGGTGGCAGGAATGTTATTCACTGAGGCTGGCACAGTGCTTTACAGTTCAGGAAACACCTGCCATTCTTTCATCACATTGGCTGCCTGTGACATCCCAGCAGGGTTGGCTGAGGAGAACTCACACTTCGCTCAGAGGCAACGGGGTGACTTGCCCAAGGCCACACCTGAAGTCATCTGCAGAGGTGGACTTGAACCCAGGCCCACTTCACTGCACATCCCAGACCTCTACATCTTGCAGATTTGGGAACCCCCATACCCAGTCCACCTATAGTCAGCCTGGGGGCCCATCCCATGTCCCCAGTCAATCCAAGGAGTGGTCATTCCTGCAAGAGAGACAAGCCCCCCAGGGACCCTCCCAGACACCTCCACTGTGTATCATTTCTAGGGTGTCCACTCTTGCCCTAACCCCCATTTATTAAGCACCTACTGTGCGCTAAAGCCCTAGGTTTTATTTGAATTCTGCTGGTTCATCCTGAGAAAGAGGGACTGCTCTTCTCCCCATTTTCCAGATGAGGAAACAGGCCCAGAGATGTCTAGTGACTCACCAAAGGTCACACAGCCCCACAACCCAAGATTCCCTCCAGAGCCCATCCCCACCCACAGCCCTAGGCTGCCTCTCCCTTTTTAAAGGAAAGGGCCTCTTATGCCTCTCCTAAAGCTGCCGTTGATGTCAGGAGTGCTTACTGTGTGCCAAGCCCTCCACAAGTTTCATCTCCATTTGCACAAGAACCCTGAGAGGAAGGCATGAACAGCCCTGTTACAGACAAGGCTGTACTCTATGAGGTGTGCCTAGGTTACGTGGGGAAAGGGCTCAAACTGACCTGGCTTCGAATCCTGGTGCTGACACCCCAGCCATGTGACCTTGGCCACACCTCTTCTCCTCTCTGAACCTGGATCTTCTTTATTTTTTTTAATTTTAATTTAATATAATTGTTTTGGCTGTGTCGCGCAGCTCGTGGGATCTTAGTTCCCCGACAAGGGATCGAACCCAGGCCCTTGACAATGAGAGCATGGAGCCCTAACCACTGGACCGCCAGGGAAATTCCTGTCTCTTCTTTAAAATGTGCAGAATGGGGGCTTCCCTGGTGGCGCAGTGGTTGAGAGTCCGCCTGCCGATGCAGGGGATGCGGGTTCGTGCCCCGGTCCGGGAAGATCCCATATGCCGCGGAGCGGCTGGTCCTGTGTGTCGTGGCCACTGAGCCTGCGCGTCCGGAGCCTGTGCTCCGCAACGGGAGAGGCCATAACAGTGAGGCCTGTGTACCACAAAAAAAAAAAAAAAAAGTGCAGAATGAACCTACCTGATGGGCCTGCTCAGAGGCATAAAAGAAATAATGAACATGGAGGGTCTGGTGTGAGGCTAGGCACAGAGTAGGTGTCCTAGACGCCACTGCGGTAACATTATTATTATTACTAATTATTATTAAAATGACCAGGTCGCCTTACTGGCAATCGCAGGACCAGACCCAAGCAATGTCTTTATTACATTCCTCAGGTCCCTGAGGGCTAGTGGGTCATGGCAGAGAGCAAAAGGTCCAGGTGTGAACGGCCCCCGGCAGAGAGGGTCCCAGAGCCGGGGCGAACCTAGCAGTACCCAGGGGCGAAGGGTGGCGGTGAGCGGTACTCTTCGGGGAGACAGTCCTGTGGTTCTTGCGAGCCCCTTGGCTCCGGTTTGGACACGTGTGAGGACAGGGCCCTCACGACTGCCTGGTGCCAGTCCCTGACCCTCGAGGTTGTCTCGCTCCAGCTGGCTGACCTTGAGGCTTTCCTGGAGGGCTCATCTCTGTTTCTTGGAGCTTGGGGGTCTGTGAAGACATTATTTTTCCAGGCTGAGTCCCCTGCTCCAGCTCCAGAGCCACGGGTCACCACCAACGGCTTGGCGTCCCAGAGCGATGAGCTCGCAGCCACCAGCTGGGATTTCAGCTCCTGCTGGACCTTCTTGCCCGTCCGGGGGAGTATCTTGAGATTCCTCCAGATTTTCTGGCGGGCCTCCTCAAGAGGAGGTTTCGGGGGGCAGGAGGAAGTAGCTTTCTCCGTGGATGCCCCGTCCGGCTCTGCCAATGGCTTCCCTTCTTTTCGCCGATGGAGCAGTACTGGGTTTGTGAAGGCCTGAAACCGAGAGCAGGTGAGACCTGGGGCTACCCCGCCTACCACAGCTCTGAATCTGCCCCAGAAACTGGGATCTGGGTTCCACCCAGATGTCCTGGGGCCAAGAAAGTCCCAAAGAGAACCCCCAAGCCTGATCCCACGACCCACCCTTCCTGTCTCAGTAAAGGGCTTCACTGTCTCCCTCGGTGGTTGGCAAACTTTTTCTGTAAGGGGTCAGAGAGGAAATGTTTTCAGCTTTGCAGGTCAGTCTATGTTTCATCACTCACCTCTGCTGTTGTAGGGCCAAAGCAGCCAGAGATCATACGTCAGTGAGCGAGCGTGCCTGTGTTCCTCTAATACTTTATGGACACGGAAATGTGGGTTTCATCTGACTTTCAAGGGTCATGAAATACGATTTTTCTTTTGATTTCTTTCAGCCATTCAAAAACATAAAAGTCATGCTTAGCTCATGGGCCATACAGAAGGAGGCAGTGGGCCAGATGCGGCCCTTGGGCAGTAGTTTGCCAACCCCTGATCTACCAGGTTGTTCAGGCCCCAAACTTGGGTGTCATTTGTGGCAGATGCTGTCCATGCCCCATCCACATCCCTTTGTCTTGAGCATTTTGGTGCCTCCAGCTCCACTCCCAAGTGCCAGCAGTGGGGACTCTGCCTTGGGGACTTCTTTGGCCACTTTGCAGACCAGAGGTACCAGAGAATTAAAACCTCCCAGAGACAGCGCTTGACTAATGACTGATGGAAGGGAAGATCAGTACCACAGCTCCTCGTCCTAAGGTGGGATAACTGACGTGCGTGCTCCACAGAGTCCACAGGGGTAACCCCCTCACTACAGCAGCCTCCTTTGGTGGCCCTCTCTCTCCTGACCCACTTTCCTGCTCCCCTCATGGTACCTCCTGGGATCACTTCCCAAATAATGGATGACTGGGGGACTCAAACCATGACACTGTCCCTCTTCCCCTCACCCTCCACCTCCAAGCCATCAGCAGGATCCACCTTTAGGGCTCCCTTTCTAGTTTCTCCCACGTGGATACTGTCCCTGCCTCCTTCCCACCCCCAGACAGCCGCTTCTGCAGCCGGCAGCCACAGGGAACACCATCAGTCCCACCATGCTCAAGCTCTCTCATGGCTCCCCAGCACACCTGGAATAGATCCCAGCACCTCACCCTGGCCCCAAGACCCTGCATGAATGACCCCTGCCGACTCTGGCCCCTCACCTCCCAACAATCTCCCTTTTGCTCACTCCACTCTGTCCACACATTGGCTATTGTGGTTCTTCTGTTTTTCACCCTGAGCCTCAGGACATTTGCATGTGCTGTTTCCTCTGTTTGGAATGCCCTCCCTGCATCTCTGTGTGTGGTTGGCTCCTCTTCATCCTGAATGTCCCAGCTCTATGCCACCTACTCCAGGAAGCCTTCCCTGACTGTTCCCCCACCCTCACCTGCAAACCCACTGATGTGCCAGGGCCTCTCTGAGGGACAGGAGAAGCAGTGGTGAACAAGTCAGATTCCCAGGCCTCCCAAAGCTCACAGTCTGATGGGAGAGGCAGGCAGGAAACATGAAAACTCATAAATAAACAAGACTTTTCAAATTTTACAGACTGCTCTGCTGCAAGTGAACAGGGTGATGTGATGGAGAAGGCAGAGGGGCTACTTTAGGTCTGCTGACTGGGGAGAGTGATACTTGAAGAAGAAGTGATGAAAGAAGCCAGGCATGGGAAATCTGGGGGCAGAGCACACAGCACATGCAAAGGCCCTGAGGTTAGCTTGATGTGTCAGAACAGCAGAAGGGTTGGCAGAGGGGCTGAAGTTGGGCTGGTGATGGGTAGCAGGACCTGAGATCATAGTTGGGATTTTAATCTCAGTGCCTTGGGAAACCACTGAAAAGTTTTTTGTTTGTTTTTGGGTTTTTTTTTGCCACACCCCACGTGGCATTGGAAGTACAGAGTCTTGACCACTGGACGGCCAGGGAAGTCTCCCTGAAAAGTTTTAAGCTTGGAGCTACGGGATCTAATCTTCATTCTAGAACATCTCCTCTGGCAGCTGTTGGCCACCTCTGCTCCTGCATCCCCCTGCCCCACCTCCCACCTTCCAGATTGAAGGTGCCAGTTTTCTGTCACATACCTCTTCAAGTGGGTCCATGGGACAAGAGGAGGGATTCTGGTATTTGCTGAGGCCAAGAGCAGAGCTGGTGGCTTCCTCAGCCAATGCGTCAGAGAAAAGGAAGAGATCCTTATAATCCGCATTTGCTGGATCCTTCTGCGGGGCAGAGGGGACATGCAGCTTAGTCCCAAGGAGGGTACAGGGATGGGGCTGTGGTCCCAGATCCTGGAAATGGGGGCTCAGAGGTTGCCCCATCCACAAACCTTGTAAGGCAGAATGCCCCTCCCACAGCAGCTACTGAGGGCTAGGCCCTGCCCTCTGGGCCTTATAAGGAATATGCCACACTCACAGCCCCTTCTGAGGGCCTAGGCCACGCCCATCAATCCTTATAAGGAGATATGCCCCTCCCACAGCAGCTTGTGAGGACTGGGCCCCACCCACTGAGTCTTATAAGGAAATATGCTATTCCTGTAGATCAGCCAAGGTTATACCTGGCACATGAATTCCTGTAAAAAAAATCAGCCTGCGGGCCAGGGAACAAGGACCAGGAGGGGCGGGGCCACAAGAGAAACGGGGACCGCAAGAATGACAGAATCACAAGAGGCTGAGGGGGCTGAGGGAGCAAAAGAGTCTGGGGGGCTTGGCCCTTGGGAGAGCGCTATGGCCCTTGGGGGTCCCAACCCTCACCTGCTGGCTGGGCTGCGTCAGCAGATCCCCGTGTGGCCGCAACGGCTGCTGCTGATGGAAGGTGACCAAGGCAACTAGAGAGGCATGGGCTCTCTCCTCCCCAGGGATGATGAAGCTCCCATCGTCCAAAAGTTTCACCATGAAGTGACGGCAGCAGTTCTGAGCTCTGCGGAGACACTGCCATCTCATTCCCCATCATTCTGTCCCCACCCCCCAGCCCTTGACCTGGCAGCATCATGGCTACAGCCCATCTGCCTAGATTCCCTTGTAGGCTCCTCCACTCACTAGCCATGTGACACTTGGCAGGTGACTGCACTGTGCCTCAGTTTCCCCCTTTATCACATGGGGCTACTAAGGCTGACGTCAGGACTTCTTGTGAAGATAGAACAAGCTACTGCAGGTAAAAGCTTAACTCCGTGCCTGGCAAGGGGTAAATGATCAATAGAAATGACAACAATGAAAACTGGTACAGGTACTGAATAAATGCTCCATTATTAATGAACGGATGCATTTATTAATGGACCACTACGTGCTTACTACGTCTCATTTAATCCTCCCATCATGACTCTGAATTAATTTTAGCATTCTTATGTTCGAGATGAGGACTTTGAGGGAGGAACAGAAAGGATGAGTAACTTGTCCAAGATCACACAGCGTCTTAAGTGGCACAGCCAAGCCTTGGACTGCGTGACTAAAAGCCTAAGCTTTTCCCTCTATGGGTAACTCTGTAATAGGTCCATTTAAAAAATTCCTTTGGCCTGGAATCCTTTTGAAAAGTAGTTTGCGCTGCTGAATCCTCTAACTGAGATGCTGGATCAGGCATCGAGAAATTAAGGAGCTGGGCTGCCCTGGTTTCCCCTAACATGTCCCCCTGAGTGAAGTCAGGGAGGTGACATTTAAATGGTAGGGGAGAGAGGGGTAGTAAGGGGAAATGCAGCTGCCACTCTTGAGTCCTCAGCAGTTCCTGTTCTCAGACACACAGTCTCAGTTACTGCCAGGCCCAAGTCTGCTGGTTACAGCCAGACCTGCAACTGCCTACTCTTCAGTTAGATCTGGCCAGACCCTCGCACTGGTTGCTCACTGAGAAGTTGTTGTATGAAGCACCACTTGCTCCTCCAAGGAAGCCCCAGAGCCCTCCTGTCCCTGCCCTGGCCCCTAGCCCCGGCCTTACTTGTAAGAGAGCGTGTAGCCCACGTGGCTGTGACTGACCCTGATGAGGAAGGATCCCAGTGGCTGTGACTCCAGCAAGTTCTCGGCATCCCTGGAAGGGCAAATACAGGAGAGAGATGGCTAAGCATACTGGCCAGATGTCCGGTATACCAGTCATCCCTGTACTGGTGCCCCTGAGTCAGAGAGGCCTGTACTTTTCTGTTTTCAAACAAACAGCCTAAAACCCCTTCTTTTCTTGGTTATTTCAGAGCTTGGGATATTCAGGGACAGGGGTGTTCTCCCAGAGTTGGCAGGAAGCCTCTGATGACCTTGACCATCTCTCAGAGCCCCTGCTTGCCTTCCCAATGCCTGGAAGGCACCCCCCAGAGGCACCTTTGGGTAGATCGAGGTGTCACAGGTAATAAAGCAGGAGCTGCTCTTAGATGCATTTGATTTTAAAATCCAGCACTGCTTTTCATTAGCTGTGTGACCCCTGGTGAGGGTCAGTCCCTTTGTGACCTTCAGCTTCCTTAAGGCGAAAGTAAACTCTTACTCTCAGGGCCCACTTGAGGACAGATGACGTGCATGCAGCGTGAGTGTGGGAACTGCCAGCTGGTAAGAACCCACAAAGATGCTCACTACAGTAACTCCCCTACATATGAACCTTCAAGATGCGAACTTTCAAAGATGCGAATGTATTATAAACCTCTTACAGTACACTACTGTTGGGCTGGCCAAAAAGTTCGTTCAGGTTTTCCATAGGAGCGTATGAAAAACCCGAACGTACTTTTTGGCCAACTCAATACATAGCCAATTGTGTTAGCTGGGTACCTAGGCTAACTTTGTTGGACTTAGGAACAAATTGGACTTCCGAACACGCTATCAGAATGGAACTCATTCGTATGTAGGGGACTTAGTGTATTATTGTTACTCTTATCCCGGGTTCACAAAGAGTAATGTGGCCTTCTAGGAGACAGAATGGGGATTTTGGACCCGAGCTGTCTAATACAGAGGCCACTGGCCACGTGTGGCTGCTGAGCCCTTGAAATATGACTGGTGGGAATTGAGATGTGATTTTAGCATATAATACGTGCTGGATTTTGAGGACCTAGTGCCGATTACATGTTGAAATGAGAATATCTTGGATATACTGGGTTAAATAAAAAATATGATAAAAATTAATTCCACCTGTTTCTTTTCACTCTTTTAACAAAACTACTAAAAAGATTTAAAATTGTAATGTGTGGCTCACATTGTATTTCTTTTGGTGCACCCCAGAACTGAGAAACCATGTCCAGTTCCTCCTCTCTGTGGCTTTCACAGTTTCCTCAACTTCCTGCATGCAGAATGTGGCAATAAATGTTCTATTCGCCATTTATTTAGAGCCAGCCCCTAGGGGTGACTAGGTGGATTTGTTCATGTCCTCAGAGCTCAGTCTGATGTAGGAAGTGTATGTTGGTTATATCCCTGATGGACTGAGAGCAGCTGTTTGGGGCACTGTGTTAAGAAAGATTCTGAGGCTGCATTCTGCCATCATTGACTGGTGAGGTTGCATCCCCACCTGGGTGAGGTGGGGGGCAGGGGCCTGTCAGGTCCCTGGCAGTACTGGTCTGGTGGCCACTTGTATAGAGAAAGCTGAGGACCCGTAACTTGTTCAAGGTCACATAGTGAGTCCATGGAGGAGGCAGGATTCAAGTCTGGGACTCCAGAGCTCTTTTCACCCACCCTCTTAACACACTTAGCTGAGCTAAGCCCAGAATTCTGCAGTAAAAACCTGCCTAGAGTCGGGGAAGACAAGGGAAGAGGGTGAAGGGCAGGGTGGAAGGTGTGGGTGTGTCCTTACTCTCTTGAGATGGCACCATGGAACCACTCAGGGACCCCTCCACAGGTCAGCTGGTCCACCTGAGTCTGCACGAACCAGTCCAGTCTTGGAGGCAGTGGTGGGGGCAGCTTTCTGGCCTCTGTCATGGCTTCCAGGGGTGAGGGGTGACCTGGGAATGGGAGGGAGGAAAGAGAGTCAAGCCTGGGCCACCTCGCACCTTTGCTCTATTCATGCAGCTCATGGTGTTTCCTCCTATAAGAAGTCCTCCAGGCTGGACAGAACAACAGGATTGAAGTCGGCTTGAGTTTCTTGAGCACCTACTATGTGCTGGCACTTTATGCACATTCATTCATCGACTTGTCCCAAACCGCACCCCCCCCAAGGATTTTTCCTTTTCCTTTTATTCTTATTATGTCATTACTACAAGTATTAGAAAGTCCCTTTTAAAAATATATGTATTTAAGAACTGAGTTTATTTAAATATTAAGTAACTATCACTGTCCTGGGAGGGACGTGGAGATGGCAAAATGATAAGTGAATGAATGAAACAGCAGGTACACAGTGGGTGCCATAAAAGGTTGCCATGGTTTCATTAAACACTACAGAGATGTGGCCCCAAACAGTTGCTTCTGTCACCATCGTCACCATAAGTGGTGGCTACCGATGGCACACCTATAACTTGTCAGGTGCATGGTTAATTCACACTCATTCTCAGCAGTTTTAAGCTCAGGTACCACAGGACTTCGTGAGCCAAGACAGAGAAAACAGAGCTGGAAAACAGAAAGAAAACAGCAGCGATTTGCAAAACAGTATTAAGTCAGTGAAAAACCAGCAAAAGCGTTGTGCCCTGCTGGGCTGTCTACACATGACCCCTCACTTTTACCCTTAATTCTGTCCCCAAACTGAAGCTCGCCCCTTCTCCTCCCACCCACTGGTCTAACTTCTCAATATCTCAGAACGTCTTTGTTACCAAGCTGTTTCCACAGGGAGGGGATGTATTTATCAACCCAGTCAATATTGACTTTCTCCTGCCAGAAGACAGACACCAAGCACACCCTCTGGGGAACGACCCAAAGGAATTCTGCAGCAAGTGAAATTAAATAGATCCATTAAAAAATGTTCAATGAAGCAGCGTGACAAATCAGTTGAGCCCAATCAGAGCCAGGCAACCTGGGTTCAAACCCCAGCTCCCTCAATTAGCTGCTGTGTGACCTTGAGCAAGTCACTTAACCTCTCTGTGCCTGAATTTTCATCTGCAATTTGGGGCTAATGATGGTAATTACCTGAGAGGATACAGTTGGCACAGCAGTAAGCACTGTATGTATATAATGAACATTCATGAATCCAGTAGTGACCTAGCATGAGGTAATGTTTACAAGCTTGTTCTTTTTTTCTACCAGGAAGAACTCTTGCTTATCCTTCAAGGGTCAGCAAAAATATCCCCCCTCCAGGCAGCTTTCTTGCCTCTTCTCTAAGACAAAGCCCTGGGCATCCCTCTCTGTCCCTCACCTTCCCCACCATTCTGGTCTAGCCTTGCCTCATGGAGCTGGAGTGTCTCTGTCTGGCTCTGTCTTCCCCATATTAGGAGCTCTTGAGGACTGGGTCCAGGGCTAGGTTCTTTTGGATTTTTCTGAGTCCCCAGCATCACCTGGCACTGGGTGGGCACAGAGGAGGGTGCAGGGCTGTTGGCTGACGAATGAAGTCATACTGTTTTAAGCTTCTGACCCTGGCATTGAGGCCTCCCTCACCCCTTCATCCCCACATCCTTACTCTACCCAAAACTGATCAAGCTGTCTCTCCTCTCCATGTCTTTGCCCATGCTGTGCCCCTGCCAGGAATGTTCTTTCCCTAATTCCAGCTCTATTTTCCAATGGTCACCTACCAGTGCCCCCAGAAAATTCCTCCTGCCTCTCTGGACCCCACCAGCCCTGTCCCTCCTTCTGGCCCAGCCTGGCTCCCATGTGCTATCTTCTCAAGGGTGGAGATGAGGCTCAGGGTCTAGGGGCCCGGGTCTCACTCAGCATGGGGTGGGTACAGAAATAGGCACGTACCTGGGAGAACCCTGTGGGGGGGCCAGAGGCCCTCACTCTGGCTGTGCCCCGGCACCTGCAGGAGCCTAGGTTTCTGTTCAGGGACTGCACGTCAGCGGGGTGGGGCGTTGCCCCAAGTGGTTCCTGTTTCCTTAAGTAGGTGAGCCCTGGGCGGGGACTAGGACACCGCTGTCCCTCCCTGCCCCCCGCCCGGTCTGCAGTCTGATGGAGCTGCTGAGCTGCATGCAGGTGGATAGACACCCTTGCTCCATCCAGACCTCAACAAGCCTTTATTGAGCACCTACTGTGTGCCAGATCCTCAGGGAACAAAAGAGGTGACCCCAAGACAGGCATAGGTCCTGCCCTCCCAGCATCGATAACCTGGTGAGAAACGAAGAGAAGTGAGAAATGATTAATGTCATTGTTTCAAAGTGGACAGCCTGTCAGGAAGGGGCAACTGGAGTTGCAAGAACCCCACAGAGGGGGGCCTAACTGATCTGGAGGAAAGGGCTTGCTGGGGGGGCAGGTAGGAGTCAACTTGATTGCCGGGTTGTTGCACAGAAAGAGTGCTCTAGGGGGAGGGAACAGCACAAGCAAAATCCCTGAGGCAGGATTGAGCCTGGACAGGCTGAGGCCTCACTGCGTGCCACAGGGCTACATTATGACTTCCTCTGTAAGAAAACAAACAAAAAAAAGAACACACCCATTTAAAATTATTTTTTATAACCTCCTTGATATCAAGACTAACGTATCCTGGGCTGGATTTATTTTATATATTCATTATTATTGTATCCACTTTTTTTCTCCTGATTTTAAAACACTAAAACATTTTGGGGGCCCCTACACACATTGTGGGCCCTGAGTGTGGGAACCCCTGCCTAACACATCAGCTAGTCCCAGATGCGTGCTGGTTGCCTCACCCGTCCCCGGCACACAGGCAAAACCACTTCCTCCTCCCTTTTCAGAGAGAAACGGCCCAGATCCTTGTGGCTGAGCTGGGGGCCTCCCTGCAGACCTATCACCCTGGTGCAGCTGGTATAGATAGCCCCCCATTGCAGGCTCAAGATGGATGCCATCACCATCCCCTGCTCCTGGGGTTGTTGACGGGGGTTGGGGGTGGTGGTGCTGGCCTTGTCTGGAGCCTGCGGGTCAGTAAGGCTCAAACAGGAGACACATGGAACCTGGTTTCTCACTCACTCGCTGTACGGCTTTGGGTGAGTCACTCAAACTCTTCTGGGCCTCAGTTTCCTCATCTGTGAAGTGGGCACGAAGATAGCCCTCCTTAGTCAGGTGACGACGATTAGGCAAGACAACCTTCAAGCATGCAGCATGGGGCTCAGTTAAGAGAAATATTAGGACTCTTCCCTGTGACTTAAGCTGATGCCTTTGTGCCTGGCTGGGGTAGATGCAAGTTTGGCCTCCTGATCTCACAAGCTGGGCTGCCTTGGGCAACTCATTTCACCTCTCTGATCCTCCATGCCTTCCACGGCCCAATGGACCAGGTCCCAACCTCGAGGAGAAGAGCAATTCTTTGGGCAGGGGATCAGAATTGTCCAAGAGACCCTTGTCACTTAGAAAGTCTGGCCATCGGGGATCTCATTTACATAGAGTTCAGTCTCCAGAAACATGGGGTGTTTCAGTTCACCTCCAGCCTGTCCCCCTGAGGCCCAACCACAGAGGGCACCACCCTGATTAGCCTGACCTGCCTGGGGGGGATGTGGTCTTTCCCAAACTAATGTCCTCCCTGAGACTGTCACAACAGAATCATCACCCATCTCTTGGTGGCCACAGTCATGAACTGTGGCCCTTGAACATGGCCCTCAGAGGAACATTCCAGAAGGGGACCAGCAGGGAGATGGTGGGGCTGGGAGACTCCAAGGCCCCTGCCCCTCTGAAGTCAGCCCCTTACCCTTCCAAAGTCAGGTCTGGGCTTCTGGAAGCCCCAGTTGGTGAGTGGGACATTCACTGGCCCCTGTGTGGGGTGGTTCTTGGGGTAGGTGGCCACAGTGGTGTCTCAGCCCAGGGATATGCTGGGGCTGTCGATGTCAGGGGTGGGGAAGCCCTTAGGCTCTGTCAACTCTGGGCTTTACGCAATTTCACAGTTCTCTCATTCTCCAATGCCTCCATTCTATTCATTCATTCCACAAAAACTGACTGAGCCCCAAGTGTGGGCACCATGTTAGATGCTGGGGATGAAGCAGAAGACAAAACAGGCCCTGTCCATGTCATGCTGGAGCTCATACTCCACGGGGAGACTGATGCCACAGAAGTCCACATGCGGGAGAGGCTGGCAGAAGAGGAGACAGCAGGGGCAAAGGCCCTGGGATAGGAACAAACTAGGCACACCTGAGAAACAGACAATAGGCAAAGTGTCCAAAAGGTGGAGACAACCCAAACATCCATCAGTGGATGAACACATAAAAGATATGGTCCATCCACACAGTGGAATACTACACAGCCATAAAAAGGGATGAAAGCTCATGACTGATCTCAAAAACTTTATGCTGAGTGAAAGAGGCCAGATGCAAAAGGCCGTATCGCGTGCGATTCTATTTATACGAAACATCCAGAACAGGCAAATCCATAGACAGAAAGTAGATTAGTGGTTGCCAGGGACTGAGGGAGGGAGAATGGGGAGTGACCGCTAATGGGTACTGAGTGATAAAAACGTCCTAAAACTGACTCTGGTGATGGTTGCACAATGCTGTGAATATAGTAAAGACTACTGAATTGCACACTTCCGTGGGTGAATTGTACGGTGTGTGAATTACATCTCAATAAAGCTGTTATTAGAAAAAGAGCCAATGTGTCATCTGTCTCGGTACAAGAGGATGGTAGCTGAGGAGCTGCTTCCCCACCTGCCACCCCATCAAAGTCTTTAGACACAAGGAATAGTAATGACTCTCTGAGCAAGAGGCTGGTACAAGGTTGGAGTGAGGAGTTCAAGGATGCCACCTGACCTGGTTGGGGGGGGCCACTGGTGGAATGTTGGGGCAAATACTTACAGCTCAAAGCTGTAAGCTACTTGGATGACTTGTTCCCCATTAGAGACACGGTGTAAAAAGAGAGATGAGCTTTTCTCTTGGGGCACAAGACAAATAATGATGCTAATGACGATGGATATGAATATGATGACACAATGTGATAGCAGTTAGCTTGGGATGCGCCCTCACGGGATCTTCATAGCCATCCTATGAGGTGGGAACCATGATCATGCCCAAGTGAGGCTCAGCCCCTGGTTGTGCCGTGGGTCTGAAGCAGGATCATGGGGCGGAGACTTCCTGAGAGGTGAGGGGGGGCTCAGAGTGGATCACTCAACTTGGCAAAATGGGTGCAGTAGGGACCAAGACGAGAGAAACTTGGTGGCATGACGGGTGCCACCGTCATGTGGACCGAGCGGGTTAAGCAGGGGGTGTGGTGTATGAAGTGGTGCTGCAGGGAGGGACACCTCCTTGTTTTTCTGTGCTGCGTGTGTTTGGGGAAGGGGGCAGGTTGGGAAGCTTATTCTCCCGTCAGTCTTTTGATAATGTGTCACCTCCTCAGAGCTTGGGGTGACCTTCTCCTCCAGCCTGGGGTAACCTGCCACCTCTACTTTGATCTTGTCCAGACCTGAGGCCCCTGCTGACAGCGGGCATCCTGTGAACCCAACATCTGGCCACATCTGTGTACCTACAGAGAATGTGGACATAAAAATCCGTTAACTTTAAAATGAGCTTTAATTTGTTTTCCTTAAGTGCATTTATCGATGTAAACAGAGCATGTTAAGAGATACCAAGGGGAGAGCAGACAATTGCTGGTATGTTGGTTTTAATTCAAAAAAAAAGAAAAAGAAAGGCTCCCTGGTGACACCCCCCCTGACCTGGTTACCTGGTCCCAACCGCAGTCTCTACGGGAAGGTAGAGATGTCAAAACAGAACTGAGCAATGGCAGTTAAAAACCCACCCAGACTGCTCTGCAGTCAGGCCCCACAGGCCACCCCACACTCAGCCACATCCGAGAGGTTGGGGGGGGGGGTGCGTGTGTTCCCGATCACCTGGGTCTGCTCTTGGAAATCAAGGAGAGAATCACCTCCTGACACTACAGATCTGGAAAAATAAAAATCTCTAGAAAAGAACGTCCGATTTGGAGACAGTGGGAGGACGAAGAGGAGTAGGTGCCCCGATCGAGGGTGGGCCGTGTGTGACTGCATTTTGGGGTCACCGTGGCATGCACGGAGACCCCTCAGTGCTCAGGTGGGGACTGTGGAGGGACCTACTGGCCATGCCCAAGGCCTGGCTGGACCACGGGACCAAACCTGGCTGTAAACAGGAAAGGCCACTCTATGCTTCTTTCCTCAGGATTTCCTTAATTTGTGCTTCCCTTTGGTTTGACAGTTAACATGGGGGTGAGGGGGTGGAGCCGGGGGGGGGGGGGCGGGGAGTAGATAACGGTTTCTGTCACTTGTCCAAAAACTGAGAGAAGAGGTGAAAGCGGGTGTTGGATTTGTTGGGCAGACGCTTCCCGGGCCTGATGTGAGTTGCCTCGCTCAGGGTGCAGAGACGGGCTCCCCTGGAGCTATCACTGGCCTTTGGGGGCCTCGCTTCTGCCGCGGGGGACATGCACGGGCTTTCCGGCGGGGCTCTAGCTATGTCGAGGCCCAGAGATGGAGGCCTGCCGTGTGGGCTGCTACTGACGGCCGTGCCGCGGCTCCACCTCTCTCTCTAGCTTTACACGGTGCGTGGACCCATTCAGTGGATGTCGCAGGAAAGGTAGCAGATTCTTAACTTCTTCCATCTCCAGAGTTGAAAAAGATCAGTTACCAAAATAAACAATTTCTCGATTGTGTTCTGGTGGCCACGGGCCCGGGGGCCGCGGCGTGGCGGGGAGTGGTGGGGGGGAGGGCCCCGGCTGAGTGAGGGGCTCACTCAGGACAGGCACAGTCAGCTCGGCTGAGCGAGGCTCAGGGTAAGGCGGCGTTCCTCACAGAAGAACACATCGGAAAAAGCTGCTCCTCTTCTGCTGGTCCGGTGTGATTTTGACTCCCTGGTTGCTCCCCTGGGGGCTGTTGCCTTCCTGAAATCACAAGAGGTTTTCTGAGGTTACGGCTGAGCAACGTGAGCTCTATGTCTCTTAACCAACCAGCCAGTCAACTAATGAACTAACCCACCAACCGCCAGCCTATGTATCCATCTGTCACCTTCCAACCAACCATCCATCCATCCCCTCCCATCCATCACCCATCCATCCCCTTCCAACCAACCATCCACCCATTCATCCAACTGTCCCCTCCAACTAACAATCATCTTTCACAAACCCATAGATCTGCTTTTTATCTACTACCCATCACTCCTTCCAACAATTCATACCTTTAATCACTCATTCACGTACCTAACCACCCCTTTCCATTCACCCTCTCAGCATCTTTCCAACCACTTATTTACCCATCTCACTCTCTTCTTTCCCTATTTCCTTCTTTCCATTCACCCACCCCTCCCTCCTTCCCATCCATCTACCCATCTGTGCTGAGCACCTATCAGTGAGGCAGCTGAGGGCAGCAGAAAGGTACTCTCTTGGGATTTGGAGTGGCTGGGTTCAAGGTCCCAGTGCCACTCACTCACCCGGCTGGTCTCCCTGCCCCTGTGCCAAGGCTCTGGCTCCCCACCTTTCCCCACAGTTCACCCTCCACCCTGCTGCAGGTGAGGTAAGCCCTAAACTCAAGCCCTGTTGAAAATCCATCAGTGCTGTCGCCCGGCATCTGAAGCCTCTGTTCTGATCCCTGCCTACCCTGGGAACTGAAATCCTACTTTCTCTCACATCACCATGTTTGGAAAGGTTCAGCCCTGTTTCTTTGACTAATTCCTTCTATCTTTCAGCTCTCAGATAAAACCTGAATTTATTCAACAGTAACTGCTGAATGTCTACACGGTGCCAAATTTACACAATGTCCTATGTCAATTACATTAAAAAAAAAAAAAGAAGACTGATAGAAGTGGTATGGGCTTGCGACTCTGAACATAAACAAAAGTGGTAGGAAATGAATAGAATTTAACTGTTGGTGATTTGCAACTTAGTTAAGAAAAAAAGAGACACTGCAAGGATTACGGTGAACATCAGCACTTCACAGTCTATGCCTTGGAAGGACACGGCACATTCTGGAGGCCATCAACAGGCCGGTATCAACAGCACAGGCAAAGTGTTGCCGTGAGGCTCCGTGTAACTCCCGGTGGGCATGAGTGAGTCAGCAGGATCGTTAAAAATCAAAATTTTACTGTTCTATTGAAGAGGAAAGAATTCTAAGAAAATTACAATTGTAAGAAAATTCTAAAAGTACAGTGGTTTTACAGACTCTTTTCTGTTTTGGCTGAACAGCTACTACTAAATTGATCGTGTGCCTTGCAATTCAATTCACAGCATCTTAGAATTATGAAAATGACACTCATTTTAAGTCAGATGTGAACTACTTGAATGGCGTTTTGTATAGTGTGAGCAGTCCTATATGCACAGACATAGAACAGGTCACAAATAAGAGTACTTTATGCTCTCGTATCAGACAACAGGGAGCATCACTTGGCGGGAAGAGTGGTCACTGGAACAGAGGCTTTGGAGTAAGACTCACGACAGTGTTTAGCCGCTAACGTGCCCAAAATATAGCTCAGCGTTCAGACCCTACCAAGAAAGCACTAGTTATGCTGAATGCTGGGGACTGTGAAACTGCTCACGTGGTAAACAGAAAGGCTAGAAATGAATGAAAGGGTGGATGCGGAGGGATTCAGGCAGGACCTCCTGGAGGCCTCAGGGCCCCGGCACCCACTGAAGGTTGTCACAACCTGCAGAATTTGGGGCTGGAAGGAAGAAAAAGGCTATCGACCTGCTGGACTCATCAGGATGGAAAGCCGGCAGCTGTCAGACACGAGCCTGGCTTGGGGGCCTTGTTACGGGGTGGACCGTGGTTCTGGGCCTGCCTGGGGGGCTTTTCTGCAGGAGGCCCTCTACCTTCGTGCATGCTTGGCTCCCAAGAGGGACGGAAAGGGTCCGGTGTCCCCAGCTAGCTTGTGTGCTTAGTGAGCAGCGCCTGGTACTGAGCAGCTCTGGGCCACGGAGGAAAGATCAAGTTGAGAGGCATGTTCAGGGTGGATGTCCCCACCACACCCGATAACTCTACCCCCCTTCCTAGAGATGCCCTACTAGGTGCACCTGGGCCCTAAGAAGCAGGATCTGCCCGGGGATGCATCACACCACTGAGAGCGATGCCAGCCAGCTCCAACAGGGATGCATGTGGGGATCCGGGGAGGACACACACTCACCAATTTTTTATCCATTTTTGCTTTGATGTCTCTGGCGAGAGTGAAAAATGCCTGTGGAATAAGCACGTAGTTAGTAGCCCAGGAGTGGGAAGCAGGTGGGGGGCCTGCTGGTTCCTAGACGCTGCCACACAGAGGGTGTGGCTCAACAGTAGGGCCAGGGTGGGGAACAGTGTTAGGACAGAGACCTGGGCATGGGTCTCACCTGTTCAGCCCCACCTCCTGCCCCTACAGGGATACCCCCACCCACCTGGACCACTTCCCCTAAACCAATGACTCTGGAAGGTGGGATCACCCTTGGCTGGTCAGAGAGGAAGCTGAGGCTTGGAGAGGGGGTGCCCAAGTGACTTGTCTCAAGGCACTCAGTGGCTGACTGACTGATCGAGCTCTCCGTCCCTGACCCCTGTGCTCTATCTGCCCACTTTGCCTCGCTTCTAACAGTCAGGGGCAGGGCAGAAAGACAAGTGGCTCCTTGGCCAAACGAGCTTCATTCTGGGTCCTCGCCCAGTAAGAAGGCCTGGTAGGTAGGGTGAAAGGTTCATCTTTCAAGGGTTGGCGAAGGCCTGACCCCAGGCTGCTGCCTCTGTCACAGGCTCCTGACCGTTTCTTCCCTCCCCCACCTGGACAACACTTATAAACCCCACTCTGGCACCAACCCTACTCCGGGCCTTATACAGAGATGAGCTGGCCTCAGCACTTGCAGTCGAGGGGCTCCTGGTTCGGCGAGAAGCAGAGTCTTAGCAAACACCCATGTGACGTGGAAAGCTCTGTCGCGGAGGGTATCTCGGGGTGCTGCAGATGCCTAAAGTGGGCCTCAGGGCCTGGGGAACGGCAGAGGCCTCCTCGGGAAGGGGCCACATGGGCTGGTCCCTGATGGGAAGGTGGGGGCGTAGGGACTGTGGCAAAGGCCTGGAGGAAGGTGAGGCACAGGCGGCCAGGGACGGAGAGTGGTGGGCGAGGCCTGAGCTGTGGGCGGCACACACTGGCTGGGGCCAGCTAGGGAGGGCCTTCTGTGCCTCATGCAGGGGCTGAGGTTGGGAGTGGCGTGGAAGATCCATTTTGGAAAGACCACGGGAGTGGCAGTAAGGAGGAGAAGGCAAGTGAGCTGCAGGGCTGGCACTGCTGGTGGACAGTAGGAGGAGGCCTGGGCCAAGGCTCGGTCAGGGTGCCCTACTCTGTATGGGCTTGTGACCCTGTCTGTGCAGGTGGCGTGAACGAAAGCACAAACCCGGAGGCAGGCCTGGGCGCCAGCCAGCGCAGAGACTCTCTGAGCCTCGGTTTCCCCACCTGCAAAAGTGCACCTGCTCCCCAGGGCTGCGTGAGAGCCAGTGAGATCATGTCCTAGGTGCCCAGCTGGGGCTGGCACCTGCTGATGTCAGAACATGGGGGCGGTTCCCCCAGGCCCCCTGGGCCTTGCAAGAGGCCTGGCACATGGTGCTGCCCAAGAAGTGCCTCTCAGCCGTCTGTCCAAGAGGCAGCCGAAGCTGTGACCAGTCCCTGCGACAGAGCCTCCCTGGAAGGTGTGGCCCGATCCTTAGCCCTAATGGGCCGGCGCTGTGGGCCCGGGACTCACGTTCTCCACGTTGATGTTGGCCTTCGCACTGGTCTCCATAAACTTGATTCCATAGTCCAGGGCCAGCTGCGAGGGAGGGAGATAAACACGCAACATCAGCCACCAGGTACCCAGACCTCTGCACAGCGCCCTGAGGGGGGCCGAGACAGACAGACAGAGTGGGGCCTGCTCCCTCGAGCCACCAGTGGAGAGCAGGTGGTGAATGTCCGTGGCAGGAGGGTCGAAGGGGCCTGGCTCAAACCATGGCTCTGTTCTCCGCCCGCTGTGGCCTCGACGGGCCCCACGAGACGCTGTGCGGAAGCAAGCAGAGCACACCCAGAGGCCCTCGCTGCTTTCGGTCTTTAGCCTGAAGCCCGGCTGGGCGTGTGCTTTCCACCTTCCCTTCCCATGGCACGTGCCCCACTTGGACAACCGACTCATCTGCGTGCCCAGCCAAGCCCTGCATCCCAGAAGATGGGTCATCTCATGCTCAAAAAGATTGTTAAGGGAGTCTCCCCAAAAGCTCAGCCTCACCATCAGTGAGCAATCGGGGGGTCCTCTGGGGCAGGGCAGGGCTGGCCTCCATGCAGGGAACCCGACGCTGAGGTCCCTCTGCCCCGAGGTGTCTGGCAGTGCCAGGCCCAAGCCGGCCACCATGCCTACCTTTTCTCCCCGTTCCTTGGAAACTTGTCTCTTGTCGTTCACGTCGCACTTGTTCCCAAGTATCATCTTTTCGACGTCTGCAGAGGCGTGCTGGAGGGGAGGGGCAGATGGTGGAGGTGAGAGGTAAGGTCAGACCGGACTACCAACCAACTGGTAGCCCACCCCCCAAGATCAAAGTGATGGTGTCAGGACTGCTAGGCACACCCTGCACAGATGACAAACTGAAGCTCAGAGAGGCTGAGAGGCCTGTCCTACGTCACTGAGCCAGTGCCAGGACAGAGTTCAGGGTTCTGGCTGCCACCCCGACCAAGCGCACGCCTTCTGGCTGCCAAGGACAGCTTCTCTATGGGCCACGCCAACTAGGCTACCACGGCTGTCCTCGGACTCCCGGCCAGGTCTGGCCTATGGGAGGCAAGTGGGGCTGGGGTATTGACCTCTGCTCGCCTCCCTCCTTCCCCGGCTCCTCTGCTGGCGACCCCAGCTGCTGTCCTGGGACCTTCTGCCCTGCTTCAGCGCCCCTGTTCTGGGCTCCAGAAACAGGCTGTGCTGGGGGTGGGCGCAGACCTCGGCCGCCACCAGCCCTTTGTGCCCTGGCATTCCCTTAACTCTACCTTCACACCTGAAAATGGTCCCTTCCTCCAACCCGCCCCCACATTTCAACCCAGTGGGCCTCGCTTCCTGAAGGACTGGACCATCAGAAAGGCCCTTCTTGCTGCAGCTCAGATCTGGTCTCAGGGAAACGCGCTCCTCTCTGCTCCCTAACTTTCTACTAACTGGAAGGCTCTCTCGCCTACCGGCCGGAACAGAAAAGTTCCACAGAGACCAGTGTGAGGACCCCCTCCTCAGGCCAGGTGCAGCCTCCTGCCAGGAAATAACGGGGTCATCAGGAGGTGGCCCAGTGCAACTCCTCACAGGTGCCGGCTGGGATGTAACCTTCTGCCGTGTCTTCATGAACCCCACCTGGTGAGTCATCACAAGCCACAAGCACCTTGTCCAGGGAGGCTCTGAGGGTGAGGGTAAGCTCTGTGGAGAGCGGGGAGGTGACGACACTGGCTTTGGGACAGGGAGGCGGCGCTGGCCGCCTTCTCTTCCCTCGGGGTTCAAGGTCTCCTTCCACAGGCAGCTGCCGCTGCTGGCCTGAGCATGGGCACAGAGAGCTCATACCAGCTCAAACCCTGCTCCGCTGCAGTTCAAAGTCCAACCTGACACATGCCCTCACCACACCCACCAGATACAAAGGTCATGCTGACTCTAGAACCTTCCTTCTCTAGAAAGCACCAAATGCTCACAGTGACTGGATATCCTTCTTCCTTCACCTCGATATTGCCCAAACCCGACAGCCCGGCTGGGGAAATGGGCTCTCAGGGTTGCTCTGTGATGAGGCCGGGCCAGCGTGTTCTCCAGGGTTGACTGCGTGGGTTCCCGTCTCCCTGACTGTTCCCAGCGAGTTACTTCTAGGTGCCTCTGGGCTCAGTGATCTCATGTGTAAACCAGGAAGCTCCAGGGTAAGGGCTGAGGAGAGGATGCGTGGGAGGTTCCTGTGCATGGGAGGGGTCCCCGAGCCTTACCTCCTCAATGTTCCGAATCCAGTTCCGGATGTTGTCGAAGGACTTCTCGTTGGTGATGTCGTAGACCAGCATGATGCCCTAATAAGCAGAGGGAGACAGAGACACGCGCTCTGGACAAGCCGCGAGCCCTCTGAGGGGGACGCCCCAGCAAGGTGGGCAGCAGGGACCCCAACAGGACACCATCCCCGGGGTCCTTCCTTCTGCTGGGCTCCACCACTAGCCTCTCTCTGGTGTCCCAGGCTCCAGTCCCCTGCTCCTCGGCCACTGACGTGACCCTTCACCCCACAGACCAGACCCTACCATACCTGTGCTTACAAAGGAGCCCTGCTGTTTCCCCACTACTGGCAGGATAAGTACGGCCCGTGTGTCTCGGCAGCCAGCGAGGTCCCAGTGGCCAACCTCTCAGCCTCGCATCCTGCAGCCCCCTGCTCTGCAGGCTGTATTCCATGGCCCTGATGCCCACTGGGCTCCCCCTCTTGCCAACCCTTGGCTATGCCCAGCCTCTTCCAAACTCTCACTCGCCCCCCACCCTGCCCTGAGTCATCTCCTGGGCTCAGCCAGGGCCGCCTCCACTGGTCGCCCCAGCTCCACCCCTCATCTGGTGCCTACCATGAGCCAGGTACTGCAACTGGGTCTCCCTGAGCCTCACAGGCTTGGGTCGGGTGGTCCCACTGTCTGCACTGTGAGAATGGGGAACCTGAGGCTGGGGGGTGGGGGGTTAGGTCCCTGTCCCCAGTCACACGACAGAGAGTAAAGGACACAACTGAGGTCTAAGCCCGGGGGGACAGACCCTAATGCCCACGTGCCTTCCAACAACCCCACCGGAGTCGGGGCTGGCTTCAAGCACTGGGGCAGGCAGCGCTGAGGCCTCTGTGATTCCATAACCAATGCGTGAGCAGCTGGGAGACGGTCCATGGGTTCTGAAATAGCTGCAAAGTGAACCCATCTCTGCTTGAGCCCACAATCTCGCCACTGCCGAGGAGAAAGGCAAATATCCCCACTTGATAAAAGGGGAAACTGAGGTGCAGAAAGAGGTGACCTTTAAGATTCTAGCCCAGCTCTAAAGGAGCTGATGACACTGGCTCCCATTAGGAATCTCCCCGGGTCCTCATCAGGATCAAGCAACGCTCAGGGCCACCCTGCGACAGTCCCCGTGTTGCCCTGGACATCCCCGCAGGGCACGCGTGGTGAGCCAGCCTGCAGCAATACTATCGCCAGCCCCGGTGCGGCTCAGCCCCGGGGTTCCAAGGCCCCAGCTGTCCTGCCCAGGCCCGGCTCATTCCATTCCTTCACTCTACCTGCTCCAAGGGCCCAGCCCTCCATCCACAAGCTCTGGTGCTGGCCAAGACGTCTCTGAGGCTGCCTGAATTTGCAGAGTAAGAACCCGGGCCCTGTGTGCTGGGCAGATAACCGCAGGGGTGAGGGTGTGTGACAAAACCACACAGACAGGGCAAGCGAGCCGCTGCAATTCCAAATCCCCGCTGTGACCTTGGGGATACGCACAGCCGCCTTAGAGCCTGCTACAGCCACAACCCCTCAAAAATGCCATCTGGGAACCCTCACTCAGTGGTCTCTTGGGGAGACTGAATAGAGACTGCTGACGGGAGGACCTGGAGGAGTTTTAGTGGCCGTGATGTGTGACATGCTCCAGCCAAAGCCAGAGTGAATAAAGACACTGGTGGATGGACTCTGTGAGTCGAGCATCACTGGGGCCTCTGCGCAGCAGCTGGCCTCCCACTGTCAGGGGCAAGAAATGCCACAGGGCTCTGAGGGCTTTTTGCCCCTTTATCCAGGGACCGGCCCTTTTGACAGCCCAGGATTCTGCCACCACCGCCACTAGGCTGGCACCATGTATGCAAGATTCCAAGGTCCCAGATTTTTACCTCTGCGGTGTTGGGGGCAGTGAATAGAGCTCTCTATCAGGAAAGAGCAGAAGTCCCTGGAAAACATAGTGTCACCCTATTCCAGGTTCTCCGTGAAGCTCCCCTCGGGGCTCCAAGTGACCATTTTCCTGGCCCCAGTCTGGGCACAGCTCCCCATATCTGTTTGCAAGCTCACAAAAAGACACCAGACACCCGATGCTCCCCAAATCTGGGACCCAAGGGTCCACTGCCACAAGGACAAAGATGATGACGGGGTTGCAACATTGCCAATGTTCTCTGTGCTGTCCTACATGGTCTCCACTGGCTGCACATGGCTCCGGGGCACCTGAAATGCAGCCAGTGCGACCGAGGGGCTGGATGTCCTACTTTTACTCGTTTAGATTCAAATAGCCACACACAGCCAGAGGCTTCTGTACAGGTTAGCGCAGGTCTAGGAGAATACAATCATCTTGGGGCTGGACAAGGTCTTACCGATGGCTCAGTCCAGCCTCGTCAGGGGCTGGCTGAGATGTGGGAGCTGGAAAGGGCCAGCCACTACCAGCCCAGACATTTACCCTCAGTGTGAATTTAAGCAGGGCCTGGAATGGTGCCAAGCCTCAGCCTCCTCATCTGTAAAATGGGGATGATATGGCACCCACACTCAGGGCTTTATGGCCAAGACCTGGGGCCACTGCCTGCTGGAGGGAAGGGCTTGGTGAATGGGGCAGGGGGTGCTATTTCAACCCAGAGAGGGATTGGGCCTACCTGAGGCCATACATCAGAATGGTATGCAGAAGCTCCCCCAGGACCCCAGTGCCCCAAGGCCCCCCGCCCCACCAGAGCAAAGCAAGGTGAGGGGAAAATTAGTAAATTAATTTTAATGAGGAGCACTAAGGTTGCAACCCACATGATTGAGTTTCTATTATGTTCAGACACTGTGTGGGATGCTCTAAATACTTAATGCCTCTATTCATTTCTGCTATCTGTCAGTATTTCCTGAGCTCCTACCGCATATTCAGCATGGTCCCAGGCACCGTGCATGTGGCAGGGACCAAAAGGTGGCCCAGCCCTCCTGGAGCTTATGGCCTAGTGGAGGAAACGGGTCTATAGCTGATTGATGGGGTGCATCATGGAAAGGATGGAGTGCATCATGGAAAGGATGGAGTGCAGTGGGAGCTGGAAATGGGGAGCTGGCCATCTATCCTCACAGCTGCCTGGAGCATACTCCTGTTCTCTGTTCCACTTTCCAAGTAAGGAGACCAAGCTCAGAGGGTGACCCAGGGGGCTGAACAAGGTCCTGAGGATCTGCCTCCCACTCCCCGTGGCCCCCAAGCACCCTGCTCTGTCTACCCCTCGCAGGTGCATGACCAGCTCAGGGCTCTCGAGGACAGGACCCTGGCCCAATCCAGGTTGCCCTCTGCATCTAGTTCTGGCCTGGCCTGGAGAAGGTGCTCGGTAAAAATATTTGAGGGATGGGCTTCCCTGGTGGCGCAGTGGTTGAGAGTCCGCCTGCCGATGCAGGGGACATGGGTTCGTGCTCCGGTCTGGGAAGATCCCACATGCCGCGGAGCGGCTAGGCCCGTGAGCCATGGCCGCTGAGCCTGTGCGTCCGGAGCCTGTGCTCCGCAACGGGAGAGGCCACAACAGTGAGAGGCCTGCGTACCGCAAAAAAAAAAAAAAAAATTGAGGGATGGGCTTCCCTGGTGGCGCAGTGGTTAAGAATCCGCCTGCCAGTGCAGGGGACACGGGTTCAAGCCCTGGTCTGGGGAGATCCCACATGCTGCAGAGCAACTAAGCCTGTGTGCCACAGCTACTGAGCCTGTGCTCTAGAGCCCAAGAGCCACAACTACTGAAGCCCGCGCACCTAGAGCCTGTGCTCAGCAAGAGAAGCCACCACAGTGAGAAGCCTGCGCACCACAACGAAGAGTAGCCCCTGCTCACCACAACTAGAGAAAGCCCGCGTGCAGCAACAAAGACCCAACATAGCCAAAAATAAGTAAATAAAATAAACAAATTTATATAAAAAAAAATTTGAGGGATGATGAACGAGTCTTCCTATCACATGACCCCACCTCAGGCGCAGGCAATGGATGTTAACAGCCAACAGCCCTGAGCAAGTCAGCTCCTGGATGATCTTTTAAGTTTTCAGTAGCAAGTTCCACAGAGGCTGACACGGGCCACGTGAGCGCTCCGAAGTGTTGGGGCACGCTGGCTCTGATTTCTCTGACCTCACCTGGAAGAACCGGCTTCCTGTGTCTTTCTTCATTCCCGGAGAATTAGGTTTCCTTGAACCCTGCATTGTTTCTGGAGCCAGAAGGGGAGGTATGGAGGACGAGGAGGCAGAGGTGGGGCACACAGCCTTTTCCTAAAACTAACCTGGGACCAAGGACCCCTGAGAAGCCAGAGCACGGGCTCCTCAGAAACATCCAGATTTTGGTATCCAAGGCACTGATGTTCATTTTGACTTAAAAAAAGAAAAAGGACAACCCCCCCACGCCAAACCAATCCATACCATGGCGCCTCTGTAGTAGGCCGTTGTGATCGTCCGAAACCGTTCCTGACCAGCTGTGTCCCTAACGATGAGGAGAAAAAGGGATATTAGCGACACAGAAAGAGAACAATCATCACAGTGAGAATGAGGGGCATTTACCCAGTATGGACGCCCAGCTTTCTCATAGGTCATCTCCTGATTCATCATCCTGCTGTGGGGCAGCCCCCCATTATTACAGAGAAGGAAACTGTGGCTTGGGCAGGTGTCTGATGTCTCCTGGCTGGGGATGTGGCAGTGACTCCTCTGCTACATCTTGTCGTCCTGGGGATTTTCCCCAGAGTTTCTGGGCCACAGAAGAGCCAAGGTTGGATGTTATTATTTGTGAAAACCTGGAGCCTTGTATGTGGAAGAGGCTGGTCACATGGCACGGGAACACAGCCCTTGCTGGTGGGCTGAGCTGGTCGAGCTCAGCGGGGCTTAGGAAGCACTTCCACACTCGCCATCCTGGTGGAGGTCGGGGGAAAGTCCTTCCTCGTGGGTACGGTGGAGATACCTGGGTAACACGCACCCATGCCTAGCCCAGCTCCTGGCATGGAGGGTATTCAGTGTTTGGTTTAAAGGTGACAACCGGTCAGTGGCAGAGCCAGGGCAAGACCACGTCTTCTGTCTCTGGGCCCAGGGCTCCTCCTCTGACCCTGCACCTCCCCCTTTGCAGGGCTCTGCACGTCTGGACTGTACAGACACACCTCATTTGGGGCTAAGTAGACTTTCTGCTGCCAATAGCAGGTGACGTTAGGGGTTATGACCAATTACTTTATGACTGTTCTAGAAGAATTTTAAGAGAGTCATTAACCCCACTGCGACTGCTAAGAGCAGAAGCACGAGGACAGGAGGAAAAGAAATAAAAACTTCTGCTTGCTGGTATAGTGTCACCTTGGACTTGGGCACTGAGACTGCTGGGGAGCCAACGTGTTGTAAATAGAGGAACTTCTACGGCCCTGTAACTTACGAGGCAGCCAGAGACTGGCTGCTGCCGGCGGAGCTCAGTAGGATTGGTTAGGCCACACCCAGATTTCGATTCTGAAGCCAGGTTCAGAGGCAGATACAACTGAAGTCAAGGGGACCTGCTGGGCAGGCGGGGCTGTGTCCAGGCTCTGAGATTTGAGCTGGGGAGACAAGCTGCTGGGAGGGAGGCTTCACAGTCCATCTCACGGCAGCCCTCCCACCCGCAGGCACGTGCCTGGACCGGAAGGACTGAGCCACTCTCCCAAATGTGACTTCTCTCTCTTTTGCTCAGGGTTCGTGCTTCCCTGCAAGTGATGTGGCTGCAGGGTAGGACTCTCCTACCCTCTGACCATCTGAGCCCAGCCTTCCTAGCGCAGTGGGCTGCAGACCAGAGTCACCATCCGTGACGGGGACTCACAAATTCCCTGATTTTACGTAGCATGGGAAGTCAACCCCAGGTGAGCAGAACAGAAACAGGTCTCACTGTTGGGCCTGGCCTCAGCTTATTTTCAGTTCTGGGATTTCAGGTCTCTGTATTAGGAAGTGAGGCCTGGGCGTCCCCAGGAGACAAAAGAGGAAGCGATGTCAGGCCTTCTTCAGCGAGCTGATAGGCTTAGAAGGAAATGCCGGGCTGTGGTATCTTGCTATCCTGGCAGCCTTGACCGCCACCAGGAGGGCTCTCTCCAAGTTCAATGGGAGCAGGTGGCTCTGAAGCCCAGGCCCAGACTGTGCCCACCTCGGAACTGGGACTGGTAGCTATGTCCTCAGAAGGGGTTGACACAGACTCTAAGCCCCAGCAGAAAGCAGAGCACCGTTCCTGGGGCCTCTGAAGAAAGCCCGATGTGTCCGGGCTGGGCACAGAGAGATGGAGGCCATGGTCATGGGGGGGGGGGGGGGGGGGGCGGGGCACCAGGGGCTTCGGGCTCAAAGCACTCGCTGGGTGAGGGGCTGATGAAGGAAACGAATCTTACCATATCTGTAGTTTAATTCTCTTGCCATCGAGCTCTATGGTCCTAATTTTAAAGTCAATTCCTGAAAGAAAAGAAAAGAAAAAAATGCACATCAGTGTCAGTCCATTTCCCAAGCTGTGTCTAGGACGAATGCTGACAACCTGTGCAGGTAACAGCTGTCATGGTTTCTGGAGCATCTGCCGAGCACGTGGGAATCTCTGAATCCCGCAAACAAATCTGGAGGCACCCGGCGAACTTTCTCCTCTCACAGAAGGGGAGGCTGAGGCTCAGAGGGCAGAAAGGAGCTGCACAGAGTGAAGCTGGTGAGGGGCAGAGCTGGCAGGCAAACCCAGGTAGCTCAGGTGCCAAAGCCGTGTTCTCCTCCCTTTCCCGGGAGGCAGCCCCGTGAAGCAGGCTCCACAGCCCTTTTCGGGCCAGAGCCCCACGCTTCCAGCCACCTGCACCCGGCCTTCCAAGCACACGGGACGCTGGGCCCCGAGATGTACCTGATGCAGGTGGGCCTCTAGCATTTACACGTGCTGTTCCTTCTCTGTGGGTGGTCCCTACCCTGCCCACCTGTCAGCCTGGCAAACTTCTCCTCCTTTAAGACCTGCTGGAAGGTCACCTCCCAAGAAGCCTTCCTGACCCTGCCCTCCTCTTTCCCGCCCTCTGGCTTTAGTCCCCTTTCCCCAGGACCAGGGTGCTCTCAGCCTCCCCGGCTGCTCTCCAGGCTCCCACCGTTGTCCCCTCAATCCCCTCCCCAGCTTCCAAAACACACACTCAACCATGTCACCAAGCTAAGCTCTGCTCCAAACCTTCCAGTGTGTTCACCAACAGATGAGTGAATGAACAAAATGTGGTCTTTCCCTACAGTGGAATATTACTCAGCCATAAAAAGGGATGAAACATTGACACATGCTACAACGTGGATTAATCTTGAAAACATAATGCTGAGTGAGAGAAACCAGACGTGAAAGGTCACACAGTATGTAATTCTGTTCATACGAAATATCCAGAATGGCAAATCCAGAGAGACAGAAAAGAGGTTAGTGGTTGCTGGGGCGTGGATGTGAGTAGATTAATGAGATTGACCAAAGGGTGTGGAGTGTCTTTCTGTCATAATGAAAATGCTCTAGAACTGACTGTGGTGATGGTTGCACAACTCTGTGAATATACCTGAAGCCGCTGACTTGTACACTTTAAATGAGTGAGTTGAATTATACGTCAATAAAACTGTTTTGAGGTTTTTTTCGTAATTTTTTTTTTGGCTGCGCCACGTGGCTCGTGGGATCTTAGTTCCCCGACCAGGGATTGAACCTGGGCCACAGCAGTGAAAGCCCGGAATCCTAACCACAAGGCCACCTGGGAATTCCCAACAATAAAACCGTTAATCGGTTAAAAACCTTTCCACCGCCTCCTGGGCCCCAGAATAAAGTGAAAACAGTTGCCTGAGTGCTCCTAACCTGGTCACCGCAGCATCCACGGCTCTTGCCCTCCTCTCCGGCCACAATGCCCAAGCGTGTTCCAGCCTCAGGCTTTTACGCTTGCTCCTTCCCCTCCTGGAATGTTCTTTCATTCCATGGCCATCTGGCTCCCCTCTCCCTTCACTCAGGTCTCTGTTCAAGTCACCTCCTCAGGGGAGCCTTCCTAACCATCCTCTCTCCCCTCACCTGCTGCATCTTCTTCACGCACTATCCCTGACGTCGTAGATTTGCGTATTTGCTCCATGCACATGGGAGCAAAACTTGCCAACTGGAATGGCCTGCGTGGAGGGGTAAGAGCCAAATCCAGCCTTTGCCCCCAGGAGTTGGTTCTAAATCTCCGCCTGTGAAGCCTTGAGACTGAGGCCTGGCCTGACCCCCTCAGAACACGGCATGAGGATGCTAATTCCATCCCTGCCCACCTCAGGAGCTGTCCTGCGGACCACAGGGAATATAAGCCTGTATTTGAGTTTTGTCTCCTAGAACATAAGCTCCAGGAGGGCAGGGACTCACACGTCTTATTCATGGTTGCATCTCCATGAATGCATGGCAGGGCCTGAGTACGTATTTACTAGAAGCCGATCATCTCGTCCTGCACAGACACTTTGACTACAGGCTTTGTTACAGTTCTGCTTCCCTCTGATTCATCCCAGTCGTCTCTGCAGCCCCTGCACTGAGGCGGATGCCTGGTGCACAGCAGGCACTGGGGAAAGATGGCTGGATGAAAAAATAAAGTGCAACGGGATCTATGTGGTGCCGCACAGTTTACCAAGTAAGCACTTTCACGTACATCAACCACTTCTCTGAAGGAATGAATGAATGGGGCCCTGAGGAGGAGCTGGGAGCTGAGCCAGGCTGGGGAGAGCCAATTCCAGGAGCCACGGGGCCAAGTTCACACCACAAATGATTGATTGACGGAGCCTATGAGAATAGGCTTCGGCAAAATGTAACCTGGGCAGACAGTGAACAGCCACTTAATCCCTGATCTATACAGAAAATACAGAGATACACTCAGTGCCCATACAGAATCACCTCTATGCATCAGAATGTATTTCAGGACTAAGCCACCCAGTGTTAACTCTTCCTAAAACATACCCCGCTCCTCTCACAGATGCACAGGACATATGAAATCAAGAAGCACTGTTCAGTCCACAGAACCCAAAGCATCACTCTGTTCTATCTTCCTCCTGGGTTTTATTAACACACCAAATTTAATTAGGAAGTGTAAACTTTACGAGGCCTAAGAGTCATGAGGCCATAACTTCAAGGTCAGGGGGAATTAAACTTTCCTAGAAGACAGAGGCCTGCAGGAAGGCTACAAATGTAATGAGAATCCCGGGATGGGAGGGAGGGAACCTGGGTTTGAGTGCCACACCCACCTCCTTAGACGACCTCGCCCAAGTTATGTCCTCATCTGCAAGTGGAGGCTGGCCTCCTCAGAGCCTTAAAGGACTAGACTGGGTTTCCTGGTCAAGAATTAAAAAACAGACAAACCACTCAACCCCTGAATTGATCTCACTAGGAACGTTCTGACTCTGGGAAACTGAGGTCTGGGTTTGAGAGCGAGCCACAGTCTACCAGGAGTTAATATCACTTCCTGATTGGTGGGGACGCATGGGCTATCCCAAAGTTTGACCTTGGAGTTAGGGAAGGGGAGGAATCAGAAAGACATGTGCCTAGGGGAAGGATGCGGTCACTACAAGAGACATTCTGCTTCCTCTCCATGGTCTCTGGCAGTGGTGACAACCCCCTATTCATTGGATAGTTCTGATCCTCCACAATCCAGGCGATAGCCAAAGCAAAGAACACCACTCCTAAGCTGAAGAAACAGGGCTCGGAGGGGCGAAGTGCTTGTTCAAGGGCAAACAGCAGCTGGAACCCAGGCATGATGATTTCCAGCCCAATTCTCTTTACATCTGGCAGCTAAGTGTCTTGCAAAGTGCAGCTCCTGGAGGATGGCAAGGATGGAATCAGCAGCTAATTGTGGGGTTTAGGAAGATAAGGTACACAGGGGTAAAGCAAAGCCCTTCCCCCAGGTTTTTTCCAGCTCCTGGGCTTGGGGACCATTCTCCTGCTTCCCCACTCCAGAGGAAGACTGCGTAGCTTACAGGCCACTCTGCTTGATGGGTGTTACTTCCAAGTCAAACTCTTCATGTGGGCAATGGCTGTTTTTGTGGTGTGGGAAGAAGTGTGCTCCACTTTTGTGTATGTCAGAACTGGGAAGCAACAAGCCAATTCTGCTCAACCACAATGTGGGCTGGCCCTGCAGGAAAGGCTGTTCTGCGAAGTGACAACCGGTGTCCTGGGCCTAGCGATAGGGAAGTCAGGGCTGTCTGTGGCAGCCGCTGATTTTGGTTTCTCACTGAAGCTTTTATCTGGCAACTCCTCCGGATGACAGGTCCCAGGGCAGGCGGCTGTCACTTGCCATTTCTGTCACCCTCGAGTGAGATGGAAGTCCGCGCAGGAGAAGTGTCTGGACTCCCTCTCACCATTCCTTCCAGAAGAAATTCATTCATGGGGGAAACAGGGTCAGGGAGAGGGGCTCAACCCCTGAACATTCCAGAGGAAAGAGCAGGAGAGGTCTGCGTTGGAGTCCTGGCTTCAAAGTGGATCAGCCGTGCTCGCATCTCTCTGGGATGGTTGAGCCTTGAGTTTTGGGTCAGACACACCCAGGTACAAATACCATCCTTGCCACCTGTAGACCGAGTGACCTTTGGCAAGTCCAGTATCCTCCCTGAGCCTCAAATTCCTCCACTGTGAAACGAACTCATAACAGCACCTGACACAGAGGACTGGAAAGTGTGGTAATGCACATAAAGCGCCTGGCACACAGTAAATGCTCAGTAAGATCAGATGTCACTTGTCACTGTCCTTTCCCCATGGACAACTCTCCGTGCCTCAGTTTCCACTTCTGTAAGACGAGGACCCCAAAGAACTGCTTCAAGGTATGCTGCGAGGACAGAACAAAATGACGGGCGCCAAGACCTCGTCCAAGCCATACACTCCTTGAGCAGGCTGAGGGTTGGTGCCTCAGTCTCCCCATCTGCAAAATGGGCACCTGGTGCCCACCCCGCCCATGGCCCGGGAACCGCCAAACGGCGGTGCAGGCGACTGCTCTTTTCCCCTCCAGTTCCCTCGACCCTCTGCTCTTTTCCCCATCCGGCCCGGCCGCTCCCTCAGCCCCAGCCCCTCAGGGGCGCGCCCGGCCCGGGCCTCCCGCGCCCCCGGCCGCTCCCCAGCCCTGCTACCTATGGTGGAGATGAAAGTGGAGTTGAAGGCGTCCTCGGAGAAGCGGAACAGGACACAGGTCTTCCCCACCCCCGAGTCCCCGATCAGCAGCAGCTTGAACAGGTAATCGTAGGTCTTCGCCATATTACACTCTCTCCCCGACGGGAAGTGCTGCCAGCGCCTCGCCACTGGCCCCTGGGCCCGTCCATCAGCGCCGATCCCACCTCCCCATTGGCTCCCGGCCCGACGCGCGTCACCGCGGCCGACGCCCGCCCCCGCGCCCCGCCTGTCTCGGGAAGACGTGGGGAAGGGGCGAGCTGGGCACGGAGCCGGAAGCGGCCCGAGCGTGCCGCTCATTGGCCGGCGCTCAGGACAGGGCGGACTGTGATTGGCCAGCGGTGAGGAGTCGAGGGGCTTCAAATGGGGACAGGGCAGAGGCGTGGCAGCCCGTGTCCCCTCCTTCTGCCCTCCACTCTGGGGCGGCCCCGCCCCCCGATGGGAGGGGGAGGGCGGGGAGCTTGGCCAACGGCTCCGCGCTCCCTCAACCCGGGGGCGGGGTCTGGGGCGCATATGCAAGCGCGCCGGGAAGACCGTTGGGCGCCAGCAGAGGGCGCACGCGCGTGTGGTCTGTGGCTCCCGCCCTTCAAGGCCCGCGCAGCCTCAGTTGGTACCGGGACGAGCGCGGGAAGGCGGCGTGGCTGTGTTGGTAGTCTAGCGGTCTCCGCGTCCGGCCAGGGGGAACCAAAGAGAAAAGGAGAATAGGGGCGCCGTCATAGTCGAAGCGAGGTCCCCTCGAGACGTGCTCCGGGACCTCGGCGCTGGCCAGGGGACCTACCTAGAGATAGCCAGGCTCCAGCCACCAAGCTATGTACTGAGGCTCGCAGGACTCCCCTGGAGGGCCCTCGAACCTATGTAGAGGTTGTTCGGGTCTTACCCCAGAGTCTCGTCCGCCTCAGCCCTTTCAGGCGCGCCCCGGGGGCCTCGCAACCTGCCGAGGTAGTTAGCACAGTGAGAATTAAAACCTGCCGAGGTAGTTAGCACAGTGAGAATTATAGGGAATACTTACGAGCGTTGGTTCTGTGCCTGCCAGTGTTGTTAGCACTTATAAAAAATACATGAAATAGTTTATTCCCACCCCGACCCACTGAGGTAGGTATTGTTGTCCTCCCCCCCCCCGCCCCCCGTTTTATGGTGAGAAAACCGAGGCCAAATAGGTTAAGTGACTTTCCCAGGCAAGTTGGTTTTTGAACTCAAAGTGACCAGCTTCAGAGGCTGAGGTCTTGATCATGTTGGTTTCCTGCATCGTAGAGACGGGCCACACACCACCTGCGTGGCGTCACCGCTATGTGTCCCTCTGGGGTCAGTCCTGGAGATTTGCCCAAGGATCTTACAAAAGATGGCCCCTGCCTCCAACTGCAGCACATTCTTCTGCTTATTTGGCTCCGGTTAGGAAAAGCTTCAACCAGAGCCATAGACCACTTGGTTGGCTTCAGCCTCTGTGGCATTTGATACTCTTGACCACCTTCTCTGGCAGTTCTCCTTTTCTTGGTACACTTCCCATTTTATTTGCCTGTTTCTTTTATTACCTATACCTCCCCTTCTCTGGGTGCTGCTTCTCCAGATTCCATTGCAGTTTTGCGTGTGTGTGTGTGGGGGGGGGGGTTGCTTGGTGTTCCTCTTTCTATATCTGTTCTTGCTTCCTGGGTGATCTCATTCACTTCTTGGCTCCTACTGTCTCCATACTGGTGATTCTCAGTTCTTAGAGAACCCATAGCCCAGCCATCCCTCCATGACCCAACTACTTCCTGGGCATTTACCTTTGGATCTGTCAAAGATACTTCAAACTCATCATGTCCACAACTGAACTTGTCATCTTGTACTCACACTAGCTTGTCTTGAATTACTTTTCTGAGACCTAAGCCACCGTATTTTCTTTCATCCCTCACAGCCTGGTTTTTAAGGATGTTCTAAATAGCTCTGAAACCTTGCTTTTCTGTTTTTTTTAAATTAATTAATTTTATTTTCGGCTGTACTGGGTCTTTGTTGCTGCACGGGCTTTGTCTAGTTGCAGCGAGCAGGGGCTACTCTTCCTTGAGGTGCATGGGCGTCTCACTGCGGTGGCTTCTCTTGTTGTGGAGCACGGGTTCTAGGCACGCGGGCTTCAGTAGTTGTGGCTCACAGGCTCTAGAGCGCAGGCTCAGTAGTTGTGGCACGTGAGCTCAGTAGTTGTGGCACATGGGCTTAGTTGCTCTGTGGCATGTGAGATCTTCCCAGACCAGGGATCGAACCCGTGTCCCCTGCCTTGGCAGGCAGATTCTTAAGCACTGCACCACCAGGGAAGTTCCTTGCTCTTCTATTTTTTTTTTTTTTTTTTTTTGCGGTACGCGGGCCCCTCACTGTTGTGGTCTCTCCCGTTGCGGAGCACAGGCTCCGGAAGCGCAGGCTCAGCGGCCATGGCTCACGGGCCCAGCGGCTCCACGGCATGTGGAATCTTCCCAGACCGGGGCATGAACCTGTGTCCCCTGCATCGGCAGGCGGACTCTCAACCACTGCGCCACCAGGGAAGCCCTCTTCTATTTCTTTTGCTCGTCAGATCATCACATCTCTCCACTGCTCTCCCTGATCGTTCTCTAATCCAGATTCCACCCTGCAGTGAGCTTAGTCTAAAACATTTATCCAATATCCATCCATGGTCTATTGGCAGGATAAATTCCTCACAGTTTGGTCCTAACCTCACCTTTTGTCCCACCCACACTTCATGGGATTGGGAACTCCCCAAGAGCTGAGACATGTCAGTTTAACAAACATTAAATACTTATAATAGGTGCTGAGGCACCAGGATGACTAAAGCAGTATACTGAGATTAGATTACAGCCCAAGGGGGTGAGGAGGAGGGAGAGGAGGAACTTCAATCTAGCAGTGGTAGGGCACTTAGAGGGGGGCATTATACTTTATTCATGGACATTCCCTGCCTCTACCACCTAAACAAGCTCACAGTGTCAGCCAAATGTTGAATTAAAATGAAGGAAATGTTTTTAACTGTACTTGGTAACAAAAAAAATTGTTTGCATACTGCATTCATGTCTTAAAGGCTTTCATTTCTTTTGGATTCCCTAACCCCCTTCCCCAAGATCAGATCTTAAGGCAAACCTCAAAGCAATTCAGGTGGTGAAACTGCAGCCACCCTTGACACTTTCTTCTTTAAGTTCCTGCCATCCAGTAAGCCAAGTCTAAAGATTACTTTCCTTCAGATCACTTCTTCCTTCTTATTCCAGTCTGGCAAGCACTGTCCTGGATTAACTGAAATACCTTTCTAACTGATCTTCCTGCCTCTAGTCTACCCCACTCTAGTCCTTCCTGACAATGCATGCTAAGTGGATTTTCCTAATTTATTTCTTTTATTTATTGATTATTGATCAGTGGCTCTCCACTCCGGACCAACTTAATTTAAGTTCAGGCTCTCATCAGTGTGGACCCCGCCTACCTTCCAGCTTTCCTACTTCTTTCTTTTTTATATGTCACACAGAGAAAACCTTACCCAGCCAGGCCTTGTGCTTTCGTGACTCAAGTGATAGGGACCATCTTTCCTGCTCCTATCTTGTCTATTAAAATCTTCCTCATTCTTTTAGTCTGGCTCAGGCAGGATTGGGGATAACAAAGGACAGGAGCTTTGAGTTACTAAGGCAAAGAGCTTTCACCTGTAATATAGAGATCATAATCCTTATATCAGGTAGTCATGGTAGACAGCAAATAAATAACATTTGCTGAGTTCTTGGTACAGTTATCTTTCCTTTCTATCCCATTTACATTTGTCAAACCATAATGCTGTGTATGTCCCCACACACTAAAATTCACACAAATTGTAGTTTATGTAAAAATTTATTTGACCAAAATGTAGAAAAAGTGATACTATTACATATGATACAGTTGCAAGAATCTAAATGAAAAGTGTGGGTTTTATTCAGTTGCACAATTTGCTAGTGTATCTCCTGGGTAGTGTGATGCTTAATAAATAGGAGTGAGGGGCAGAGGATTTGGATAAGCTAGAAGCAGGGTGATTTTTAGTCAGAATTGTAAACTTGAGTTGGCTCCCACACTGCTGGGGAATGTGGAATGTTTCAGCTCTGAGATGTTAACTGAGAAAGCAGAAATCTAACAAAGACAAAATGTGCAGCCCTGTCTACAAAATACTCCATATCCAGTTTAATCAGGAGTTTCTTGGTCTTTGATTAACTTCGTCCTGAAGAAGGAATTAAAATTCCAGATAAGTAAATCTCCAATTTGCCAGTCCCTGGAGTATAGAGGAGATGAAGTTAGGCCACTTACTTTTTCATCTTTACTTTGATGTCAGAGAGCGCCATTCTGCCCAATATTTGTTTATAGAAAAAGAGTCTTAATTATTGATGCTAGCAGTGTTTTTGATACGGCTTCTCTGAATAGGACTGAATTCTACAACATTCATTCCTGCTGAGTGGATGGCCTCATATCGGAGCAGATAAGCATGGGTCATTATTGGAATAAAACATTAGCTCCTCAGAGAACAACTTTAGAGTGAAAGAAGCATGGAGAAGAGCATATCAATCATCTATTCCGAAAACATCTGGGTAATTATTATGACTCTTTTCCAGGCATTCTCATGCTGACTGCTCAGAGGATGTTTGTTCTGCACGGTGGAGGGTGGAAAAGAGGCAGGACGATCAGGTTAACCTCTCTGGTTTATGACTTCCCATAGTAATCCCACCCCCACCCCCCTTTTTTGCTCTGGATGGAAAATCCCCACCCATTTTAATGTGACGGTCCCTGGCCTCCTATAGTGTGACCGATGGTGAATATTCTTCAGCCTTTTAAACTGACCCATGACTAGATATCGGAATCTGTGTTTCGAAAGTGTGAGGTTGTCTATTCTCCCAGGAACCAAATGCCCTCAGTCTTAAGAGAGTATGCTCAATATGAAATACCCTGCCTACCTTAGGAATAAATGCAATTTAAGGATAAAAATAGAGCTGAAAAAGCTGGTGCCATTTGAAAAAAGGAAGGAATAGATTTAACTGGTGCTCAAAGCTTCTCTGATACAAAATATTTGGTCATGTGTTCATAATTTGCTTGACATTTCCAGCAAAGCGAAGAGGCAATAACAAAAGAAACTTCTTACAAGAGAAGAGAAAGACACGGAGCTCTGGAGTTTCTTTTGGAACAAGACTCTTCTGTTTTGGTTATATACAGTTTAGTTCGTTTAGTGTCTGATCCAGTGTCTGATGTAAGCCCACATTCTCTTCTTTGGCCTGGGCAAGCTTTTCTGGTGAGAATTAAGAATGAGGGAAAAATAAATTAATAAGCATCTTTGTTAAAGGAAAAAAAAAAAAGGTTTCTAAACTCCACATTGCCAGAGTGAAAGAGCAGAGAAGGTACTCTACATTTTAATTATAGCAGAACACCGTGGACTAGCAGACACTAAATGCCAAGTTTGGGAGCCGGATAGGGTTGCAAAATAAAATACAGGTGCTCCGTTAAATTTGAATTTCAGATAGACAACGAATAAATTTTTTAACACAAGTGTATCCCAAATGTTGCTTGAGATATACTTATGCTAAAAATTTATTCATTGCCTATCTGATATTCAAATTTAACTGAGTGTCCTATATTTTAATATGATAAATCTGGCAATCCTAGAGTCAGAACACCTGGATTTAAGCCCCAGTTGGGCCAATGAAGTAAGCCATTTAACCTTTCTAGGTCTCAGTTTCCCCATCTATCAAATGGGGATAATAATACCATTGTGTGGCATGGGGGTTATTATGAGGCACAAATGAGAAATGCTTCAGAACTTATGAAATGCTACACAGATTTTAGTCTAAGATATGGATGACTTAATACATTTTCTCCCTAGTGCTGGTTAATTAATCCTTGAGCTTATGGTAGGGAGAGATAATCCTGTAACCCATCTTTCCTTTGGAGCTTCTGGGAATGGCTGTTTAAATTCCACGCATAATTGTGTTATTGTTTCTATGTGTCCATAGCAGTGTAGTCAAACTGCAGGTAAATGCAACATGACTGAAATTTAAGCCAGACTATAGGTACATTATGAAGTAATTGAGGTGATGAAACAAACAAACAAAAAAAAACCCAAAAATCTAAGATGCCATCTAGGGCTGTGCATGACAGAGCATGAGAGAGAACTGGTTTGCAATGAGTGATGGCTGATAAGGACTAGGGCAAGACTTATTCAAATACCAGAGGAAAGCAAGATGCCTCATAAAATGTGATATGATCAGCTTGGAAATGTTCAGAAAGAATAAAAGTGACTGCAAAAGATGGCAGCCTTTCAACTAGAGCTACTGAACCTTTCATTTGATGTGGCACTTTTAAAAATCTAATCTAGTGACTATGACCTGGGAGGATTCTCTCAGAGGACAGTTACTTGGGCCTGTCCAGTCTGGATTAACAGAAGTAACTGAGGGCCTACTATGTGTGAACCAATTTCTCCATTACCTTATTTAATCCTCAACCACTGAGCTATCACTTTTGTTTTTGCAAAAAAGCTAAGCAGCTTGTTCAGGGTTGCACAGCTAAAATGGTAGAGCTGGGATGTAAACCCAGGTTTCCCAACTCCAAATCTCGACCTCACTTCACACCTTGCCACTTGGATCCCCTGGCATCTACTTTATCATTAGGTCTGAGGCTAACTTTCCCCTAAAGTGTTAATTGCCCTTGAGAATGGGACAGGCCCCCACGCTGTCAACAGGTAGAAGTAGATCTCCGTAGCCCTAATCACTAAATGAAGTTCCACCTAGGTGCTTAGTTATGCAGACTGACTGGATAGACAGGGCTGCAGTTATTTCCAAGGGTGGAGGCTACATATGGCTGGAAAAATCCCAGGAACAAGTATGCAGAGAGAGAAAACAAAAAACACCTACCCCTACACAGTTTAATCTTTCCAGGGGCATATGTATAGGAATATGTGAGGGGAGTGGTTTATGTAGAAGTTCAGGGTGGACAGCAGTTAGGAACAGAGAAAGGTTGGAGGTGGAAGGGCATGGGTAGTTTAGGGAAGATGTATTTTGGAGGACTGAGTATAAAGAATTGCGACAGAGGTTCCCACCTAAATAAAAAATTACTGGATGAGGAATAACAAGCTATAGTGACCAAAAATTAATGATCTCACTGGAGCTTTTCATGCCATTTTCAGGTTCAAGGGGCAGTCTGGAAGACGGCTTGGACATCAAAATGTCAGTGTTTCTGGGACAATTTAAGGTGGTGGCAGCGGTGGGGTGCAGGGGAGAGCCACACAGACTATTTAAAATTTGGATTCTCTTGGGAAAACTGATGAGCTTTTGGTCACCATAGGTGTGAGCTTTCAACACCCACACGCAAATTTTATGAGCTGTCACTAAACCAAGGTTCCTGGCTCTAGTTAACTCAAGTATGAGGGGAGATAGATGTTAGCATCTCAGGCAACTTCGTTTGGAACTCAGGAAAGAATCACCTCACTTCCTTTGTTTGGCATTCCAGCAGCTTCCATTCCCTTGCCCTGTTAATGGGATGCCCTTTAATTCCTTGTATAGTTGTTTTCTAAGGGCAGGGTATAGAGGTGAGCTTCCTCCCAGGACTGGGAACTGGAGAGGTGTTCAGTGAACAATGAAGACATAGGGAACCCCAGGCACCACTCTCCAAGTATTTCACAGAGAAAACATGAGAAAAGGAGGACTAAGGAGACCAAAATGCCATTGCCGCTATTTGAATCCACAGATGAAGCCCCATCCAAAGGTAGCCTCTTTTTAGCGATAAGCCTGCTGGTTTTTGCAAGTTCTGCTGACTCTACTAAGCTGCTCAGGAGGTTGGATGAGTCTCCATTCAACATAATTTCTATTTAAGGAAAAACTGCTATTGGCATGCAGATACAGTTAGCTAATACATTTGAGAGCTCAGGCCAAGTTGGCTTTTGTTTTTACATTGTCAGAAAAGAATCATGTGGGCATAATTTTCTTTTTGAAACGAGCTCTTCATTTGAACCACTCACTTTTGGTTGCAATCATGGTCAAGGGCCTCATAGCTATGGCTCAAAAGCGGCAAGTGGAGAAAATGAAAATGAGAGGGCACGAAGGTGAGGACTGCCTGTCTTTATTTCTGTCACACAGTCACAGACACAGCAGAAGAAGGCTTGAAAGGTCAAACCAGGAGGCAGGAAACTGGAGCTTCTAGCTTCCAGAAGCCCACAGGAGTATAGGCACCACAGTGAGAAGGCAGACTTCAGTATTGCTAGGACAGAGGGCAGCGCCCCAGCCGCCTCTTAGAGAGAGGTCATGTCGTTGAGAGCATGGTCCAACTCCTCGCTGATAGCTTTGTACTTGAGCTTCTGAGCATATAGCTCGTCTAGAGGGCGGAGGTCCCCAGGGAGAGAGTTCAGAAGAAGAGGTACAGGGTACAGAACGCGAGGGTCGGAATGGAGTGCCACACATGAGCAACGAGAGGAAGAAAAAAAAAGTGAGAAAACAAAGCATGAACTAGGAGAAAGTCGTGTCCTGTGTAACACAAAAGAGAAAGCAAAAGATCTATGGAGTGATTTCTAAGTGGTGTGAAGTTCTGCAGGGGGTTAGCCATAATGAACCTTTAAAAAGAGTGGTGACTAGAAATGGCTAGAGCTTCTCCCCACCAATCTCCCACCCCAGGTTATTTCTGACTTTCAATGATGTCATCCAGTCCAAAGGCTGTACTTTGGAATGGGGCATTTTCCCTTATATGGAAACCTCACTTCCTAAATCAAACATTGGGACACATGGTCTGAGGAATGAGTTCTGTACCCTTTCTGGGTGGGACAGGCAGTTTGGGAGATTTCGTTTGAACCCCAAGATTCTGGAAGTTCTGGGTTATTTCATGAAGAACATGGGACAGAATTTTTTTTAAAGCTGGAACTCTTCAAGAAATTCTGGGATATGTGGGCAGCAGACTCACAGACTGGAGTCTTAATTCAGGTCTCCACGGTCTCTAAATTTCCATTTTCTCATACTGTGATAAGCTTTGCACTCTCTGGGAGAGAGCTTCTGTAAAAATGCAAGGCATTTAAAAAATGCAAGGCGTGTCAGAAATGAGCAAATTAAAGGAAATTCTAAAGACTTGAAAAGAATCAGCCATATTTGGGTCTCTTTACTCACATGTGGAGCTAATTAAGCAGAAATATTTTAGTTCTTGAAAAATGGCGACCCTAGTCTGAATTTGATTTGCACTGTTCCATTCCAGGGCTCCAGACTTCCACATGTGACATCACTCTGCACTTTGCTATCCTAAAGTGGACGAAGCCCAAATCAGCCTTTCCAGATTCCCCCCAACTGTCTGGGGATGTGTCGTGTAGAGGGAGGCAGAGCAAACATAATTATATGGTAATTTCATACCTTCCAGGTCATCAATTGTCTTTTCCAGTTTTGCAACTGTTCTCTCTGCAAATTCGGCACGGGTCTCAGCCTAGGGCAGAAGAAAGGAGTCACTATGAGTGCTTTAAGACCAGCCGCAGGAGAAACCTGAACTAGTTGGATGGAAATCACACGCACCTCTTTCAGTTTGTCAGACAGAAGTTTAATTTCTTCTTCATATTTATCCTCCTTTTCAGAATACTGTGGGAGAGACCAAAACACTGCTTTTAAAAAAGGAAGGGAAAAAAAGCACAAAGAATGCATGTTCCCTGTTCCTCGGAGAAAAGTGTGTGCTTGAAGCTATGAACCTGCCTAAGAAGTGGAGACAGGCACCTTCCCAGGCAGAAGAAATGTGTGCATAACTCAGAGAATCCGGGAGAGATCCCTCTGGGTTGGTATTGATCTCAAGACCTGAGCTGACAACTCAGGATACACATGTGATGAATATGGTGCAGATGACTGCATGGAAATAGGCTACTCAAGGCCCTCCGCAGCAGCTGGCCTAACCTATGTTTCCAACCCCACTTCCCATCAGCTTCCCCAAGGTGCTGGCCACTTCCTAGCCCTATTCTGAGTGTTCTCTGGTCTCCAGCCCTTGACTACAACTGGGCCCCCCAGCATGGAATGTTCCATTCCTCATTACTATCTGTCAGAAGTTATGTTTGTCTTTCAGGGCTCGACTCAGATGAATAGTAGCAAACCTTCATTAACTGCCTGCTATGTTGCTAGATATCATCAATCCCAATTTACAGAAGAGTAAAGAGTAACAGACAGGTTAGCTAATTTGTCTAGGGTCACGTGGCTACGAAGTGACCAAGCCGTGACTGGAACCTGACTCTGGAATTTGAGCTCCTGGCCAGCATCCCGCTCTACGGTCTTTTCTAACGTCACCTCCTCGTGACACCTTTCCCAACTTTGTGTAGTCCCCCTGTTGAAGCCCCACTGCACTTTGTTACTTTATCAACCCCTCTACTCAGCTAGACTTCAAGATCTTCAAGAACAGAAGCCGTACCATCACTGTAGCATCTCTCCCCGTGACCAGGGCAGCATCTGGCATACATATGTGGTCTGCATTTATTCACCACCTATCCTAGTATGAGATATACGCCAGGCACAACGCTAGGACTAATGACACAGCTCTAAACAAGACATAGTCCCTGTCCTTAAAACCTACAATCTAGCAAGGAAGGCATGCAATTAATTTTGATAGATGTGATCAACCATCATGATAGGAAAAGAAGTAGGTGGGGCTACACAGCTGAGAAACACCTAACCTAGGTGAGCAATCAGGGAGGGCCTCTCATGCAGGGGCCTAAAGGATGAATAGGGGGTTGCCAAGCAGAGAGCAAAGGGAAGGCCACCCCAGGCTGAGTGGACAGCAGGTTCAAGGTATTGAAGGTGACCCACATGGAATGTTTGTGAAACTGAAGTTCAATGCAACTGGAGGGGAGTAGGAGGAGGGAGAATGAGGAAGAGATGAGGATGCAGGGGTTGGCGGGGGGTGGGAAGAAGGCCATGGAAGAGCGTGTACGTTGCTCCTAATGCTCTCTCCTGTAATGACTGCTTTGGGTACTGTTTCCGCTAATAAAGCCCAATTCCACCCCTGATTGCCGCTCGACCTTCTAGAAAGTATTTCTGGAGGAACCCAGGGATTCAGTTGAGAGTGAGGCTCTGTAGGCTCTGTATCTATATGATGATCCTCAGATCTACCTAAGAGGAGCCTGGCCAGGTCCCAGTCTCATTCCATCTCCACCTTCCGGGAGGTAGAGATAAAAGATGGTGCTAAGACCCCATCTTAAAAGGGGGGGAAATCTAGCCGCTGGACACCTCTTTCTGTAGGGGAAAAACCTGGCTGCTGGGCACCAAAGCTACTGTTAGCAAATACAGGTCAGATCCCTGATACCCTAGCACGCTCCTGCGTACGTTGCGGGGAGAAAAGAAGAAAGTCCGGCAAATCACCCTCCAGCTCAAGCCAACCACCAACCTTTTCAGATGCAGCCTCTAGCGACTTCAGGTTGTTAGTGACATTCTTGAGTTCTTCTTCCAGGTCACCACATTTTCTGCCCAAAGACAAGGGATTTTTGTGTCTTATCTTACATCAGGCAATTCCCCTAAAAGAAGTTTTCAAAAGGAGGAATCGCACTTCCAGGGGCCCCCAGAAGGAATGCGGGGGGGAAAAATGTTAATGGCTTTTTCTGAGACACAGCGCTGTGTGTTTATCAAAACCCTATCATGCCAGGCAAAGGCGCGGCAGGCCGAGGAGTATTTGGAAGGTTTGTAAAGCACTCCTGGGCTCCTGCCAAGTCTGAGGCAACAGGGACTTGTGAAATCTATGACTGATGTGGTTGACTCCGGAAGGTGTTTAAGAATGAGATGGGGGCTGGGAGCAATCGGAGTTTACAGCGGACACTCCAGGAAGCAAGGTTGGAGCGGATTTTCGAAACCAGATCTCTCTCAGCACAGCAGGAATGCTCCGGGGAGCTGGATTCCTCACCCAAGTCCGAGGGGGGAGGCATTTTGGTTTTCTGGTGGGGAGCTTGTGGGGATTCCGGTCAACCTTCTCACCTTTCCCCCCAGGAATGTGTCCCAATCCAACAATGACATCAAGAACAAGGCATTTAAACACTGACATGGCACCCTGCCCTCAGTGTTTCCTTAAGAAGGCACAGGGCTTCCCTGGTGGCGCAGTGGTTGGGAGTCCACCTGCCGATGCAGGGGACACGGGTTCGTGCCCCGGTCGGGGAGGATCCCACATGCCGTGGAGCAGCTGGGCCAGTGAGCCACGGCCGCTGAGCCTGCGCGTCCGGAGCCTGTGCTCCGCAACGGGAGAGGCAGCAATAGTCAGAGGCCCGTGTACCACCAAAAAAAAAAAAAAAAAAAAAAAGAAGGCACAGCCTCCTGAGGGATCCTCTCTGGGAAAACGGACTTCTGGGCTTCTCTGCTCTCCCTGTCTCACTCATCTTTCCCAATACCTTTGTGGGAAGAGTCAACACGTGGGCAGCACTGCCCAGGGCAGTAAGAACAAACAGTTGCCCATCATTCTTTGTCAGCCATGGAGGCAAAGAGGAGGCACTGAGCAATGAGTCTCAGATGCCCGTCCACTTGACCAGAGGCCCTGGTCGGTATCCATTCCCAACACAACCAACTCCCTCCCAGCTCCACCCCCGCCCCGGAGCTGAGCTGGGCGCCACTCAGCCTTGCTCTGCCACTCACAGTTCAGACACCTCGGCACGCTCCTCTGCCCTCTCCAGCTCGCCCTCCAGTATGACCAACTTACGAGCTACCTGCAGAGACAGGAAGGATCGATGAAGACTGACCCCTGAGAGCCACGTCTAGTTCAATGCCCTCCCCCGTGCAGACAGCAAGGCCACGCCCAGACCATCTGCAACGCGGGGCTTTCAGCTGCTTCTCCGACTCAGACAGTCCCAGGGAAAATCTAAATTCTCTCCCTCAGGCCCCGGGAAGTGAAGGAAGAGATGGGACCATGAGGGCAGGCAGAAGGAGCAACTGAGCTTTCATGGCCTGAAGACCCACGACTGGGGACCACAATTCCCCATGTTAGCCTAACACCAAGCTGCAGGACAAAAAAGGGATCTGATCACTTGGTTTCCGCATTAAGTCTAAGTCCCCACTTGTCTGAGTGTCACAGAATTTCCCAGGACTTTTGGCGTCGTGGAAGATATGGTTTCCTAGCCAAGTGGCTGTCTTAGGAAAACAGATGTGGACACAGAAGGACAGCTGAGCTGACCAAGAACTTCCTTTAGGCGGCCCCAGGGTTCTCCCTATCACAGATCCATTTCCTCCCCACTTCCTGCTGCTGCCATCTACCAGCCCCACTCACCCCAACTCACCTCCTCGTATTTGCGGTCAGCCTCCTCAGCAATATGCTTGGCCTCTTTGAGCTGCATCTCCTGAATCTCCATCTTCTCCTCATCTTTCATTGCCCGGTTTTCTATCACCTTCATTCCTCTGCAAGGAGCAAACCTCGTCATTACTTCCATACATTACCGCCTCATCACACACCTCCATGCATCTGCTCATCTAAACACTTCTCTGACATCTACCAAGAACCGTACTCCAAACAGGAAATTGTAGAGCTGCTCACGTTCACTTCATCTTTGCCAAACGCCAGGCACTAAGTGCCTCAAACTTCACAACCCCCGCCCCCAGAGTAGGTACATCATCCCCATTTCACGGAGGAAGAAACTGAGGCATAGAGAGACTCAGTTAAGCAAATAACTTGCTTAAGGTTACACAGCCAGTAAGTGGCAGAGCTGGGATTCAAACTGGTGATGTGGCTCGAGTCCACGCTCCCATCCTATAGAGTCTCTCACTAACTAGTAACAAGGGGGACTTGTACGCCAGCAGTTACCACGATGTGATCGGAGGTCTGGGCCCAGCTTGGCTGTTGGAATGATGAATTCTGCTGCAGTGAAGTGGTGTGTGTGTGTGTGTGTGTGTGTGTGTGTGTGTGTGTGTGAGAGAGAGAGAGAGAGAGAGAGAGAGAGAGAGAGAGAGAGAGAGACAAGGCACTTCCCAGAAGAGAGTCCACAAATGAACAAGGAGGGGAAAGGTATTCTTCAGTGAGACGGGGCTGTACAAGAAAGCCCCAGAGGAATGAAAGAATATGGCAGGGAGGTCAGGGTGGCTGGACCATAGGCTGCTTGAACGACACACTAAGTGTTTTATGCCAAGGGGACATGGAACCACAGGAGGGTTTCAAAAGCAGGAGTGAGTGGAAACTAGAATGATGGATGGACTGCAGTGGGAAGACCAGGTAAGAGGCAGGTACCCACAAAGTGATGGGTGAGGAAGGCCTGAACTGAAGTGGATACTGAACTGAAGTCCACTTTGGAAAGGACAGCGTCCTGGGGATGGCTGGAAGTCTCCTACAACTTTTGACCATGAAATGGAGCTCACTCTAGCCTGCACTGCTTGGGGTGGACAAGGTAAGATCAGATACTTCCAAAGAAGAGGCCAGCGCTGGATAACGTATCGACGTGTGTTGTGCCTGCCCACAGCAGAGGACCATATGCTTCTTTTCTTTTTTTTTGAATTTTTGAATCATTTAATTTTTTTATACAGCAGGTTCTTATTGGTTATCCATTTAATACATATTAGCGTACGTGTGTCAATCCCAATCTCCCAATTCATCACACCACCCCAACCCCCACCATATACTTCTAACAAATACTTGCATTCGGACTATCACTACCATTCTCAGCTGACTATCAAAACACTGTCCATGCCTGTACCAGTCCTCAAGATCGTCAAGTTTGGAAAACCCTCTGCAGCAGTGGAGAGATCAAAGTGACTTGTCCAAGGCCACACAGTAAATGGCAGTGGCTTTTTGGAAGAACTTAAATCTAGATTCTCCATCTCCCAAGTATAAGATTCTTTCTACCTAAACAGCAGTGTCTAACAGGGGTACCATCAAAGGCCTCTGGTAACGTGATACCAATAAGTGAGGGGCTTTCCCAGGCTCTAGTGGTTTGCCTTGGGGAGGTCACAGAAGTGAGACAATCTGGCCAGGCTGGTCTGACTGTGAACAACGGTAGCAGCTAATCTAGGCCCCAGGCACAGCCATGAGCAACTTGTGACTGGATCCTTCACACTTCCTTGTGACTGCCCTGAGCGGCCACCCTCTCCCTCTATTAAGTGGCTGAAGCAGAGATCTGTGCCCTGGGTAGGACTATTCCACTGCACGGGAAGAAATTTCCCACTTGGGCAGCTCGAAAAGTCAATCTCCAAGATTCCCCGGTTGGTTCTGCTTCTCCAGGGTATGGTCACAACAGTACAATCGGGAATGAACCCTTGGGAGGAGTATATACCAGAAAACTATGGTGGATGGGTCCGGTGAGAATTCTGTTGTGAAGATGTGGCAGATACACGAGGCCCAATGGGCCAGCCCACACCATGACCACACAAGGAACCCATTTACCACCACACAGAGACAGCTGCTTCTGTGAATTACACAATCTGCCCTCAGTCCTCCAGAGCCTGCGCCAAGGCGTGCCAGAGAACTTGCCCACTCTGGAGGACACAGTACCCTTCTGGAGGCAGCGTAGCTCTGTCAGTGGCAAATATATTAATGGGACTGGTTCGTGCATGTCCCTGACACACAGCTGTCCAGTAGCCCAAAGCCTGAAGCACTGCCAGCGAACATCTATGTAGATGGCCTATTCCAAATTTTCATCCCCCGCCTTCTCACATCACCCTGGAAACTGATGTCTTGAGAACACTGATGACGAGACGCACAGCGACTTTCAGGGAGAATGTGAGAAGCAGCGTTCTGCAAACTGATTGCCAGTGACAGTTGCAGTTGCAATCTTATACGTGTCCATTTTTTGCCTTCTTCTGCCTGTTGTTCGTTTTCCTTTGGAGCCACCACATCAAATGCCCCTACCTACAGCATGATGGTTTACAAGGCGTTGCACCTACGTACACACCATACGCATTTGTACGTATGTGCACACGTGCAGGTCTGTGTGATCTCATTTACTCTCACCCCAGCTCTGGCAGGTCCGCTCTACAACACGATCCCCGTTTCCCAGAAGCAAGCGCTAATGCCACTGGGTTCAAAGCGTCCTTACCTCTCACTCTCATCTGCAGCCTTTTCTGCCTCCTCCAGCTTCTGCAGGGCTGTGGCCAGTCGTTCCTGAGCCCTGTCCAACTCCTCCTCAACGAGCTGGATGCGTCGATTGAGAGCTGCCACATCACCTTCAGCCTAGGGAGGTCAGAGGTGCAGCCAGGTTAAGAAGGAAACGGGTCAGCTAGCAGCAGGAGCCCTCCACTCACACAGTGCCCTTTCCCCCAGCTAACCCGCTTCCCCTGCCAAAGCCCACCCAGGAATCCAGGTGATAAGGAGTTCACACTCTGTCTCATCTGGAGAATGTGAATTTTCCATATGATCTTTCCCCCAAATGTCAGCAAACATCTACCACAATAGGACAGTCTGTCAAGTCAATACAGGAGAGAGAGATAAGTAAGCTGTATGTTCCAAGAGGACGGTGCTGGCCTCTCCGTGGTATTGCTAGAGAGCAAGGCCACCAGTGGCCAGCTCACCCTGTCACATAAGGTCTGCTCCCAGCCACCTGAATGGCAAGACAAATGCAAGAATCTGGACGCCTCAGTTACATGTTGGCCATACAGCTGGGAGGGAGGCTGGGGGCGGCCCAGTTGGAACGCCGTCCTTAACCAAGCCTGGCTGAGAGATGTTGGGACAAAAAGATACAAGAAAGGAAAGGAAAGAAAACTTGGTTACAGGCATGGGAGGGATGTCAGAATGTTGTTAGTGGCTTTTCAAGATGTTTTCACCTACAAGGAAGGGAATATGGTGGCGTGCATAAAAGCAAGAACTCCAGGATCACAGTGTGCTGGGTCAGAATCCCCGCTCTGCCAGTTTATAGCCACGTGGCATTGGGCAGGTCGTTTCACGGCTTGCTCTGAGCCTCCCTATCCCAGGGCCTGCTTGCTTCGCGCCTCTGTGGGGACTGTAAAGGAAGGGTATGGCATTGCACCTGGCGTGTGGGAAGTCCCACAAAGTGCAGTTCTTACTGCCACGGTTTCACCTCATTTAATCCTCACGTATCTCACCCATTTTACAGCTGGGGAAATTGAGAGATCCAGTGAGGCGAAGTAGTTTGGTTCAGTGTCACAGAGCTGGTAGGGAACGGCTTCTTGAGCCCCAGCCCAGGGTTCTTCCCTCGCCGAACCTGTGCTCTGAGTCCTGCAGGGGCTTCGAGGCCACACACTTAGGAATATTGCAAATTGGTAAAATGGAGCTCAACCGACGGGAGAAATATAAAGCTACCCTGGCTTCTTCATAACAAGACGAGAATCTCCGAACTGGGGAAGGCTGTAAAAATCCGTGGAGTAATAGAATAAGGCCAGAGTTGCTGAAAAGCACAGAGTCAGGAAACTTTTCTTAGCTCCGGAGTCCTAGCAGCAGGGGGAGCAGAAGCTCCCACAGGTGTTTTTGATTGCAACTTCCTCTGCAACATCAGTTTGGGGAATCCATTTAAACCACTGATGAACTATTTTAAGAAATGTCACCCACTCGTTCCAACGAGTGGGTGCTTTTTATTCTTTTTAAATGAGATGAATCTTAACTCCTTCAGCAACTGGGGCAGGAACTGACTTCCCCCCAACCCCGTGTTTTTTAGTACGCTCACAAAATGGTGCAACCAACACCATTATCTAATTCCAAACGTTTTGTCACCCCGAAAAGAACCCTCATACCCGTTAGTAGTCAAGGAACGGACGTTTTAGATCATGCAGAGGTGCTTGATTCACGAGTAGTCTTAAAAAAAAACAAAACACTGCCTCTTTACGTGGGGGATTCTGAATCCCGACAACCAAGCTTTGGGCACATTTTCAACTATCTGGAATCGAGACAGTTCTGAGATACATTCATATATGTACATACATACATACATACATATGTATTTTTGAAAAACTGCTAGTCACTGCTAGTCATTTTCGGTTCCACCCCTTCCTGCAATCAAAGCTTCTACACGCTACAAAGGATTTCCCTTATAAGGTAAAAGAGGCTTGCTAGATACATGTGGCAAAGGAACAGGAAGATGTCGGTTAATCACACAAAAATCTAAACGAAACCAGCTGTTGGGAGGCAGACCCAGAAGTCTGCCACACGCCGGCTCTTGGCTTTCTCTACAAGAGACTGAAAAAGTGCCCCCCCCTTCCCCCCTGGGCTCAATTCCTTTTGCCCAGGAACCTTCTTAAGGCTTTTCCCCTTTCCTGATCAAGAGAAGCATGCCTTGAAAAGTGAACTTTTTAAGAAGTTCGAAACTTTCCAAAAACATCTCTCCTCCCATATTGGACTGTCCCGCTCCTGAGTCTTGGCTCACGGCTGAGGGCCATTTTTAAGCAGAAGTAATTGTCCTCCAGAGATGACTTGGGATGAGATCAGAGGGAGGGTTATGCCGGTTACGTGTGCGAAAGAGGCCAAACTGGCTACTGTTGGAGGCTTACACCAGGTTTCTGAGGCCTCTTCACGCCAGAGCAGCCCTTACAGGATTAAATGCTTTGACTCTGGCCAGCGGAGAAACAGTCTGGGGGGCTCTTCCCCAGACCTGTCAATACACATGGCAGCTCCATCTGGTTGGGCACTTTTTCCACTTTTGGGGTACCCACCCTGAGTCCCAGCACTCCAGCTTTCAGGGACCCTGGGCTTCCACCCTCTCCCCCAACTTTCTTTCCTCTGAGTCTTTGCACAGTCTCTTGTCCCGGAAAACTCTTATTTATTCTATAAGACTGTTCAACCTCCATTTTGAAGCCTACCCCACTGGTTCTCTACTTCTGTCATGCTCCCATAACAGTACGCAGACACACCCCGCCCACAATGTTAATCAGCCTTATTTGTCTGACTCTCCTTGCCCCCCCCCCCCACTAGGCTGTGAGCTCCTCTAGGGGTAGAACGAGGGGAGAAAAAAGTCCAGTAATAGAGCTCGTACTATATGCCAGTTGCCATGTAGGGAGGTTTTACTCCTGAGACCCTCCCAACTATCCTTGGGGTCAGCATTATTGTCATCCCTACTTTGTAGATGGAGACACGCTCCTAGCAGTTAAGTACACCAATACAGACCTCTCTCCAGCCCCACTGGTGGCCACCACCTGTCCCGTCCCAAGGGGCAATCAGGGGGCGGAGAGGGGGCGGTGAGGCCCCCTCCTCATTCAGCCCCATTATCTGCCTCAAGCCCCGCAACTTGCAGCGGCCGCACACAAAACGATCTTGGGTCGGGGGCCCCATGCTAACATTCCAAGGGTCTTCTAGAGGAAGGCGGGTTCCGCGGCCCGCGTTCCCACAGGGACCAGCTGGGGAGGGAAAGGCCCGCGGCTCGGGACTGAACTTCCGCCCCAAGTCTGGAGCAGACACGTCGCCGCCGCGCCCCTGGGAACAGCTGGGAAAGTTCGGCAGGAACCGGGAAGCCTCGTAAGAGGCGAGAAAGTGCGACGCCCCCAGCTCCACTCCCGGTTTCGGCCTGTCCAACCCTAGACAATGGAAGTTCAACGTTTTCACTCTCACTTCCCGCTCCTAGGTGGAGCAGCAGCTCCCCGCCCTCCCCCGCCCGGACCCCGGCGCCAGCGGCGAGTCGGAAGGCAGCAGGGTGCCCCCTACCCCCTCTCCCTACTCCAGGATCGCGTACACCCCCCCGCTCCGCCCCATCCCCCCATTTCCCGCTCGGCCGGCCCCGCCCGACCCGGATGCGGCGCCCCCTCCCCCGTCCCAGGCTAGGGAAGGAGGATGGCGATGGAGGAACGGGTCTCAGCAGAGGGTCCCAGGTTGCGGGTCCGCGATCGGGAGCGCCGGGGCCCGAGGGTGCAAAGGTGGGATAATGGGGGCGATGATGGGGGGCGACAGCGGCGGGCGCGCAGGGAGCGCGGGAAGCGGGCGGCGCCGGGATAAGGGAAGAAAGGAGGGCGCGCCGCAGCCGGGGGTGCAGGAGCCGGCGCGCAGGCTCTCACTTTCTCTCGCCGCTCGCGCTCGCCGTCCAGCTCCCGCTGCAGGCCCTGCGCGCGGTCCTCCGCCTCATCCGCCTGCTGCTGCAGGGCCTGGATCTTGCGTTTCACCGCCTCCAGGGAGTTGAGGCCAGCCATGGCGCGGAGGCGCACGCAGCGGGCGGCGGGCAGCGGCGGGCGCTCGTCTCGGCTCGGCTCCGGCGAGAGCTGCAGCAGCCGCGCCCCGGCCCCAGAGCCTTTGCCTGCGCCAGGGCCGCCCCCGCCTCTCTCCGCCCCCGGCCCGGCCGCTGTCGGGGCGATGAGGTCACCCGGCCGGGCAGCCGACGTCAGCACCGCTGGGGGAGGGCCTGACGTCGGCACCGCTGGCCGCAGCTGCTGGAAAGTGCCCTCTTTCGGGACTTATTTGGAGAAAGCGCCGGGAGGCACCGCCTTCTCCTCTTCCTCTTCCTCCTCCTCCTCTTCCTCCAGCGCTTCCCGCCCGCCCGGCCCCGGGGCTCCTGTCCGGCCCTGCCACGGGCGCCCCCATTACTGGGCACGTACGTCGGAGGCTTTCTTCTCCGTCAGCTCCAGCTTCTCCTGCGCGTCCTTCAGGTCCTCGGAGTATTTGTCCAGCTCATCCTCCGTCCCCTTCAGCTTCTTCTGGAGGTGCGTCAGCTCCTCCTCTACCTGGGGACAGATAGGGGGACGCATCAGCCTGGGGGCCACGTCCCCGCGGCGCAGGGGCGTCCCCCGCATTCATAGGAGTCCAGGTTTCCTCATCTGTAAAACAGGGGTAACAATGTTACGCACCACTCAATAAACGCACCACTCATACCTGTTAATATGACTTTCACATCCTTTCCTTATCCTGGGACCAGCTGTGCTTATCTTTTTTTGGAGTCCCCCAATACTCTTGCAGAATGGATCACAGCTTTTGAGAAACAAGTCCCGACAAGTTTCCTACAAACACGCGTTCAATTTTGCAGCCTCCTCAGGGGAGTCTCATACTCTGGGCCTGGACCATCCCTCTACCCTCAGCCTTCCCAACACTGGCAGCAGAGGATCTTCCTAAGTATGTTTACCCTCCCTCTGTCTAGAACCTGCCATGGTTCCCTATTGCCCAAGAGAGTGGTTCTCACAAAATACCCTGAAGGATTGACAGGCTCAATCCCCGCCCCCGCCCCCCACTCCTGGACTTTGGGGGCTTACTAGAAGAGAGCTACTCCTTAAAGATCACTTTCCTGGAAGGCTCAGGTTAAATCTCTTAAATTCTTGCAATCTGGCTTGTGTTCGTTTTAATAAAAGTGTCTCCTGCATTCCCCACATTTTCAGTCCTCTTTTGTTTATCCCAAGAGTCTTGCCAGCCTCCTGGCACCCCCAGTTTGAGAAGGTCAGGTCTGTGGGATACAAACCACAGACCCCTTCACCTCTCCATCACCCCCCACCACACCAGTCAAGGGTCAGCTCAGAAAGCTTTCTCAGCACCCTCCCTCCCTCCCTCTGTGCGCCTCCCTCCCCTGCAGTAACTCTAGGCTGGGGTGGTCAGTCCAGATCAGGCTTTGATCTGATTTCATGTCTCAGGTGGTTTGACCCCTGGTCCTGTTCATGCTCCCAACGTGGGCAGGCAGCCCCCATGGGCCCTGCATCCTCCTCCTCCTCACAGCAGGAAGCCCAGAGAGGTGGAGTGACTTTCCACGGATCACACAGAACAGGATTTGAACCCACATCTGAACAGGCCCTCGTAACAGGCCTGCTTTTCTGCATCCCTCCCTAACTTGCTCATGTTCACGCCTGAGACAATGTGCAAGATGTGCCAGGTTCTCTGTGTGTGTGTGTGTGTGTGTGTGTGCGCGCGCGTGCACGCGTGCATGTGTGCAAATTCTTAAAAGGGCTGCTATCCCAATCTCCCACCCAGCCTCCCATTTCCAGGGCTACTGAGTGTCCTACCGCTGAGCTGGGGAATGGAAAAGAGGGTGGGAGATCAGAGGAGGAGGAGAGTGGCTGCAGCTCCCGCAGCTCCTGCCTAAGACAGGGTCCACCGACCCTGACTTGACCTCTAGGCAAGGAGCCCGGAAGCCTGACTCCAAATCCCAGCTGTATGACCCCGTCCCCTTTTCTGGCCTCAGTCTCTTCATCTGCAAAATGGAAGCCTTGACGTGGTGGTCTCTGAGCGCCCTGGCTACTGCTTTTGAACTTCCACTTTCACTGAGAAAATGAGCCAGTTTCCTTAAAGACAGGTCAGCCTGACCCAGCGTCCACCTGACTTCCTTCCAGATCTGTGTGGTAGAGCATTTCCTAGGTGCCAACTGTGTGCCAGGCACAACGCTCTTTTAACATGAAAAAGTGAGGGCAGGTTCTGCAGCGTCGGGCTCATTTGGGTGTCAAGATTGTTTTTGACGACTTTTTCTGGCAAAGTTTGGACAACAAGGAGTGGGGACTGTGATAAGGGAGGCAGAGTCCTATGAAGCAGTTAGAATGTGCCAGACACATTACAAATACCGTCCCCCTGAAGCCTCGTGTCACAGAAGGGTAAACTGAGTCCCTAAACAAGAAAGGGACCTGCCCAACGCCATACGGATAGGGCACTGGAACCCTTGTCAGACTGATTCCAAAACTGGTAGGCTATACTGTGCCCACTGCCCATCACGCCCTCCTCCCACTGACCCTCCACACCCAGCCCCCTCCCCTGGGTGGCCTGCACTGCTGCCCTGGGCCCCCAGTCCCTGTCCCACCCTCTCGCCCAACCCTGACCCCTGAGGCAGGGGGTGCCCTCCGTGTCTGGTTCTGTCTCCCCCAGCCTGGGGCTCCTTGCGAGACAGGCCTGGGGCTGAGGTCAGTCTGGGCTCCAGCATCACCCAGTATGGGACTGGGCCTGATGTTCGCCACAGAACCCCGGGGGAAGTTTGCAGAATGAATCAATGACACAACTGCAAACCCCTCAGTGGTTGGAGCTGGGTCTGAAAAATAAATAAAGTGGACACAGATCGGGTTCCTTTCCCTCTGTCCGAATTCCACACACAAAGTGTGTACGGGTGCGTGGTGCCTTGCCGGGGTTGGGGCGGGGGGGGCGCTGAGCCTTGCACTGACTCTGCAAGGTCTCCCTCAAGTTGCTTCCTTCTTGGGGCCTAGTTTCCCTGCCTGTAAAACTTTGGCCAGGAGGGTCATGGGCTGCGTACCATAGTCCCGGCAAATGGGGCCTTTGGGCAGGGCTGAGGCAGGATGTGGGGTCAAAGGCCAGTTGGGGCGGATGTCGCTGCCCTGGGAGGGGAGCGGGCAGGATGTGGGCAGGCTGGGCCTCCTGGTCCCATTTCCATACTGGAGAGAGAGGGCTTGGAATTGGGACTTTACTGCAGGTTCCCTGAGGGTCAGGCTGGCCTAAGACCCATGCTCTCTGGCCTCCTGAAGCATAAGGCAGTCCAGATAAATTGAGTCTTTCACCATCTCCCGCCTTTGCCCCAGGCAGAAATGGCCATCTGCGCTATGGGGCTCAGACTTCTGCTTTGGACCTCTGGAATCTTGGGTGCCCTGCCATCAGAAGGCGTTGTTTGCCCCCATTTCTCAGATAAGAGCACTGAGGGCTCAGAGAGGGGCAGCAATGTGCCCTGAGTTACAGAGCTAGGAGATGATCCGGCCTGGATTTGAGCACAAGTCCACCCCAGTGGGCAGCTTTGTGGAAAAAAAGAGAACAGAATGAAAATGCAGCTGGAGACCAGAGAACCTGTCCCTGCCTCCTTGGCCGTGCAGCTGGCTGGATGCTTTGAGGAGCCTTCCCTTTTGAACTTGTGTGCGCCTTGGTAGAGTGTGCTCTATCAGTCACTCACACCTTAGTGAAAATTAGAGCCATAGAATTGCTTTTTTTCTGAATTCCTAGCTAAGCCCCTCTTGGTAAGGGCTAAATGATGGATGGAAGCCGGCAGCTCAGGGCCAGCCCAGGATGGGTGTTTGTGTTTGCCAGGGAGGGAGGAGGAGAGTTTATGGCAGGGAGAACTGGGGTGGGGCTGTCCTGTGCGGATGTGTCACAGGCGCCTAGGGCAGCCCCAGGACACTGGGGGATGGGGAGGCCCAAAGGGGAGGTAGGGCAGGGCGGGAAAGAATCCTGGGTTTATTGAGCGCTTACACTGTGCCGGGTCCCAGGCCAAGGGCTCCACCTGCCTAGTCACCCCTCGTCCTCCCATGGTGGTGAGGAAGGCATCACTTTCACTTCCCCATTTCACACAGGTAGCCACCGAGGCACAGAGAGGTGAAGGTGTTTGCTCCAGGGTGCTCAGTGACTAAGCTGTGAGCAAGGCCAGCCTGAGTTCAGAGCCCGCACTTTTACCTGCTGAGCTGGCCTGACTCCTGGGATGGGCAGGGCTGGGCCCTTGGTGGTACCGTCCTAAGCGCCTCCTGGGGCTGGTTCGAGACCCTGACGCTCCTGAGGGCTTGGCAGTTGACCCCAAGGGTGCAGATGAGCCGTGGGGGGCAGGGCACTGTGGGAGGGCTCAGGACCCCCTTCCCTCCTCTCCCTGGCGGCTCTGGCCACCCAGACACAGACAGCTGACTTCTGCTGTGTCCCAAGCCACGGCCTTGGGACGGCACAGCCCAGGACACTTCCATTAGCTCTCTGATGTGTCCTGGCTGCCTGGGCCTCCCGGGAACCTTGTCCCCAAAGCTCTGGGTCTGGGGCCTCTGCCTTCCACAGGTATCCCCGCCTTCCCCTGCCAGGCTCACAGCAAGGGCTCCCCAGATACACAGAGACACATTGAGATTCTCAGGTTCACCCTCAAATCTCTACCCGCCCTAGCCCCCCAGCCCCTCACTCAGCTGCCCCTGCAGTCGGTCACAGCCAGCCCCACCATGCACCCACACTTGGCCACTCTCCTCGGACTGTCACGCACAGTCACACCTGAGTGTGCTCTGACACGGGCACCGGGTCACCCACACTGACACAGGTACCCCAACAGGCACACACATACCCTGACACACATGCACGCACGCCAGCCCAAACACACAGTCACCTTAACACACACACACACACACACACACACTCACCCTGACACCCGCACATTCCATTAATGTCATGTCAACTTTTGCCCAAGCACACACACAGCCAGCCTCTCCCCCATACACCCAAACCCCTGCTGATACCACCAACAACACACGCAGACTCACAAACATAGCCGTACTCTTCCACACCCACTTTCCAACAATTGCACGCACAGGCCTCCCTCTGCACACACATTCTTAGTCACCTTCACCCCTCCAGAGAGCTGAAACACACACACAACACATGTGAACACACAAATGCTCACACACACACAAATACCTTTCACACACACAGCATCCCCAAACCACCCCCTCTAGGATACCCCCCAACACTGATGCCTTCACCCCAACACACATCCGCACACCCTCACATTTGCACACACACAACCAGCCCACACAAACACCCCTCTCTTCCTCACACGCTTTCTTAGTCTCTCTCTCTCTCTCATTCGCGTTGCTCCCACTGGCTTTGTCGGGAGTGGGTCCAGTTGGCCCCCTCTCTCCCAGCCCAGAGACCCCTCCAGGGAAGACGAAGCAGCACTCTTTCTCAGCCGGAGCATCACCCCCTGTGTCTCCCCCAACCTCCGAGTACTAAGATTTCCCAGACCCCCACCGTCGGCCCCAGAAGCTCGCCAGCTCAGAGAGGGTGCTGGGCTGCCCGGCGCAGCCCAGCAGAGGCACGTCCGTCACCTGCTTGCACTTCTCCTCCGCAGCTTTCTTGTCCGACTCCGCCTGCTCGGCCCGGTCGATGGCGTTCTCCTTGTCCAGCTTCAGCATCTGCATCTTCTTCTTGATGGCCTCCATGGCTGGGCAGTCGGGGGGCGAAGGCGCAGGAAGGGCTGCGGGATCGAGTGAGCGGCGAGGGTGGTGGAGAGGCCCTTATAGGCTCCCCAGGGTGCGCCACCCTGCTTCGGGGCGAGTCTTGGAGGAGGCCCAAGCTCAGGCCGGCTGGGCCAGCCACCACTCGCTTGCTTGTTCAGGAGGACTTGGCCAGCTCACCAGCCTCCCCACAGCCCTCGCCTTATTTGGGTCTAGGATTTTCTCAAAGGAAAAAAAAAAAAAAAAAAGGCCCGACCCGTTTCCGTTTTTAACCTGGTGACACAGGTCCCGCGTGCGCGAGCAGGAACGGCGCCGGCCCAGGAGGATGAGGGCGGCCTGCCGGCTGGTCTGTTTCCCCATCTGTGCTTGGGTGGGCTGAAGAGGGCTTGTGGGGGGGTGCAGAGTAGGGGTGTGGTGCGGTGACGGGGCTCCTGTCCTCCCTTCTTCTCCCCTCTGGGTCCCTCCAGGTATTGGGGGGTCAGGACCCCATCCCATCTGCTACCACCCCTGGGGGACTCCCTGGATTACTCCCACCTGTCTGACCAGTCTCTGTCTCATCATCTCCCTCTCTCTTTCAGTGACTGTCTCTGTCTCTCTCTATCTCTTTTGTCTCTGTGTCTCTCTCCATCTCTTTTTGTTTCTGTGTCTCTCTCCATCTCTCTGTCTCTTTGTGTCTGTCTCCATTTCCCTCTCTCTGTCTCCCCGTCTCTTATGGTCTTTTTCTCTCAGACTTTTTCTGTATCCTTTTCTCTGTATCTCTCTCTCTCTCTCTCTATCTCCTCCTCTATGTCTCTGTCTCTCTCTGTCATCTCACCTGCCCCTGTGGATCCGGCCCACAGGGGCGAGATGGACCCGGGCTGTCTTTCTTTCGGAAACTCTGGGAGGCCAAGGCGGGCCCAGACCAGACCCTTGATGCCTTCCTTAGATCCTGCCCCCTCCCTCTCCCACTCCGAATCTGGCTCCGGCTCCCCAGCACCGGCAGGAACAGGAGGCGGCTTAGCTTCTCACTCAAGACTCCTGTTCACCCCCACCCCCAGCTCTCCCCACACTCAGCTCAGCTCCTTCCACTGCTTTCCAGGCAGGGCTGCCATTTCCCCTCCTCCAGGCCTTTGCATGTTCGGTCCCCTCTGCCTGTTTTGCCTTCCCTCCAGCAACTGGAGCAGGGACTCACTGCCTTCAGAAAGATGTATTCAAAAAAAAAGAGGGCTTCCCTGGTGACGCAGTGGTTGGGAGTCCGCCTGCCGATGCAGGGGACGCGGGTTCGTGCCCCTGTCCGGGAGGATCCCACGTGCCGCGGAGCGGCTGGACCCGTGAGCCATGGCCACTGAGCCTGCGCGTCCGGAGCCTGTGCTCCGCAATGGGAGAGGCCACAACAGTGAGAGGTCTGCGTATGGCAAAAAAAAAAAAAAAAAAGAAAGAAAGATGTATTCACTCATTCATTCACTTGAGAAACACAGAATACCTCTCACGTGCTGAGCCCCAGAAGCACAGGCTTGGAATGTGGGAGCCATTACTATTATTGTTATTACTTGATCATCTGTTTTGGACCATCAGCAGCTTTGGGGCAGGCCTGTGCCTGGGTCTTATCTGTGGTGCCCTGAATGCACCCACCCCCCCAGAGGATCAGAAAGTCCTTGTAAATTAAAATGAACAATTCGTTCTATACACTCACACACTCTCTCACACACATTCACACACAGACCCATCTCTCTAACTAGGAAACTTCTATTCATCCTTCAAAGCTCAGATCAGATGCCTCCCTCCTCCAAGAAACCCTCTTGGACTCCTAGACAGAGCCCCAGACCTAGCCCTGCATCCAGACTTCTATGTGGTATACACGATGGAATATTACTCCGCCATAGAAAGGAATGACACTGGGTCATTTGTAGAGACATGGATGGACCTAGAGAGTGTCATATAGAGTGAAGTAAGTCAGAAAGAGAAAAACGAGTATCGTATATTAACACATATATGTGGAATCTAGAAAAATGGTACAGATGACTTTATTTGCCAAGCAGAAATAGAGACACAGACATGGATAACAAACATATGGACACCAAGGGGGAGAGGGGTGGCGTGGGAGGAATTGGGAGATTGGGATTGACACATATACATTATCGATACTATGTGTAAAATAGACAACTGATGGGAACATATGTATAGCACAGGAAACTCTACCCAATGCACTCTGGCGTTCTAAATGGGAGCGAAATCCAAAAGGGAGGGGCTGTATGTTTAGGTCTGGTGGATTCATTTTGCTGTGCAGTAGAAGTTAACACAACATTGTAAAGCAACTATACGCCAATAAAAATTAATTAATTTAAAAAAATCCCAGACCTATAAAAAAAAAAAAAGACTTCTATGTGGTATGGAGTGCAGGTAGTGAGGCTTCTGTGTTTCCTGCCTGAGGCCGCAGAGGGAGTGAGATAAAGGGACTGGGCAGTGGGCAGCGCTGCTGGAGAGTATGAGGGGTGAGATCTAGAGTTCCCAGCACCTCTCTGCCCCCTCCTGATTCCTTCACTGTCCCTTAAGCCAGCTTCCTTTTCTCTGTCATGGTGAGAACACCTCCCCTGCACCCCCGCCCCCAGCCCCATACTCCAAGGATACTGGTTTCTCCCCGTGTTCAGGAGCTAAGAAAGCTCAACCTAGACCCCTCCCCAGCTCAGTTCTCCGTCCGCCTTCCTCATCTCACCCCCGCCCCATGCCCTGGCTGTGCAGACTCTTTCCTCTTATGATAAAAGTAGGGTGTCATAATTGCATCTTGAAGAATGTCAGTGATGATTAAAGGACACTAGGTAGACCATGGAATACTGTTCATTGATCGAGTACCACGTGAGGGACACCACACTGAGCACTGGACACGCAGCATCTCACTTAAGCCTCCCTGAACCCTAAGAGGTAGTGGACTGTTTTTATTCTCATTTTATAGAAAAGGAACCTGAGGCCCAGAGTGACCCACACGGGGTCATCCAGCTTGTGAGTGACAGAGCTGACACTCGACCCAGCTGACTCTAGAACAGAGCTGGAGGGAAGTTCTAAGACCCCACCTCCCACCATGCTTTCCTGCCCCCCAACTCCCATCCCCTGACTATCTTAGGCTGAGTCATCAGAGGTCAGCTCTCTCCACTCCTGATGTCCCCCCAGGAGACCCTGGAACCAGCCTCATCGCAGGTGGTGTGGCTAATTCCAGGCCTGACACCACCGGCTCCAAAAAGGGATCCCTCCCCCAGGAGATGCGGGCTCGCTCCACGTCCTTGTAGGGTAGACCCTTGTCCCTGGAATGGCCTCTTGCTCAGGGAGCTCCCAGAGGTGGAATCTGATGCCGGGGAGGGGAGAAGGCGGCTAGGAATGGTGTTAGAGCCCAGCTGTGCCCCCTGCCCTGTAACCTTATGCTCTCTCTGTGTATCTGCCCCAGGGACACCCCAGAATTCCTGGCCAGGACTGGAAGGGTCATCTGGGGTTCCTGGCCCCTGGGGACTCTGGTCCAGCTGTCCAGGCTGCGTGGCCTGGGGCATGAGGTGGATGAAGCCTGCCATTTATAGCTCAGAAGGAGTGGGCTGCCCTCCTGCACCGTCATTCTCCAACTGGGGACTTCTGAGAACCGGGGTGGGGGAAGAGCTCTGTGTTGCCATCAGGCCACCTCACAGCCCTGAGACTCAGGGTCACTTATTGAGCACCTACTACATGCCAGGCACTGTGCAGGCTTCGGAGACATGATGCTAGACATGACTCAGCCCAGTGGGGAGAGACAACCAATACCTGCAAACCCCTGTGGAATTTGTTAGGATAAGGCAAACTGCTGTCTTAGGTTGAGGTCCCCCAGAAGCAGAACATGAGACAAAAATTCGAGAGCAAGTAATTTATTTGGGAAGCTACCCAAAGAGACACAGGTAGCGGGTGGGGAAGTGAGAAGCGTTACCACTCTGGAAGTCTGGAGCACAGTGCCACCAGGGACCTCTGGGGGGCAGCAGAGAGCATGCCCTTCAGAGTTTGAGGACCTGAGGGGTGAAGGAGCTGGGGTATTTATCTACCAATTCCCATCCTTGTCGGTTGAAGGCTGATCCTGGGGTGTTGATATAGGGCCACCACCAGCTTCAGCAGCTGGAGAAAGACACCCCCGCACCCCACCATGCATAGGTGCTGGAAGAAGAAAGCCCTTGGTATAGGGGGACCTGATTAATTTGGGGTGGAAATCAGGGAAGGCTTCCCTGAGGAGGTGGCAATTGAGGTGAGGGCTGAAGGAGGACTGTAAGGGGGTTGCCTCTCCCCTGCTCCAAATCTCTCCTGGAGTTTGAGGCATGCAGAGAGACCGAGGGGCCAGAGTGAATTTACCGAGTACTGGAGGAAAAGAGCAAAGATGGTCTCAGCTTGCATCCTATGGAATCTTGCTCACTGAATAATAATATAACAAGGATGATAATCGACATGGCACTGGCTAAAGATGACCCAGAGCGTCAACAGATGTGCTGAGCCGGTCACGTGCAGCACGTGGGCAAGGGGTGGGCGGGGATGGGGAACTCGACCCTTCACTGAGACCCTTGTGCAGTGTGTACTTGGAGTCCCCTCAGCAGGAAAGTTGCTTATCAAGGTCACACAGCTGGCACTGTGCCAAAGCCACGATTTGAACCTGAATCTGTCTGATTTCCCCTGACCCTGAAACCACCACTGCTCCAGCCCTGCTGCCCTGTTTATTAAGAATCACCAGGGAAGGAGCCAGTGTGGGGAGGAGGGAGCAAAGGGCCCCGTGTTCTCCCCAAATTCTCTGAGGCAGACTCCAAGGAACTGTGTGGATTACAGACCTTGCCCACAAATGCTGAAAAAGAGGCATGACCACAAGCTTTATGGCATCATCATAATAATTAATAATAATTATGGTTAACACTGACATTTCCCTCAATCTGCCTGCGCTGTTCTAAATGCCTCACATATATAAGCTCATATATTAATTTTCACAATAACCCTATGAGATGGGGCTATTATTATTCCCATTTTACATCAGGAGAAACTGGAGCACAGAGAGGTCAAGAAACGTGCTCAAGGCCACACAGCTGAAAATGGCAAAATCAAGATTTGGACTCAGGCTGTCTGACTCCAGAGTTAACACCCTGAACCTCTGTACTATGCCCTGAACAGCTTCATCTGCTTGACCTCCAGCCCAAATTACCTTTGCAGATGACAGCTGCTTCCCATTGGGTGTCAGAGCTACCACTACTGAGAGATGATTCTCTGTGAGTCCCGGGTGTTTCCATACAACTCACAAGCAGGGGTGTGAACAGCTTTCGTTCTGGCTGTCTTTTCAAGAATGTTCGTGTAGCAAGCAGCCCCGGAAGATAGAGAGAATTTCTTGCTCTGGGGCAGAGGGCAGGTTTGTTTGCTGTCCATGTAACCAAGTTAATGCTTCCCTCTGAGATAAAGGTTTGTTCACAGTCCACTAGAAAAGACAGGAGTTTCTGAGCTCAGAGTTACTCAGCTGTGGTGCAAACCCAACGTGCACCTGCATTGTCTCTGTGGCATTTGAGAGGAACCAGCAAAAACATGAAGTTCATACTGCCTGCTGTGCTGTGAGTAGTAAAGTCCTGTGTCTCTGACCCTGGAGTCTCGTATCTTCTGCCAGCATCCATGAAACTGGCAGGTTAAATTGTCAGCTTACAGGTAAAGTCTCAGACCCTTCACAGTCCTAGATACCTATTTGCTCTCTCTATGATGCCACCTGTCACCAAGATGTCTCACCAGGGATCCTGGATTTAACCTGTTTAGGTTTCACCTCTGCTGCTGCCTTTCTGACCTGGTGCAGAGTGGAACGTGAGGCATGACATGACGTGAAGCATGTCATTCTTTCAGGTTGATTTCTCAACCTTGGTACCGTTGACATTTTGGGCTGGATCATTCTTTATAGTATAAGGCTGTCCTGTGCACTGTAGGATGTTGAGGAACAACCCTGGACACTACTCACTAGATGCCATTAGCACCCCACCCCCAGCCATGACAAGGTAAAATGTTTCCATACATTGTCAGTGCCCCCTGGTGTGTGGCCTAAATCATCCTCCTTGTTGAGAACCACTCCTTTTAGGAAGGACCGACAGCTTAGGCAACAGAAAAAGCTGCCTTCTTTGTCTTAGGGAGTCTATTTTTCAGAGAGATCCTTCTCCACTCCCAAATTATCAATATATAGAAATGATTCCTAGATTACTCTCAGTATGAACACTGGCATATTGGAAGTCTCGTGACTTTGGAACAATGAATGAGTTAACAAGCAAATGATAAAAAGTCACAACAACACCGTACACCCATGTTCATGGCAGCATTATTCACAATAGCTAAAAGGTGGAAGCAAACCAAATGGCCTTTGGTGGACGAATGGATAAACAAAATATGGTTCACCCACACAATGGAATATTATTCAGTCTTAAAAAGGAAGGACATTCTGACACAAGCTGTAATGTGGATGAAACTTGAGGACATTATGCTAAATGAAATACGCCAGTCACAAAAAGGACAAATATTGTATGATTCGTCTCATATGAGGTCCCTAGAGTAGTCAAATTCACAGAGACAGAAGAAAGTAGAAAGGTGGGTGCAAGCGGCTGAGGGGTGGAAATGGGGAGTCAGTGTTTAATGGGGACAGAGTCCCCATTTTGCGAGATGAAATGCTACTTAACTATACACTGAAAACAGATTAAGATGGTAAATTTTATGTTATGTGTATTTTACCACAATTTTAAAAAAGTAACAACAACAAAACAACCAATAGCATCTGTTTAGTATTTACTATGCACCAGGCCCCGTGTGTTTTAGATGCAGTATCTCAGAGTTTACAAACTTTAGTTATCCCCACGTCACCTCTACCCTTTTGCCCATGTCTTACTTTGGGTTTCCCCAAAAGTAGACCCCCAAACAAGAGTTTGTGGGAGGTGGTTCCTGGAAGCCTGGTGAGAGAGTGGGGAAAGGAGACAGGGAGAGGAGGTACGTTCATGAGTGGCTACCGCTGCGGGCAACCAGGGGTTGTTTCCACTAGGGATCTTATGAACACTTCTGACGTCTACTCTGAAGTCATCTTAGAGTCATCCAACTGAAAGGTCAGGATGCTGGGGGTATTTGCCCACCAACTCTTGACCCTCAGAGATTGATGGCTACACCCTGGGCATTAACACCCTGCAGCTTCTGGTCTGCCACACGCGGGCCAAGAACACTCTGTATCAGAAGTCGTTGGCATGTGATGGGAACTGTCTGCAGGTGAACTACGGGTGTGTTGAAGGAATGTGGGGAGAGGTCACCAACAGTGGCTGCTAAAGCCATGTCTGTGTACCAAAGGTTCTATCATTTCCTTGATTTTTTTTCTTTAAATCTATCATTTAAAAATGTCTCAGGGGCTTCCCTGGTGGCGCAGTGGTTGAGAGTCCGCCTGCTGATGCAGGGGATGCGGGTTCGTGCCCCGGTCCGGGAAGATCCCACATGCCATGGAGCGGCTGGGCCCGTGAGCCATGGCCGCTGAGCCTGCGCATCCGGAGCCTGTGCTCCGCAACGGGAGAGGCCGCAACAGTGAGAGGCCCGCGTACCGCAAAAAAAAAAAAAAAAAAAAAAATCTCAGGTGGGTTAGTCATTGTGAGCATCCACCATGGGGTACCATGGTCAGAACCAAAAAGTGCAGAAGGTGACAGTGCACCCCATCATTTTCAGATACTTGCAAAAGAGATCTCGGATTCAAGTCCGGCTTTATTTTATTTATTTGTTTTTTAGTATAAGTTTATTTTATTTATTTATTTTTGGCTACGTTGGGTCTTCGTTGCTGCGCATGGGGTTTCTCTAGTTGTGGCGAGCCGGGGCTACTCTTCGTTGCAGTGCATGGGCTTCTCCTTGCGGTGGCTTCTCTTGTTGCGGAGCACGGACTCTAGGCACGTGGGTTTCAGTAACTGTGGCATGTGGGCTCAGTAGTTGTGGCTCGCGGGCTCTAGAGTGCGAGCTCTGTAGTTGTGGTGCATGGGCTTAGTTGCTCTGCGGCATGTGGGATCTTCCCGGACCAGGGCTTGATCCCATGTCCCCTGCATTGACAGGTGGATTCTTAACAACTGTGCTACCAGGGAAGTCCCTCAACTGTAGCTTTATGAGCAAGTGAGTATGCAGATAGAGGGCTGTATCATTGGTTTTAATGAGTACAGAAACCTTATATCAGATGATGCTGAGGGATTCATTCTAAAACAAAGTCAGGAAAACACCTGGGGCGGATCATGCTCAAAGGAGGTAATATTACTCTGCTCCAAAGTGTCTCCAACTAGAATATTACTCAGCCATAAAAGAGGATAAAATAATGCCATTTGCAGCAACAAGGGTGGACGTAGAGATGATCATAGTAAGTGAAATAAGTCAGAAAGAGAAAGACAAATACCATATGATAGCACTTATATGTGGAATCTAAAATATGACACAAATGAACTTATCAGAAACAGACTCACAGATGTAGAGAACAGACGGGTGATTGCCAAGGGGGAAGAAGATGGGGGAGGGATAGATTAGGAGGGTTTTTTTTTTTTAACATCTTTATTGGAGTATAATTGCTTTACAATAGTGTGTTAGCTTCTGCTTTATAACAAAGTGAATCAGCTATACATATATATATATCCCCATATCCCCTCCCTCTTGCATCTGCCTCCCACCCTCCCTATCCCACCCCTCTAGGTGGTCACAAAGCACCGAGCTGATTTCCCTGTGCTATGCGGCTGCTTTCCACTAGCTATCTATTTTACGTTGGTAGTGTATATATGTCCATGCCACTCTCTCACTTCGTCTCAGCTTACCCTTCCCCCTCCCCATGTCCTCAAGTCCATTCTCTACATCTGCGTCTCTATTCCTGTCTTGCCCCTAGGTTCTTCAGAACCATTTTTTTTTTAATTCCATATATATGTGAGAGCATACGGTATTCGTTTTCCTCTTTCTGAATTACTTCACTCTGTATGACAGACTCTAGGTCCATCCACCTCACTACAAATAACTCAATATCATTTCTTTTTATGGCTGAGTAAGATTCCATTGTATATATGTGCCACATCTTCTTTATCCATTCATCTGTCGATGGACACTTAGGTTGATTCCATGTCCTGGCTATTGTAAATAGAGCTGCAATGAACATTGTGGTACATGACTTTTTTTGAATTATGGTTTTCTCAGGGTGTATACCCAGTAGTGGGATTGCTGGGTCGTATGGTAGTTTTATTTTTAGTCTTTTTAAGGAACCTCCATACTGTTCTCCATAGTGGTTGTATCAATTTACATTCCCACCAACAGTGCAAGAGAGTTCCTTTTTCTCCACACCCTCTCCAGCATTTACTGTTTGTAGATTTTTGGATGATGGCCCTTCTGACCCCCTCATTGTAATTTTGATTTGCGCTTCTCTAATGATTAGTGATGTTGAGCATTCTTTCAAGGGTTTGTTGGCAATCTGTATATCTTCTTTGGAGAAATGTCTATTAGAATGGGAGTTTGGAGTTAGCAGACGCAAACTATTATATAGAGAATGGATCAACAACAAGCTGTCTAGCACAGGGAACTATATTCAATATCCTGTGATAAACCATAATGGAAAAGAATATGAAGAAGAATATATATGTATAACTGAATCACTTTGTCCTACAGCAGAAATGAACACAGCATTGTAAATCAACTCTACTTCAATAAAATTAAAACAAAACAAAACAAAGTATCTTCAACTAGAACTTTTCGGCCATGGCACGTGACTCGGTTCAGTCTAGTTCAAGATGCTGACAAACTTCAGGGCTGGTGCTTGAAAGACAGAATTTTGGTGCTTGAAAGAAGCTTTTCAAGGAGTTAAAGTGTATTTGAACATGTGACGATTGATATTTATAGAATAAAGGTTTTTGCTTTCTTTGTCCCTTTCATGGTGGTAGCAGGGTAAACTTTTGAGAAGGTGCCAAATATCTAAGAACGTATATCTGCCCCTGAGAGAATTTCTGTAGAATTCAATTCCATTAGTTAAAATAGTTTTTCTAGGAGACTTCCCTGGTGGTCCAGTGGTTAAGAATCCGCCTTCCAATGCAGGGATGGGGTTCTATCCCCGGTTCGGGAACTAAGGTCCCACGTGCCTCAGGGCAACTGAGCCCACATGCCGCAACTACTGAGCCTGCACGTTCTACAGCCCGCGCGTTCTAGAGCCCATGCACCACATCTAGAGAGCCTGTGCTCTGCAACTAGAGAAGCCCGCGCACCACAATGAAGAGCCCAAGCGCTGCAAAGGAAGATCCCACATGCCACAACGAAGATCCCGAGTGCCGCAATGAAGATCTCGAGTGCCACAACTAAGACCTGACAGGGCCAAAAAATAATAAAAAATGTTTTTAAAAAAATAAATACAATAAAATAGTTTTTCTACTAACTGGCCCCAGCCTGAAGCTTGCCACAGTAACTAGACTAGCTATTTATTCTACAACTATCTTAAGAGAACTGTCAACTGCTTTAATTTACAGAGATTATATTTAAATTCCATTCTTTTGACTATGTTAAAGATTGTTTGTTTCAAAGCATCCTTTTAAAAACTTATTTCTTTGTGCTTACAATTTTTTTCTATAGTAGATCATTTTATTGATTAAATTTAACCCCTTCAACAGAAAACAGATCAGTGCGTTCCTAAGGATCAGGAAGAGTTTGTTGCATAGGATTTTGGGGTGGGGGGTCAGGGCTGATAAATGGAATATTGCCTGCCGTATCAGTAAACGAAGGATGTCACAGTCTTCAGTGCTTGCAGTCCTCCGACGACGTGAGCCGGTGAGCCCTGAGGGAACTAAGGAAGGAAAGAATACCTGCCATCTAGCAGCCATCAGACTGCAGCCCCTCCCCACAGTGAGCCCTGTGGAAACTCAGGATGTGAAAACACAGGATACTGGCCCCACATAACAGAGGTGCATATCAAAATAATGATTTCAGTGAGCCCAGACTCTTGTATCTTCCTATACGTAGAAAAGCACTAAATTCCTTAACTTGACATATCTGGTTTTCTTTAATTAACAATCTTTCGATGTTCAGACCATCTGCCCTTTGTTGCAAAACGCCTGTATAACCTGGCTTCCCCCTGGCCTCCCCAGAGCAGTTCTTTCAGGGTTACTTGAGATGCTGCTTCCCGGGCTTGAAGTCCTAAAAATTCCCGCCGAATAAAACATGACTCTCAGCTTTTAGGTTGTGAATATTGTTTAAGTCAGCAGGGCTGAAGAACTGCTCTACTCTTTGGTTATGGTGGTCATTGCATTTGTCAAACGTCAGAGTGAGTTTTACTGAATGTAAATTCTACGTCAATAAACATGACTTTAAAAACTTAAAAAAAAAGTGTCTCCAGCTAGAAATGACCAGTGAAGTGAGAAATTGTTGAGAAGGCAACGCAGTTTGTTTTTTTTAGGTGTTCTTTGTTGGGAGTGTGGTTCTAAAACATTTCTTCATATTGTTACCCTTATGTTGTTATTACCAGCTGACGATTAAAAAAAAACTCAAATAACTTCTTTGGCCTCATCATAGTGCAGGGTTGAGGTACCAGTTGTGTTTTCTACACATTTAAGTAAAATGTGTTTATCCATTTCACACTTTAAAAAAATTATTTTTAATTGTTTTGGCCCTGCCACACGGCACATGGGATCTTAGGTCCCTGACCAGGGATGGAACCTGCGCCCCCAGCAGTGGAAGCACCGAGTCTTAGCCACTGGACTGCCAGGAGAGTCCTCATTTCACATCTACAGTCATCTTGCTTGCCAGTCATTCATGAACTGTATTATCTCATTTAATCCTCCTAACATCCCTTGCACTAGGCATTATTACCTTTATTTTACATATGAGAAAATGGGGACTCAGAGGGGTGAAATGACTTATCCCAGGCAGCACTCAGGTACACAACATAATGATTCCATATTTGTATATATTGTCAAATGATCACCCCAGTAAGTCTAGTGCACAATCATCACCATAAGCTATAATGGAATAAAAAAAAGAATATAGATGTATACATATATGTGTATAACTGAATCACTTTGCTGTACACCTGAAATTAACACAATATTGTAAATCAACTATACTTTAATAAAAACAAACAAAAAAACCCAACCATCGCCATACATAGTTACAATTTTTTTTTCTTGTGAAGAGAACTTTCAAGATCTCTCTTCACAACTTTCAAGATCTCCCTTCACAACTTTCAAATACACAGTACAGTATTATTAACTATACAAATCACGCTGTACATTACACTTCCTGAGTTAATTAGTTTATAACCTGAAGTTTGTCCTTTTTGACCACTTTCACCCATTTACGCTACCACTCACTCCCTGCCTCTGGTAAAACCCATCTGCTCTCTGTATCTATGAATTCATTTTGTTGCTGTTGTTTTTTTAGATACCACATATAACTGTATAAAGGACATCAAACGGTATTTGTCCTTTCTCTGTCTGACTTATTTCACTTAGCATAATGCCCTCAAGGTCCAATTGTCACAAATGGCAGAATTTTTCTTTTTTATGGCCAAATAGTAATTCATTCATCTTGAATAAACATATCGGCAGCTGTAAGATACAGCTACCAGATAAGGACCAGATAAACAACCAGATAAGGAACTAGGCTGCCCCACCCATGAGGCTCTCCTTTCAGAAAGCCCTGGGTAACCTAAATAACTGACCACTTGCGTGGCCCTACTTCTCCCTTCTTGTGCCCTAATTCTTGTTATTAGGCTTTAAACTAGCCAATAAAGAGTGAATCTGCAACGCCCCAGGCACCCCACACTTGGACCCTAATAAAGGCAGAACCCCAGGTCTGTGCTGTCTCTCTACCTGTGACCTCACTGTGTGGCCCTCGGTGTGTCCTGTACCCTCCAGGACCTGTAAGAAATCTTTTTTTCAAAGTTCCCCAATGGTTGTTGCTGAGGTGTCTTGAAATCATAAGAACCACAAGGGCTAGTCCAGCCACACCATTGGCTCTGGTTGGTTGCGGAAATGTCTGTGGGGGTCCCTACAAGTGTTACATGTCCAGGTGGGTGACCCCAGGTGTTCCCAGCTGAGACTGACACACCTTCTCACCCGAGACCTTTGTTTCAAAGGACCTCAGGTAGCCACCATTCACATGATAAAGAGACCCGGGTAAATCAAGGAATGCAAAAACTTAGGCTGGGAAAAAGCTTCCGCTTCCGGTATGGTTACTGACTGGGAACAAATAGCCTGTGAAGTGTTCCAGAGAATTATTTCGAAACCATGCACCCAGTCTGTGCCTGTTTGAGCCTTAAAACGATACCCAGGTCCCGGGCTTCCCTGGTGGCGCAGTGGCTAAGAATCCGCCTGCCAGTGCAGGGGACACGGGTTCAAGCCCTGGTCCGGGAGGATCCCACATGGCGCAGAGCAACTAAGCCTGTGCGGCACAACTACTGAGCCTGTGTGCCGCAACTACTGAAGCCCACGTGCCTAGAGCCGGTGCTCCACAACAAGAGAAGCCACCGCAATGAGAAGCCTGCGCACCGCAACGAACAGTAGCCCCCGCTCTCCGCAACTAGAGAAAGCCGTGCGAAGATCCAGAGCAGCTATAAAAAAAAAAAAAAAAAAATTCCCAGGTTCCCTAATTTGCATTAGAGGAATCAGGCGATGATGGCTGTAAAATTCCCAAGAAGGGTATTTCCTTCTATGTTTACTTCAAATGTGGTGTGAAATAAAATTCATACTTTATGGCAAGACAAGCAAAATTCAACCGTAAAAATTCTCCTCTGCTTTTTGGCCTTGTCTCTCCGCCGAACTGTGCATTGTGTATGTGCATTATTCATCATCAAACCTCCCCCATTGGCAGGAATACCTGCCGTAAAGAGCAACATATTCCTAGCATCAACCAGAGAACTCCTTCAAAGATAGCATTTCTGGCTTCCCTGGTGGCGCAGTGATTGAGAGTTCGCCTGCCGATGCAGGGAACATGGGTTCGTGCCCCGGTCCGGGAAGATCCCACATGCCGTGGAGCGGCTGGGCCCGTGAGCCATGGCCACTGAGCCTGCGCGTCCGGAGCCTGTGCTCCGCAACGGGAGAGGCCACAACAGTGAGAGGCCCGCGAAAAAAAAAAAAAGATAGCATTTCTTCTTGAGCTTATCAGGGGTCACGTGACCCACCACAATGACACTTAGATCTGGATTATGTAAACTGTCAATAATACACCTTTTGATGTACAGCCTTCTGTCTCAAAAAAACTTATATAACTGTGCCTTGACTTCTAACAGGTGGAACAGTTCTCAGAGCCTTCTGAGATGCTCTTCCTGGGTTATAATCCTCAAATTTGGCTCAAATAAAATTTTCCATTTCTTTCTTAGATCAACTGATTCATTTTTCATTGACGGTGGCCACAGAGGGTAATGGACAAGGAAGAATATCCCAGATGGCAAAACCAGAGACTGCAGTGAATAACAGACAAAGAGGTTTCCCCTCTACAGCCAAAGAACTTATTCCACTTCATAAGCAGGGAAATCTTAAATAGATTCTGCCCTGTGGGATTTGATCGTTATGATGGACCAGTAGCTGGTCTCATATTGTACTATGGGTGAGAGGAGGGCCAGATAAATAAACTTCTAGTTTAAAAATTATTAGATCATGGGATAAACATTCTGTTCTGCTGAAGAAGACTGTGTATCAGGCAGAGATTTTGGACTCTGAGCTGAAAGCATCACTGGATGGGACTTTAGGTTATCTTCTTCAGGGCAGGGTATAAGTGGATTCTATGGGTGGGGAGAAGCATGCTTTCATGTATTCGGTGGCTGGAGGGTTGGAATGTGGACTGCCAGCTCTCCACAAAAATCTACTCTCTCCTTTTACTGTAATGACAGAATCACAGCCTAGCAACATGGCTGACCACCTATGCCATATTTCCCAGCCTCTCTTGCAGCTAGGTATTACCCAGTGTGGAATGCGAAAAGTACGTGACACTTCAAGATCAGGGACTTTCTTCCCCTGTGCTCGCTGATTTCTTTCTTCTTCTTTTTTTCAATCTAGAGTTCACAGCTTCAACCTCACAGACAATAATAATGTTCAGGGAAATAGACAAGAAATAGAACATTGGGAACCGAGGTTTCTGATTGATTGAAAGGAGCAGAGTCACCCACTGATATAGAACTCTGACTGTTAGTTGAGAGGGGAATAAACTTCTACTTTGCTTGAGCCATTACTCTTTTATTTTTTAAAAATTATTTATTTATTTTTAGCTGTGTTGGGTCTTTGTTGCTGCCTGCGGGCTTTCTCTAGTTGTGGGGAGCCAGGGCTACTCTTTGTTGCAGTATGCTGGTTTCTCCTTGCAATGGCTTCTCTTGTTGCGGAGCACGGGCTCTAGGTACAAGGGCTTCAGTAGTTAGTTGTGGCACGCGGGCTCAGCTGCTCTGTGACATATGGGATCTTCCCGGACCAGAGCTCGAACCTATGTTCCCTGCATTGGCAGGTGGATTCTTAACCACTGTGCCACCAGGGGGGTGTCCCCATTATTCATTTAGTCTTTTGTTTAAGCAAATGTTATGGATTGAATTACATCCCTTTCCCAAATTTATGTGTTGAAATCCTAACCTCTAGTATTCAGAATGTGTCTGATTTTGCATATAGTAGTTAAGATGGGGCCATATTAGAGTAAGGTGAGTTCCTAATCCAAGGTAACTGGTTTCCTTATAAAAAGGGGACATTTGGAGATAGACATGCCCACAGGGAGGATGCCATGTAAAGATGAAGGCAGATATCTACAAGTCAATGGACACCAAAGATAGCCAGTAAACCACCAGGAGTGAGGGGAGAGGCATGGAACAGACTCTCCCTTATAGCCTTGGAAGAAACCAACCTGCTAATGCCTTGATCTCAGACTTGTCTCCAGAGCTGTGAGACAATAAATTTCTGTGATTTAAGCCATATAATTTGTGGTATTTTGTTATAGAAGCCCAAATACAGCAGGTAGGCTATTCATCCTACCTAATACAAAAATTAGTATCAGGAATGGGGTGTTGCAATCACAAAAATCAAAAATTAGTTGCAGGGCTTCCCTGGTGGCGCAGTGGTTGAGAGTCCACCTGCTGATGCAGGGGACACGGGTTCGTGCCCCGGTCCGGGAAGATCCCACATGCCGCGGAGTGGCTGGGCCCGTGAGCCATGGCCGCTGAGCCTGCACGTCCGGAGCCTGTGCTCCTCAACGGGAGAGGCCACAACAGTGAGAGGCCCGTGTACTGCAAAAAAAAAAAAAAAAAAAAAAATTAGTTGCATTAGCTTAGTGACCTGTTGGTAAGGTCACAAATATTGCAGACTGGATAACTGACCCTCATTATGCCAAAGAACAACATTTGGTAATGTCATCACCCGCGATCACCTACCTGAAAGCTAGATCGTATGTCTACTAAGCCTGTGTTTCTAGAAGTGATTGTAAAGATTGTAAAGTGTTAGAATGTCACTGTAAGTGGGATGCTCCTTGCTGCCTTCAGCAAGAAATCACAAGAAAGAGATGCTCTTACACAAGAATGGGCCACTTTTCAAAGTCAGGAACATCACAAGTTTGGAAGAACCAACAGCTTCCTCGCCCCCTAAACAGTATAAACAAGGAGCCTGCCCAAGGCTGCTGTTTCAGATGACCATTAATGGAGAATAACAAAAATGTAGATAGTTCAATGAAGCAAATACTGCAAATTAAATAGACACAAGAACTCTGGCTAGAAAAGAACACGGAATGTTCTAGCAATGGAACTAGCTAGAAGCAACTAGACCAGATGTCTACTAAGTTTTCTGAAGCAACAATGTTGCTAAAAATTCCGAGTTCAGTCTGCAAAATCTTATGACTTCTGGGCTTTTGCCTTGGGTCTCTTTCTTATAGCAGCTTAACCTGACCCTTAACCCAATGTGGGGCTTGAATCCTGATCTCTCTCGTTTCCAGAGTACTTCCTTTTTTTTTTTTTTTTTTGCGGTACACGGGCCTCTCACTGCTGTGGTTTCTCCCGTTGCGGAGCACAGGCTCCGGACGCGCAGGCTCAGCGGCCATGGCTCACGGGCCCAGCCGCTCCGCGGCATGTGGGATCTTCCCGGACCGGGGCACGAACCCCTGTCCCCTGCATCGGCAGGTGGGCTCTCAACCACTGCGCCACCAGGGGAGCCCCAGAGTACTTCCTTTTAACCATTATGTGTCCTTTAGGCTGCAGTTTAAGTGCCACAAGATCAGGGATTTTGTTTGTTCTCTGCCAGACTCTTGAAAGACTGTAAATACTAAACAGTAAATAGTAAAATGTGACAGATGTTCAATAAATATCTGTTGGAAGGATGAGGTAATAAACAAATGAACCAAGAGTGATATGAAGGAACTATCTAAGACTGGGACTGTGCCCGGAAGTTCAGAACAGATGGGAGCTGTATTGGGACAGGCATTCCAATGCTGTGGTCACCGAATAAAAACTGGTCTCCTGCTGATGAGGGCCCCCAAGGCGCCCTTCATGTCATTGTTGCGTAGATTGTAGATGAAGGGGTTCAGCATGGGAGTGACCATGGTGTACATCACTGCAGCGGTTGTGTCCTTCTGGGCCGTGCGGGAGGACATGGGGCTGAAATAAACCCTGATGAGTGTGCCGTAGAACAGGGACACCACAGAGAGGTGAGAGCCACAAGTGGAGAAGGCCTTCCGCTTGCCTCTGGTGGACGGGATCCTCAACGCAGCAGCAAAGATGTGTGTGTAGGATACCAAGATGCCCATAAAGGGGGTGATGATGGGCAGGGCGCCCACGGTGTACACCATTGCATTGTTGAGAAAGGTGTCAGAGCATGCGAGCTTCAGCAGACGGCTGAGGTCACAGAAGAAATGGGGGACCTGGTTGTGGATGCAGAATGAGAGGTGGGTCAGTGATATCGTGTAGGTCAAGGCATTCCCAAAGGTTGCAGTCCAGGATGCTGCCACCAGGAGGCTACAGAGCTGTGGTATCACAGACGTGGCATAGTGCAGAGGGTGACAGATGGCCACATGGCAGTCGTAGGCCATGGCGGTCAGCAGGAAGCTGCCGATGCTGGCGAACAACGTGAAGCAGAACGTCTGGGTCAGGCAGCCAGCATAAGGAATCCCTTTGTGTCCTGACATGTGATTGGCCAGCATCTTGCAGATGGTGGTGGAGGTGTAGCAAATGTCCACAAAGTCCAGGTTGGCCAGGAAGAAGTACATGGAAGCTGGACGTCGATGGCAATGGCCAGGATAATAAGCAGGTTCCCCAGTTCTGTGACCAGGTACATGCTCGGGAAGAGTATGAACACCAGCTGCTGTTGCTTGGGGTCCTCCGAGAAGCCCAGGAACAGGAACTCAGAGACCAGGGTGAGATTTGCCCCTTCAACGGCCATCCTGAATCAATCAGAAATGACACAGCGGAGCTGTCCAGGGTCCTGGCCAAGGCCAGCCTCTCCTTTGCACCCTGGATCTCATCCCCTCTTGTTAGTTCAGCCATTCATCAGCTCTTCCCACTCCCTCCTGCAACAGGACCCTCCCCCACCATTTGCTGCATCATTTCCATCAGTGAACACACCATTCATTCCCCACAGCCCACCTGCAAGATGTCACCTGGAGTTTGGTGGACAGCTCCCAAGCACACTGACCATTTCTCACTTCCATCACGTGTATCTCTATGCCCCAAGGTTTCATCTGGTCACCAGAGTAGGCTCAGCCTGCACACAGGGTAACATGGAAGTGTTGGGGGTTGGCACCCCAAGAGTGACTTTTGGCCAGTGAGGGACAGGCCATGTTGGGTGAATGTCCCGGCTTCATCACTTCTGAGTGAAGCAGTTCTGGGGTGTGTTCTCTCAAGGATCCCTAGAAAGATGACCCCTCGGTTGCCAAGAGTGGGAACCTACTTATCCACACCTCCTTTCTCCAAACACTCATTGGGTCTCCTGGGATTATTTCCCAAATAAACTATTTGCACTCAAGTTCTTTTTTTTTTTTTTTTTTTTTTTGCGGTATGTGGGCCTCTCACTGTTATGGCCTTTCCCGTTGCGGAGCACAGGCTCTGGACGCGCAGGCTCAGCGGCCATGGCTCACGGGCCCAGCCACTCCGCGGCATGTGGGATCTTCCCGGACCGGGGCACGAACCCGTGTCCCCTGCATCAGCAGGCGGACTCTCAACCACTGCACCACCAGGGAAGCCCTGCACTCAAGTTCTTGACTCAGAACATGCTTTGGGGAGATTTCAAACTAAAATGCAAGGATTCCAAAAAAATCTTCTATTTTTGAAGGAATCCCTTCTTTGTCCCAAATAGCCCTCCTGCTACAACTCCCCTTTCTCTGCTCCATTAGATCTCATACTCCTCAAAAACATTGCCTGTCCTTGCATGTCAAGAGCAACCACGACCTCCTATTGCTAATACAAGGCTAGTATAGAGTCAGTATGCACCAGCACACTAGTCCCATTGCTAAAATCTAGAAAGATTCAGCAGAGGCTGGAATATACCCTTAAAGAACATCCAAAGAATAGTAAAATTAATTAACAATACAAATAATATAAACACACTTCCAAGTTTACTGTTGTTGAATGTTGTAATGAACTTTGAAACATGGGCAACATCTGAGAAACATTTGCAAAACTTTTTGCCAGTTTGGCTACTGTCACTGTGAGCAGTGTGGCTGTGTGCTTATAAAATTATCTGTGCTATAGGAGAAGTACCAGTTTATCATTACCCTCAAATTTTGAGGTTGGTCCTGGTTTTAAATAGTTAAGATTTACTTTGGTTTTTATTGTTTGTGCATTGTAGTTTTTGTCTAAATTGTCAGTGTGCAATGTTCTCATAATTATAAAATCAAAAGTTTACAATAAACATGAAAAGAAAGCATCCAGAATGAAAAGGCAACAAAGATTGGATAATGTTCCCTTTAAATATTGCTGTATTTGTGGAAGAATAGAAAAGAAATGATATTCACAGTGAATAGCAGTCCTGGAACATCTGATACCTGCAGAAGTTGAGCAACCTGGAATAGTTTTGCTACTGTGTAAGGCTCACTGTAAAATGTAACACTTAATTTATAATTTTGGAATGAAAAACAATTTTTTAAAATAAAAATATGGGTAGTTTATGGTAACAGGTGATATAAATATTGGGTCCAAGTGCTATTCAAAACCATTCATTAAAGTTGGAAGTGCTCATACTTAAATATTTCATCTGAATAGCAATCATGTTTTGTTCCTTTTGGGCTCAAATAAAGAAAATTTGTAATGGTCAATGAGGAAAAATGAAAAGAACATCATTATTCAGTGAGACACTAAAAAGCGTTTGAACAACAGAAAGTTCTGGGAAAAATTTATATCAAAGTATTATATGTTGGTAAAGCAGACAGAAAGCATTTAGAAAGTAATACAGGACTTTTAAAACACTCTAGTGTATGGTTAAAAGTAATTGAGACTTTTCAGTTATGAAATAATTAACAGAATTCCAAAAAATGTAATTTTGACGTAGGCATGACATTGCCATTCTGACACATGCACCTGCTTGTGGTAAAACCCATTTACTGGAAAGAGAAAATACCTTTTTGGAAAACGACATCAGGTCAGTAAAATTTCAGCCATTACCAATGAAGTTTCATCAGTGTCACTAACTTTTTTTCCCCTGCAATTTATTTATAAAGTGAAATTCAAGACTTTGAAGGTAGTTTAAGTTTGTTGATCACATGAGCTTGTGATTTATTTCAGAACATTTGAAATAAAATTGGAAAAAAGTAAAAAACAGAATTACATTTACTGACTCTGAAATGTGGTCAAATGATGTCTGAGATGATCAGATGGTATTTTAGAAACGTCTTCTCAATGAAAGATAGTCACATGAATATCTTCTTGGCTTTTATACAAATATAATATAAATTTGGGGTTTCAGGCAAAAGTTACAAAACTTCCTGGATATTTTAATTTGGTTTCATTGAAGTCTCTTTGTTCAGTTATCTCTGGGTGATTCAAAAAAGATATAATTCAAATGAAACACTTTAAACATTTTCTGTAAAATTTTCTGTATGCCACCATACATCCAATAAACACAGAGAGGATAAACCAACATATCTAAAAAGCTGGGGATTGAAAAAGTGAAAGCAAGAAGAGTATTTGGATCCAGATGGACAACCTGAGGGGTTGCAGCTGTAAGAGCAGCCTGAAAATCATGTCAAGTCTTGTAAATTCTTCTCAATAAAAATTACGAGAAAGGAGTTAACATTAGAAAATAATTATGTGTGTGCTTTTTTTTTTAAGGATTTGGATTTAATAAATGCAGTTCTAACAGGGATATCAACACTTCATTCAGTCTTACAAGAAAGGAATGTTTCAGTTGTTAAAGCTGACAATAATTTGATATATAAAAAGTATTGTTACCAAAGGGGAGGGGGAGGGATAAATTAGGAAATTGGGGTTAACATATACATGCCACTGTATATACAATAGATAATCGGGACTTCCCTGGTGGTCCAGTGATTAAGACTCCGAGCTCCCAATGCAGGGGCTCCGGGTTCGATCAGCGAACAAAGATCCCATATACCCAAATAAGTCCACACGATGCAGCTACTGAGCCTGTGCACTCTAGAGTCCATGCACCGCAATGAAGACCCAGCACAGCCAAAATAAATTAATTAAAAAAATAGATAATCAACAAGGACCTACTGTATAGCACAGGGAACTCTACTCAATACTCTGTAATAACGTACATGGGAAAAGAATCTGGAAAAGAATGGATGTATGTGTATAACTGAATCACTTTGCTGTAAACCTGAAATTAACACATTGTAAATCAACTATATTCTAATATAAAATAAAAAATTAAATTAAAAAAAGGAAACAAATTTATACTTTCCAGAAAAAAAAAAAATAAAAAGTATTGAACACTTGCAAATAAAGAAAACGACCGAAGAGAAATGTAAGATAATTATAGAAATGATATGCCATTTGAAAATCAACAAAATAAATATCAATCCCAGGTGTGGGATGGAAACTCTTAGGGGGTCCTCTACTAACTCTTATGAAAATGAATTTGTTGTTTGAGGACAACATAAACTTATTGAATCCTAGAAGTTGATTGAAGTATATCCATGCAGCTCTGTGGAACAAATATTAATAAAATTAAGCTGATCAAATAAATAGGACAGGGGCTTCCCTGGTGGCGCAGTGGTTGAGAGCCCACCTGCCGATGCAGGGGACACGGGTTCGTGCCCCGGTCTGGGAAGATCCCACGTGCTGCGGAGCGGCTAGGCACGTGAGCCATGGCCGCTGAGCCTGTGCGTCCAGAGCCTGTACTCCGCAACGGGAGAGGCCACAACAGTGAGAGGCCCGCGTACTGCAAAAAAATAAAAAAATAGGACAATTAAACCATTCCTAGGACTTAATCACACAGAGAGGTATTGAATATATAAAAATCTCAGACAGGGTTATAAGAGCTAGGACTTTGCTTTTAATTTTAATTCTGTTAGTTTAGTAGAAACTAAGAGAGGACTCAGCACCTTGTACAATGCTATTGACATTAAAAGAAAAGCGTTATTTTTTTAAGGCTGCAAGAGACCTAGTGACAATCACCTTCAAATCTGTCCCTCCCTTCTCATTTCTGATCTCATCTCCTGTGCTCATTCTGGTTTCTTTGATGGTCCTTGAATAATCCAGAGATGCTCCTGCCTCAGGGCCTTTGCACTTGCTGTTCCCTCTGCTTAGAATGCTCTTTTCCCCAGATATTCATATAGCTCTGATTTCTACTTCTGGCCCCTATGATAATATTTCCATTAATCAGGTAGGAGGAGGTTTTACAAAAGTAAATTAGATCTTGTCCTTCACATAGTACTTTCCTCCCAGTAATATTTGGAGTAAAATTCCAAATCCTGGTGCAACTGCTATGGAAAACAAATGGAGTTTCCTCAAATATTAAAAATAGAACTACCATATGATCTGGCAATTCCACTTCTTTTATTTCCTTATATCCAAAGGAAATAAAAATGGGACATTGAAGAGATACCTGCATCCTCATGTTCATTGCAGCCTTGTTTACAATAGTTGAGATATGGAAACAATGGAAGAATGGATAAAGAAGATGTGGTTTTATATAATATTCATATAATATATATATGAATATTATTCAACCATGAGAAAGAAGGAAATCCTGCCATTTGCGACAACACGGATATACCTTGAGGGCCTTATGCTAAGTGAAATAAGCCAAACAGGGAAAGACAAATACCGCATGGTATCAAATGTATATGGAATCTTAAAATAAGTGAAAAAAAAAATTCCGAATTCTGCAAAGTCTAGGTCCTGCTCACCTCCCCCATCTCCATTTATATCACTGTCTCCCAGCCATGCAGGTCTCTTTGTCCAAGATTTATTCTTCCCCAGGACCTTTGCACTTGCCGTTTCCTCTGCCTCAAATGTTCTTCCTTCAGGACTTTGCTCCAGCTTTCAAGACCCATCTCAAATCCTTCCCTCTCCTATAGCTCAGCACACAGTGGCTGCTCAATCCTCTGTCCTCTAATGACTTGTGTTCTCTGGACCTGGAGAGGAACCTTCTCTCTGGGTCCCTCTGCCTGCTGCCCTGTTTCTCTCCTCCGCTGCCCAGGAAGTCTACACTCCCTGTCTCACTTCCTTGTTGATTCATTGACCCCTTTTTGGGCATCTTCACTGAGGCATTCCCCAAGCTGTGGACAGGAATTCTGAGATGATGACAGAGTCCCCCTCCCAACCCAGCAATTCCACCACAGAGGAATTCCCTTGAAGGGGCACCGTGAGGCATGTTCAAGGAGGTCTGGAAAGAGGAGCATCCGCCCACGATAGGGGCGCCTCCATCAAATACGATGCTCCCATTTCGTGGATGCTTCTAGTCACAGAAATGGAGCAAATGTGGAATGGCTTGCACCAACCTGGACGAATCTCAAAAGCTTGAGAAAATAATCATAGCAGTACGTGTACAGAATATTGCCCTTTATATAAAGTTTTAAAACATGCAGCACAATTCTATACAGTATATTGTTGGTGGACACATCCTGTGTAGTAAAGATGAAAAATGTACATGGGCGTGATAAACACTTGATGTAGGATGTTGGTTATCTAGGGGCGGGGGAGGGGGGAGAGACGGAGGAAAATGTGGGAGTGGAGACTTGTACTTGACATTTTACTTCTTAAGTTGAATGATGAATATAGCTCTGTTCCAAATTGAATTATGATCTCCGCCTTTTTGCGTGCCTGAAATATTGCGTGCATGTGCACACACACACACATCATGGTCCCCACCTATCCTCAAGGAGCTCACTAGGAGAGAGAGGGCCAGGTGCGTGGGCAAGTAAATGATGGATACCACCGCATTCTCTGGTCCGGATCACTGTGTCCCTCGAGCTTCCATCCTGAGGGTACAGATACACCTCTTGGGTGTTCATCTTTGCCGAGCCCCCCCAGATTGGTTCTACCCTTTATCAAACCTAGCTCGGTGTCTACCCTCAATCCTGTTCCTCTGCTGTACCTGAGCTTAGCAATGACCCTGCTGACTGCCTGGTCACCTGGGCCAGAGATTTGGTGGCAGCCAGTCTCCTTCAGCCCCATTTGCTGCATCCTGACAGTTTCACCTTGCCCCCTCTCTTCTTCCTTACCCTTCCTCTCCTTCCCAGCACCCTACCAGATTCTCATCTTGTCACTCTGAGACTTCAAACCCATCCCTTCTCTGGTCTCTCTGGCTCCAGGCTTACTCTTCTGGTTCAGCCTCTGCGATGGCCACCACCAGGGTGAAATGACCAAACTTTTCTTTGCTTTAAATCCTGCATTGGCTCCCTATCGCCCTGCTACTAACACCTAACATTTCTTACATGCTTCCTGTGCACCTGACACGATGACAAGGTGTTCTACATGCTTCCTCTTACTTAATCTTCTAAGATAGGCACTGTTACCTCCATTTATAGGATGAGGAGTCTTGGAGAGAATAATCCACTACCCAGTATCTCACAGTCTTTCTTTCCAAAGCTCCTAAAATTCTGCCATGCAGGACCCAGAAGCTGGAACCTCTTAGCAGGGCTTGCACACACAGGGTGCTTCCCGTTTTATTTGTACTCGTTATACAGACAAATGAACTGAGGTTCAGAGAGGCAAAGTCACTTCCCCAAGGTCACACAGCAGGCCTGGCTGGCGATGTGCAGCCCCCAGCTTGCTATTTTCTTTTCCTGTCTGCTTCCTTCTCTCCCCACTGACCTATGGAAGGTGTCCCCTCTGGCTTTGGAGATATTTGGCAGGAGGTGACACAGTTTTTGCTGGGAGAGTTTCCTGGGCTGCGTGCAACGTGGAGGGAGGTCTTTGTTCCCACACAAGGGATCACGAGAACCTGGCAGAGCCCAATTTACCCCTCCATCCTTGCACCTCAGGCTCAGTCCCTCATGTCTTGTTAGGTCACCAGCTAATTGTCCGCTCCACACTCTGTGCCTGCTGGCTTGTCTCTTTGGGGAGAAGGGCGATCACGTCTTGTTCTGGGCTTTTCCCTTTACTCCTGAGCTCAGGGTCATGGGGACTCTGGGCCTCTTTGGGGGACCTCTCTGCAGGGCCTGGCCCAGAGGGATTCCCCCAGCTCTGAGGGACCTGCCTAACCACTGGATTGTGTCTCTGGCGCCCCACTGCTGGGAGCAATGTTTTGCAAACATTACTTCTTAATTGAGGTGAGATTCACATGATATAAAATTAACCATTTAAAAGAGAACAATTCAGTGACATTTAAAAGTGAACAATTCAGTAGCATTTAGCACATTCACAATGTTGGGCAGCCACCACCTCCGTTTGTTCCAAACCATTTTCACCCTCCTACAAGGAAACGTCATGCCCATTAGCAGTCACTCCCCGTTTCCCGTCCCCCAGCCTCGAATCCGTCTCTATGAATTTATCTATTCTGGACATTTCATAGAAAAGGAATCATACAATGTGTGACCTTCTGTGACTGACTTCCTTCACTCAGCATAATGTTTTTGAGGTTCATCTACATTGTAGCATGTGCCAATGCTTCATTCCTTTTTTTGTTTTTAACATCTTTATTGGAGTATAATTGCTTTACAATGTTGTGTTAGTTTCTGCTGTATAACAAAGTGAATCAGCTATATGTATACATATATCCCCATGTCCCCTCCCTCTTGCGTCTCCCTCCCACCCTCCCTATCCCACCCCTCTAAGTGGTCACAAAGCACCGAGCTGATCTCCCTGTGCTATGCGGCTGCTTCCCACTAGCTATCTATTTTACGTTTGGTAGTGTATATATGTCCATGCCACTCTCTCACTTCATCCCAGCTTCCCCTTCCCCTTCCCCATGTCGTCAAATCCATTCTCTACATCTGCATCTTTATTCCTGTCCTGCCCCTACATTCTTCAGAACCATTTTTTTTTTAGATTCCATATATATGTTAGCACACGGTATATGTTTTTCTCTTTCTGACTTACTTCACTATGTATGACAGACTCTAGGTCCATCCACCTCACTACAAATAACTCAATTTCGTTTCCTTTTATGGCTGAGTAATATGCCATTGTATATATGTGCCACATCTTCTTTATCCATTCATCTGTCGATGGACACTTCCATGTCCTGGCTATTGTAAATAGTGCTGCAATGAACACTGTGGTACATGTCTCTTTTTTTTTTTTTTTTTTTTGCGGTATGCGGGCCTCTCACCATTGTGGCCTCTCCTGTTGCGGAGCACAGGCTCCGGACGCGCAGGCGTAGCGGCCATGGCTCACGGGCCCAGCTGCTCCACGGCATGTGGGATCTTCCCGGACCGGGGCACGAACCCACGTCCCCTGCATTGGCAGGCGGACTCTCAACCACTGCGCCACCAGGGAAGGCCTACATGTCTCTATGGTCTTCTCAGGGTATATGCCCAATAGTGGGATTGCTGGGTCATATGGTAGTTCTATTTTTAGTTTTTAGGGAACCTCCATACTGTTCTCCATAGTGGCTGTATCAACTTACATTCCTACCAACAGTGCAAGAGAGTTCCCTTTTCTCCACACCCTCTCCAGCATTTATTGTTTGTGGATTTTTTTGATGATGGCCATTCTGACCAGTGTGAGGTGATACCTCATTGTAGTTTTGGTTTGCATTTCTCTAATGATTAGTGATGTTGAGCATCCTTTCATGTATGTGTTGGCAATCTGTATACCTTCTTTGGAGGAATGTCTATTTAGGTCTTCTGCCCATTGTTGGATTGGGTTGTTTGTTTTTTTGATATTGAGCTGCATGAGCTGCTTGTAAATTTTGGAGATTAATCCTTTGCCAGTTGCTTCATTTGCAAATATTTTCTCCCATTCTGAGGGCTGTCTTTTCGTCTTCTTTATGGTTTCCTTTGCTGTGCAAAACTTTTTAAGTTTCATTAGGTCCCATTTGTTTATTTTTGTTTTTATTTCCATTTCCCTAGGAGGTGGGTCAAAAAGGATCTTGCTGTGATTTATGTCATAGAGTGTTTTGCCTATGTTTTCCTCTGAGAGTTTTATAGTGTCTGGCCTTACAATTAGGTCTTTAATCCCTTTTGAGTTTATTTTTGTGTATGGTGTTAGGGAGTCTTCTAATTTCATTCTTTTACATGTAGCAGGGCTTGCACACACAGGGTGCTTCACGTTTTATTTGTACTCATTATACAGACAAATGAACTGAGGTTCAGAGAGGCAAAGTCACTTCCCCAAATCCAGTTTTCCCAGCACCACTTATTGAAGAGGCTGCCTTTTCTCCATTGTATACTCTTGCCTCCTTTATCAAAGACAAGGTGACCATGTATGCATGGATTTATCTCTGGGCTTTCTATCCTGTTCCACTGATCTATATTTCTGTTTTTGTGCCACTACCATACTGTCTTGATGACTGTAGTTTTGACATATAGTCTGAAGTCAGGAAGCCTGATTCTCCAGCTCCATCTTTCTTTCTCAAGATTGATTTGGCTACTCAGGGTCTTTTGTGTTTCCATACAAATTGTGAATTTTTTTGTTCTAGTTCTCTGAAAAATGACAATGGTAGTGTGTTAGGGATTGCATTGAATCTGTAGATTGCTTTGGGTAGTACAGTCATTTGCACACCGTTGATTCTTCCAATCCAAGAACATGGTATATCTCTCCATCTGTTTGTACCATCTTTAATTTCTTTCATCAGTGTCTTATAGTTTTCAGCATACAGGTCTTTTGTCTCCTTAGATAGGTTTATTCCCAGGTATTTTATTCTTTTTGTTGCAATGGTAAATGGAAGTGTTCCCTTAATTTCTCTTTCAGATTTTTCATTATTAGTGTATAGGAATGCAAGAGATTTCTGTACATTAATTTTGTATTCTGCTACTTGATTAGCTCTAGTAGTTTTCTGCTAACTTCTTTAGGATTCTCTACGTGTAGTATATGTCATCTGCAAACAGTGACAGTTTTACTTCTTCTTTTCTAATTTGGATTCCTTTATTTCTTTTTCTTCTCTGATTGCTGTGGCTAAAACTTCCAAAACTATGTTGAATAATAGTGGTGAGAGTGGGCAACCTTGTCTTGTTCCTGATCTTAGAGGAAATGGTTTCAGTTTTTCACCATAGAGAATGATGTTGGCTGTGGGTTTGTCATATATGGCCTTTACTATGTTGAGGTTGATTCCCTCTATGCCTACTTTCTGGGGAGTTTTTATCATAAATGGGTGTTGAATTTTGTCAAAAGCTTCTTCTGCATCTATTGAGATGATCATATAGTTTTTCTCCTTTAATTTGTTAATATGGTTTATCACATTGATTGATTTGTGTATATTGAAGAATCCTTGCATTCCTGGGATAAACTCCACTTGATCATGGTGTATGATCTTTTTAATGTCCTGTTGGATTCTGTTTGCTAGTATTTTGTGGAGGATTTTTGCCTCTATGTTCATCAGTGATATTGGCCTGTAGTTTTCTTTTTTTGTGACATCTTTGTCTGATTTTGGTACCAGGGTGATGGTGGCCTCGTAGAATGAGTTTGGGAGTGTTCCTCCCTCTGTTATATTTTGGAAGAGTTTGAGAAGGATAGGTGTTAGCTCTTCTCTAAATGTTTGATAGAATTTGCCTGTGAAGCCATCTGACCCTGGACTTTTGTTTGTTGGAAGATTTTTAATCACAGTCTCAATTTCAGTGCTTGTGATTGGTCTGTTTATATTTTCTATTTCTTCCTGGTTCAGTCTCAGAAGTTTGTGCTTTTCTAAGAATTTGTCCATTTCTTCCATATTGTCCATTTTCTTGGCATATAGTTGCTTGTAGTAGTATCTTATGATCCTTTGTATTTCTGTGGTGTCAGATATAACTTCTCCTTTTTCATTTCTAATATTGTTGATTTGAGTCTTCTCCCCCCCCCTTTTTTTTTTGAGTCTGGCTAACGGTTTATCAATTTTGTTTATTTTCTTGAAGAAGCAGCTTTTAGTTTTATTGATCTTTGCTATTGTTTCCTTCATTTCTTTTTCATTTATTTCTGATCTGATCTTTATGATTTCTTTCCTTCTGCTAACTTTGGGGTTTTTTTGGTTCTTGTTTCTCTAATTGCTTTACGTGTAAGCTTAAGTTGTTTATTTGAGATTTTTCTTGTTTCTTGAGGTAGGATTATATTGCTATAAACTTCCTTCTTAGAGCTGCTTTTGCTGCATCCCATAGGTTTTGGGTCGTCGTGTTTTATTGTCATTTGTTTGTAGGTATTTTTTTATTTCCTTGTTGATTTCTTCAGTGATCTCTTGGTTATTTAGTAGTATGTTGTTTAGCCTCCATGTGTTTGTATTTTTTACAGTTTTCTTCCCTGTATTGATATCTAGTCTCATAGTGTTGTGGACAGAAAAGATACTTATTACAATTTCAATTTTCTTAAATTTACCAAGACTTGATATGTGACCCAAGATATGATCTATCCTGGAGAATGTTCCATGAGCACTTGAGAAGACAGTGTATTCTGTTGTTTTTAGATGGAATGTCCTATAAATATCAATTAAGTCCATCTTATCTAATGTGTCATTTAAAGCTTGTGTTTCCTTATTTATTTTCATTTTGGATGATCTGTCCATTGGTGAAAGTGGGGTGTTAAAGTCCCCTACTATGATTGTGTTACTGTCAATTTCCTCTTTTATAGCTGTTAGCATTTGCCTTATGTATTGATGTGCTCCTTTGTTGGGTGCATAAATATTTACAATTGTTATATCTTCTTCTTGGATTGATCCCTTGTCATTATGTAGTGTCCTTCTTTGTCTCTTGTAATAGTTTTCATTTGAAAGTCTATTTTGTCTGATATAAGAATTGCTACTCCAGCTTTCTTTTGATTTCCATTTGCATGGAATATCTTTTTCCATCCCCTCACTTTCATTCCGTATGTGTCCCCATGTCTGAAGTGGGTCTCTTGTAGGCAGCATATGTACAGGTCTTGTTTTTGTATCCATTCAGCCAGTCTATGTCTTTTGATAGGAGCATTTAATCCATTTACATTTAAGGTAATTATTGATATGTATATTCCTATTACCATTTTCTTAATTGTTTTGGGTTTGTTACTGTAAGTCTTTTCATTCTCTTGTGTTTCCTGCTTTGAGAACGTCCATTAGCATTTGTTGTAGAGCTGCCTTGGTGGTGCTGAATTCTCTTAGCTTTTGCTTATCTGTAAAGGTTTTAATTTCTCCATCGAATCTGAATGAGATCCTTGCTGGGTAGAGTAATCTTGCTTGTAGGTTTTTCCCTTTCATCGCTGTAAATATGTCCTGCCACTCCCTCTGGCTTGCAGAGTTTCTGCTGAAAGATCAGCTGTTAACCTTATGGGGATTCCCTTGTATGTTATTTGTTGTTTTTCCCTTGCTGCTTTTAATCTGTTTTCTTTGTATTTAATTTTTGATAGTTTAATTAATATGTGTCTTGGCGTGTTTCTCCTTGGATTTATCCTGTATGAGACTCTCTGCACTTCCTGGACTTGATTGACTACTTCCTTTCCCATGTGAGGGAAGTTTTCAACTATAATCTCTTCAAATATTTTCTCAGTCCCTTTCTTTTGCTCTTATTCTTCTGGGACCCCTATAATTCAAATGTTGGTGCACTTAATGTTGTCCCAGAGGTCTCTGAGACTGTCCTCAATTCCTTTCATTCTTTTTTCTTTATTTTGCTCTGCAGTAGTTATTTCCACTATTTTATCTTCTAGGTCAGTTATCCATTCTTCTGCCTCAGTTATTCTGCTATTGATTCCTTCTAGAGAATTTTTAATTTCATTTCTTGTGTTGTTCATCATTGTTTGTTTGCTCTTTAGTTCTTATAGGTCCTTGTTAAACATTTCTTGTATTTTCTCTATTTTATATCCAAGATTTTGGATCATCTTTACTATCATTACTCTGGATTCTTTTTCAGGTAGACTGCCTATCTCCTCTTCATTTGTTTGGTCTGGTGGGTTTTACCTTGCTCCTTCATCTGATGCATATTGCTCTGTCTTCTCATTTTGCTTAACTTACTGTGTTTAGGGTCTCCTTTTTGCAGGCTGCAGGTTCATAGTTCCCGTTGTTTTTGGTGTCTGACCACAGTGGGTGAGGTTTGTTCAGTGGCTTGTGGAGGCTTCCTGGTGGAGGCGACTTGTGCCTGTGTTCTGGTGGATGAGGCTGGATCTTGTCTTTCTGGTGGGCAAGGCCACGTCTGGTAGTGTGTTTTGGAATGTCTGTGAACTTAGTATGATTTTAGGCAGCCTCTCTGCTAATGTGTAGGGTTGTGTTCTGTCTTGCTAGCTGTTTGGCATGGGGTGTCCAGCACTGAAACTTGCTTTCCATTGAGTGGAGCTGGGTCTTAGCAATGAGACGGAGATCTCTGGGAGAGCTCTCACCAATTGATATTACTTGGGGCCAGGAGGTCTCTGGTGGTGCAATGTCCTGAACTTGGCTCTCACACCTCAGAGGCTCAGGCCTGACACCAGGCCGGAGCACCAAGATCCTGTTGGCCACACAGCTCAGAAGAAAAGGGAGTAAAAAAGAAAGAAAAAAAAATTAAAATATTAAAAAAAATAATTAAAAGAAAAAAAATTAAAAAAGAAGAGTGCAACCAAACCAATAAACAAATCCACCAATGATAACAAGCACTAAAAACTAAACAAAGATAAACATAAAGATCAGAAACAAGTCATTCGCAGACAGCAAACCCCAAGTCTGCATTTGCTCCCAAAGTCCACCGCCTCAATTTTGGGATGATTCGGTGTCTATTCAGGTATTCCACAGATGCAGGTACATCAAGTTTATTGTGGAGATTTAATCCGCTGCTCCTGAGGCTGCACAGAGAAATTTCCATTTCTCTTCTTTGTTCGCACAGCTCCTGGGGTTCAGCTTTGGATTTGACTTCACCTCTGCATGTAGGTTTCCCTCAGGCATCTTTTCCCACCTAGACAGGAGGGGGTTAAAGCAGCGGCCGATTAAGGTACTGTTGCCCACTCAGGCCAGGAGTTGGGAGGGGTACGGTAGTCATAACTGGAATGCGGTATGAGCCTGCAGCAGCAGAGGCTGGTATGACGTTGCAACAGCCTGAGGCGTGCTGTGTGTTCTCCTGGGGAAGTTGTCCCTGGATCACGGGACCCTGGCAGTGGCAGGCTGCACAGGCTTCCGGGAGGGGAGGTGTGGACAGTGACCTGTGCTTGCACACAGGCTTCTTGGTAGAAGCAGCGGCAGCCTTAGCGTCTCATGCCCGTCTCTGGGGTCCACGCTGATAGCCGCCGCTCGTGCCCGTCTCTGGAGCTCATTTAGGCGGCGCTCTTTTTTTTAATTTTTTATTTTTAACATCTTTATTGGAGTATAATTGCTTTACAATGGTGTGTTAGTTTCTGCTTTATAACAAAGTGAATCAGTTATACATATACATATGTTTCCATAGCTCTTCCCTCTTGCATCTCCCTCCCTCCCACCCCTCTAGGTGGTCACAAAACACCGAGCTGATCTCCCTGTGCCATGGGGCTACTTCCCACTAGCTATCTATTTTACGTTTGGTAGTGTATATATGTCCATGCCACTCTCTCAATTCGTCCCAGCTTACCCTTCCCCCTCCCCATATCCTCAAGTCTATGCTCTAGTAGGTCTGTGTCTTTATTTCCGTCTTGCCCCTAGGTTCTTCATGACCTTTTTTTTTCCCCCTTAGATTCCATATATATGTGTTAGCATACGGTACTTGTTTTTCTCTTTCTGACTTACTTCACTCTGTATGACAGACTCTAGGTCCATCCACCTCACTACAAATAACTCAATTTCGTTTCTTTTTATGGCTGCGTAATATTCCATTGTATATATGTGCCACATCTTCTTTACCCATTCATCTGTTGATGGACACATAGGTTGCTTCCATGTCCTGGCTATTGTAAATAGAGCTGCAATGAACATTTTAGTACATGATTCTTTTTGAATTATGGTTTTCTCAGGGTATATGCCCAGTAGTGGGATTGCTGGGTTGAATGGTAGTTCTATTTGTAGTTTTTTAAGGAACCTCCGTACTGTTCTCCATAGTGGCTGTATCAACTTACATTCCCACCAACAGTGCAAGAGTGTTCCCTTTTCTCCACACCCTCTCCAGCATTAATTGTTTCTAGATTTTGTTTTTTTGTTTTTTTTTTTTTTTTTTTGGTATGCGGGCCTCTCACTGTTGTGGCCTCTCTCATTCCGGACGCGCAGGCTCAGCGGCCATGGCTCACGGGCCCAGCTGCTCCGCGGCACGTGGGATCTTCCCGGACCGGGGCACCAACCCACGTCCCCTGTATCGGCAGGCGGACTCTCAACCACTGCGCCACCAGGGAAGCCCTGTTTCTAGATTTTTTGATGATGGCCATTCTGACCGGTGTGAGATGCTATCTCATTGTAGTTTTGATTTGCATTTCTCTAATGATTAATGATGTTGAGCATTCTTTCATGTGTTTGTTGGCAATCTGTATATCTTTTTTGGAGAAGTGTTTATTTAGGTCTTCTGCCCATTTTTGGATTGGGTTGTTTGGTTTTTGTTATTGAGCTGCATGAGCTGCTTGTAAATTTTGGAGATTAATCCTTTGCCAGTTGCTTCATTTGCAAATATTTTCTCCCATTCTGAGGGTTGTCTTTTGGTCTTGTTTATGGTTTCTTTTGCTGGACAGGTACATGTAAAAGTATGAGATTAGAACACTCCCTAACACCATACACAAAAGTAAACTAAAAATGGATTAAAGACCTAAATGTAAGGCCAGACACCATCAAACTCTTAGAGGAAAACATAGGCAGAACACTCCATGACATAAATCACAGCAAGATCCTTTTTGACACACCTCCTAGAGAAATGGAAATAAAAACAAAAATAAACAAATGGGACCTAATGAAACTTCAAAGCTTTTGCACAGCATAGGTGACGCTCTTAATCCCCTTTCCTCGAGTACCACAGAAACAAAGAGGCAAGAAAAAGTCTCTTGCCTCTGGCAGCTCCAGACCTTTTCCCAGACTCCCTCCTGGCTAGCTGTGGCGCACTAGCCCCTTCAGACTGTGTTCACGCAGCCAACCCCAGTCCTCTCCCTGGGATCCGACCTCCGAAACCAAGCCTCAGCTCCCAGCCCCTGCCCGCAGCGGCGGGTGAGCAGACAAACCTCTCGGGCTGGTGAGTGCTGGTTGGCACCAATCTTCTGTGCGGGAATCTCTCCGCTTTGCCTTCCACAACCCTGTTGCTGCGCTCTCCTCCGTAGCTCCGCATGCAAAGGCGATCCTAGTGTGTGGAAATCTTTCCTCCTTGACACCTCCCTCTCACTGGTGCAGGTTCCGTCCCTATTCTTTTGTCTCTGTTTATTCTTTTTTCTTTTGCCCTAGCCAGGTACGTGGGGAGTTTCTTGCCTTTTGGGAAGTCCGAGGTCTTCTGCCAGCGTTCAGTAGGTGTTCTGTAGGAGTTGTTCCACATGCAGATGTATTTTTGATGTATTTGTGGGGAGGAAGGTCATCTCCACGTCTTACTCCTCTACCATCTTGAAGGTTCCCTTCATTCCTTTTTATGGCTGAGTAGTATTCCATTGTATGAATGGACCACACTTTGTTTATTCATTCACCCATTGATGGATGTTGGGTAGTTTTGTTACAGCAGAGGGTTAACTAGTTATGAACAGAGAAATGGGGGCAGGGGCCAGGTGGTGGGAAATCACAAACCTTGTAAACATCGGGGATCCGTATCCAGACCAAGGAAAGCAGGAACCTCCAGACTGACAGGAAAGCACACATTTTGAGTGATAAGTGTCTGAGTAGCAGACAAAGAAAGGGGGAAAGAGCGAATCTCCTGCATCCGAATGTAACCTTTTGCTCATTATGCTCTCATTACAATAAAATTAGCCTTATGGATAAGAAGTACCCATCATGCACCAACACCACAACATTTCTGATCTAAGCTAAATAAACGACGAAAATCCCTCCTCCCCTCGGGAAGATGGAGCTGGGATCAAAATCAGGGAATATGACCCCCAAACTCCTCCTTCCCCAGTGAATATTCTGCCCCTTCATTTGTATGTCCCTCATAACTGGCTTGCCACCTGTCTGCCCGTTCTCCCTCTGAGACCATATCCTTCCTTCAATAAACTCTCACTTAACTTTCTTTACCTTTCTGCTTCGTCTCCGAATTCTTTTGCGATGAAGAAAGAACCTTAAATTCACCGGGAACGGTTTACACCTTTGGGCTACTGTGAATTGTGCTGCTATGAACATTGGCTTACAAGTCTCTGTCGGAGCCCCTGTTTTCAGTTGTTTTGGGTACATTCCTAGGACGAGGATTGCCGGGTCATGCAGCTATTTCTTCCACATTTTAGCTATCGTAAATAATGCTGCTGTGAAATAGAGGCATACGTAGAGAACAAACGTATGGACACCAAGGGGGGAAAAGGGGGTGGGATGAATTGGGAGTTTGGGATTGACATATATACACTAACTAATATGTATAAAATGGATAACTAATGAGAACCTGCTCTATAGCACAGGAAACTCGACTTTGCTGTACAGTAGACACTAACACAACATTGTAAAACAACTATACCCCATTTAAAAAAAATAATGCTGCTATGAACGTGGGTGTACAAATATCTCTTCAAGACACTGCTTTCACTTCCTTTGGGTATATATACGCAGAAGTAGAATTGCTGGGTCATCTGATAATTCTATCTTTAATTCTGTTTGCCACAGTGGCTGTACCAATTTCCATTTCCACCGGCCGTGCACAAGGGTTCCAATTTCTCCATATTCTCACTAACACTTGCCATCTGTCTTTTTTATTATGGCCATATTAATGGGGGTGAAGTGGTATCTCACTGTGGTTTTGACTTGCATTTCCATGATGAATAATCATTTTGAGCATCTTTTATGTTCCAAATATTTTAGAACTTGCATATCTATTGGTAAAATATATTTGAGCACATACCCCCACTATACATATATTTATTTAAAAGCTAAATATCACACCATGGTAGTAGCACAATCAACATAAAACATGTCTCCCAAATGTAAGTTAAAAGGAGAAGCTATTAGGATGAATAAACTTTTGGTTGTTTCCAAACCACCCTAACAGTAACACTAATAGTAGTTAATACTTCAAGCTACCCTGAGGCAGAGTTCATGATTAAGGGTCATGGATAGAAATCCTTAACACAAATATGCTTTTTGACAGTTGAAGAATGTTTGACTATTTCTAATCACAACTGATTTCTTTGTCTAACATAGAGGATAGACATTTTAGGGGTCAATGTGTCTCCACCAACATTTTTTGATTGGCATTAGGGTCAACCTGTGGTCTTTTATGTCACAGGAGTTATTTTTGATGACTGACTGAGAGAAACATAGATAATACAACCTGTAGGTCTACCAATCTTGGCACATGGAAACTGTGTTATTCATACCAAAATCAGCTGAAAGCTAGAGTCACTCTAGCAAAATAGAGAATGTTAGTAAAGTTCATATTATTTTTTTAAAAAATTTATTCATTTATTTTGGCTGTGTTGGGCCTTCGTTGCTGTGCGTGGGCTTTCTCTAGTTGGGGCGAGCGGGGGCTACTCTTCGTTGCAGTGCACGGGCTTCTCACTGACGTGGCTTCTCTTGTTGAGGAGCACGGGCTCTAGGTGCACGGGCTTCAGAAGTTGTGGTGCGCAGGCTCAGTAGCTGCGGCTTGCGAGCTCTAGAGCGCAGGCTTAGTAGTTGTGGCACAAGGGCTTAATTGCTCCGTGGCATGTGGGATCTTCCCGGACCAGGGATCGAACCCGTGTCCCCTGCATTGGCAGGCAGATTCTTAACTGCTGCATCACCAGGGAAGCCCTATTTTTATTTTTTAAAAGCTTTTTATTTTGAAATAATTTTAGACCCACATGAAGTGGAAAGCATAATACAGAGAGGTCCAGTGTATCCTTCACTCAGCTTCCCCCAATAAAAACTTCTTACAGGGTTTCCCTGGTGGCACACTGTTTGAGAGTCTGCCTGCCGATGCAGGGGACACGGGTTCGTGTCCCGGTCCAGGAAGATCCCACATGCTGCGGAGCTACTGGGCCAGTGAGCCATGGCCGCTGAGCCTGCGCATCCGGAGCCTGTGCTCCGCAACGGGAGAGGCCACAACAGTGAGAGGCCTGCGTACCGCAAAAAAAAAAATAAACAAACAAACAAAACAACAGCAACAAAAAAACACCTTACAATTATATGATTATATATATTTATATATAATCAATTTAAATATAATTATGCATTATGTACTTACATATAAATATTATGTGTAGTTACATGATTATAGACAATTATAAAAACCAGGACATTAACATCGACACTATTAACTAAAAACCTTATTTGGAGTTCACCAATTATAATATTCACTCAATTGCTTTGAAACATTCTGTGAAATTTTGTCACTTGTGTAGATTCACGTAACCACACCACAATCAGGATACAGAACAGTTCCATCACCCAGAGAAACTCCCTCATGCTGCCCCTTTGTAGTCAACACTCCCACCCTTTCCTAACTCTTGGCAACCATAATCTGGCAGTCATAACCCCCACAATTCTGTCATTCCGAGAATGTTATGTAAATAATATTATACGGCATGCGACCTTTTGAGATTGGTTTCTTTTACTCAGCAAATACCCTAGAGGACCATCCAGGCTGTCATATGTTATCAATAGTCCGTTCCTTTTTAGTGCTGCGTAGTGTTCCATTGTATGGATGAACTGCTGTTTGTACAGACATTCACCAGTTTAAGGACATTTAAGTTGTTTCCAGCTTTTGGCTATTACAAATAAAGCCACTCTGAGTATTCATGTACACAGGTATTCATTTCTCCAGGGTAAATACCTAGGAGTAAGATTGCTGGGTTATCTGGTAAGTGTAAGTTTATAAGAAGCTGTCAAACTCTTTTCCGTACTGTTTTGCATTCCCGCCAGTAATGTATGAGAGTTCTGGTTACTCTGCATCCTTGTTAACACTTGCTCTTGTCAGTGGTTTTTTTTTAGCCATTCTGATAGGTGTGTAGTGGCATCTTATTGTGGCCTTAATTTTTATTTTGCTAATGGCTAATGATGTTGAACATCTTTCAGGTCCTTCTTTGTATATCCTCTTTGGTGAAGTGTACAAGTGTTCATGTCTTTTGCCCATTCTCTAATTACTGTTATTTTAAAAGTTTTTGGAAGATAAAAATGAATGTAAATGAAAGTTCTTCGGTTTTCCTACATTCAGGGCCAGTATACAGCACAATTCCCCAGCATTATGGTACATCTGCAGGAATTCTTGCAAACGCAGCCCTCCAAACCCACAAATAACTTTCCAACTTAATGACATTTTGCAGGAATGTTAAAGACAAGAATGAATGAAGTTGACATCCTGTTAGTTTAAAAGACAGTTCATTCAAATATATTTTGATTTTTCAGCCTTGCTTTTATGTTTTCCATCATCAAACTGTGCGTTTTAAAATTTTTTCTCCCAGTTCTTGGAGCATTTTTCCAAGACTTCTGGAAAACGTACATGCGCAGCGGTGTACTGGCGTCCCCCAGCGTCCGAACTGGGAAACACACCCTGTGAGGGTACAGATCATCCCCTACGTGGGGCTGCAGAAAAGTGAACCTACAGCCATGATGGCTTCCCAGCTCCCCTGTCTCTTCTCCCATAGTTGTTCCGTCTCCATGAAACCCAAACCCTGACTAGAAGGAAGTGTCCTTCCCTCCCGACACTGCATTCCTTTCACACGCCTGTCTGCCTTTGCACCGAAAGTTCCCTCTCCATTCTTTTATTTATTCATTTAATTTTATTTCTAAACAGGTTTGATTGAGGTATCATCTACATACAATAAATGACACAAATTTAGAGTGTACAATTAGATAAGTTTTGACATACAAATACATCCACGAAATTATCACTTTTAAAATAATAATTTAAAATACGTAAAATATAAATAATATAAAATTAAAATAATTTCAACCTGCAGAACAGTTGTGAGAATATTACACAGAAACTCTTTGCATCCTTTTTTCCAGTTTCTCCAATTGTTAACCTTTTTTCTTTTCTTCACGTTTTAAAATTGCTCCATCTCTCTATATACACATACATTTTTTTTTCCCTTGAACCACTTGAGGGTGTTTCAGACATAATGCCCCTTTACCCCTAAATACTTTTATTGCATATTTCCTAAGAACAAGGGTATTCTCTTGAAAACTACAGTAAATTTATCAAGTCCTAAAAATTAATCATTGACACAATTTTTTTGTCTAATAGATAATCTAGATTCCAATGTCTCCAACTGTCCCCCAAATGTCTATAATTTATAGCAATATTTTTTTCTCTGATCCAAGATCTGGTCCAGGATCAGGTGTATCTAGTTGTCATGTTTCTTTTGTCTCCTTTCATCCAAACCTTTTCTTGGTTCCTCAACTTTTCTTAGCCTTTCATGACATCGAACATTTAAAAATATATTTAATTTTTTATTACAAAACTTTCTAATGGATACAAACACTGAGAGAGTTTTACAATGAGCCTCGATATGCCTCACCCAAATTCAACAGTTCTCAAATTTTTAAGGACACTTTTGATTACATTTGGATCCATGTGGATAATCCAGGATAATCTCCTTATTTTAAGGTCAGCTGGTTCGCAAACAATTTCACCTTCAATCTTAATTCCTCTTTGTCACGTAACCTAGTCTATTCACAGGCTTTGGGGATTACAATGTGGGCATCTTTGGGGGAGGGCATTATTCCGCTTATCCAAGACTCAGAAACTCAATAGATTCAGATACCATGGTGTTTTTTGATTTCCCAAGTCACACCAAAACTCTCTTTACTGAAACACAGAAACCAAATAGATATGGATAACAAGAGACATCTTACTGATGTCTCTGATCTGGGAGAATATGGTTTCACACCAAAATAGTCACAAACTTTTACGAATTTATATTACAGAAACCTGGGGAATATGTGTGGGGAGCAAGTCTAAATGTTCTGTATCAAGGAAGAGAGAAGACAGTGTCGGATGAGCCTGCATTTATTTATGTGAATGCAACTATCAGAAATTCTGAGTTCAAGTAGCTAGGAATCATTCTAATAGTTTGGTTAACAGAAACTTGGACACCACTGTGATGTACATTTAATAAGACTGAAATTCAGGAACTTGGTATGACATAAAGGTAAGAATCAAAGAACATATGGAAACAGAAAAGTTAAAGTATGTTTATTATGTGCAACCTTCCCACTCCGCATCATTGCTCTAAGCCCCCAGGAGGTTTCATAGAATACCCCCACCATTAGGAATTGAGAAATGCCTTGGTAATGATGGCTTGAGCATCTTTGAAAAGCTCTGTGGGCTGGGAGTATGCTTTCATTGCAAAGTGATTACTGATTTTAACGTTGTATTAAATATTTCCTGTACATGTATTTAGAACCACATTAGACAGTGTCATGATTTTTGCATCAACCATCAAACAACTTAGATGACCCATGGGGAGAAGGAAAGTATATTATATTTCCTTATATTATTCTTACCAGGTTTTTTTATTTTTGGAATATTTATTTATTTGGCTGTGCCGGGTCTTAGTTGCAGCACACGGAAGCTTCATTGCCCCGTTCAGGATCTTCGTTGCGGCATGCAAACTTAGTTGTGGCATGTGGGATCTAGTTCCCTGACCAGGGATCGAACCTGGGCCCCCTGCATTGGAAGTGTGGAGTCAGCCACTAGACCACCAGGGAGGTCCCTCTTACCAGGTTCTTTCTCTTTGATGTTCCAAGTTTCCTTTAACAAAATCATTTCCTTTGTTTTTTCATTTACACATTTTCTAATTTGCTATTTTCTTTTCTCTAGGCTGGGGAAGCAGGTAACAATAGCCATCATAATAATGCTATTATTTATTGTGTGTTTTATGTGTGCTGTACAGCCTTAGGGACTTTTATATCTGATCTCTAACTCTGGAGCTTTTATACAAACACACTCACTTTACAAACGAGGAGACTGAGGCTTCAGGAATATCAGTAATTTGTTTAAGAGAACTACAATTGTTAGAATCATAACTAAAATAAGAACTGATGACCTGAGTGAAAGTTGGGAATCCTACCCGTAAAAAGTTTGCATGATTTTCATTACAAAGACCTTGTAGCATCTATCTTTTTTCTTGGCCGTGCCGCAAGTGGCTTATGGGATCTTAGTTCCCCAACCAGGGATTGAACCTGGGCTCATGGCAGTGAAAGTACCGAGTCTTAGAGTCCCAACCACTGGACTGCCAGGGAATTCCCCTATCTTTTAAAATTTTTATTGAAGTATAGTTGATTTACAATGTTGTGTTCATTTCTCATGTACCACAAAGTGATTGAGTTATACATATATATATATTCTTTTTAATATTATTTTCCATTATGGTTTATCTCAGGATACTGAATATAGTTCTCTGTGCAGGACTTTGTTGTTTATCCATTTCATATGTAATAGTTTGCATCTGCTAACCCCAAAACGCCCAGTCCACCCACCCCCACACCGGCAACCACAAGTCTGTTCTCTATGTCTGTGAGTCTGTTTCTCTTTCATAGGTATGTTCATTTGTGTCATATTTTAGATTCCACATATAAGTGATATCATATGGTATTTGTCTTTCTCTTTCTGACTTACCTCACTTCGTATGATAATCTCTAGTTCCACGCATGTTGCTGCAAATGGCATTATTTTGTTCTTTTTTATGGCTGAGTAGTATTCCATTGTATACATGTACAACGTCTTCTTTCTCCATTCATCTGCTGATGGACATTTAGGTTGTTTCCATGTCTTAGTTATTGTGAATAGTGCTGCTATGAACATAGGGGTGCATGTATCTTTTTGAACTATAGTTTTGTCTGGATATATGCCCAGGAGTGGGATTGCTGTGTCATACGATAATTATATTTCTAGTTTTTTTAGGAACCTCTATGCTGTTTTCCATAGTGGTGCAGCACCTATCTTAACTACTTAGCAGCATTTTATTTTTTCATTTTTGCTGGTGCAAACAAGTGGTGTTGGTACCCTTTGATGAGGGTACTCAGATGAAGTACCCTCATCTGAGGGTACATTTGTCTAAATGTATCTCTGTGAATACACGTGTACAGCACGCACACATATACAGAATGCATTTTCCTTTGGGTTCAGAGAACTTCCTTTAGATATTCTTTTAGAGTAGGTCTGCTAGAGATAAATTTTCTTAGTTTTCCTTCATCTGAGAATGTCTTAATTTCCCCTCTATTCCTGAAGGATATTCTGCTGGATTGACAGTTCTTTTCTTTCAGCATCTGAACAAATATTGTGCCATTTCCTTGAGTGTTGCCTCATGGTTTCTGATGGGAAATCCACTCTCACTCTAATTGCTTTCCCCCTATAGATAAGGTATAATTTTTCTGACTAGTCTCAAGATTTTTTCTTTAGTTTCCAGAAGTTTAATTATGATGTATCTTGGCTTGGATTTCTTTAGGTTTATTCGTTTTGGGGTTCACTGAGCTTCAGTTTCTAGGCTTTGTCTCTTGCCATATTTGGGAAGATTTTAGCTGTTACTTCCTCAAGTGTTTCTTTTAAGTCCTGCTGGACTAAAACCTGGCAGACTCCAGAACTCCTGCTCTTTCTTTATGTTTCCTCCTGTTCTACCTCTCTCCCCACTTACCTGGCAGGTGAGCTGTGATATCAGGCACTAAGCTGAAGGTGGTACATATATCTCTGCTTTCTGGGTCTGGAGATATCTACTGAGTGGCAAGCTGGGTTGCATGGAGAATGGGGTCTTGGGCTTTGAGTGATGGGAAAGCAGGTCTGAGGTCTCTCAGGAAAGACCTTTAGCATTTATACCCCAGCCCCTGCATGCTGGGCTGAGTCCCCAAATGCTTTGTTAGGGATACAGATGCCAAATAATGTTTGCTGCAAATGAAACCACTCCTGGATGTAGCCTCTTGGGGAAAGAGAGCAACACTCATTCTTTCTGTCTTTTTTCTTTTCCTCCACTTCTGCTAAGCCTGCAGTAGTGAGAGACCCTTATCTCTGAGGCACTTATCTTGGGGACAAACTGCCTCAAGGGCCCTAGAAATGGCAGAATTCCTTTGGCGCTTCTGGGTCATTGGTGGCAAATCAATAGTGTCCTTCTCCTGGTCAAAATCTCACCATGGCTCCCATCCTTAGATAGGATCTCTACAACTTTTTGACACAGACTTTTACAAGTAAAAGCATTTGAACCACATATTTATGCTTACTCATAAATTATGTACCTCTACTACAGAGATCATATTAAATATTTTATAAACCATATCCTGTAAATATTAATTTACAAAAGGAAGAATGAAATAAATCTTATTTAGATGGATTTATAATTATGGGGGCTTCATAGTATTCTTAGCTTATACCTCAAGGCATATATCATGGCTAATGTACTGCATAAAAATCTGCATATCTGATTGTCTTTTTGACGTTTTTGAAGTTTTTTGGGGGGTGGGGTGGGGGCTGAATTCTGTCCCAGCTGTTTCAGTTACCAATTGCTGTGTAACAAATAACCCCAAAAGTTAGTGGATTAAAACAACAACAGCATTTAGTTTACTTATTTTTTAATTTTTATTTTATTTATTTATTTTTGGCATATTGGGTCTTTGTTGCTGTGTGCAGGCTTTCTTTAGCTGCGGTAAGTGGGGGCTACTCTTTGCTGTGGTGCATGGGCTTCTCACTGCGGTGGCTTCTCTTGCTGCAGAGCACGGGCTCTAGGTGCATGGGCTTCAGTAATTGTGGCACAAGGGCTCAGTAGTTGTGGCGCACGGGCTTAGTTGCTCTGTGGCTTGTGGGATCTTCCTGGACCAGGGCTGGAAACCATGTCCCCTGCACTGGCACATGGATTCTTAACCACTGTGCCACCAGGGAAGTCCCCAACATTTATTTTACTTATGAATCTCTTTCTTATTTTTATTTCTTTTTCTCTTTCTTATTTTTTTTTACTTGTTCAATAAGATTATTAATATCTTTATCTGAAAAATCTTCATAAAAACTGTGGTTTGGTTTATTAACTCTCAGCAGCCCTTTCCTGAGCTCTAAGGAAGCTTGCCTTCTTCTGAGCTACTCGATCTTTCTCCTGCGCAAGTGACATTTTGGGACGGTTCCACCTCTTCTTTTTAACTTCTTTCTTAGGCTTCTTCTCATACATGGATTCTCTTGTATTGCAGCCTGAGCTTTCTTATACATCTCCTCCATCATTTCTGGAGTTACTTTGTTCTTTATGTATAGAGAGAATTGTTTTTTGTAAGCATCTTCATCTCCTTCAATCAGGTAATGCATATAATCTGCTACGTTTGGCCCCATGATATGCTTTCAGTGTACGTCAGCATTGAAGTCTTTGCTTTCTTTTTTTTTTTTTAACATCTTTATTGGAGTATAATTGCTTTACAATGGTGTGTTAGTTTCTGCTTTATAACAAAGTGAATCAGTTATACATATACATATGTTCCCATATCTCTTCCTTCTTGCGTCTCCCTCCTTCCCACCTTCCCTATCCCACCTCTCCAGGCGGTCACAAAGCACCGAGCCGATATCCCTGTGCCATGCGGCTGCTTCCCACTAGCTATCTACCTTAGGTTTGTTAGTGTATATATGTCCATGCCTCTCTCTCGCCCTGTCACAGCTCATCCATCCCCCTCCCCATATCCTCAAGTCCGTTCTCCAGTAGGTCTGTGTCTTTATTCCTGTCTTACCCCTAGGTTCTTCATGACATTTTTTCCCTTAAATTCCATATATATGTGTTAGCATACAGTATTTGTTTTTCTCTTTCTGACTTACTTCACTCTGTATGACAGACTCTAGGTCTATCCACCTCATTACAAATAGCTCAATTTCGTTTCTTTTTATGGCTGAGCAATATTCCATTGTATATATGTGCCACATCTTCTTTATCCATTCATCCGATGATGGGCATTTAGGTTGTTTCCATGTCCTGGCTATTGTAAATAGAGCTGCAATGAACATTTTGGTACATGACTCTTTTTGAATTACAGTTTTCTCAGGGTATTTGTCCAGTAGTGGGATTGCTAGGTCGTATGGTAGTTCTATTTGCAGTTTTTGAAGGAACCTCCATACTGTTCTCCATAGTGGCTGTATCAATTTACATTCCCACCAGCAGTGCAAGAGTGTTCCCTTTTCTCCACACCCTCTCCAGCATTTATTGTTTGTAGATTTTTTGATAATGGCCATTCTGACCCGTGTGAGATGATATCTCATTGTAGTTTTGATTTGCATTTCTCTAATGATTAATGATATTGAGCATTCTTTCACAAAATTAATGCAAAGAAATCTCTGGCATTCCTATACACTAATGATGAAAAATCTGAAAGTGAAATTAAGAAAACATTCCCATTTACCATTGCAACAAAAAGAATAAAATATCTAGGAATAGGGCTTCCCTGGTGGCGCAGTGGTTGAGAGTCTGCCTGCCGATGCAGGGGACACGGGTTCATGCCCCGGTCCGGGAAGATCCCACATGCCGTGGAGCGGCTGGGTCCATGAGCCATGACCGCTGAGCCTGCACGTCCGGAGCCTGTGCTCTGCAACGGGAGAGGCCACAACAGTGAGAGGCCCGCGAAAAAAAAAATCTAGGAATAAACCTACCTAAGAAGACAAAAGACCTGTATGCAAAAAATTATAAGACACTGATGAAAGAAATTAAACATGATACAAATAGATGGAGAGATATACCATGTTCTTGGTTTGGAAGAATCAAGATTGTGAAAATGACTCTACTACCCAAAGCAATCTATATGTTCAATGCAATCCCTATCAAACTAGCACTGGCATTTTTCACGGAACTAGAACAAAAAATCTCACAATTTGTATGGAAACACAAAAGACCCTGAATAGCCAAAGCAATCTTGAGAAAGAAAAACGGAGCTGGAGGAATCAGGCTCCCCGACTTCAGACTATACTACAAAGCTACAGTAATCAAGACAGTATGGTACTGGCACAAAAACAGAAATATAGATCAAAGGAACAGGATAGAAAGCCCAGAGAAAAACCCACGCACATACGGTCCTTTTACCTTTGATAAACGTGGCAAGAATATACAGTGGAGAAAAGACAGCCTCTTCAATAAGTGGTGCTGGGAAAACTGGACAGCTACATGTAAAAGTTAGAACATTCCCTAAGACCATACACAAAAATAAACTCAAAATGAATTAAAGACCTAAATGTACGGCCAGACACCATCAAACTCATAGAGGAAAACGTAGGCAGAACATTCTATCACATAAATCACAGCAAGATCCTTTTTGACCCACCTCCTAGAGAAATGGAAATAAAAACAAAAATAAACAAATGGGACTTAATGAAACTTAAAAGCTTTTGTACAGTAAAGGAAACCATAAACAAGATGAAAAGACAACCCTCAGAATGGGAAAAAATATTTTCAAATGAAGCAACTGACAAAGGATTAATCTCCAAAACATACAAGCAACTCTTGAAGCTCAATATCAAAAAAACAAACAACCCAATCCAAAAATGGGCAGAAGACCTAAATAGACATTTCTCCAAAGAAGATATACAGAATGGCAACAAGTACATGAAAGAATGCTCAACATCATTAATCATTAGAGAAATGCAAATCAAAACTACAATGAGATAGCATCTCACACCAGTCAGAATGGCCATCATCAAAAAATCTACAAACAATAAATGCTAGAGAGGGTGTGGAGAAAAGGGAACCCTCTTGCACTGTTGGTGGGAATGTAAATTGATATAGCCGCTATGTAGAACAGTATGGAGGTTCCTTAAAACACTAAAAATAGAACTACCATATGACCCAGCAATCCCACTACTGGGCATATACCCTGAGAAAACCATAATTCAAATAGAGTCATGTACCAAAATGTTCATTGCAGCTCTATTTACAATAGCCAGGATATGGAAGCAACCTAAGTGTCCATCAACAGATGAATGGATAAAGAAGATGTGGCACATATATACAATGGAATATTACTCAGCCATAAAAAAGGAATGAAACTGAGTTATTTGTAGTGAGGTGGATGGACCTAGAGATTGTCGTACAGAGTGAAGTAAGTCAGAAATAGAAAAACAAATATCGTATGCTAACACATATATGGAATCTAAAAAAAGAAAAAAATCAGAAGAACCTAGGGGCAAGATGGGAATAAAGATGCGGACCTACTAGAGAATCGACTTGAGGATACAGGGAGGGGGGAAGGGTAAGCTGTGACAAAGTGAGAGAGTGGCATGGACATATATACACTACCAAACGTAAAATAGATAGCTAGTGGGAAGCAGCCGTATAGAACCGGGAGATCAGCTCGGTGCTTTGTGACCACCTATAGGGGTGCGATAGGGAGGGTGGGAGGGAGGGAGATGCAAGAGGGAAGAGATATGGGAATATATGTATATGTAAAACTGATTCACTTTGTTATAAAGCAGAAGCTAACACACCATTGTAAAGCAATTATACTCCAATAAAGATGTTAAAAAGAAAAAAAAAATGAATGGTGACCAGCTCTACATGTCAAGACAGTGAATGTATATTATTATGGACAGAATAAATGCACTGGATTATGCAGCGGACAGGGACATGACATTGCCGTGATTTGGAAAGATTCCCAAATTCCTTCCCCACTTCCTACTTTCTCTGCTTGGTTGTTGATGATGACCAGATGAGCACACTCCTCAGCCCAGTGATTCTTGGCCTTGACCCAGAAGTCTTTGCTTGTAGAAAAGTTATATCAGGAGACACCAAATTCAAGAAAGTCCTTGGGGCAGACGTCTCAGGAGACTCCTTGGGGATGGGAAACAGGTCAGCTCTGCTGCGACTGGTAGCTGTGCTGGCCACTGAATCGAGCCTTCAGTCAGGCAAAATGGTTTGAATACAACCCACCTCCTGCATCCTTGACACTTTGCAATAGGGAGCACGCTAGCTTTCCATGTATCCATCCCAGAGATGGGCATTATCAGAAGGTAACATAATGCAATGTAGCATGCCTCAAACTTTGTGTTAACATCAACTATAACGGGGGCAGGGGGGAGGCATTGGTTAAAATGTCCATCACACACTGATATACTGCCAGGATTGGTACTGTTAACCGTGGTGAAGAAAACCCAATATCCGTCTCCCGAACCTTACTCCCCATCATCCAACTCTGTCCCCTGACTGCTTACCATTACCTGCCCACACATACTCCATCTGTTGCAACATTTCTCCCAAATGATGTCCCATTTACATCCAGCATCTGCCAGCTCTTGTAAGACTAACAGACTCATGAAGAAAAGCTGGTTAAGAACCAGGAAGGAGAAAAGTCTGATATGTGGGGGTGGGGGAAGGGAGTAATCCCATCATTCCTGTCAGCACTCACATTTGATGTCCAGTTGCTTCAGTTCATTCTGCAGCTGACATACGGACAGCAAGAGTGGGGGAAACAAAGTGATATGTTCTAGACCTTTGGACCACTTCTTGGTTCTTCCTCCCACCTTAAAAATCCTCCAGGCTGAGAGGGGGAAGATAGTTTACTTCTAAAATCCTGCTGACCAGGAATGCAACCCACCCACCCCTGCTACTCCTTCTCTACCCTAGCCCCGTAAGACCCATGTCTGTAGACTGAAGACTATGGGCCTGTTTCCTTCTGATCCCAATGGTCTGGTCACCTCACCCTTGGCAAGGACCAAACCAAGGATAATGAACAACAGAAGCAGCATCAAGGTCATTGCCAGGCAACAAGACTTCCAGAGCTCATCCCGGGGCAGCTTTTCATTCTGCTGAGCAGTGGGCAATGGGTCTAGCATCGATATACACAGACTCACAAGGGTGCTATGATAGTCAAAGCTTCTAGGACTGGGGAGTGAGGAGGTTGAATCACTCATCACTTTAGGGGTGAGATGGCGAATGACCATGAGAGTCCAGGAGGGGTCCCAAGGGTTATGAGGATCCTAAGCTTCCTCTACCCACTATCGGTCAAACTGCTCAAGTGTACCTAGCACCCAGCACATGAGAGTGGATAAAGATACTTTACCCTGAGATTCTTGACTCACCTGATTACCTGGGCATGGGCAGAGATTCTCCCCCACTGGTGTGAGGTCTTGTGAAGCCTGCCACCCAGTGTGCCTCTGCTCCATCACCAACAGGCCATTCACCTCAGAGAAAAGTTACTCAAACTTCTAAACTTCCATTTCTTCATCTACAAGCTGGGTGTAATAACAGACTTTAGCTGCCAGGGTGGTTCTGGTGATTAATTGTGTTCATATGAACACAATATATGCCACTTACTATGCCACCAGAAACTGTGTGTTATTATAGGACATTCAACCTCAGGCTTGAGAGTCTGGACTCTGGACAATAGGAGAATTCTTGCCATGGAACTCTTGTAAGACAAGAGACATATACTGAGTCACTACTGTGTGTCCAGCACTGTTATTAGGCCCTGGGGACCCAGAGGTGAATCACGCCCAGTCCCACACGCATAGCCCAGCAGCCAAAGCACGATGTGAAAGGCTGTGATGGAGACATCTACTGGTCACTAAGGGAAAATGTGGAGGAGGAAATGTTCACCCAGGGAATGAATTTTTTTTTTTTTTTAAAGCATGGATCATTCTTTTTTTTTTTTTTTTAATTTTATTTATTTATTTATTTATTTATGGCTGTGTTGGGTCTTCGTTTCTGTGCGAGGGCTTTCTCTAGTTGCGGCAAGTGGGGGCCACTCTTCATCGCGGTGCGCGGGCCTCTGACTATCGCGGCCTCTCTTGTTGCAGAGCACAGGCTCCAGACGCGCAGGCTCAGTAATCGTGGCTCACGGACCTAGTTGCTCCGCGGCATGTGGGATCTTCCCAGACCAGGGCTCGAACCCACGTCCCCTGCATTGGCAGGTAGATTCTCAACCACTGCGCCACCAGGGAAGCCCGGGAATGAAGATGTTTGAAAACATGTGATTTCAGAGAGAAAAGTAAGAGAGTGGAGGGGAAGTTCACTTACTGAATATGTGCTAACTGGCAATATCTGCGCTCACACATTGTTGCTAATTATCTCAGAAATCCAGGTTTCTGTCCCAAAAGCCTGCAACTTTGTCCTGCTCCCCATGCTGAGTACTAGACCCTGCCTCAGAGCTCTGCTCCTATTCCCACTAAGCAGTAATGACAGAATCCACAAAAATATTTTCTCTCTTCCCCAGCCAGGGAGCAAGGCCAATGAGAGGGGCTCATAAAAACACCAGGAGGACCTGCACTCACCATTCAATCTCCTTAGGCTCACGGTTCCTGAGGAGCTCTCCCACCTCCTGCTGGCAGCGTTCCTGGTATTCTTGGTGCTTTAAGGTTGCACAGGATCCAGGAGAGGCCGCTGGCTGTGGTGTCATGGCCTGAAGAGCATCCAGAAAGGCTTGGATATCTGGGCTACTTCAGCACCAGAGGGTGGACAGCACCTTCACAGGAAGGCCCATGGGGAGGATGGGGAGGGATGGCGTGGTCCAGGGTCCACACACCAAGTCCCTGGGATGGAGAGACACATGTCTCCTCTGTAGTCCCACACTGGGACCCTCACCCTCAAACATGAAGGTGTCAGCTTCAGCTCGGATATCTTCGTCTGACAATCCCTTCCCATCTTCATCCTGGAGAGAAAGCAAGATCTGCAGAATCACACTAGCACTGAGGGCCCCTGAGCCTAAACTGAGAAAATCTCTGAACCTCCATCATCCACCCAGAACCCCAAGCCCACCCTGAAATCCTAGACTTCCCTCTGTCACCAGAGGCCCCACCCCGTAGGTCTCCTCCTTGATCTCCTCGTCTCCTGTGTTTTCCCTGGTGAAAAGAATCAATGGTCCATAAATATTTTCATGTTTCTTCATGAAGAGGAATTTCTGAGAAAAAATTGCTGGCAACCCGGGTTACGGGATGATTGAATGGCAACTTGCCTTGGAAGCTAGAGATTGAGCATTGCCCCAAAGCCATTTGCTCACATGCTAGGATAGTAAATACAGAGATTCTTTATGTCTCCTGGAGATAAGGAATGGGTTATAAACCTATAGAACCTATAGACTTTGCCTTCTCACCACAGAGGATTTGTTTAAGCTCCAGAACAATCTCTCTCTCCTCTTCTCTTCTCTTCTCTTCTCTTTCTTTTCTCCTCTCCTCTCCTCTCCTCTCCTCCCTCCCCTCTACTCTCCTCTTCTCTTCTCTTCCCTTCTCTACTCTCTCCATATCTCTATCCCTATCCCTATCCCTATCCCTATTCTCCATACAGAAGAATGGGCAGATATATCAGCTGTCCTGTATAAGTTCCAAATTTCAATATCTGGAGGTAATTCTCCCGTGATGCAACCATGGCTGCATAGACAGGTAAAAGCAGCATGGAGCCCTCAGAAGAATTTGGGGATGGGGAAAAAGAGCTAAATGCTACTCTGGCTACTGTTACTGCTGGGAGAAATAAATGCTCTGCTCTGATCCAGGGTTCTGTATGTATACTACAACAACAACACACACACACACACACACACACACACACGTAGACTAACTTATTAACTTGGAAGTAGAGTAAAATCTCAGGCCTCCAAGTTTCAGACTCAGCCATCCCCTGCAGGGGGATTCCACACACTCACCTCTAAAACTTATCCCTGACCCATCCCTCCCTCAAGCACCTCACATGGCTCCCCAGTACCCTCTGCATCCCATCCAAGCTCTTTGATCAAATCGAGGTCCATTCTAATACTTCTACTCAGATACTAGAGGAGCCTACCTTGGTCAGCAGGAGCACATCAATGAAGTCCAAGGTCTTGGCCTTAGCCTTGGCCTTGAGGAAGTCATCAATGCCTTGACTGGGGAGGGTAGGCTGCCACTCCCGGATAACAGCATCTGTGAAGTCGTGAACCAGGCGGCAGGCCCTGCGGAAGCACCGCCCGTCGGGGGTGAGGTAGTACAGGAGGTCTACGTTCAGGAAGATCTGCTGGTGCCGCTTTGCCACTAGGGCACTGAGCTCCAAGATGGCAGCGATATATTCACTGGGCTTCCTGCAGGATGAGAGCATGAAGGAAGCCAACAACATAAAACACCTGAAACCCAGAAGCCGGGAGCCACCTCCCTTCGGGAAACTGAGTCTCCAAGAACAGATGGCCCACAGACACAGTGTGGGGTGGAGCCAGGATATGAGACTCTCCAGACTCTTCTCTCCTACATCCCATCTCTGTGAGCTGCCTCCATGCCCCAGGCACCCAGAGCACAGCTTAGATATCATGCTTCTCCCCTCTGTCTCTCAGCCAGTACCTGCCCCTTCTCCTTCCCCAAACTGTCCACACGGCTCAGAACTTATCCTCTGCTAGCTGGTCAATGGCCCAGTCCCTTCTCTATTCTCCTTACATCCAATGTCAACACCGTCCACTGTCTACATTATGGTCATTTTTCTCTTGAGTCAGATGTCCAAGCTTAGCTTTGACCACGACCCTCATTTGATCAAACACCTTCCATGGCTCCCTGGAAACCTCGGAATAAAGTTCATATCTTCTTTGTCTGGCTTCAGAATGTCCTTAAGATATAACCCTGCCCACTCCTCCAAACTTATTTCCAAGGTGTCTCCTCACGGTTGCACATACTTTGATCGTTCTAGGCTCCTGGCCCTTACCAAACAGTTCTACCGACCTGAAATGATCACTCCTCTTTCCCTTTCCCTGTCCTTCAATATCGAGCTTTGACCCACCTCCTCCAGGAAGGCCCTCCTGATTTCCCTGGTCAGTCCTACCTCCCCTATCTACTCCCTTGGGTCTATGGCTCATGTACCCAGGCCCTGGGCTGAGACTTACTCCTGGCAATTGCTGTCGAAACTGAAGACGCATTTCTGCAGACTGTCCAGGGTCATGAGGCTGATGTGTTCAAACACATCCAGATGGGTGTGGCCCTCTGTGACTAAGCGCTGCCACTTGGCCTGGACAGAGAAGGGGACAGGGTTAGGACTGGGAATTGCCTCCTCTGAGCCCCTACCCAATCCCAACCACCTGATGGGCTCCCCCAGACCCTGCCTCTTGGCCCCAGGCAGCCATCCCCAGGGAAGACCAGGCTTGGGTAGGAGTAAAAGTTGTTACTGTTAGGACATGAAGTCCCCATGGCTCGGAGTTAGGAGATGTGGGTTTTTGATCTTGGCTCTTCCTTCTACACTCTGTGTATCCTTGGTAAAGTTAATGAATAAAGTAAGTGCACAACAAATGTTAGCTTTCATCATCATCATTTTTATAAATTAATTAGGAAAATATCCCCTATATTGAGAGAGGTTGTTTTCCATGCGCCCTGAGCACCCCTGCCCTTTAATGCTGGGTATGCCAAAAAAAATTGCAAGACTCCTATGTTCTTTACCTGGGCCATTTCTCAGAGTTGTATTTGTAGAAAACAACCTCGAGGAGTGAGGTTATGTCTCCCCTTGGACAAATATCAAGCTCGCTTCTAATAACTATAAAAGTCACAGAGTCCCTAAACCTATACTCCTCCCTGCTATAACACAACATGCTACATGACTGGCATCTATAGAAGCCCACCTGTGTCATCCGCATGGGATTTGGTGACTTGGAGGAAGAATGCAAACCAATGAGAAGCACGTGCTCTTTGTTGCACTGAGGGTAATAAACTGTCCTTGGTTTCTGACCCAGGAGTCTCATGTCTTCTGGCCAAATCGATGAAACAGTAACAAGCTCACTTGCAGCTCCCAAGTATGAAAAAAATCACAACCTTCACTGTGTGTGTGTGTGTGTGTGTGTGTGTGTGTGTGTGTGTGCTTACCACTGGTATCCATTCATTTCCCAGGCCAGTTCATTCCCTGGAACCACTGTCTTGGGCAGTGGTCTTCCCCACCCGAGGCTATGACCCCCAGCCCCTTGACCCCCAGCTTGGCACCTTCTGTCAAGAGCCGCTTATCCCATACAACTTCCTCTGCCCTCCTCCTGGGAGGCCTTTTTCCCTGGCTCGACCTCTGAACGAGGGGAGGCTGGGCTTAGCCGAGTCAGCCAACTCCCACAGTCTCTTTACCTCCTCCCCACCTGGCAGCTGTCCAAATAGATGGTGAGAAGAAGGGAGCTAGACCGTTATTGAGAGAGGACTGTAAACCAGCTCAGGGTCACAGTGTGAAAATTAGATCCTCAGGGCTCGGCACCTCCCATGTTAACAAGTTAGGGGATGGGCAAAGGTGACTCCGGATGCCAAGTTCACAGCCAGCCCTGCCTTTCCAAGGCCAGGGTACAGCAGGTAAAAGCATGAACATTCAGGTGCCAGGTGAGCAGGGCAAACATCTCCGGTGCTCATTTCCACATGTGGGCCAGGAGGACGTCATACACCATTTCTTGGCATAGAATCAAAGAAAGCTCAGAACCACGAAGCCTCTGGCCTCTGGGGCACACAGCCTGGCAGGAGTTCGAGCCCTGCCTCCAAGCAACCGAAAGCCTGGATTGAGACATGACTGCTGGGAGCAGAAACAGAGACTCCAGCCTGGCTGGGGGTTACCTGCATCAGCTTCAGGGGATAAAGGGCCCAATCGGAAGAGGGCACCTGGAGACAGGAGGGGTAAGGCTGTGAGGGGCTGAGAGAACAGGGTCCACACAGGGAAGAGCAGAGCTGGGAGACACGGAGTGGGCAACCTCACTGTGACTGTGGGCTGTCCCGACCCTCTCTGGGCTCAGTCTTCCTATCTGGGAAATGGGACCTCAGATGAAATCCTGAGAGGTGGACAGCGGAGGATTGCATGGAAAGATGGGAAGAATCAGGAGCCCCAAAAAAGATGGAGTGAAGGAAAAGGGCTGGCAGTTAGTATTCTTGCTATTGTATGCCAGTACTCCACATAAAGTAAATCTAGTCTGTGCAGACAACTGTATGTAAAGAGGGCCTACTGTGTGCTGGGTACCTCAGAAAAACATGTCCCCAGTGTGTCAGAAACTCTACATAAATTGTGCCTACTAGGTTCCAGGTATGCTACAGAAAGTGCATCTACTGTGTGCCAAGTACTCTGCATAAATCTTGTCTACTTTATGCCAGATGTTCTACATAAAGCACACCTACTATGTGCCAGGAACCCTATGTAAAGCGTACCTACTATGTGCTGGGTACTCTGTAAAATGCACCTACTGTGTGCTGGACTCTCTATGTAAAGTATGCTTACTCTGTGCCAGGTGCCCTACATAAAGCACACCTACTGTGTGTCAGGTACTCTACATAAAGTAATCCTACTCTGTGAGAAGTAACTTTACATAAAGCATGCCTACTATATGCCAGGTCCTCTACATAAAGTGTAACTACTCTACATTGGGTACTATACACAAATCCTGTCTCCTGTATCCCAGGTGTTCAACATAAAGCATGCCTACTGAGTGCCCAATGTACTACGCAAAGAGCATCTACTATGACCTGGGTGCTGCATGAAGCATTCCTACTGCGTGCCAGATATCGTCCATAGAATACTCTGTGTGCCGGGTGCTCTACATAAAGTAATCCACAGATGTTCTGCCAGCAAGATAATATATCACCCTCCCCTCAGTGCTCTGGGCCAGAACCCTGGGATCAGGCAGAGAGACGCAAGTGATAGCAAGAGGAAAGATACCTATTTAACAGAAGAGCAAACTGAGGCTCAAAGAGAACAAGCCTCTAACCTAAGTTGCAGAGCTGGAAGGTACCCAGGTCTGTCATATCACCAAGCCTAAGCCCCTTCCCTCTGCCAAGCTGCTCCCCTCCCAATCATAAGGGACAATGCCCTATTAATCCAGGGACATTTATAATGGTGGAATCTCAGGCCATACGGTGACCCCAGTGGGGAGATGCCTTGAGGTCCTTGTGTCATCAGTTGGATCATCTTCCCACATCCAGGATGCACCACCCAATGGATCTAGAGCTCCCCTCCTGGCCCCCTCTGGATCCTGTCCAGAACTGCCCTGTGGGGTGATCTCCGGTGACAGAGAACTTGAAGGGTGGGGCTCCTGGCAGAGCTACTGAGCAGGAGAGTGGGGGAAGGACAGCCTTCCTGACACTGGTAGGATGCTGGGGAGACCCCGAAACTCCTTCCACCTCGACACTGGCTGGGGGATTCAGGTGGAGGATCCTAAAGCCCTCAGTGTGGTGGGGTGCACCCTCCCCCTAGAATCTCGTCCCCCTTCGCAGGGGTAGACTTTGCCTCCTGGCAGGTCCATTTCACATCAGGGTCAGGCAGACAAGGCCATAATATAATAAATCAGGCAGAGTCCTGGGACACAGAGGAGAAAGAGCCCCAGTGCCCAGAGAGGTTCAGCTCACTTCAGACCTACTGTGTGCCGGGAATAGGCAGGCAGGCAGCCTAGAGCAGGAACCGCAACCACCGCACCCGCATTTGCCAACGTAAGTCACTAAGCTGTTTTAAGTCTTTAAAGTATATGAACATTTTTTTTTCATTTTACAGATGAGAAACTGAGACTGAAAACTACACGAGTGAATCACCCAAAGTCACACAGGTGATGGAAACGGGCTGTGCCCCAGACTTCACACTGCGTACCCTGAACCATGAAGCTCTCCCTTCATATCTGTAAATGGGCATTTCATGAGCACCACCTCCCAAGATGGTGGGAATCATTAAAAGAGACAATGCATGGAAAACACATAAGACAGAGGAAGAGCTCAATAAATGCAAGTCATTGTTATTGTTGCTGTTGTTGTCGTTGTTGATGTAATCATCCAACAGCCCTGCAAGATCAATTTCATGAGCCCATTTTTACAGAAGAAGAGCCGGAGATTCAGAGAGGTGAAGCAACTTGCTCCAGCCTCCCAACGAATTAGGTAAATATGACAGTACAGGTGACAGCAAAGCCTGGCACATAGTACGTGCTCATTAAATATCTGGGGAAGAGAGAAAGGTTTGCAGCAGGGGGTTTTAAGTTGCTGGTGCTAATATTGTGTTCCTCAAACCTCCACCATCCCACCATCTGCATCACCTGACAGTTTGCAGTAAATGCAGAATCTCACATCCTCACCCAAAATACTGACTCAGAATTGCATCTAAACAGGTCTGCAGGGGAACTGGGTGCACTTCTTCAAGTTTTAGGAAGTGTTGCTTTAAGACTCCTGAGTCTGGATTCTGCAAAGGAGGCAGGGAGCACAATGCCTTCACCCCTCTAATTCTCAGAGGGCTTTTTCGGTGATAAAATAAAGAGAAAAATCTATACCTTCCAGAGCTGTTCATACATACAACCATGATTACTGATCACTTATTATGTACTGGACACTATTTTAGGCACGAGGAATGCAGTAGTGAGCACTGCAGACCTCTTCCTGCTGTCAAGGGGCTTACATCTTGTGAGGAGATGGGTGGTGAGCGATAAATAATCAATGACTTGTCAGACAGTGGTGAGTTATGGGCCTGGAGAACATCCTACCTTAGTCCAGGGGTCAGGGTGGGCAGAGACCTGAATGAGGAGGGAGAGACTCCAAGAACAGACACTGGGTGGAACACCCAGGCTACACAGAAAGACGAGCGGTTTTTGACCCTGGGGCTAACATGCGAGATCATGCAATTGCTCCTTGGGGAGGCCAAAGTGGCCAGCAAATTCTGGCCCCATATGGAAGCTATAAGCGGGTTTGGAGCTTTCGCTAACTGTGACCAGATACTCAAACCCTAGCAGGTCTCTGCAGCCATTACTAGGGCAGGGTCTACCTCTGATTCCTAGATCAGGTGGTAGTGATAGGGACAGAGTAGGTTAGTTGCACAGCTAGTTCAGAAATCCTACTAGGGGAAGATAGATAGAGAAGGACTTTGGGAGATCACCGTAAGTTAGACATCAACCAGGAAATGCCCAGAACATCTGGTAGCTAAACAACAAGGGTAACACTTTAAAACGAAACAGACTTACTTAGGTCACTAATCTATATGATTAGGAACGAGGTGTACCACAGAACAATGGTAACAAGACTGCATTGGCCTTGTGAGGTCTGCAAGACAATGGACCCTGAAAAACTGCTTTCTTGCAGTGGCTTACATAGGAATACGGGGGAAAGGTGAAAGAAACTAGGGGAAAGGTGAAAGAAACTAGGGGAAAGGTGACATTATCCTGAAACCTGAGATGACTCACCATAAATTTGCATATGTTGCCACCCTTCTGCTCATTTACATAGCTCTATGACAGTCCCAGTTGGGCCGTATAGGGTCAAAAACTCCCCCACCCGATATGTAGGAGGAGTTAATGATGAAAGCTTGATGTCTACTCAAAAAATGAGGAAGAAGGTGGTCTTCTCCCCATCCCCACTTTTCTTTCATTTATAAAAACTACTTAGTTGTCCGGACAGTTGCCTCTCACTGAATTCCTTCTGCACCGAGACAAAAGAACCTATGTTTCAGTAAGTCCTGACACAAGGTGTGTGGTTTCAGTAGAAGGGGAAAGGGAACCAGCACTGGAGCAGGAAACCATAGGTGGGGACCTTCTGTTCATCATTGGGGATGTTCTAGAGCATCATCAAACAAGTAATATCCCAGATGCCAAATCACACAAGCCTGCCTTATGGAATGTCCCCCAGCCAGCGTTGGAAGGAGGGGAGCCACTCACCCCCTGCCCCTTCTCCAGTGGTCCTTCCACCCAAACCCAGAGTCAGGCAGTGGGCAAGCCTGTGCCAGACCAGCGACGGTGGTCACTGTGAGTCACTAGCTTGGGCACAGCCCATCAACCCTTTAAACCTCACTCTTCATGTCTGTCAAATGGGCCTGATAAGATCTCACAGAGAGTTGCAAGCGTCCTATTAGACACAGGCAGAGAGAGTAGGGAAAAGTATGTTTCAAAAGAGTATGTGCATAAAGTTTGCATTTATAAACAAAACTTACAAATGTTTGTGTGTGTGCGCATGTGTGTATATGCATTGAAAAAAATCCAGAAGAATCCACATGTCATGGTGGAATTGGAGGAAGTAGAATCGGAGTCTCTATAACTAAAACACAATTTAAGAAATAAGGATTTGGCACAGTGAGGAACACATAACTGGCACACAAAACAGATGAGCAGTTATTTTGTGTCATCATAAAGACACGCCTCCCGGGAATCCACGTGGGGTCTCTAGAACAAGCATGCAGGCTGCCTGCTGGCTGGAGTTTTACCTTTCCTTTCCTCAGCTGTTAGGAAGGAAAGGAACAAGTTCTGGATTCAGCAGAACTAAGTTCAAAGCCCAACTCTGCCATTTCCTGGCTGTGTCACCTTGGGCAAGTCAATTGCCCTCTCTAAGCCTCATGTCCCCCTCTGTAAATGGAGAGGTGGATTTATACCTCCCAGGTAGTTCATTACTCAACAGCAAACTGTGCTTGACCACCCAATCTGTACCAGGCACACTGCTGGGGCCCAAAACACGAGATGAGCAAGATAGACAAGGTCTCTGGATTATGTGCTCATGTCTCATGGGAGAAGCCAATTGGAAATAAGCATGTCGGGTGGTGGCAGATATGAAGGAAATGAACAGCATGAGACATGCTAGAAAGTGACCAAGGGGGCTGTTCTGGACAGGGCAATCAGGGAGGGCCTCCCTGAGGAGGTGGCCTTACTACCGAGTCCAAGCTTATACTGCTTGATGCATGACAGGCTAATAAATCAAGAGGAGTTTTGGGGCAAGGAACGGTAACCTTATTCTGAAAGCCAGAAGACCAAGGAATTGGTGGACTAGTGTCCCAAAGAACCATTCTAACCAAGATAGAATTCAGGCTTCTTTCATATTAAAAGGGGGGTTGGGGGTGTGACAGGTTGTTGCAGGCTTCTTGATGCCGGAATCCTTTGCTCTTGCAGCTGTCTACAGAGGTCCAGTCACAATGTTCCTGTAAACCTCTAATAAAACAAATGTTATTCTTTGTGCCACAACTTTTTATCTCTATATGAATAAAAAGTTTTATACCTTTAAAAGTCAAGCCTGGGAGGCACAGCATCGAGAATGGCTAGCATGTACATTTCAGGCTATAGGCAACATTCTTTTACAAAGGTGCAGAGCCAGCACGACTGAGCACAGGCAACAGAGCACAAAGGTTAGAGACAAAGGACTAGATCCACTGTGGAGTCAGGTTTGTTCTTCCCAGTTTTAATAGGAGTCTGGCCACCTACCTGCAGCCCGAGTCAGAGAAGGAGATGATGTTTGGTCAGTGGAAGGCACCTGCAGGCAGTCGGAGGGGATTAGAGGACAGACATCCATCCTCTGCCAAAGGCCACTGCTGCTTTCAGCTTCAGCTAATCCCTCTGGGTTCCAGGAACAGCTACTACCTGGCCCGGGGGTGGTGTCAGCTCTCAGCTGATGCTAGGCCCCAGGGGGCTGTACTAGCCTTGATGGTTTCCCTTGGCCCACTGTCAACTGAAATAAAAAATGCACAACGTCAGAGCAGTGAGATTCAGTTTTATTCAGGGACATTACTGAGGACTGTCACCCAGGAGACAGCCTCTCAGATAGTTCTGAGGAACTGCTCCAAAGAGGTGAGGAAGGAGGTCAGCATATATGTGATTTTGGCTAAGGGGTATGTGCAATCCAATATACAGCATGGTAGTCGTCGTGAGGAACAGATTTCTCAGTAATTTTAGTACTTTTCTAAGCATGGGAAGATGCAAGAATTCAGGCTCATAAAATTTTTCCTAAATATCTAAACTATCTAAAAGCCTGTTTTCCCAATGTGCAGAGTGCCTCTTCCTGGTCTCTGTCCTGAATTAGCAACTGCAGTGGCTAATGATTTAATCCTAGTAGAACTAGATGGCAGGCAACATTCCTTATTTACACAGTCAGTACTTTGTAAATGGCCCCTACTTAATGCCACTCTCATGTAGCCCATCTGAGGTCTCTGCCGGGACCTATTACATTCCACAAATGGACGGGACACCTCAGCAATCCAGTTATGTGAGTGTCGATGTTTGTGTAGGCACAGAAAAAAGTTGAAAAATTATACCCAACACCTGGAATGGGAGGGCAGAGTAGGAGGAAGAATGGTTCTGCTAAATGTCTACATTTACCCAACTGTTTCCTTTTCTTCGATGAAGCCTGCAAAGCATTTTTCGTTATAATTACTAATCTATGTAATTACAAATTATATATTTATATATTTTAGATTTATTATTTATTCATTTTATTTATTTTTGGCTGCATCGGGTCTTAGTTGAGGCATGCAGGATCTTCGTTAAGGCTCATGGGCTCTTCGTTGCGGCACTCGGGCTTTTCTGTAGTTGTGGCGCGCAGGTTCCAGAGCTTGTGGGCTCTGTAATTTGAGACACACAGGCTCTCTAGTTGAGGCATGTGAGCTCAGTAGTTGTGGCGTACAGGCTTAGTTTTCCTGCAGCATGTGGGATCTTAGTTCCCTGACCAGGGATTGAACCCGCATCCCCTGCATTGTAAGGTGGATTATTTACCACTGGACCACCAGGGAGGTCCCACAAATTATATTTCTTTTTAAAATATGCTTAGTGTTATATGCTTGCTGCATGCTTAGTGCCATGCCTGGCATGCAGCAGCACTCAAAATATACGACCTGTGAGAAGCCAGAAGGCATCGTGGTTAAGAACAAGGACTCCAAGTACCAGGGTTCAAATCAGGACCAGCTGAGATACTTTGGCAGGTGTCTTTACCTTTATGTGCCTCAGTTTTCTTGCCTGAAAATTGAGGGTTTTGACAAAGTGGTTGTGAAAATCAAATAAATTGAAATGAGAAAAGGACTAACGGCACTCCCTGGCTCAGGGTCAGCACCAAGCATGAATAATTGGCATTGTCTCTTATTTTGTGACAGAATGAGGACAGGGCACCAACCATGAGCCCTAAGTCCCCCTGGCAGAGACATCAGCTATCTTGCAGGCTAGGAACATCCCCTGTTCTTTCCCTCCTCCCTTAGCAAGGAAGAGGCTCCCAGGAGAGGAGTAAGCACTGGGCTTGGGGTAAGATGGCTCATGGTCAAACCTGGGCTTTGCCACTCTCCAGCTGTGTGACCTTGGGCAAGTAAATTGCCCTCTCTGTGCCTCACATTCCTTCTCAGCAGAAAGGGAATAATAACAGGCCTTTGGGGATGGCAGGAGCAAGTTTTTGTGTGTGTCTTAGTTTGCGTTCTCTGGAAGTAGACCCCAGTGCAAGGACTCAAGTGCAAATACCTTATTTGGAGGTGACCCTGAGGCAAGAATTCAACTGCAAGTTGTTTCTTGGGGAAGTAATCCCAGGAAATGCCAGTTGAACACTGTGGAAGTGAGACTGGGAAGGGAAGGCAGCAGGAAAAGGGTACTTTAGCCAGAAAGCTCACACCTGGGGGCACCTGGGGCTCAGTCCCCCTGGGGGACAGCAGAGAACACACACCCACCAGTCCTTAGTCAGAGCTGCTTACAAGGGCATTACTTCTGGAGAATGTCCTGCCTGCACTGCACGGCTGAGGTCTGGGGACAGGGCCAGAGGCCTCCCACAGTAGTTGTTGCAAGGAACACAACTAGTGCAGACAGTTACAGCGGTTCAGTGACTTCAAAACACATACACTCCCACCCTTACCAATATACATACACCCACACATGCACACAATTGCATATACACTGTGTGCACATGGTCACACACAAGCACAATTACATGCACCCACATGTGCTTGCAGTTAGATACACACTCTTACACCCATGTTCATGTAAACACACACGCATGCACGTGCACACATACATGCATGTACGTGCACATGCAATTACATGCATACATATACACATGCTCACACATGTGTGCACACAGTCACACATACACTTACACACAATCACACACAGTCACATAGCCACACACACACACACATTGAACTAATGGAGACCGAATTTCTTAGAGCCTGTTGTTTCTGAATCTTCCAGCAGAAGGAGCCTCCAACACACTCAGGAGAGGAACAGACACCCCCACAGCAGCCAGTGACTGGACCAGGCCTGGGGTGTGTATAGAGAATTAAACACACAGGTGCAGCAGCATCTGGGGCCCCACAGGCTCCATGCCTCCCCTCCTCCCTCTCTCTCATTCATTCACTATCATGGCCCTTAGTGGAAAGTCAAAGCCCTTTTCTAGTGAAAGAGGAGACATTTGACACCCAAGTATGGATAACTCTTGAAGGGGTTAGCTCCATGGTGGGGGAAAAAAATCATGTATTAATTGATGGGAAAATGGGGTCAAGGGAAGGTTTTATTTTTTAAGATTGAGGTAATAAAAACATTATTTTTATTACGATGAAAATGATCCAATAGACTTCAGGATACATGGTCAACATACAAAAATTAATTCTATTTTTATATTCCAGAGGTCAGCAAACTATGGTCTATGGACGAAATCTGGCCTATGGCCTGTCTTTGTAAGATATGCAAGATTGTTCTATATTTTTAAAGGATTGTAAAAGAGGGGGAGGAAGAGGATAAGGAGTTCCTGAATATGGCCTGCAGCCAATAAAGTATTTCTTATACGGGTCTTCACAGAAAAAATATGCCAACCCTGCTGTACAATAGCAATAAACAATTGGGAAATGTTTTCAAATACCATTTTTCAAGTGTCATTCACCACAAAAAGTGGAATACTCAGGTATAAATCTAACAATATGTGCATGATTTCTAGGATGAAAATTTCAAGACACTGGTGAAAGAAATCCAACAAGACCCAAATTAGTGGAGAGATATACAATGTTCATGGAGTGAAAAACTCAATATTGTTAAGATGTTAAGTCTCCTCAAATTGATCTACAAATTCAAGAAGTCACAATCCCAGGAGGACTTTTTGTAGAAATAGAGAAGCTGATCACAAAATTTACATGAAAATGCAAAGGACTTTAGAATAGCCAAAATTTTCTGAAAAGGAAAAATGTAGTTGAAGGATTTACAAGACCCGTTTCAAGACATACTATAAAACAACAGTAATCATGACGGTGCAATATTGGTCAAAGACTGGACATATAAATCATTCCAACAGAATAGAGAGTCCAGAAATTTAAAAAAAAAATCATGCAGGGCAAATCAATGCACAAAGTATAGCCTTCTCAATAAATGGTACTGGAAAAATTAGATACCCACATGCAAAATTAAAAAGTCAACACATACCTCACACCTTATACAAATTTAACAGAACTAAATGATGTAAAATTGTAAAGTTTTTAGATGAAAAAATAGAAGAGAATCTTTGTAACCTTAGTTTAGACAAAGAGTTCTTATGTATAACACCATAATCATAAAAGGAAAACATTGATAAACTGCACTTTAAAAACCTTTTAAAATTTTGCTCTGTGAAAGAAATTTAAGATAAAGACCAGCCATACACTAGGAAAAAAGACTTGCAAATCACATATCTGACAAAGGATTTGTATGTAAAACCCAACAATAGAAGGTAAAAATCCAAGGAAAATTAATGGGCAAAAGACTTGAACAGGTGTTTTACCACAGTAGATATATGTATGGCAAATAGGCACATGAAAAAATGTTCAGCATCATTAGTCATTAGGAAATGCCAACTAAAATCACAGTGATATATCATTGCCCACCCATAAGAATGGCTGGGGAACACTGACACCACCAGGTGCCAGTGAGTATGGGTAGCAACCACAGCTCTCACACATGAACGATAGGAATTTTAAATGACACGGACACCTATGGAAAACAGTATGGAGGTTCCTCAAAAGTTAAAAATAATGCCGCCATATGATCCAGCAAAATGGAAATCAGGATCTCATAGAGATATCTGCACTCCCATCTTCACTGCAGCATTATTCACAATAGCCAAGATATGGAAACAACCTAACTGTTCATCAATGGATGAAGAAGATGTGGTGTTCATATACAATGGAATACTCTTCAGCCAGGAGAAAGAAGGAAAACCTGCTTGCTTGTGACAACATGGGTGGACCTTGAGAGCATTATGCTAAGTGAAATAAGTGAGAGAAAGACAAATACAGGCAGAATTCCATGTCTGTGCATTCTGCATCTGCAGATTCAACCAACCCCAGTTCAGAAATATTTCTTCCCCGGATATTTAATGAGCATGTCCTGTGTGCCAGGCTTTGCTGTCACCTGTACTGTTGTATTTACCTAATTTGCTCTTGGGGGGTGGAGCAAGTTGCTTCAGCTCTCTGAATCTCCTGCTCCTCTTCTGTAAACACAGGTCATGAGTTTGATCTTGCAGCGCTGTTGAATGTTTACAACAAAAACAATGACAACAGCAATAATGATTGTGTTTATTGAACCCTTCCTCTGTCCTGTGTGTTTTACATGCATTGTCTCTTTTAAGGATTCCCACCGTCTTGGGAGGTGTTGCTAATGAAATGCACATTTATAGATACAGAAGGAGCAGAGCGTAGTGGTTCAGGGTATTCAATGTAAAGCCTGGGGCACGGACTAATTCCAAGAGCTCTGTGGCTTTGGGTGAGTCACGCATATGATTTTCAGTCTCAGTTTCCTCATCTGTAAAATGAAAAAAAAATTAATATACCTAAGGGGCTTAAAACAGCTTCAGTGGCTTATGTGGGAAATGCTGGTGCGGTGGCTGCGGTTCCTGATCCAGGCTGCCTGCCTATTCCCGGCACACAGTAGGTCTGAAGTGAGCTGAACCCATCTGGGCACTGGGGATCTTTCTCCTCTGTGTCCCAGCACCCTGCCTGGTTTATTATATTCTGGTCATGCCCGCCTGACCATGATGTGGACGGACCTGCCAGGAGGCTAAGTCTACCCCTGCGGAGGTGGTAGAGATTCGGCGGGGATGGTGCACCTCACTCCACTAAGGTTTTTAGGATCCTCCATCTGAATCTCCCAGCCAGTGTCGAGGTGGAAGGAGTTTCGGGGTCTCCCCAGCATCCTACCAGTGTCAGGAAGACTGTCCTTCCCCCACTCTCCTGCTCAGTAGCTCTGCCAGGAGCCCCATCCTTCAAGTTCTTTGTCACCAGAGAGCACCCCACAGGGCAGTTCTGGACAGGATCCAGAGGGGGCCAGGAGGGGAGCTCTAGATCCATTGGGTGGTGCATCCTGGATGTGGGAAGATGATCCAACTGATGATACAAGGACCTCAAGGCATCTCCCCACTGGGGTCACCGTATGGCCTGAGATTCCACCATTGTAAATGTCCCTGGATTAATAGGGCATCGTCCCTTATGGTTGGGGGTGAAGCAGCTTGGCAGAGGGAAGAGGCTTAGGCTTGGTGGTAGGACAGACCTGGGTACCTTCCAGCTCTGCAACTTAGGTTAGAGGCTTGTTCTCTTTGAGCCTCAGTTTGCTCTTCTGTTGAATAGGTATCTTCCCTCCTGCCATCACTTGCGTCTCTCTGCCTGATCCCAGAGTTCTGACCCAGTGAGGGGAGGGTGATTTATTATCTTGCTGGCAGAATATCTGACACACAGTGGGTTTACTTTACGTCGTGCACCTGACACACACACAGAGCCCTTTATGTAATGTACTGGCACAGAGCAGGCATGATGTTTGTAGACTGCCCAGCACATAGCAGGCGTTCTTTGTGTAGTATGTCTGGCACTCAGTAGGCATGTTTTATGTAGAACACCTGGGATACAATAGACGGGATTTGTTTAGAGTACCCAGCTTATAGTAGGTACACTTTAGGTAGAGTATCTAGCATATAGTAGGCATGCTGTAGGTAACGTACTTGGAACAGAGTAGGTTTATTTTATGTAGAGCACTTGACACACAGCAGGTATGCTTTATGCAGGGCACCTGGCACACAGTAGACATATTTACATAGAGCACCCAACACACAAGAGGCGTGCTTTGCATAGATTACCCAGCACACAGGAGGCATGCTTTATGCACAAGACCTAGCATAAAGTGGATAGGATTTATGCAGAGTACTTCACACACAGTAGATGCACTTTACATAGAGCACCGGACACAGAGTAGGCATGCTTAATCTAGCGTTTGCCGCACACTTTAGGCATGCTTCTTGAGGTACCCAGCCCAGAGTAGGCACTGTACATACAGTTGTCTGCACAGAGTAGGCTTACTCTATGTGGAGTACGGGCACTCAGTAGCACGAGTACTACTTGCCAGCACTTTTCCTTCATTCCATCTTTTTGGGGCTCCAGATCCTTCCCATCTTCCAGTGGAACCCTCCCCGGTCCCTCCTCAGTCTCTCATCCAACATCCCATTTACCAGATGGGGAGACTGAGCCCAGAGAGGGTCGGCACAGCCCCCAGTCACAGTGAGGCTGCCCACTCAGGATCTCCCAGCTCTGCCCTCCCCTGTCTAGACCCTGTTCTCTCTCAGCCCCTTGCAGGCTTACCCCTTATGCCACGAGGTGCCCTCTTCCGACTGTGCCCTTTATTCCCTGAGTCTGATGCAGGTAATCCCCAATCAGCCTGGGTTCTCTGTTCTCGCTCCCAGCAGTCATGTCTCCACCCAGGCCCTGGGCTGCTTGGAGAAAAGACTTGAACTCCTGCCAGGCTGTGTGCCCCAGAGGGCAGAGGCTTCACAGTTCTGAGCTTCTTGATTCTATGACAAGAAATGGGGCAGACACACTCCCGGCCCACGTTTGCCCTGCTCACCTGGCACCTGAATGTTCATGCTTTTACCTGCTGCACCCTGGCCTAGGAAGGGCAGGGCTGGCTGCGAACTTGGGGGCCCTGAGTCACCTTTGCCCACACCCCAACTTGCCTACGTGGGAGGTGCTGAGTTCTGAGGATCCAGTGTCCACACCGTGTGATCCTGAGCTGGTTCACAGGCTTCTCTCAACAACACTGTAACCCCTTCCCTCCACCTTCTATTTGGGCAGCTGCCAGGTGGGGAGGAGGTAAGCAGGCTGCAGGGATTGGCTGGCTTAGCCCGGCCCCTGGAAGCTTCCTCTAGGTCAGGGGTCAGACAAAGCCTTCCCCAGAGGAGGGGAGAGGAAGTTGTGTGGGACAAGGCACTCCTGACAGAAGGTGCCAGGCTGGGGGTCTAAGGGCTGGGGGTCCTGGCCCGGGGCGCGGAAGGCCACTGCTCAAGGCAGCGTGGCTCCAGGGAAGGAGCTGGCCTGGGAGATGAGTGGATACTAGTCGGTTACTAACTCCTCTGTCTGTCTCTATCTCTCTTCCTCTGGATTTCTCTGGGTCTCCCTCCCTTCTCTGAGCCCTTCTTGCCCTGCCCCCAGCACTCACCATCCCTGTCCCTCACTCCCTCGTTCCTGTCCCTCTATGTGTCTCTGCCTCACAGCTCACCATCATCGCCGCCCCCCCCCGCCCCCCCCCCCCCCCCCCCCCCCCCCCCCGCCGCCCATCCCTTCATCCTCAGGAGCTCACCCTCCACTGCATCTGCCCTACAGGATGCTGCAGCTGAGCCTGTCCTGGCTGAGACTCGGGCCGGTGACAGCCTCCCCATGGCTACTCCTGCTGCTGGTTGGGGCCTCCCGGCTCCTGGCCTGAGTCCTGGCCTGGACCTACAATTTACAAAATTTACTAAAAGTAAAGTTTGCTCTGTTTGGTGTACAGTTCTGAGATTTGAAATGTCTAGCGTTGTGTAAACACACTACCATAGTCACCCTTGATAGTCAAAAACTTTTCATCCCACCTCCTGCCAAACACTGATCCATTCTCCATCCCTGTAGTCTGGCTTCTTTCACCTCACAAAATATTTATGATTCATTCATGTTGCATGCATCAATATTTTTTTTGTTTTTTTGGTACGCAGGCCTCTCACTGTTGTGGCCTCTCCCATCGCGGAGCACAGGTTCTGGACGTGCAGGCTCAATGGCCATGGCTCACAGGCCCAGCTGCTCCGCGGCATGTGGGATCATCCCGGACCAGGGTACGAACCCGTGTCCCCTGCATCGGCAGGCGGACTCCCAACCACTGCGCCACCAGGGAAACCCCAATACTTTTTTTTATGGCTAAGTAATATTCCATAGTATGGTGAGCCACATTTTCTTCCCCGGTTGGAGGACATGTGGATTGTTTTCAATGTTGTGCTGTCATGTATAAAGCTACTATGAACACTTGTGTACAACCGCTCACTGCTCTTGGAATGGGAGGGCTGGGTCATATTACATGGGTACGTTTAACATTAGAAGAAACAACCAAACTTTTTCCAAAGTGTGCCACTTAAAATTTTTAATTTCATTAAAATTCCCAGCTTTATTGAGATATAATTGACACATAACATTTCTGTGTAAGGTGTACAATAAGGTGTACAACACGTTGATTTAATACATTTATACCTTAGAAAGTGATGCTACATAGTATTAGCTACCACCTCTACCCCATCACATACTCACCATTTATTTTCTGCAGTCAGAACATGTAAGATCTACTCTTTCAGGAACATTCAAGTTTCTGACACAGTACCATTAGCTGTAGTCACCATACTGTACATTAGATCCCCAAACTTGTTAATCTTATAGCTGGAAGTTTGTATCCTTTGACCAGTATCTCCCCGTTTCCCCAACCCCTGGTAACCATCACTGTCTACTCTGTATCTTTGAGTTTGTCTTTTTTAGATTCCACATATAAGTAATATCATACAGTACAGTTATCCCTCAGCATCTGCGAGGGATGGGGCGATTGGTTCCAGGACTCCCCGTGGATACCAATAATTGGGGATGCTCAAATCTCTCATATAAAATAGTGTAGCATTTGCATACAACCTACACATATCCTCCTGTATACTTTAACTCATTTCTAGATGACTTATAATGCCAAATACAATGTAAATGCTATGTAAATAGTTTCTGGTGCACAGCAAATTCAGATTTTGCTTTCTGGAACATTTTGGACTTCCCCCTCCCCTAAATCTTTTTGATCTGGGACTTGTTGAATCTGCAGGTGCAGAACTCACAGATATGGAAGGCTGCTTGTATTTGTCTTTCTCTAACTTATTTCACTTAGCATAATGCACTTAAGGTCCAACCATGTTGTCACAAACGAGCAGGTTTTCCTTCTTTGTATGTATGTATGTGTATATATATATATATCATATCCTCTCCATCCATTCTTCCACTTATGGACAGTGAGGTCGTTTCAATATCTGGGATATTGTGAATAATGCTGCAGTGAACATGGGAGTGCAGATATCTCTATGAGATCCAGATATCAATTATGCTGGATCCTATGGTAGTTTTATTTTTAATTTTTTGAGGAACCGCCATACTGTTTTCCATAGGTGTCTATTTCATTTAAAATTCCAATCATTGGGCTTCCCTGGTGGCGCAGTGGTTGAGAGTCCGCCTGCCGATGCAGGAGACATGGGTTCATGCCCCGGTCCAGGAAGATCCCATGTGCCGCCGAGCGGCTGGGCCCGTGAGCCATGACCGCTGAGCCAGCGCGTCTGGAGCCTGTGCTCCGCAGCGAGAGAGAGGCCACAACAGTGAGAGGCCCGCGTACCGCAAAAAAAAAAAAAAAAAAAAATTCCAATCATTAATGTGTGAGAGTTCTAGTTGCTGCCCATACTCACTGGCACCTGGAGGTGTCAGTTTTTCCCCAGCCATTCTTATGGGTGTGCAATGATATGTCCCTGTGATTTTAGTTTGCATTTCCTAATGACTAATGATGTTGAACATTTTTGTATGTGCCTATTGGCCATCCATATATCTTCTGTGGTAAAGCACCTGTTCACATCTTTTGCCCATTAATTTTCCTTGGATTGTTACCTTCCACTGTTGCATTTTACGTACAAATCCTTTGTCAGATATGCGATTTGCAAGTCTTTTTTTCTAGTGTGTGGTTGGTCTTTATCTTAAATTTCTTTCACAGAGCAAAATTTTAAAATGTTTATAAAGTGCAGTTTATCCATTTTTTTGTTTTATGATTATGCTATTGGTGTTATATATAAGAACTCTCTGTTTAACCTAAGGCCACAAAGATTCTCTTCCATTTTTTCTTCTAAAAGTTTTACATTTTTACATTATTTAGTTCTATGGTTCATATTAAGTTATATTTTGTATAAGGTGTGAGGTATGGGTTGACTTTTTTTTTTACATGTGGATGTCCAATTTTTCCAGTACCACTTATTGAAAAGACTGTCTTTTGTACATTAACTTGCCCTGCATGTTTTGTTTTGCTTTTTTTAATTTCTGGACTCTCTATTCTGTTCCACTGATTTATGTGTCCAGTCTTTGATCAGTATCGCACCGTCATGATTACTGTTATTTTATACTATGTGTTGAAAGGGGTCTTGTAAATCCTTCCACTATATTTTTCCTTTTCAGAACAATTTTGGCTACTCTAAGTCCTGTGCATTTTCATGTAGATTTTTTAATCAGCTTATTTCTACAAAAACTCCTCCAGGGACTGTGATTTCTTTGGATTTGTAGATCAATTTGAGGACGCAACATCTTAACAATATTGAGTCTTCTACTCCATGAACATTGTATATCTCTCCATTAATTTGGGTATTCTTGGATTTCTTTCATCAGTGTCTTGTTCATCCTAGAAACCATGCACACATTTTGTTAGATTTATACCTGAATATTTCACTTTTTCTGGTACATGAATGAGAGGGAGGGAGGAGGGGCGGCATGGACCCCGTGGGTCCCTTGCTTAATTCTCAAGACACATCCAGGCCTGTTCTAGTCGCTGGCTGCTGTGGGGTGTCCGTATCTCTCCTTCTGCTTGAAGATTCAGAGACAACAAGCTCTAAGACATTCGGTCTCCATTGGTTCAATGTGTGTGTGTGGCTATGTGACTGTGTGTGGGATTGTGTGTAAGTGTATGTGTGACTGTGTGCACACATATGTGAGCATGTGTGTGTCAGTGTATGCATGTAACTGTGTGTGCAGGTACATGCATTGTGTGTGCATGTGCACACGTGTGTGTGCATGTGTATGTAAGAGTGTGTATGTGACTGCAAGCACACGTGGGTGCGTGTAACTGTGCTTGTGTGTGGCTGTGTGCACACTGTGGGTGTGTATATGTGATTGTGTATGCAATTGTGTGTATGCGTATCTGTGTGCGTATGTGTTTAAGGGTGTAAATGTATGTGTCTTGAAGTCACTGAACCACTGTGACGGTCTGCACCAGGCTGTGTTCCTGAAAACAACTGCTGTGGAAGGCTCCTGCCTCTGTCCCCAGACCTCAGCCGTGCAGTGCAGGCAGGACATTCTGGAGAAATAATGCCTTTGGAAGCAGCCCTGACTAAGGACTTGTGGGTGTATGTTCTCTGCTGTCCCCAAGAGGGACTGAGCCCCAGGTGCCACAGTGTGAGCTTTCTGGCTAAAGTACCCTTTTCCTGCTGCCTTCCCTTCCCACTCTCACTTCCACAGTGCCCTACTGGCATTTCCTGGGATTATTTCCCAAGGAAACAACTTGCAGTTGAATTCTTGCCTCAGGGTCACCTCCAAATGAAGGATTTGCACTTGAATCCTTGCATGAGGATCTACTTCCAGAGGATGCAAACTAAGACACACATAGGCTCACTCCTCCAATCCCCAAGGGTCTGTTATTATTCCCTTTTTACAGAGGAGGAATGTGAGTCTCAGAGAGGGCAATTTACTTGCCCAAGGTCACACAGCTGGAGAGTGGCAAAGCCTATCGTTGACAAGGAGCCCTCTGATCCCAAGCCAGTGCTTGCTACTTTCTAAGGAGCCTCTTCCCTGCTAAGGTCAGAGGGAATGAATAGGGGATGTTCATAGCCTGCAAGATTGCTGATGTGTGTGCCAGTGCAGCCTAATGCTCATGGCTGGTGCCCATGTCCTCACACTGTCACAAAGTAATGGCAGTTATTCGTGTTGGTGCTGACTCTGAGCCATGGAGTGTGGTTACCACTTTACTCATTTCAATTCACTTGATTTTCACAACCACCTTGTCATTACCCTCAATTTTCAGGCAAGAAAACTGAGGTACAGAAAGGTAAAGAGACATGCCCAAATTCACTCATCTGGTCCTGATTTGAACCCTGGCACCTGGAGTCCTTGTTCTTAACCATGATGCCCTCTGGCTTCTCACAATTCGTACGTATTGAGTCCTGCTGCCCATCAGGCATGGCACTCAGCATGGTACTATGTATGGCACTAAGCATTTTTCCTTTTGAAAATATAATTTGTAATCACATAGATTAGCAATTATTATGAAAAATGCTTTGAAGGCTTCATCTAAGAAAAGGAAACAATTGGTTCCATGTAAACATTTGACAGAACCATTCTTCCTCTTACTCTGCCCTCCCATTCCAGAAAAAGTTTTCAACTTTTTCTGTGCCTACAGAAACATCGACACTCACATAACTGGATTGCTGAGGTGTCCCATCCCTCTGCAGAATGTAATAGTCGGGTCCTGGCAGAGGCCTCAGATGGGCTACATGAGAGTGGCTTTAAGTAGGGGCCATTTACAATGTACAGGCTTTGTAAACAAGAAATGTTGCTTGCCATCTAGTGCTACAAAGGTTAAGGCATTAGCCATTGTAGTTGCTAATTCAGGACAGACACCAGGGTGAGGTACTCTGTACATTGGGAAAACAGGTTTTTAGATAGATATATTTAGGAAAAATTTTATGAGCCAGCATTCTTGCATCTTCCCGTGCTTAGAAAAGTACTAAAATTATTAACTGAGAAATCTGTTCCTCATGATGACTAGCAGTAACCATCTACCATGATGTATGTTGGATTGCACATCCCCCTTATCTAAAATCACAGACAACTGAGCCAAGGGAAACCAGCCAAGGGAAACCATCAGGCTAGTGTAGCCCCCTGGGGGCTAGCATCAGCTGAGAGCTGACACCACCCCCGGGCCAGGTAGTAGCTGTTCCTGGAACCCAGAGAATTAGCTGAAGGTGGAAGCAGCAGTGGCCTTTGGCAGAGGATGGATGTCTGTCCTCTAATCCCCTCTGATAGCCTGCAGGTGCCTTCCACTGACCAAACATCATCTCCTTCTCTGACTTGGGCTGCAGGTAGGTGGCCAGACTCCTATTGGAACAGGGAAGAACAAACCTGACTCCACAGTGGATCTATTCTAACCTTTGTGCTCTGTTGCCTGTGCTTAGTCATGCTGCCTCTGCACCTTTGTAAACGAATGTTGCCTGTAGCCTGAAATATCCACGATACCCCTTTCTCAAGGCTCTACCTCCCAGGGTTGACCTTTAAGTGTGTAACGCTTTTCATTCATACAGAGATAAAGAGTTGCAGAACATAAAATAACATTGGCCTTGTTGGAGGTTTGCAGAAACATTGTGACCAGACCTACAGGGACAGCTGCTAGAACAAAGGATTATACCATCCATTCCGGGGATCTGGCTAGCACCAAGAAGTCTGCAACAATCAGCCACACCCCCCTCCCTTTCAGTATAAAAGAAGCCTGAATTCTAACTCCAGTATGATGGTTCTTTGGGACACTAGTCCACCATCTCCTTGGTCTGCTGGGTTTCAGAATAAAGTCTTTTCCTTGTCCCAGCACCTCGTCTCTCGATTTATTGTCTTATTGTGTGGCAAGCAGTACAAGTTTGGATTCGGTCACATTGTTGTAGCCCCTTTTCTCAGCCTGGGTCAGTGTCAGCTCCACAATGTCCCCACAGATGGGGATTCATGAACCTCCTGTGCACCTGGCCAGTCCCTTTGCTCACTGACTAAGCAGACCCCTGAATGGGGAGCAAAATTCTGTCTCTCCCCTTTCAGGCTTTTTCTCTCCTTTGGAGTGATGTTCTTGGGGCCTCCCTCCATTGGTTTTTGGATGAGAACCCTCCTTTGCCCTCCACAGGGATGTTCTCTTTTGAGCCCCACCGCAATCCCCTCACTTCTCAGTGGAGGGGGTGGTCAGGCTACTTTTCAGAACTGGTATCACCCAATAGGTCCCATTTACGGCAACTATCACAGGTCTTCCAGACTTTCCTGAAGTTTTCCTAGTGCCTTATTTTTTCCAAAACCAGCTCATCAGTTTTCCTGGTACCTCTGCCAAAACGTTGGCAGCCCCAGCTTACAGATCTGGCCTGGCTCAATGTGTCTTCAGGGGCTGGTGAGATTTCCTGATCTTTATTATGGTAAGTGAAATACAGCAACTGCTTCCTGCCTGAGGTCTGGCCAGACTTCACCATCAATGTGGTCTCCAGCAAGGGTAGTGCCTGCTTCCCCCATGGATAGACAAGGAGGGAAACTGCCCCACTTTCTCTGTTTAATTCATCGCCTTTGAGGAAGGAAGAAAGAATCGCACATTTTTAAAGTCCATTTGTTTGCCCCACTTTGTGCTGGGTCTTTCCAGTGCTAGCCAGGCTTGGGGGGAGGGAGGTGGGGTGAGCTTTATTCACTCGCTACCCAATTCTCCACATCATTCGGGTTTCTGCTCAAAGGTTGTAACAGAGAAGAACAAACCTAACTCCATATTGGATCTACTCCATTATCTCTATATAACCTCTATGCTCTGTTGCCTGTGCTTGGTCATGCTGGCCCTGCACCTTCATAAAAGAATGTTGCCTGTAGACTGAGCGATACGTGATAGCCCTTTCTCAAGGCTCTGCTTCCCAGGCCTGACTTTTAAAGGTATAACACTTTTCATTCATATAGAGATAAAAAGTTGTGGCACAAAGAATAACGTTTGTCTTGTTGGAGGATTACAGGAGCAATGTGACTGGACCTTCTGGAGAGCTGCAAGAACAAAGAATTCCAGCAACCAGTCACACAGACCTTCACCCCACTTTTAGTATAAAAGAAGCCTGAATTCTAATTCAGGTAAGATGGTTCTTTGGGACCCTAGTCCACCAACTTCTTGGTCTGCTGACTTTACAAAAAAGGTCACCATTCCTTACCCCAAGAGCTCATCTCTCAAATCATTAAACTTTTTTGTGTGGAGCAGTACAAGCTTGGACTCAGTCACAAGGCCACCTTCTCAGGGAGGCCTTCCCTGATTGCCCTGTCCGAAACAGTCCCCTTGGTCCCTTTCTATTCTGTCTCAGGCTGTTAATTTCCTTCATTACTGCCACTATCTGACCCTGTCTTATTTCCTGATGGCTTCCCCCATCACACATGAGCACCTCAATCCAGAGACCTTGTCTGTCTTGTTCCTCCAATGTCCTGGGTCCAAGCACTCTGCCTGATACAGAGTAGGTGTTCAAGTACAGTTTGTTGTTGAGGAGTGAACTACCTGAGAGATAGAAATCCATCTCTCCATTTACAGAAGAGGACATGAGGCTTAGAGAGGGCAAGTGACTAGCCCGTCACATAACCATCAGGTAGCAGAGCATGGATTTGAACTCAGTTCTGCTGATCCAGAACTTGATCCTTTCCAACAGCCCAGGAAGGGAAGAGGAAACGCCAGCCAGCAGGCAGCCTGCATGCTTGTTGTAGAGACCTCACGTCGAATCCCGGGATGTATAGTAGGTACACATTATGTAAGCACCTGACACACAGGAAGCATATTTGCATAGAGCACGCAGCACAGTCGGTGTACTTTACATAGAGTACCTGGCACACAGTAGGTACGCTTTATGTAGAGCACCTGACAAATAGTAGGCACAGTTTATGTGGAGTAGCTGACACACTGAGGGGTGCTTTCTGAGGTGTCCAGCCCAGAGGAGGCACTCGTTGCATATAGTTCTCTTCACAGAATAGGCATACTTTACGTGGCGTACTGCACAGAGTAACACAAGTACTACTTGCCAGCACTTTTCCCTCATTCCATCTTTCTGGGAGCTGTTGATCCCTACCATCTTCCTGCAGAACCCTCCTTGGTCCCCCTCTCAGGCTCTCATCTAGCAACCCATTTCCCAGATAGGAAGACAGCCCAGAGAAGGTCGGCACAGCCCACAGTCACAGTGAGGATGCCCACTCAGGATCTCCCAGCTCCGCCCTCCCCTGTCTGGATCCTGTTCTCTCTCAGCCCCTTGCAGCCTTACCCCTCGTGCCTCCAGGTGCCCTCTTCTAGCTGAGGACACTTTATCCCCTGAATCTGACGCAGGTAACCCCCGGCCAGGCTGGGTTCTCTGTTCTTGGTCCCAGCAATCATGTCTCCACTCAGGCCTTGGGCTGCCTGGAGGCAGGACTTGAACTCCTGCCAGGCTGCGTGCCCCGGAGGCCAGAGGCTTCACGTCTCTGAGCTTCCTGATTCTATGACAAGAAATGGTGCAGACACTCTCCTGGCCCACGCATGGAGAGGAGCCCCGGAGATGTTTGCCCTGCTCACCTGGCACCTGAATGTTCATGCTTTTACCTGCTGCACCCTGGCCTAGGAAGGGCAGGGCTGGCTGCGAACTTGGGGGCCCTGAGTCACCTTTGCCCACACCCCAACTTGCCTACGTGGGAGGTGCTGAGTCCTGAGGATCCAGTGTCCACACCGTGTGATCCTGAGCTGGTTCACAGGCTTCTCTCAACAACACTGTAACCCCTTCCCTCCACCTTCTATTTGGGCAGCTGCCAGGTGGGGAGGAGGTAAGCAGGCTGCAGGGATTGGCTGGCTTAGCCCGGCCCCTGGAAGCTTCCTCTAGGTCAGGGGCCAGCCAAAGCCTTCCCCAGAGGAGGGGAGAGGAAGTTGCGTGGGACAAGGCACTCCTGACAGAAGGTGCCAGGCTGGGGGTCTAAGGGCTGGGGGTCCTGGCCCCGGGGTGGGGAAGGCCACTGCTCAAGGGAATGAGCTGGCCTGGGAGATGAGTGGATACCAGTGGGTAACTAACACACACACTTTCTGTGTGTGTGTGTGTGTGTGTGTGTGTGTGTGTGTCTGTCTGTCTGTCTCTCTCTCTGTCTCTGTGTCTGTCTCTGTCTCTCTGTCTTCCCCTTGATTTCACTGGGTCTCCCTCCCCTCTCCCAGACCTTGTCTGCCTTCTCTGAGCCCTTCTTGCCCTGCCCCCAGCACTCACCATCCCTGCCCCTCACTCCCTCGTTCCTGTCCCTCTATGTGTCTCTGCCTCACAGCTCACCATCATCGGCCCCCGTTCCTTCATCCTCAGGAGCTCACCCTCCACCGCGTCTGCCCTACAGGATGCTGCAGCTGAGCCTGTCCTGGCTGGGACTCGGGCCGGTGACAGCCTCCCCGTGGCTACTCCTGCTGCTGGTCGGGGCCTCCTGGCTACTGGCCCGCGTCCTGGCCTGGACCTACACCTCCTACAACAACTCTCGCCGCCTTCAATGTTTCCCGCAGCCCCCAAAACGCAACTGGTTCTTGGGTCACCTGGGCCTGGTGAGTGTGGACAGCAGGATGAGTCCGGAGCATCAGGGTGGGTGGACTTCCTGCAAGGTCAGGAACGGGGCTCAGGGGCTCTAGGACAGCAGAGAAGCCAGGGAGGATGAGAAGCCCCCTTTTTCCTCACTCCTTCATTCCTCTGCTCTGCCATCGAGACCTTCCCCACGTCCTGTCCTTCTATCCCTAGCCTGCTTTGGGGTCCATTTCCTGCCTGTCTTCCACACATGAGGTGCGCTGTCCAGGGTCTGCTCTGCATGTGGCCCACTTCCTTGTGTCTTTTTCTGGGCTACATCTTCCCCACAGGAAATAGCTATCACCTCCCCATTCCCACCTACAGGTGCACAGCTACCCACCCCCTCCCCTCTCCAGGACCCCTCCTTCTAATCTTACTCCCTTCCCCCTGCTCCCGCCAAGATGTCCCAATGGGCGCCTTGACCAATCTGGATAAAGTTGGCCACTCACTTCCTCTTTCAGAAGCCTTCTTACACTTCCGCATCCTCCATGCCTGCCTACCTTGTGCCCCAGACTTTGACCTTTGACTTGGCCCCACTCATCATTAATTAAACAGTTAATTGTCCAATTACTTGTTAACCATCTTTCCAATTTGATGATAGTTCTGGGGAGCAGACACTACAGTGCCCAGTCCAGGACTGGCATACAGTAGGCATGCAAAATAAATGTTTGATGACCAAGGTGAGGAACTTGCCATCACCCCCCTCAGTCAAGGTCAAAGGGATGGGTGTCCTCCTCCTATCTCCCAGACAGCTTTCCTTTCCTGCCTGGGAGGAGAACTACAACTTGGGGCGGGACTTGCTGCAATCACTGTTCATTAAGGCAAAGTTCAGAACGGGGGCATTCCGAAGTTCACCGTGAAGGTGAGATTCACAGTGCTGAGATTCTAGGTCTTGGAATGGTTTCAAGACATCCTGGAAGCAGCAGGAATGTTACAAAGTTGCTGCAGTTCTGCCTTCCCCTCCAAGGGCGTGTCTGTAAGGGGCCGGTCTTGGTCACTTTTCCTTCCTCCAGCCCCTCTTGCTGTGTGACCTTGGCTGAGTCACTCTCCCTCTCCGGACCAATCTCATCTAGTGCTTTGAATCCTCACCTCAAGGTCCTTGGGGAGACAGCAGCAAGTCACAAACGTGCAAATGACTTATGTTTACTTGTCTAGAGTACCTGGGGGTATTTGTCAGGTTTGAGTGGGGCATCCTGGGGAGAGGATGCTTCACCAGGAGGCAACCCACACTTCTTCCCCTTTGGGGGCATATGGCCTCAGTTTCTTCATTTGTAAATGGCACAATTGAAAGGCATGTCCATAGCTTGCAGAGAAATAGACGCACAGGATGCACTCTCCGTAGAGTATGGCCAGCAGAGGGGGTTCAGAGGGCAGAATTGCTATATTGATTGATGGGCAGAATTCACGACCGTCCCTGGGGTTGGCCAGGGCTGGAAGGTCCCAGGTCTGCAGACCCTTTACCATGCAAGGAACCAGAGGCCATGTGGACCAGCCAGAATATGAAAGGATGTGGGACTAAAACCCAGTCCACAAGTCCTGAGGCCACCCTGCTACCCACAAACCTCACCACTGGGGATGTCCTCCTGTGGTCGCCCCTGGGGCTGGGACCACTCCCAGGACAAGAAAAATTTGTCTTCTCAAGCCAAGGTCACCCTCCCTGTGGGCAGAGAGCATGTCTTCTCCCTGTGCCCTGGGATACACTCTGGGGACATGAAGAGGCCCCCAGGACCCTCCTGCCCTCAGAGAGAAGGAACAGGAGGAAGCAGAGATTCCCTCCATCTGTGCAGAATCCCACACACTGTCCACTGCAGCGGTTCCTTCTGGGAATTGATGGCCCTTCCCTTCCTTGCAGTACCCCCCCACGGAGCAGGGCTTGAGGGGCTTAACTCAGCTGGTGGCCAACTACCCCCAGGGATACATGATCTGGATGGGCCCTATCACCCCCCTGGTCATTTTCTGCCATCCTGACTTGATCCGGAATGTCGCCAATGCCTCAGGTACCCATGCAGAGCTTGTGGTGGTGGTGCTATGACACACCTGAGGGCTTCCAGCTCCTCCCTGCCAAGCTTCAATGTGGCCCCTAAAGGACCCCGGCCCTTTCTCCCCTCTTCTCTCTCAGCCATCTTCCTCTTTCCTTCAAGTATTCACCAGCCCCCATCTCATTGCCTCCTTCCTCCTGTCACTGCCGTCTGCACCCCCACCCTGGTGTTCTGGGTGAAGGACATCCCCAATCTTGAGGACACAGGTCTGGACAGAGAGATCCCTGACCTGGTGTGGTCAGGAATTGGCCAGAGGGAGATGGGCTGTGGCAACCCAGAGGAGAAGCAAGGTTTTCTGCTGGGGCATCCCGGAAGGCTTCCTGGAGGAGGAGTTGCTGGAACTGTGTCTGGATCGATGAGCAGACATTTTTTAAAGCAGAGGGTAAAGTGGTGCAGTGGAAATCCATAGCATCCCAGGCCCCCTGCCAGGCCTGCCCTCAGTCCCACCCATCCCCAGGCCCAGAGCAATGAAGACTCGTGGCTGGTGGAAGATCTGCGCTGCTATTTCCATGACATCCACCTCTCTGGTGGGTCAGTTTCTTTGACTCTATCCTGCAGCTCGACCACTTCTAGTTCAGTGCCCTCCTTCTCCAGTCCCCAGGAATCTCCCTGAGGAGACTCCACCGCACCCTGTCTCCCTTCTCTTGTCCCCTGTTCCTCCCATCCCCAGACAGACCTGGCAAGCAGAGGAATGAACAGGCAGCAACTGACAGAGACCTTGGTTGAAACACCAGGATGCTCAGTGACTCTGGGAAGATCTCTGGCTCTCTCTGGCTGCTGAAGTCTCTTTCAGCTGTTTGTGGTGGAAATGCAACCCTGTATGTTCTAAGGAAAGAAAGCGAATCAATTGATAGTAAAGTCCAAGGAGGGTGTCTTCAGGCCCAGCTGGATCCAGGTCTTAAACGATGTCAGCAGAAATCTGTCTTCGTCTTTCAGTTCTGTGTTCATCTGTGATGGCTTCACTCTCATCATGGTAAAGATGAATGCCAGAAACTCAACCCCCATGGAAAAGTGACCTCATTCACAACATTTCCAGGGAAAGATACAGGATTCCCTTTAATTTCCCTTGCCTGGGTCATGGGACCAATCTCTGTGTCCCTGAGACGCTGAGTGCCCTGAGAAGCATAGGGTCCTCTGAGCTATTGTTTTGGGGCTCAGAGCAGCAGGATGGTTAAGAACTCAGGCCCCGGATTCAGACAGACCTGGGCTGGAGTCTCAGGCTTAGTGTCTGGGAGACTGTTGGCAAGTGACTTCATCATTCAGAGCCTCAGTTTCCGTACCTGGAATATGAGGATGGAAGAGAAGTCAGGTGAACATGGTATTTGGGATCCAAACAGGGAAAAACCCTTTCTATCCTTGCACCTGAGGGACCCCAATTGTCATGTATGGAGAGTGTGGGGAGGGAGCCCAGGAGGAGGCTGAGGACAGACAAGCGGCTGCTGGAGGTGATTCATAGGTTCAGGTCTGGATCCCTTCCTTGCAAGTCCTTCCCTCTGGCAGCCTGGAAGAGTGTGAATTGGGTCATTTTTGTGCCTGTCCAGATTCAGAGCTCGGAGGAAGGTCTCCTGTACACACAGGGCCAGGCCAGCACCTATGGGATGTGTGCCGTTGGTGGGTTGGACCCTGGCATGTGGTCACCCACATCTTCCACCCCACCTGCACCAAGCCTGTGCTCTTTGCTCCAGGTAGACACCTCCCTGGCCACAGCTTGCCCACTGCCATGGTCTCTGTGTTGCCTCCAGGTGGGCAGGTGACCAAGGTGCAGACAGAAGGGGCTGTGGCAGAGATGCCACTGCCTCCCTCTCACCCGGACTCCCACCTGCCTGACCTGAGGTCATGTCTGTGCAATGTCTGCTGTAAAGCCACGTCTGGTCACGTATGTTTCTACCTGGATTCTGGTTACAGCTGGGGTATGTTATACCTGGTGACACCTTGTGTATGTTTATACCTGAGCTCAAATGGAGATGGTCTCAGTCATGTCTGGGGCTCAGCTGTGGCCAAGGACATCTGAGGCATCTTGGAGTCTCTGATTCTTATGTGAGATGCCATTAGAGATTGTCTGGTTCTCCTGCTGGTCACGTCTGGGCCACATTTGGAGTTTGTGTGAGGTCTGGGACTCAGGGTCACTCTGAGAAATGCCTGAGACCTTGTGTGAGTCGTGTCTGATGCAGGTCTTAGAGTAGGTTTTGGTCTTGCCTGTTTCAGGTCTGTGATATAAGTGTATTAGGTCCTGTCTGGGGCACCCTGAGGTCATGTCAGATTGTCTTCAGGTCCGTGGCAGAGCACGTGTTGTCATGTCAGGTTGTGTCGTGCATGTTGGGGCCCCGTCAGATGTCTCAGGAGAGGTCAGAGTGCTGGGGCAGATGTAACGTCCCAGGTCCCTGTAAAGGTGTTTTGTAAAGTGCTGGGCTATGTTTCGGTGTTTATAAGGGACCATGTCAAGTCATGTTGGGGTATGTTGTGTCATGTTGCGGTGTGTCTAAGCATATAGAGTTGTGTCTATGGGCTCTGTCTTGACCGTATTCTGTGCTGCAGCCTGGTCTGTTCCACCCTCCCTTCCCCCCTCCTCCCAGTTTCCTGTGCTCTTGGCCCCATTCCTGCTATGCTGGGCTTGGAGGAGGAATGCAGGTTCCTGGCTGGGAGCCTCCACTCCCCACCAAAATCCCTCCCCTCCCCTTCTTCCTGGCCCCTGATGGTCCTCATTCATGTCAGCCACCGTCGCACCGAAGGACGTGCACTTCTACGACTTTCTGAAGCCCTGGCTGGGTGAGTAACTGTGAGTGAAGGGGGTTGGGGACACCCTTGGGGGCCCGGGGGAAGGTGCTGTCCTTGCCCACTCCCCGTGGCTGCCTCGGCTAGGGGACGGGCTCCTGCTGAGCTCCGGTGACAAATGGAGCAGCCACCGTCGCATGCTGACACCCGCCTTCCACTTCAACATCCTGAAGCCCTATATGAAGATTTTCACCAAGAGTGCAGACATCATGCATGTGAGTGTCTTGAACTCAGGGTCCCAGCTGGAGTCTTGGGGACAACGGGGACTCAGACACACCTTGTCTGTAATTCCGGCTCTTCTGCGTGGCTTGGGCCATTGTTCTTTCCTTCTGAGCCTCCATTTCCTTGGCTATAAAATGAGTATAATGTGATCCCTGCTTTGCAGGGTGGTAGAGATAACATAACGGAGCCATGTCCCTGGCACGTAGTAGGTGCTGAGAAGGTAATCGTTTCTATTTTACCTTCACAGAAACCATGGAATCTTGAGGCACGTTTGATGATAACGATGAATATCATGTGGTAGTTATTCCTGAGTCACAAATCACTTCAAAACAATAAGGGTTTAGTATGGACAGCAAGTCTGTGAGTCAGTTGGCTGGTTCCTCTGAATGTAGATGGGGTCACTCACGTATCTATAATCAGCTGTGGGTCAGATAGTGTTGGGCTGCACCCCACAGGCCTGCAGCCTCAAGACTGGAGAAGGAGCTGGAGTCAGTAACAGAGACATCAGTGGTTTAATGGACGGGGGCATCTTACACGTCTGAAGCAAGGTCCTGGGGTGACACCCCACCATGTGCGGCCCACAGCGGGAAGGACATGGCAGCAGTCTTCCTATGGGGGTGGATGGGTGAGAGGTTACCAGTTGTAGGGGAATTGACAACAGGTTGGCTCATAAGTTACCAAGGAAACCAGCAGAGGAGCATACCCCTCACTACCCCTTTGATAAGCTATCATGGTGGAGATGTTTTGATCTAAATATTAGAACAATGACTATCTGGGGCTGGGGGCCAGTATTTAGGCAATTACTGATTAGGCTCTATGATTAAGAGGGAAGGTCAGCCACGTGAATAGGGTGTAGGTGAAACAAGGACTGGTCAAGCAAGGGATGTACAGAGAACAAGAGGACAACTATCTTGGGTGGCCTGACCATACAGATACGAAGCATTGCTGATCTGGGGTCAGTCCTCTCACATGTTTGGAGCTTGGTTGGCTGCAAGCTGACCTAGGATGACCTCAGCTAGGGCAACTAGACTTCCTTTCATGTGATCCTCTCCCTTCAGAAGACATCTCAGGCTGGTTCAAATGGCAGAGGCAGGGTTTGAAAAGACTGAGAGGAAGCTGCAGTGCCCGTGGGGTCTAGGTTTGGGATGATCACCTCATTATTTTCACCATAGTCTATTGGCCAAAACAAGTCCAAGGCCAGCTCAGAATCGAAGAATGGTGAAGTAGGCTGCACCTCCTAATAGAAGTTACTGAAAAAATACATTGCAGAAGGTTTGGATATATACATGGGAATGGAGTAGTGGACGTAGGATTTTGTGAAGCACCTCAGATTTTTCCATGCCTGCAAGCTGACAAGGGAGCTTGTTACTCTTTTGTGGCGTCTGCCAGAAGTCCTGAGACTCCTGGGTCAGAGACAAAGGACAATGTATTACTTTTGGCACAGAAAGCAGCCTGTGCTTCTTGTTGGTTTGCATTCTTCTTCCAAGTCACCAAATACCCTGAGGATGACACAGGTGGGCTTCAATAGATGCCTGCTCGGATAGTATGTTGTATTACAAGGGAAGGAGCCCTAGGTTTAGAGACTATGACTTTTATAGCAATGAAAAGCAAGCCTGGTATTTGTCCAGGGGGAGACATGGAAACAGGAGGGAAGGGGGCAGGGCACAACCTTTAAATGAATGACATAGCCAGAGGACATGACATAAACGGATTAGAACCAAATAGATCCAAGATGGCGGACGAGTCGACTTCCACTAGACCTTGAGCCTCAATATACGCTCATTGTAACACATCAGCTCGCTAAATGACACACCCACAAGTGCCATGACAGTTGGAAGCCTGACCATAAAGGTCAAAAAGTGAGCAGTAGCCCAATTTCTGGAAATCCCCACCCCTTCCCCCAAATAGCTGGAATACTCCTCCCACTCATTAGCCTATGAAATGACCCACCCCTATAAAAACTGACAACCCAATACCCTGGGGCCGCTCTCACCTTCTGAGATGGCTCACACTTTGTCTGTGGAGTGTGCTTCTCCCAAGGTCTCTTGCCTTCTGAGATGGCCCACACTCTGTGGAATGTGTTTCTCCCTAAATAAATCCTCTTCTTACCGATCACTTTGTCTCTCACTGAATTCTTTCTGCAATGAGACATCAAGAACCTGAGCTTCATTAAGTCCTGAGACCAAGCGTGTGATTTCAGTTAAAAGACCAGGGGTTCAATCTGGGTTACAAGGTTTCAACATGACCTCACTCCTCAAGGTTGTTTGCTACAAACACAACTCTGAGAAATAGCCCAGGTAAAGAACATCAGAGTCTTGCAATTTTTTGGCATACCCAGCAAAAATGTGCAGGGGTACTCAGGACCCATGGAGGACTACCTCTCTCAACATAGGGGACATTTTCCTAATCAACTTATAACAATGAAGATGATGGAAGCTAACATTTGTTGAGCACTTACTTTACGCAATAAGTTGACCAAGGGTACAAAGAGTATAGCGGGCAGAGCCAGGATTTAAAAACCCAGATCTCCTGACTCTCAGCCATGGTAACTTCATGCCCTAATAGTAACAGCTTTCACACCTACCCAGGTCTGGTCCTCCCTGGGGTTGTGTGCCTGGGCCCAGGAGTCAGAATCTGGGGGAGTGCATCTTGGTGTTTAGGGGTTAGGGAGGGGTCAGGGGAGTCAGTTCCCAGCCACAGCTCTGTCCCCTTCTTTGTCCAGGCCAAGTGGCAGCACCTGGTCACAGAGGGCCACACCCATCTGGACATGTTTGAACACATCAGCCTCATGACCCTGGACAGTCTGCAGAAATGCGTCTTCAGTTTCGACAGCAATTGCCAGGAGTGAGTCTCAGCCCAGGGCCCGGGAATATGAGCCATAGACCCAAGGGAGTAGATGGGGGAGGGAGGACTGACCAGGGAAATCAGAAGGGCCTTCCTGGAGGAGGTGGGTCAGAGCTGGACATTGAAGGACAGGGAAAGGGAAAGAAAAGGAGCTAACCTTTCAGGTAGGTAGAACTGTTTGATAAAGGCCAGGAGGGTAGGATGAGCAAAGTATGTGCAACAGTGAGGAGACACCATGGAAATAAGTTTGGAGGAGTGGGCAGGGTTATATCTTAAGGACATTCTGAAGTCAGACATAGAGGATATGAACTTTATCTGAAGTTTCCTGGGAGCCAGGGAATGTGTTTGAGCAGATGAAGTTCTTGGTTAAATTTGAGCTTGGAAATCTGACTCAATAGAAGACCAACTGTCATGTAGACACTGAATGTTGTTGATATTGGATGTAAGGAGAATAGGGAAGGGCTGTTCCATTGACCAGCTAGCAGAGGATAAGTTCTGAGCCGTGTGGACAGTTTGGGGAAGGAGAAGGGGCAGGTACTGGCTGAGAGACAGAGGGGAGAAGCATGATATCTAAGCTGTGCTCTGGGTGCCTGGGGCATGGAGGCAGCTCACAGAGATGGGATGTAGGAGAGAAGAGTCTGGAGAGTCTCATGTCCTGGTTCCTCCCCACACTGTGTCTGTGGGCCATCTGTTCTTGGAGACTCAGTTTCCTGAAGGGAGGTGGCTCTCGGCTTCTGGGTTTCAGGTGTTTTATGTTGTTGGCTTCCTTCATGCTCTCATCCTGCAGGAAGCCCAGTGAATATATCGCTGCCATCTTGGAGCTCAGTGCCCTAGTGGCAAAGCGGCACCAGCAGATCTTCCTGAGCGTAGACCTCCTGTACTACCTCACCCCCGACGGGCGGTGCTTCCGCAGGGCCTGCCGCCTGGTGCACAACTTCACAGATGTTGTCATCCAGGAGCGGCGGCGTACCCTCCCCAGTCAGGGTATTGATGACTTCCTCAAGGCCAAGGCTAAGTCCAAGACCTTGGACTTCATTGATGTGCTCCTGCTGACCAAGGTAGGCTCCTCTGGTATCTGAGCAGAAGTATGAGAATGGACCTCGATTTGATCAAAGAGCTTGGACGGGATGCAGAGGGTACTGGGGAGCCATGTGAGGTGCTTGAGGGAGGGATGGGTCAGGGATAAGTTTTAGAGATGAGTGTGTGGAATCCCCCTGCAGGGGATTGCTGAGTCTGAAACTGTGAAGTCCTGAGATTTTACTCTACTTCCAAGCTAATAAGTTAGTCTACCACAGAGGCAGACTGTATATATACATGTATGTATATATACAAAACTCTGGATCAGAGCAGCCCATTTATGGCTTATAGCAGTAACAGTAGCCAGAGTAGAATTGTAGCTATGGTTCCCCATTCCTAAATTTCTCTGAGGGCTCCATAATGTTTTACCTATACATGCAGCCATGCTTGCATTGCAGGATAAGTACCTCCAGGTTTTGAACTTTAGAATTTATGCAGGACATCTGCCCCTTCTTCCTTACCAGGGGGAAGGAGAGGGGGAGAGAGAGAGAGAAGGAAAGGGAACAGGAGGGGAGGGGAGGGGAGGGGAGAGGAGAGAAGAGAAGAGAAGAGAAGAGAAGAGAAGAGAAGGGAAGAGAAGGGACGAGAAGAGATTGTTCTTGAACTTGAACAAATCCTCGTGGGAGAGAAGGCAAAGTCTATAGATTCTACAGGTTTATAACCCGTTCCTTATTCCCAGGAGAGATAAGGAATCCCTGGATTTACTATGCTAACATATGAGCAAATGGCTTTGGGGCCATGCTCAAGCTATAGCTTCCAAGTCAAGTTGCCACTCAATCATCCTGTAACCCAGGTTGCATCATGTAGAGACATGAAAATATTTATAGATCATTGATTCCTTTCACCAGGGACAATTCAGGAGGCAAAGAGGTCAAGAGGAGGCCTGTGGGGTGGGCCCTCGTGTGATAGCAAGCAAACGAGGTCTAGGAGTTCAGGGTGGGCTTGGGTTTCTGGATGGATAATGGAGGTTGAGATTGTCTCAGTTTAGGCTCAGGGGCCCTCAGTGATTCTGGAGATCTTGCTTTCTCTCCAGGATGAAGATGGGAAGGGATTATCAGACGAAGATATCCGAGCTGAAGCTGACACCTTCATGTTTGAGGGTGAGGGTCCCAGTGTGAGACTACAGACGGGAAGGGGTCTCTCCCCCACCAAGGAACTTGGCGAGTGGACCCTAGATCACCCCATCACTCCCCATCCTCCCCATGGGCCTTACTGTGAGGGTGCTGTCCGCCTTCTCGTGCTGAAGTAGCTCAGAGACCCAAGCTTTTCTGATGCCCCTCAGGCCATGATACCACAGCCAGCGGCCTCTCCTGGGTCCTGTACAACCTTGCAAAGCACCCAGAATACCAGGAGCGCTGCCGGCAGGAGGTGCAAGAACTCCTGAGGGACCGTGAGCCTAAGGAGATTGAATGGTGAGTGCAGGTCCTCCTGGTCTTTTTCTGAGCCCCTCACATTGGCCTTGCACCCTGGCTGGGGAAGATGGGAAATCTTTTTGTGATTCTGTCATTATTGCTTAGTGGGAATAGGAGAAGATCCCAGAGGCAGGGTCTAGTACCCAGTATGTATAACAGGGGAAAGTTTGCAGGCTCTTGGGACAGAAAGACCTGGATTTCTGAGAGAATTAGTGACAATGTGTGAGGGCTGATGATGCCACTTAGCACATATTCAGTAAGTGAACTTCCTCTCCACTCCCTTACTTTTCTCTCTGAATCACATGTTTTCAAACATCTTCATCCCTGAGTGTTTTCTGATCTCCTGTCCCCTAATTCTTCATATTATTTAGTCCAGGATTCACAGGGAATACCTGAGGACGAAAGTCATTCAACTCCTGTCCAGGAACAAATGCGTCTTCATCCATCCAGTTCCCATTTAGGAAACACTGCCAAACTGCCTTCTATCCCCAATTCTATGCCATTTCCAACCCTTTCCAGCCCCATTCTGTGTCCTGGAGACTCAGGAAGGACCCAGACCCAGTCTTTGCCTTCCAGGAGCTCCCAGCCTGGTGAGGAATAGCCCCAGGTCAGGACACTCCCAGTGTACATGGGCAGTGCTGGGGTTTAGAGTAAGAGAGGCAAAGTCGAGGGTGGATAAAAGTGCCTCAGCTGAGACCCTGAAAGATGATCAGTAGATATCTGGATGCATTTGAGTTGCAGTTAGGTCAAAGAGACAGCCGGGCAAAAATGAAGTGATGTGGGGAAGGGGAGAAAGAGACAGAGAAAGAGAGACAGAGAGAGAGAAATGAGTGAGGTAGGAGGTTTAAATGAACATATGATTGGCTTGTGGAAAACAGATTACTTCATAATATTAACACACACTATCCCAGAGTGTGGAATGAATACCCATTTTTGTATATTCAAATAATCTTTAGGTTTTTAATAGAGTTTAAAATTTTAGTATAGAGATCTTATGCAGCGTTTGCTAAATTAACCCTTAGATACTCTGGTTGCTATGGTGAATCATCTAGTCTCTCTGTATTGAGAAATATTTATAAGTTCATTTGGAATACATTCACATTTCTTGTTAATTTTAATCCAGATATTTTATATCATCATCATCATTTCTTTCATCATCTATTCTTTCTAATACAAAAACTAATAATTTATGGATATAAATTTCTTGTGCAGTGAACATAGTAAATGCTAAATATGGAGTCCCATATCGATAAGAAAAATAAAGATCATTTAATAAAAACTTGGAACAACTGGAGAGCTACCTGGAAAAAAGTGAATTCAACCTGCTCTTATGTCATAAGAAAATAACATCTACATGAATCAAATATTTAAAATAAAAACTAAAGGAGTCTTAAAGGCTCTAGAGGAAACCATGGGAAATTATTTTATAGCTCCAGAGTAGGAAAGGCCCTGTTTTGGACACTGGGCCCAAGAGATGTACAAGAAGAGATTGTTATGCTGTTACATGAAAAAGATACAGAGCAGTGTGTATAGTACATAGTATGCTACTATATATATTTTTTTAATGCAAAAAAGTACCTCTGGAAGGATACATATAAAATAATCACTAGGCAAACCGTGAGGAGGGGAAATAAGGGCTGTTGGGCCATGGGGGTGGTGTTTTGTAGTTTTCCAATTTTGAACTAGTTAACTGTATCAACTATTAAGAATTTAAAACACCACACAAAATGAAGGGGATTAAAGAAAAAGAATTCAGTCCCCTTACTGAATGTTATCTTCGATGCTTATAAAAGCTTTCCAGTGAATTCTCTCGTTTTCTAAGTATAAAATCATTATCTGCCGAAAATGACGTGTTTACCCCACATTTCAAATGGCATTGCTCTCCTTTTTCCTCTGTCTAACTGCATTAGCTAGTATCTCTAATGCTGTAATAAATAAGAGTCAACAGTGAATGCGATCTTTTGTTTCGTACTCATTTGCCTTTTGATTTTGCTATCTTGCCGTAAAGAATATTTTATTTTTATAAGAATTTGTAAACGTTTTTATGGTTGGCTTTTCGATGTTTTGCTTAGAAAAACTTCTAAAAATATCTCACTAAATTTTGTCTGGTTCTTCTGTGATATTGCTTTTCTTTCTTTCTTTCTAAGAACCATTTTATTGAGGTATGATGGACAAAGAAAAAACTGTACCTATCTAATGAATACAACTTAATGTGTTTGGAGATATTTGATCCATCTGCAATTTTGTTATAGGGAGAGAGGATCTCATGGGACAGCAGGAGGGCTGGGGTTAGGGGAGGCGATGTCTCTGTTTTTGCTCCCTGGATAATTGTCATGGGGATTCCTTAGGGACGATCTGGCCCAGTTGCCCTTCCTGACCATGTGCATCAAGGAGAGTCTGCGGTTGCACCCCCCAGTCACAGTCATCTCCCGCCGCTGTACCCAGGACACTGTGCTCCCAGATGGACGGGTCATCCCCAAAGGTGCCCACGATGACTAGGGGAGGAGGTTCCTGGTCAGAAAGAGGGGCCCAATCAGGTGGCGTGGACCTAGTTCTGACTGGTCCCTCCTCTCCCACAGGTGTTATCTGCCTCATCAGTATTTTCGGGACGCATCACAACCCATCGGTGTGGCCAGACCCTGAGGTGCTGCCTCCCCTACCCCCCACCTCCCTCATCCTAGCCCACTCCCCTCGGGGGCCCTAGAGGAGGGCACAGGATTCTGGCTTAGTACATCAGACATCACCTCCCCCCATTATACAAACATCTGCCAAGTAGCCCTGTCTTGCGTTGCCCCCAGGTCTATGACCCTTTCCGCTTTGACCCAGAAAACATCAAGGGGAGGTCACCTCTGGCTTTTATTCCCTTCTCCGCGGGGCCCAGGTGAGGACGGGGCATCTGAGGTGGGAATGGAGTGGTGGGCGCAGGGGTCTGGGACTGAAATTCCAGCCTTGATTTTGGGGGCCAGGAAGAGGGAAAATTTAAGATGGTCAGAGTTTCCCTCCGCTCCATTGGACGTTATGGGTAAGGTTCTGGGGAATGGTGGTGGGCCCGAGGAGGGGTCCGAGGTGTGTCGAGAGCCCTGTTCCCCTGTCTGCTGATCTGAGTTCAGGACTTGGAGTGTGGGCTAAGCTCTGGGGATATGTAAACCCACGTGGGGGTTCCAGGCACGGTTAGCCTCCTTCTCCATCCCTGTTGGTGGGGATGGGGGTTGTGGGCCAGATACCCGGTGCGGTGGGGCCCGGATGTGGGTTCCGGGCGCAGTCAGAGCTCCCGCTCTCGCCCACAGGAACTGCATTGGGCAGTCATTCGCCATGACAGAGATGAAGGTGGTCCTGGCGCTCACGCTGCTGCGCTTCCGTGTGCTGCCGGACAAGGAGGAGCCACGCAGGAAGCCGGAGCTGATCATGCGCGCGGAGGGCGGACTTTGGTTGCGTGTGGAGCCGCTGAGTGCAAGTCAGCAGTGACCCGCCACCGTCTGGCCTGCGATCCACCCTGACCCTAGACACCTCACTTTGCAGATTCCTAGGAATAAAACTGTGCTGTCATGTCTGCCCCAGTCTCATTGAGAGGGGGGCTTGGGGCCTGGGGGGATCCAGGCGGGTCTGAGAGGCTATGAACCTGGGGGGGCGGGGGAAGGGGGTGGGGAGGGGATGGATATTGATGTGGTAGCTTGAGCTCCATCTTGGATCACAAGGTCAAGGATACTCTTTAGGGAAGGTGGAGCAGAGAGCTAGATGCCGTCAGGTTCAGATGACGCTGGATCCACCACTCCCTCCTATAGTGGTCACCATCCCAGTCTGCCATTTATTTACTAGCTGCTTGGCTTGGGGAAAATCATGTCTCTCTCTAAGCCTCAGTGCCTTTATTACATAATAGTAGCCTCCTTATTGCGGGTTGTGGAGATTTATAAGCAAGCATTAGCAAAATGACTGACTCAGTATCTGGTAAGCATCAGTACTCAATAAGGGTTCATTTCTTCCCTACTTTTTGCATCACTTTCTCAAATTTAAAATGTCTTAAAGTTATAAAAGTTATATTTAAGTTTTGGGACGTGTGGAAACCTGCCGTTGAAGGTAACTGTCATTAGAAGATTCAGTAAATTCAAAATCTCCATAGTTACATCTGTTACATAGTTACAATGGGCTTTGATGTGAAGCTGGTCCGAAGCTAGGAACCGAAAAAAAATTTTTTTCCCTCGGAGAGGCATGACCCAGGACTTCATTTTCATCTAGGAAGTGGAGGTCAAGAAGGTCCACAATAGTGAGAGGAGGTGGAGGGGGCAGGAGTGGGGGGGGGGGGGGGGCCCACTTCCTTCAGCACCTGGGACAGCAGCTGCCTCAGGACTTGCCCCAATCAGGCTGTAGGAGGTCCTGGGATAGAGTCCTAGTCTCAGAGCCTTTCAGGGGCCAGAAGACTTACTGGTTGCAAAATTAGAAAGAAACACTGTAACATGAAATGAGGAAATATTTACTATATTCTAAGCTGAAAATCACATATGTTTTCCTTTGCCTTCAGAGTTCTTATTCAAAATGTTTTTCTTTTCCCCCAAATGATACCTTGCCATAGAAGAAAATACAAATAATAAAGAGTAAGAAATAAAAATCATATCCGTAATCCAAGCATGTCAAAGCAATCACTGTTCATATTCTCTCACATATACTGCCAAATTTTAATTTTATATGTAATTTTATACAAGTAAAAATTTTAATTTACATCTAAATGTATCACATTTACATATAATCTCCTTTTTAAAATTACTATTATACTGACTAACAAGCACATAGAAAGATACTCAACATCATTCGTCATTAGGGAAATGCAAATCAATGACACAGTGTGATATCACTTCACACCCACTAGGACGGCAAGAATATAAAACAATGGAAAATAACAAGGGTTGGTGAGGATGTGGGGTAATTGGAACCCTCATACACTGCTGGTGGGGATGGAAAATGGTGCAGCCACTGTGGGAAACAGCCTGGTGTTTCCTCAATGAATTAAACCTAGAATTACCATATGACCCTGCCATCCTGTGCCTAGGTATGCACCCAAAAGAATTGAAAGCAGGGTTTAAACAAAAAGTTGTACATGGCCCTTCATAGTGGCACCATCCACAATTGCCAAAAGTTGGATATTTGGGAAACAGTTCAAATATCTGTTAACAGATGAATGAATAAATAAAATGAGGTATATCCATAACAAGAAATATTATTGGGTCATAAAAAAGGAGTGAAGCACTCATGCATGCTACAACATGAATGAACTTTAAAAACATTATGGTAAGTGAAAGGAGTTGGACACAAAAGGTCGTATATTATATGATTCCATTTATATGAAATGTGCAGAATAGATACATCCATAGAGATAGATTCAGGAGCTGGAGGGTGGAGGGGGAAATAATGACTGCTAATGGGTACAGGTCTGTTTTGCAGGTGATGAAAATATTTTGGAACTAGATAGAGGAGAGGTGGTGGTTGCACACTGTTGTGAATGTACTGGATGCATGGAATCGATGCTTTAATGTTATGAATTTCAGGAATGAATGAATTTTATGTTATGTGAGTTTTATCTCAACATAAAAAATGTTATTTTATCTTACATTTTTCTTGTTAATCTGGGGTTTTCATATAATAATGTATTGTGGACATCCTTCAACAGCATAAAATCATCTTGGGGGTCTTTAAAACCTTTGCGTTAAGTATTCAAGCCACTCTTTATTTTTGTAAATAGCATTATGTCAGGAAATCATTTAGTTTGTCTCACTTTGCAAGAATTCTCTTTATGCACCTTAATAAGCTTGAGATATCACAACCAATTACATATTGAGTTACTCTTAATCACATAACTTTTGGTGTAGAAATTTCATTTTTATAGCAATAGATACACATGCATTCATGTAAGGTGTGGGTGTCATTAAACACTTTTCATACAACACATAAGGCTTGATGACTCCACAGACACTGATTTTGGTCCTATTAACAGAAGTAGATCACTGAGGGGAGAAGGTTATGACACTTCAGCTCCCCCAGGTAAACACTGATTTCATCCTCACACCAATCTTATAGATTAGAGAGATTAACTCACTTGCTCAATGTCACTCAGTTGATGAGTGGTAGAGTGGGGGTAAGTTTGGTCAGCTTGGCTTCAGAATTCATGCCTTAGCTTCCAAGGAAGCAATTTTCAAGGTGTCTCAGCCCCAGGTGCATCAGATCACCTGGAGAACCACTGCCGGATTACTAGAAGACACTCTTGGATGAGTGGTGCCTAACTTTTTAAATGTAGTGTTTTTGACGGGGGATTCATTCACTCATGTACAAAATAAGATGCTCAGTGAAAATACTTGTCCTCCATATGTCCTTTGTTTTCCCAGTTTTTTCACCTTTAGGTAAATACTTTTTGTATATCATTTCACAGTATATTTATGCAAATAATATATGTGCTTAGTTACCCTCAGCCTCATTTTAAAACTGTATGTAAATTTACAAAATTTACTAAAAGTAAAGTTTGCTCTGTTTGGTGTACAGTTCTGAGATTTGAAATGTCTAGGGTTGTGTAACCACCACTACCATAGTCACACTTGATAGTCAAAAACGTTTCACCCCAACTCCTGCCAAACACTGATCTATTCTCCATCCCTGTAGTCTGGCTTCTTTCACGTTACAACACATTTATGATTCATTCATGTTGCATGCATCAATACTTTGTCTTTTTATGGCTAAGTAATATTCCATAGTGTGGTGAGCCACATTTTCTTCCCCGGTTGGAGGACATGTGGATTGTTTTCAATGTTGTGCTGTCATGAATAAAGCTACTATGAATATTTGTGTACAACCGTTCACTGCTCTTGGAATGGGAAGGCTGGGTCATATTACATATGTACGTTTAACATTAGAAGAAACAACCAAACTTTTTCCAAAGTGTGCCACTTAAAATTTTTAACTTCATTAAAATTCCCAGCTTTATTGAGATATAATTGACACATAACTTTTCCGTGTCAGGTGTACAACACGTTGATTTAATACATTTATAGCTTAGAAAGTGATGATACATCGTATTAGCTACCACCTCTACCCCATCACATACTTACCATTTATTTTCTGCGGTCAGAACATTTAAGATCTACTCTTTCAGGAACATCCAAGTTTCTGACACAGTACCATTAGCTGTGGTCACCATACTGTACATTAGATCCCCAAACTTGTTAATCTTATAACTGGAAGTTTGTATTCTTTGACCAGTATCTCCCCATTTATCCAACCCCCGGTAACCATCACTCTACTCTGTTTCTTTGAGTTTGTCTTTTTTAGAATACACATATAAGTAATATCATACAGTTCAGTTATCCCTCAGTATCTGCGAGGGATGGCGGGATTGGTTCCAGGACTCCCCGTAGATACCAATAATTGGGGATGCTCAAATCCCTCATATAAAATAGTGTAGCATTTTCATACAACCGACACATATCCTCCTGTATAATTTAAATCATCTCTAGATTACTTATAATGCCAAATACAATGTAAATGTAAATAGTTTCTGGTACACAGCAAATTCAAGTTTTGCTTTTTGGAATTTTTTGGACTTCCCCCTCCCCCGAATCTTTTTGACCTGGGATTTGTTGATTATGCAGATGCAGAACACGCAGATATGGAAGGCTGCCTGTATTTGTCTTTCTCTAACTTATTTCACTTAGCATAATGCTCTCAAGGTCCAACCACGTTGTCACAAACGAGCAGGTTTTCCTTCTTTCTCCTGGCTGAATAATATTCCATTTTGTGTGTGTGTGTGTGTGTGTGTGTGTGTGTGTGTGTGTGTATCACATCCTCTTCATCCATTCATCCACTGATAGACAGTTAGTTTGTTTACATATCTTGGCTATTGTGAATAATACTGCAATGAAGATGGGAGTGCAGATATCTCTGTGAGATCCTGATTTCAGTTTTGCTGGATCATACCGCAGTTTTATATTTAATTTTTTGAGGAATCTCCATACTGTTTTCCATAGGTGTCCGTGTCATTTAAAATTCCTATTGTTAATGTGTGAGAGTTCTGGTTGCTGCCCATACTCACGGGCACTTGGAAGTGTCAGTTTTTCCCCAACCATTCTTATGGGTGTGCAATGATATGTCCCTGTGATTTTAGTTTGCATTTCCTTATGACTAATAATGTTGAACAATTTTTCATGTGCCTATTGGCCATCCATATATCTTCTGTGGTAAAGCACCTGTTCACATCTTTTGCCCATTAATTTTCCTTGGATTGTTACCTTCCACTGTTGCATTTTACATACAAATCCTTTGTCAGATATGCGATTTGCAAGTCTTTTTTCCTAGTGTGTGGTTGGTCTTTATCTTAAATTTCTTTCACAGAGCAAAATTTTAAAATGTTTATTAAGTGAAGTTTATCCATTTTTTCATTTTATGATTATGCAGTTGGTGTTATATATAAGAACTCTCTGTTTAACCTAAGGCCACAAAGATTCTCTTCTATGTTTTCGTCTAAATGTTTTACATTTTTACATTATTTATAGTTCTATGGTTCATATTAAATTAAATTTTGTATAAAATGTGAGGTACGGGATGACTTTCTTTTTTTTTTTTTTTGCATGTGGTTGTCGAATTTTTCCAGTGCTACTTACTGAGAAGACTATCCTTTGTACATTGACTTGCCCTGCAAGTTTTTAAAAAAAATTTCTGGACTCTCTATACTGTTCCATTGATTAATATGCCTTTGACCAGTATCACACTGTCATTATTACTACTGTTTTATACTATGTGTTGAAAGGGGTCTTGTAAATCCTTCAACTAAATTTTCCCTTTTCCGAAAAATTTTGCCACTGATAAATCCTTTGCATTTTCATGCACATTTTGTAATCAGCTTCTCTATTTCTGCAAAAGTCCTCCTGAGATTGTGATCTCATAGAATTGTAGACCGATTTGAATAGACTTAGCATCTTAACAATATCGACTCTTCTCCTCCATGAACATTGTATATCTCTCCATTAATTTGGGTCTTGTTGGATTTCTTTTATCAGTGTCTTGAAGTTTTCATCCAAGAAATCATGCACATATTTTGTTAGATTTATACCTGAGTATTTCACTTTTTCTGGTACATGATCCTTGAAAAAATGGTATTTGAAAACATTTTCCAATTGTTTATTACTAGTGTAGAGAAGGGTTGGCATGCATTTTCTGTAAAGACCCATATTGTAAATATTTCAGGCCTTACAGCCCTCCTCCTCTTCCTCTCCTTCTTTTGTAATTCTTTTAAAATATAAAACAATTCATTGCTTGTATATCTTAGAGAAACAGGGCACAGGCCAGACTTGGCCCATAGACCATAGTTTGCCACCCCCTGGAATATATAAATACAATTAATTTTTGTATATTAACCATGTATCCTGAAGTCTATTGGGTCATTCCCAATGGAATACAAATAACGCTGCTATTTCCTCAATCTTTGAAAAAAAATCCTTGCGCTTGATCCCACTTTCCCACCTGTTAACCCACAGTTTCTTTCCCCCACCATGAAGCTAACCCCTTCAAAGAGTTATCTATACTTGGGGTGTCAAATGTCTTTTCTCCCACTACAAATGGGCTTTGACCACTAAGGGCTGTGATGGTGAATGAATAAGGGACAGGGAGGAAGGGAGGCATGGACCCCATGGGTCCCCTGCTTAATTGTTAAGACACACCCAGGCCTGGTTCAGTCACTGGCTGTTGTGAGGTGTCCATTCCTCTTCTGAGTGTGTTGGAGGCTCCTTCTGCTAGAAGATTCGGAGACAACAAGCTCTAAGACATTCGGTCTCCATTAGTTCAATGTGTGTGTGTGACTATGTGACTGTGTGTGGGATTGTGTGTAAGTGTATGTGTGACTGTGAACACATATGTATCATGGTGTGTGTATATGAGTGTATGCACGTAATTGTGTGCATGGTTACATGCATGCATATATTGTGCTTTGCACTCGTGTGTGTGCATGTGTGTGTAAAAGTGTGTATGTAGCTGCAAGCACACGTGGGTGTATGTAACTGTGTTTGTGTGTGTCTGTGTGTACACAGTGTGTATGTGTATGTGATTGTGTACGCAGTTGTGTGCATGTGTGGGTGAACGTGTGTGTATGTGTGTAAGGGTGTAAATGTATGTGTCTTGAAGTCACTGAACCACTGTAATGGTCTGCACCAGACTGTGTTCCTGAAAACAACTGCTGTGGGAGGCCTGTCCCCAGACCTCAGCCGTGCAGTGCAGGCAGGACATTCTGGAGAAATAATGCCTTTGGGAGCAGCTCTGACTAAGGACTTGTGGGTGTGTGTTCTCTGCTGTCCCCGAGAGGGACTGAGCCCCAGGTGCCACAGTGTGAGCTTTCTGGCTAAAGTACCCTTTACCTGCTGCCTTCCCTTCCCAGTCTCACTTCCACAGTGCCCTACTGGCATTTCCTGGGATTATTTCCAAGGAAATAATTTCCAAGGAATTTCCAAGGAAACAACTTGCAGTTGAATTCTTGCCTCAAGGTCACCTCCAAATAAAGTATTTGCACTTGAATCCTTGCATGAGGATCTACTTCCAGAGGATGCAAACTAAGACACACATAGGCTCGCTCCTCCAATCTCCAAGGGTCTGTTATTATTCCCTTTTTACAGAGGAGGAATGTGAGTCTCAGAGAGGGCAATTTACTTGCCCAAGGTCACACAGCTGGAGAGTGGCAAAGCTTAGCCTTGACCAGGAGCCCTCTGATCCCAAGCCAGTGCTTGCTCCTTTCTAAGGAGCCTCTTCCCTGCTAAGGGCAGAGGGAAAGAACAGGGGATGTTCATAGCCTGCAAGACAGCTGATGTGTGTGCCAGTAGGGGCTAAGGCTCATTGCTGGTGACTGTGTCCTCGTTCTGTCATAAAATAAGAGAAATAAGACAATTACTCATGCTTGGTGCTGACTGTGAGCTAGGGAGTATTGTAAGCACTTTACTCATTTTAATTTATTTGATTTTCACAACCCCCTTGTCATTACCCTCAATTTTCAGGTTAGAAAATTGAGGCACAGAAAAGTAAAGAGACATGCCCAAATTCACTCAGCTGGTGCTGATTTGAACCCTGGCACCTGGAGTTCTTGTTCTTAACCATGATGCCTTCTGGCTTCTACAGGTTGCATATATTGCATCCTGCCACCTCTCTGGCATGGCACTAAGCATGCAGTAGCATGGTACTATGCATAACACTAAAAATTTTTCCCTTTAAAAATATAATCTGTGGGACTTCCCTCGTGGTCCAGTGGTAAATAATCTGCCTAACAATTCAGGGGACTCGGGTTCAATCCCTGGGCAGTTAACTAAGATCCCACATGCCGTGGGGCAACTAAGCCCCCACATCGCAGCTACTGAGCTCATGCACCTCAACTAGAGAGCCTGCATGCCTCAAACTACAGAACCCACGTGCTCTGGAACCCACGTGCCACGGCTACAGAGCCCATGGGCCCTGGAGCCTGTGCACCACAACTAAAGAAGAGAAAACCCCCATGCCACAACTAGAGAGAAGCCCGAGCCCCACAAAGAAGAGTCCATGTGCCTCAGTGAAGATCCCGCATGCAGCAACTAAGACTCGATGCAGCCAAAAATAAATTTAATTAATTAATAATAAAGAAATAAATCTAAAAAATATATAAATAATTTGTAATTCCATAGATTAGTAATTATAATGAAAAATGTTTTGCAGGCTTCATCTAAGAAAAGGAAACAGTTGGGTAAATGTAGACATATAGCAGAACCATTCTTCCTCCTACTCTGCCCTCCCATTCCAGGTGTTGGGTATAATTTTTCATTTTTTTTCTGTGCCTACACAAACATCAACACTCACATAACTGGATTGCTGAGGTGTCCCATCCATTTGCGGAATGTAATATTTGGGTCCTGGCAGAGACCTCAGATGGGCTACATGACAGTGGCTTTAAGTAGGGGCCATTTACAAAGTATTGGCTGTGTAAATAAGGAATGTTGCCTGCCATCTAGTTCTACTAGGATTAAATCATTAGCCACTGCAGTTGCTAATTAAGGACAGAGACCAGGAAGAGGCACTCTGCACATTGGGAAAACAGGCTTTTAGATAGTTTAGATATTTAGGAAAAATTTTATGAGCCTGAATTCTTGCATCTTCCCATGCTTAGAAAAGTACTAAAATTACTGAGAAATCTGTTCCTCATGACGACTACCATGCTGTATATTGGATTGCATGTACCCCTTAGCCAAAATCACATATATGCTGACCTCCTTCCTCACCTCTTTGGAGCAGTTCCTCAGAACTATCTGAGAGGCTGTCTCCTGGGCGACAGTCCTCAGTAATGTCCCTGAATAAAACTGAATCTCACTGCTCTGACGTTGTGCATTTTTTATTTCAGTTGACAGTGGGCCAAGGGAAACCATCAAGGCTAGTGTAGGCCCCTGGGGGCTAGCACCAGCTGAGAGCTGACACCACCTCCGGGCCAGGTAGTAGCTGTTCCTGGAACCCAGAGGGATTAGCTGAAGCTGAAAGCAGCAGTGGCCTTTGGCAGAGGATGGATGTCTGTCCTCTAATCCCCTCCGACTGCCTGCAGGTGCCTTCCATTGACCAAACATCATCTCCTTCTCTGACTCGTGCTGCAGGTAGGTGGCCAGACTCCTATTAAAACTGGGAAGAACAAACCTGACTCCACATTGGATCTAGTCCTTTGTCTCTAACCTTTGTACTCTGTTGCCTGTGCTTAGTCGTGCTGGCTCTGCACCTTTGTAAAAGAATGTTGCCTGTAGCTGTTTTGCCAACAGTCTGCTTTCACTTCTAAGGTTCATTGGATTCGCTGGTAAAATAACCACTCGTCTCACACAAGTGAACAGCTTCAATCAATTCTTTAAAAGGAGGAGCTTCAAGATGGCGGAAGAGTAAGACGCTGAGATCACCTTCCTCCCCACAAATACATCAGAAATACATCTACATGTGGAACAACTCCTACAGAACACCTACTGAACGCTGGCAGAAGACCTCAGACCTCCCAAAAGGCAAGAAACTCCCCACGTACCTAGGTAGTGCAAAAGAAAAAAAAAGAAAAAACAGAGACAAAAGAATAGGGACAGGACCTGCCCCTCTGGGAGGGAGCTGTGAAGAAGGAAAGGTTTCCACACACTAAGAAGCCCCTTTGCGGGTGGAGACTGCAGGTGGCGGAGGGGGGAAGCTTCGGAGCCGCGGAGGAGAGCACAGCAACAGGGGTGCGGAGGGCAAAGCGGAGAGATTCCCGCATAGAGGATCGGTGCCAATCGGCACTCACCAGCCCAAGAGGCTTGTTTGCTCACCCGCCGGGGCAGGCGGGGCCTGGAGTTGAGGCTCGGGCTTCGGTCGGATCGCAGGGAGAGGACTGGGGTTGGCAGCGTGAACACAGCCTCAAGGGGGTTAGTGCACCACGGCTAGCCGGGAGGGAGTCCGGGAAAAAGTGTGGAGCTGCCAAAGAGGCAAGAGACTTTTTCTTCCCTCTTTGTTTCCTGGTGTGCGAGGAGAGGGGATTAAGAGCGCTGCTTAAAGGAGCTCCGGAGAAGGGCGCCAGCCGCGGCTAAAAGCGCGGACCCCAGAGACGGGCATGAGACGCTAAGGCCGCTGCTGCCGCCACCAAGAAGCCTGTGTGCGAGCACAGGTCACTATCCACACCTCCCTTCCGGGGAGCCTGTGCAGCCCGCCACTGCCAGGGTCCCGGGATCCAGGGACAACTTCCCCGGGAGAACGCACGGCACGCCTCAGGCTGGTGCAACGTCACGCCGGCCTCTGCCGCCGCAGGCTCGCCCCACACTCCGTACCCCTCCCTCCCCCCGGCCTGAGTGAGCCGGTGCCCCTGAATCAGCGGCTCCTTTAACCCCGTCCTGTCTGAGCGAAGAACAGACGCCCTCAGGCGACCTACACGCAGAGGCGGGGCCAGATCCAAAGCTGAACCTCAGGAACTGTACAAACAAAGAAGAGAAAAGGAAATTTCTCCATGCACCCTCAGGAACAGCAGATTATATCCCCACAACCAACTTGAGGTACGCTGCATCTGTGGAATACCTGAATAGACAACGAATCAACCCAATTGAGGCGGTGGATCTGGAAGCAACTGTAGCCTTGGGGTTTGCTGTCTGTGACTGACTTGTTTCTGATTTTTATGTATATCTTAGTATAGTTTTTAGTGCTTGTTATCATTGGTGGATTTGTTTATTGGTTTGGTTGCTCTCTTCTTTGTTTTTATTAATTTTTTATTTTAATATTTTTTTATTTTTTAATTATCTAATTTTATTTATTTTTTTTTAAATATTTTTCTTTCTTTCTTTTTTTCCTCCCTTTTCTTCTGAGCTGTGTGGTTCACTGGGTCTTGGTGCTCTAGCCTGGTGCCAGGCCTGAACGTCTGAGGTGGGAGAGCCGAGTTCGGGACTTTGGACCACCAGAGACCTCCCTACCCCACGTAATATCAATCGGCAAGAGCTCTCCAGAGATCTCCGTCTCAACGTTAAGACCCAGCTCCACCCAACGGCCAGCAAACTCCAGTGCTAGAGGCCACATGCCAAACAGTTAGCAAGGCAGAACACAACACCACCCATTAGCAGAGAGGCTGCCTAAAACCATAATAAGTTCACAGACACCCCAAAACACACCACCGGACACAGCCCTGCCCACCAGAAAGACAAGATCCAGCCCCACCCACCAGAACACAGGCACCAGTCCCCTCCACCAGGAAGCCTACACAAGCCACTGAACCAACCTCACCCACTGGGGGCAGACACCAAAAACAACGGGAACTATGAACCTGCAGCCTGCAAAAAGGAGACCCCGAACACAGTAAGTTAAGCAAAATGAGAAGACAGAGCAATATGCATCAGATGAAGGAGCAAGGTAAAACCCACCAGACCAAACAAATGAAGAGGAAATAGGCAGTCTACCTGAAAAAGAATTCAAAGTAATGATAGTAAAGATGATCCAAAATCTTGGACAAAGAATAGAGAAAATATAAGAAACGTTTAACAAGAAACTAGAAGAATTAAAGAGCAAACAAACAATGATGAACAACACAATAAATGAAATTAAAAATTCTCTAGAAGGACTCAATAGCCGAATAACTGAGGCAGAAGAACAGAAAAGTGACCTGGAAGATACAATAGTGGAAATAACTACCACAGAGGAAAATAAAGAAGAAAGAATGAAAGGAATTGAGGACAGTCTCAGAGACCTCTGAGACAACATTATATGCACCAACATTTGAATTATAGGGGTCCCAGAAGAGGAAGAGAAAAAGAAATGGTCTAAGAATATATTTGAACAGATTATGGTTGAAAACTTCCCTAATATGGGAAAGGAAATAGTCAGTCAAGTCCAGGAAGCACAGAGAGTCCCATACAGGATAAATCTAAGGAGAAATATGCCAAGACACATATTAATCAAACTATCAGAAATTAAATACAAAGAAATAAATTAAAAGCAGCAAGGGAAAAACAACAAATAACATACAAGGGAATCCCCATAAAGTTAACAGCTGATCTTTCAGCAAAAACTCTGCAAACCAGAGGCGAGTGGCAGGACATATTTACAGTGATGAAAGGGAAAAACCTACAATCAAGATTACTCTACCAAGCAAGGATCTCATTCAGATTCAATGGAGAAATTAAAACCTTTACAGAAAAACAAAAGTTAAAAGAATACAGCACCACAAAACCAGCTTTACAGCAAAGGATAAAGAAACTTCTCTAGGCAGGAAACACAAGAGCAGGAAAAGATCTACAAAAACAAACCCAAAACAATCAAGAAAATGGTAATAGAAACATACTTATAAATAATTACCTTAAATGTAAATAGATTTAATGCTCCAACAAAAAGACATAGACTGGCTGAATGGATAAAAAATCAAGACCCGTATATATGCTGTCTACAAGAGACCCACTTCAGACCTAGGGACACATACAGACTGAAAGTGAGGGGATGGAAAAAGATATTCCATGTAAATGGAAATCAAAATAAAGCTGGAGTAGCAATACTCATATCAGAAAAAATAGACTAAAATAAAGACTATTACAAGGCACAAAGAAGGATACTACATAATGATCAAGAGATTAATCCAAGAAGAAAATATAAGCATTGTAAATATTTATGCACCCAACGTAGGAGCACCTCAATACATAGGGCAAATGCTAACAGCCATAAAAAGGGAAATTGACAGTAATGCAATAATAGTAGGAGACTTTCACACCCCACTTTCACCAATGGACAGATCATCCAAAATGAAAATAAATAAGGAAATACAAGCTTTAAAAGACACTTTAAACCAGATAGGCTTAATTGATATGTATAGCACATTCCATCCAAAAACAACAGAATACACTTTCTTCTCAAGTGCTCATGGAACATTCTCCAAGATAGATCATATCTGGGTCACAAATCAAGCCACGGTAAATTTAAGAAAATTGAAATCATATCAAGTATCTTTTCCAACCACAATGCTATAACACTAGATATCAATTACAGGAAAAGATCTGTAAAAGAGACAAACCCATGGAGGCTAAACAATATGCTACTAAATAACCAAGAGATAACTGAAAAAATCAAAGAGGAAATCAAAAAATACCTAGAAGTAAATGACAAAGAAAATATGACGACCCAAAACCTATGGGATGCAGCAAAAGCAGTTCTAAGAGGGAAGTTTATAGCAATGCAGTCCTACCTCAAGAAAGAGAAACATCTCAGATAGACAACCTAACCTTAGACCTAAAGCAATTAGAGAAAGAAGAACAGAAAAGCAAACAAACAAACAAAAAAAAATACAAAAGTTAGAAGGAAATAAATCATAAAGATCAGATCAGAAATAAATGAAAAAGAAGTGAAGGAAATGATAGCAAAGATCAATAAAACCAAAAGCTGGTTCTTTGAGAAGATAAACAAAGTTGATAAACTATTAGCCAGACTCATCAAGAAGAAAAAAGAGAAGACTCAAATCAATAGAATTAGAAATGAAAAAGGAGAAGTAACAACTGACATGCAGAAATACAAAGGATCACAACAGATTACTACAAGCAACTATACGCCAATCAAATGGACAACCTGGGAGAAATGGCCAAATTCTTAGAAAAGCACAACCTTTCAGGACTGAACCAAGAAGAAAGAGAAAATATATACAGACCAATCACAAGCACTGAAATTGAAACTGTGATTTTAAAACTTCCAACAAACAAAAGCCCAGGACCAGATGGCTTCACAGATGAATTCTATCAAATATTTAAAGAGCTAACACCTTCTCAAACTCTTCCAAAATATAGCAGAGGGAGGAGCACTCCCAAACTCATTCTACGAAGTCACCATCACCCTGATACCAAAACCAGACAAAGATGTCACCAAAAAAAGAAAACTACAGGCCAATATCACTGATGAACATAGAGGCAAAAATCCTCCACAAAATACTAGCAAACAGAATCCAACAGCACTTTAAGAGGATCATACACCATGATCGAGTGGGGTTTATCCCAGGAATGCAAGGATTCTTCACTATACACAAATCAATCACTGTGATAAACCATATTAACAAGTTGAAGAGGAAAAAACATATGATCATCTCAATAGATGCAGAAAAAGCTTTCGACAAATTTCAACACCCATTTATGATAAAAACTCTTCAGAAAGTAGGCACAGAGGGAACATACCTCAACATAATAAGAACCATATATGACAAACCCACAGCCAACATTGTTCTTAATGGTGAAACACTGAAACCATTTCCACTAAGGTCAGGAACAAGCCAAGGTTGTCCACTCTCACCACTGTTGTTCAACGTAGTTTTGGACGTTTTAGCCACAGCAATCAGAGAGGAAGAAGAAACAAAAGGAATCCAAATTGGAATAGGAGAAGTAAAACTGTCACTGTTGGCAGATGACATGATACTATACATAGAGAATCCTAAAGATGCTACCGGAAAACTACTAGAGCTAATCAATGAATTTGGTAAAGTAGCAGGATACAAAATTAATGCACAGAAGTCTCTTGCATTCCTATACACTAATGTTTAAAAATCTGACAAAGAGGGCTTCCCTGGTGGCGCAGTGGTTGAGAGTCCGCCTGCTGATTCAGGGGACACGGTTCGTGCCCCGGTCCGGGAAGATCCCACGTGCCGCGGAGCGGCTGGGCCCGTGAGCCATGGCCGCTGAGCCTGTGCGTCCGGAGCCTGTGCTCCGCAATGGGAGAAGCCACAACAGTGAGAGGCCCGCGTACCGCAAAAAATAAATAAATAAATAAATAAATAAATAAATCCAGAAGAGGAAAACAAGCAAGAGTTTTACTTCGTTTTGGCTGTTCCTCGCGGCTTGCAGGGTCTCAGTTCCGCGACCAGGGATTGAACCTGGGCCCTCACTCGGGCCGTCAGCAATGAAAGCACAGAATCGTAACCACTGGACCACCAAAGTTCGGAGTCCTAACCATTGGACCGCCAGGCAATTCCCAAGAGTTTTGTGTTGTAGTCTTAGAGTATGAAAGGCTTTTTCCTAGCACGATTTAGAAAACACACACACACACACACACACACACACACACACACACAGAAGCTGTAAAAAAAAATTAATGAATCTGACTACAAATAAATAAATGAAAACCAAATAAGTCAAAAGATGATCTGGGGAAAAATTCTTGCATAACTGAAAAAGACTAATTTTCTTTATATTTAAAAAGTTCTTGGATAAAAAACAAGGTCCTACTGTATAGCACAGGGAACTATATCCAATCTCCTGGGATAAAGCATAATGGAAAATATTTTTAAAAGAATGTATATATGTGTAAAACTGAGTCACTTTGCTGTACAGCAGAGATTGGCACAATGTTGTAAATCAACTATACTTCAGTTTTTTAAAAAAGTTCTTATAGGGACTTCCCTGGCGGTCCAGTGGTTAAGACTCTGCCCTTCCAATGCAGGGGGCACGGATTCAATCTCTGGTCGGGGAACTAAGATCCCACATGCAGCGCCACTCAAAATAAATAAATAGGAAAAAAAAGTTCTTATGAACCAGTAAAGAAAAACTCAAAGTGAAGAGGGCAAACTATGCAAACTGACCCTCCACAGAAAAAGAAATATGCAGGGTTGGTCAAATGTGATAACAGCGCTCAACTTTACACATATTTAAAGTGATGTTCACTAAAATAACAAAGTATTGGGGCTTCCCCGGTGGCGCAGTGGTTGAGAGTCCACCTGCTGATGCAGGGGACACGGGTTCGTGCCCCGGTCCGGGAAGATCCCACATGCCGCGGAGCGGCTAGGCCCGTGAGCCACGGCCACTGAGCCTGCGTGTCCGGAGCCTGTGCTCCGCAACGGGAGAGGCCACAACAGTGAGAGGCCCGCGTACCAAAAAACAAACAAACAAACAAAATAAAGTATTATATTTCACCTAACAGAAAGCAAAATTTTAAGTTTTATGATGCACACTATCAGTGAGGATACAAGGAAATTGGCAGTCTCAAAATCTGTAGGAGTGAATTTGCCAAGAGCTATTAAATTGCAAAACTCAAATGGTCTTTGATCCAGCAACACCACTTCCAGGAATTTGTCCTAGAGACATGTCCACACATAGAAACAAAATGGATGTTCACTACGTCATGTTTATTATAGCAAAAGGCTAGAAAACTATACACATGTCCATTGATAAGGGAATGTTTAAATAAATTATGGTACATTCATGTGGTGGAATACTATACAACGATGGAAAAGGTGAATATAGGGATCAACTAGTCCTATCACACCATGCAGGGTAAATCAGTACAGAGACACCAAAAGGCAATTTGGCAATATCTGTTCTAATTGAAAATGTTTACATAAATGTCCCCAGCAGAAGCAGCCTGCCTTAAGTAATGCTATGCAGCACTCAGAGAGAAGGAATCTAAGGCACATTATTGAGTGAAAAGAACAAGTGACCAAATGTGTGTGTATGTGTATTTATGTTAAACTGTAATAACTTAATCTTATGCAGGATGTTTCATTTTGTGCAAAGAAAAAAAAACCTATTCTCATTATTGAGTTTGCAATTCAAATTTAATTTTCCAAAACTTAAAAAGAAAAGAAAGGATCTTGAAGTTATATTGTCAATGTGCATGCCTGAATGCTCTGTATATACTCTCGGTTGTAGAGAGACAAGACAGAATGGATGATTAAGGTGAGAGGGACTGGACTGTGAACAGATAAATGTAGGAATAGACTGAACAACGTCTGGAAGGACACAGGAAACCATTGAAGGAAGGGATGGGATTGGGACGCTGGCATATGACAGAGGCTTACGTGAGGTGATGGATGTGTTAACTACCCTTATTGTAATCATTTTGCAATATATACGTGTATCAAACCATCATGTTGTACACCTTAAACTTACATAATGCTATACATCAATTATATCTCAGTTAAGCTGGTGGGGGGAGTTGATGGGAGGTTTATATTCATTGTAAACCCCTCCGTGCTGTTTGGATTTTAACCAAGTGCATAATTTTTTTTGAAGTTGGGAGAAGCACAAAAACATTTTTCCACCTCACAGGACTGCAGTGCTGAGCAAAGCCTTGCAGTTGAGGAGGACACAACTTCCAAAACGTTTGTCCAGCCCAGTACTTCCTCGTCATCCTTCAGTCCTTGGCCCAGAATCTACCCCTGGACCCCCAGACTGCAGTTCATCCCCTCCAGTTTGCCCCTGTAGCTGCAAAGAGTTATTTCTAATACTCATATCTGACCTGACCATCCCCTGCTCAAACATCTCCCATGGCTCCCCATTGCCCTCCTACTTCAGTCATGGATCTCCCTTCAAGAAAGGACTTGCGGTACAGCTGCAAGGAGAGCTATTAGCTGATAGCCTCCAGCTATAGGGTCTCTGGGCTCTGCTGTAGCATTCAAGCCAAGTCCACACTTTGCTGGGCAGCCCACAGCCAATGACTGAGCACGGTGGACCACTGCTGCCTGACCGTTTCTGCCCAATGTGACACTCCCCTAATGGCAGCATCGCTGCCCATTTTTATCTTTTATCCAATATTGGCTTACCAAAGTACGTGAACTGACACCTTTGAAAACTCTTAACATGGTATCCAAAGCATTCCAAGAAGGGCTTCCATTACTAGCTCCAGCCTTACTGGGGGCCCCTCTGTTCCTCACACTGTATATTTCCCAAGGACCCAGCCACCTTTACTTCCTCCCAAACATTCCAGGCCCACTTCTGCATGCTTCCATCCTGGCCTTTGCACAAGCTATCCCCTTGGCTTTGGCACTGTCCACTACACACACCCAGAGTGGTGAATTCATATTCACTTTTTTACTAGCAAGCCTCATCTCCTTTCCTCTGTGCCCCAGCCTTGCCCATGTAGGACTCCAATGGGACTAGACACTGAGTTGGGTAAGGGCAGGTGGTGTAGACATGTTTACTGAACAAAAAGATGGATGACTTTTTTACCCCCAAAGATCTCTTGGGAATCCCTGGAATAGACTATTAAGTGGGAATTAGAGAAAAGAGCAAAAATTAAGGGAAATGAGGGTCTTTGGGGGAAGACCAAAGGCAGAAAAGCAAGAGAAGGGAAAAGAATTTCATATACTAAACATGTATTGGGTGGCATCTGTTCTACACATATTGTCACAATACTCCAAGTAGCCCTGTAGGGGAGAGATTCCCCACCCCACCCCCAATTTATAGAGGAGAAAAATGGTATTCAGATAAGGGAATTGGTTTTATTAAAGTCACATAACAAGTTAGTGGGGCATTAATGTGAACACTCAGATCTTTGTGTCCCAAAAGACTACAAACTTTCACCTGCTATTCAGACTGGGTATCAGACCCTGCCTCTGGGCTCTGCTCCTATTCCCACTAAGCAATAATGACAGAATCAACAAAAAAATCTTTCTACTATCCCAGTTGGGGAGCAGAGACAATGAGAAGGGTTCAGGAACAGACCATGAGGATCTGCACCCACCATTCAATTTCTTTAGGCTCACGGTCCCTCAGGAGCTCTCACACCTCCTGCTGGCAGCGTTCCTGGTATTCTGGGTACTTTGCAAGGTTGTACAGGACCCAAGAGAGGCCACTGGCTGTGGTGTCATGGCCTGAGGGTCAGCCAGACAGGCTTGGGTCTCTGGGCTACTACAGCACCAGAGGGTGGACAGCACCATGTTAAGCCCCGCCCCCCCCCACCGCCACCACCCCCCACAAAGACGATGGGAAGGATGGGCAAGATGGGATGATCCAGGGCCCAGCTGCCAAGTCCCTGGGATGAAGAGACCCCTGCCTATTCTGTAGTCCCACACTGGGACCCTCACCTTCAAACATGAAGGTGTCAGCCTCAGCTCAGGTGTCCTCATCTGACAGTTCTTTCCCATCTTCATCCTGGAGAGAAAGCAAGATCCTCCAAATCACACCAGTTCTGGGGACACCTGAGCCTAACCTGAGATAGTCCCTGAGCTCCAGCGTCCAAGCAGGATTCTTCCCTTTTCATCTCCAGAGCCCACCCCACAGGACTCCTCCCTAGTCTCCTGCCTCCTGTTTACTCCTTCCAGATAGCCTTCTACACAGTCACATCTAAAACTTCTCTCTGACCTGTCCCTCCCTTCCTCAAGCACCTTCTATGACTCCCTAGCACTCTCTGGATCAAGTCCAAGTTCTTTGACCTGACATTTGAAAACAAGGTCCAGCCTATCTCTTGAATTTAGATCCCAGAGAAGCATACCTTGGCCAGCAGGAGCACATCAATGAAGTCCAAAGTCTCGGCCTTAGCCTTGGCCTTGAGGAAGTCTTGGGAACCCTGACTAATGAGGGTGCAATGCCGCTCCTGATGACAGCCTCTGTGAAGTCGTGCACCAGGTCGCAAGCCCCATGGAAGTGCTGCACATCGCGAGTGAGGTAGTACAGGAGGTCCATGTGCAGGAAGATCTACTCGGTCCATTTCATCACAAGGGCACTGAGCTCCAAGATGGCAGCAATATATTCGCTGGCTTTCCTACAGGGTCAGACCAGAGAGAGCCTTAAGAAGCAGTATTGTGTATCTGTGGGCCATCTGTTCTTAGAGACTGTTTCCTGATAGGAAGTCTTGGGAACCCTGATAGGAGGAAGCTCCTGGTTTCTAGGCTTCACATATTTTAAGCTGCTGCCTCCCTTCATGATCTCATACTGCAGGAGCACGTCCAGTCTGTAACCCAGGACCACATCCCATCCAGAAAAGAATGCCTTTCAGTCATGTTTCTCTCTCTGCCTCCCATCTCTGTGAACTGCCTCATGTCCTAGATCTCAGAGCAGAGCTTGGGAATCATGCTCATCTCTCCACTCTCCCACACAACATCTAGACCCGCCATTCTTTCTCAGTTTCCCCCAAATCTGCCACATTTTCTCCACCAAGCTCAAGTTTCCTCCCCTCTGTGGTCTTCTCACATCCTGTGTCTACACAACAATCAGTCTTCTCTCAAGTCAGATGTTCAAGCTCAGCTTTGACCACAACTCTCATCTGGTCAAAGAGCTTCTGTGGCTTCCTGGAAACATCAGGGTAAAGTCCATATCCTCTTTGTCTGACTTCAGAATGTCCTTAAGATATAACTGCCCACTCCTCCAACCTCATACCCATGGCGTCTCCTCACTGTTACACATGTTCTGCTCATCCTAGCCTCCTGGTCTTTATCAAACAGTTCTACCTACCTGAAAGGATAGCTCCTTTGCTTTCCCTTTCCCTGTCCTTCAATGTCCAGCTCTGACACACCTCCTCCAGGAAGGCCCTTCTGATTTCCCTGGTCAGTCCTCCCTCCCCCATCTACTCCCTTGAGTCTATGGCTCATGTTCCCAGGCCCCGGGCTGAGACTTACTCCTGGCAATTGCTGTCGAAACTGAAGACACATTTCTGCAGACTGTCCAGGGTCATGAGACTGATGTGTTCAAACATGTCCATACGAGTGCTGCCCTCTGAAGCCAGGCACTGCCACTTGGCCTGGACAGAGAAGAGGGCAGAGCTGGGGCTGAGACTTCCCCCTCCTGAGCCCCTCCCCAATCTCAACCACCTGGATGGACTCCCCCAGACCTGGCCTCTTGGTCCTCTGCCCCAAGCACCTATCTCCAGGGAAGACAAGGCTTGAGTGGGAGTGGAAGCTGTTACTATCAAGACAAGAAGACCCCACAGCTGGTAGTCAGGAGACCTGGTTTCAAGGTCCAGCTCTGCCTCTTATGTTCTGTGTGCCCTTGGTCAACTCATTGCTTTCCATTTGGCTTTTCCAAATGGAAATTTGGAATTCCAAATTCCAAGTGTCAAATTTTAGTAGCAGTTAAGATGACCTGCTTTGGTGTTGGACAAACGAAGTTAGAATTCCTGCCCCACCACGTACAACTCACTTACTAATGAGCAATCTTGGGCAATTTCCCTAACCTCTCTGACCTTCCATTTCATCATCCTTAATATGGCCATGACAATCATCTCTACCTCATAGGATTGTGAAAATAAATTAGACAACACATGCCATGGACTTGGCCCACAATTTCTGATATACAGTAAGTGTTAAATAATTGTTAACTACCATCATCATCTTTATCATTATCATAGTGGTAGACAATTGCAAAAATGTCCCCAATTCTTTATCCCTCCCTTTACCCTCAGTCTTTGCAGTGAGATTTTTCAGCTCTTCCATTAGGAGGTGGAACCTGTTTCTCTTGAATCTGAGCTGAGCTAGGACTTGCTTTGGTCAACAGGAGGTGGAAACTATCGTGTGCTAGTTCTGACACCAGGCTTCAAGAGGTACTGCATGTTTCTGCTGATTCTCTTGGAGCCCAGCCTCCACCACGTAGTCAAGCCCAGGCTAGCCTACCGGAAGATGAGAGACAAATACAGGAGTCCATTGTCCCACCAAGGCCATCCTAAACCAGCCGAGAGCTAGCCGAGCCCCAAACATGTGCCAAAGCTGAACCTGGATCAGCAGAGCTGTCTTCGGAACCTACTCATGACCACGAACACATGAATAATTCCAGCTAGGATGAGAAGAATGACTCAACTGACCCATCATCTCATGAACAATAACAAACACTAATTCTTTCGAGTCCGTGAGTTTTAAGGTGGTACCTAATGCAGAAAGAACTACTATGCAATCTTCATCATTTCTGTCCTGAATTTACAGAGCCTCCACGAAGCAGACTAGAAACTAAAGCCTTCTGAGCACCTACTATGTGCCAGGAACACGATTGCACGACATCATCTTGATGACTCTTTAAGAAGGGATTATTATCCCGATTTTACAGATGAGGAAACTGAGGCTTGGAGAGGAAAATCAGTGACCCCCAAAGCCATCCAGCAGGGCCAGGATTCCAGACCATATGTGTGTAAGCCCACTCCCCTTTTCCTAAGGCTCCAGCTGGGACCCGGAGTTCAAGAAACTCACATGCATGATGTCTGCACTCTTGGTGAAAATCTTCATATATGGCTTCAAAATCTCGAAGTGGAAGGCGGGTGTCAGCAGGCATTGATGGTGGTTCCACCTTTCACCAGCACTCAGCAGGAGCCCATCCCCTAGCAGAGGCAGCCATGAGGAGTGAGCAAGGGTGGCACCTTCCCCTGGGCCCCCAAGGTTGTCCTCACCCCCTTCACTCACAGTTACTCACCCAGCCAGGGATTCAGGAAGATGTAGAAAAACATATCCTTGGGTATGATGGTGGCTGACATGAGAGCTAGAACACGGAGAGGGGGAGGGAAGGACTTTTGGTGGGGGCTGGAAGCTCCCAGGGAGGGGTCTACATTTCTCCTCCAAGCCCAGTATAGCTTGGAATGGGACAATGAACAGAGGAACAGGGAGGAAGGGGGAGGTGGGGGGGGACCAGACAAGGCTGTAGCACAGAGTAGAGCAAAGGCAGACCCCAAAGACACAACCCTATATGCTTAGACACACCCCAACATGACACAACATGTCCCAGCATGCCTTGACATGGCTCCTACATGTCTAACATGTGCTAAACACCCGAGCACAGCCCAGCGCTCTACAAAATGCCTTTACAGGGACCGAGGACACCACGCTTGCCCAGCACTCTCTGACATCTCCTGGAACATCCAACATGGTAGACCAACAGTGTTGAGTTTCCACCATTCAAAACTGAAAAAGTCTTTGGCAACCAGAGAGAGCCAGGGACCTGCCTAGAGTTACCCAGCAGGTCTCTGTCGATACTGCCCATTCCCCTGCTCAACCTGGTCTGTCCAGGAGTGGAAAGGGCTGGGAGCAGGGGCAGGGGAGAAGCTGGGGTGGGGGCTCCTGGGAGAGATACCTGTGGCCTGGAGCAGGGGAGCAGTGAAGGTAGGATGGACAAGTCGCAGGATGGGATAGAAAGGCCCCATCCACCAAAGGTGGACCTCGTGGA